>NC_053497.1:111074067-111705733 GCF_905171775.1 Rana temporaria
GTGTTGTAGGTTGTCTTATAACAGCAGTGTAGTTTGCTGTGCATTAAATATATTATTAATATTATTATTGTTATTGGTATTATACAACTATTGTTACTATACAAATTACAAAACAATCTACACACCCATAGAGCAATCAATAAGCGTGAAATAGAATATATAAAACTAATAATAACAATATTAATAATATATTTAATGCACAGCAGACTTCACAACACAATCTACACACCTACCGAGTAATCCATAGGACTGCAATTTAATTATTATTATAATTATTATTATTATTATTATTATTATTATTATTATTATTATTATTATTATTATTATTATTATTATTGTATATTCTATTTCAGTCTCATAGATTTCTCTGAGTCTTTAGTTGTGTAGATTATGTTGTACATTGTATTAGAAGTGTGTAGATTGACTTCCAGCAGTCTAGTGTGCAGTATATTATTCTTATATTTTTATTATTATTACTGTTCTTATTAATACTAATATTATACAGCACACCACACCACACCACACTGCTGAAAGTCAATCTACAGATTTATATTACAATTTATAAAACAATCTGCACAAATTCTACACAATCTCTAACCAAACAGCAAGATGAACGATCCAGACACCCGCCATCTAATCTACACATTTCATTGCAGCCAGTTTGTGTTTTTTATACAAAAGAAAGGTGTGCAATGACCACAGTAGTATATACTTATCGCTTAGCGCCGCAATAGAGATATCTGAGGCAGACAGGATTTTACATTTGATATTACATGGACGGATTACTTGCAGAGACCTTAACTATTTAGGAACAACAAGACTCAGCATGCCAGACAGTCAAGGTTTATACAGTACTGTATATTTATTATACCCTACATGTACAGCTCTGATATATGTTGCATATACTAGATGTACAGCTCTGATATATGTTGCATATACTAGATGTACAGCTCTGATATATGTTGCATATACTACATGTACAGCTCTGATATATGTTGCATATACTACATGTACAGCTCTGATATATGTTGCATATACTACATGTTCAACTGTAAAGAATACAGCCTTTACTACATGTACAGCTCTGTTATATACTTCATATACTACATGTACAGCACTAATATATACTGCATACGTTACATGTACAGCTCTTTTATATACTCCATATAATACATGTACAGCTCTAATATATACTCCATATATTACATGCACATCTTATATACTGTCTATGCTACATGTACAGCTCTGATATATACTCCATGTACTTCATGTACAGCTCCAATACATACATATACAGTTCTGAAGTATACTCCATATACTACATGTACAGCTCTGATATAAACTGCATATACTATATATGCAGCTCTGATCACATGTACAGCTCTAAAAATATATACTGTATATATTGCACGTACATCTCCTATATATACATTTCATACTACATGTACAGCTCTGAAATATACAGCATATACTACATGTACAGCTCTAATATATATTTTATATACTATTTGTACAGATCTAATATATATTGTATATACTACATGTACAGCTCTAATATATTTTTTATATACTACATGTACAGCTCTAATATATCTTTGATATACTACATGTACAGCTCTATTATATATTTTATATAAAACATGTACATCTCTAATATACACTGCTGGCCATGTTTCATCTAAATGGTTAAACATGTTGTCTTTTAAACCAAACTAATGGAAAAATAATCAAATAATCGGTTATATGATGGGCACTCTAGTTTCATAAAACTTCATAGAAATTGCCTGATTATGCTGAGAAATGTTTAGATAGATAGATAGATAGATAGATAGATAGATAGATAGATAGATAGATAGATAGATAGATAGATAGATAGATACTGTACATATCAAACAAGTTTTGTTTCTGTTTTTGTTTGTTTTTTAACCAAAGAAGTAGATACTTATTTTAAAATAAATCTGATTTTGATTTTCTAAAACCAATGTCACTTTAATGTTATTGCAGTGGTGTAAACAATATCGACTCAGCAATCAAGCTGATTTTAAAATGATAACAATTATCAAAATTATAGTTGTATTATATGAAATAAATAATAAAATCAAAGATTGACTGATTGTAATTTATTTTCCTGGAGAATCTCAGATGTATATTAAAAACAATAAAAAAAAAAAAAAAAAAGGCAAGTACATTAGCACCATTCATTCTTAAAATACACAATATTGGAAATTAATTTTGACCCCTCGGTGTTTATATTATTTTATTTTATCATAGCATCCCTCATTCCAGAGGTCTCTGCATGCACCTTATAGATGGGCCTGAAATAGTAGGGGATGTCCACATAGCTTAGTAAATAAGGTGACACTGATTTACTAAAATCTGGTGCACCTGTGGATGGTAGCCAATCAGCTTCCAACTTCAGCTTGTTGAATTAAGCTTTGACAATAAACCTGGAAGCTGATTTCTATGCAGAGCTGCACCAAATTTTGCATTCTCCAGTTTTAGTAAATCAACTCCACTGTGTTGAATATTACGCTTGAGCATGTGAAATGAAAAGCAGTTTTTTTGTTAGCAATAGATTGGATTGAGGCGAACACAGAGTTACTTTATTTTCTAAGCTAAATCACCAGTTCTCATTTGCAAGGCAACAAAATAATTTTAAACCCGTCATGTTGAAGGAAAACAGAGGATATTTAACTTAAAATGTGAAATTCAGCTGAACCAAATGTAAAGAAATTATTTATTGATATAAGACATGAGTAGGGGGTCTGATCACAAGAGGATGTACTTTCTCTCTCTCTCTCTCTCTCTCTCTCTCTCTCTCTTTCTTTTTTCCCTTCTCTCTTCCTTTCCTTCTCTCTCTCTTTCTTTTTTTTCTTCTCTCTTCCTTTTTCTTCTCTCTCGTGCTTTCTTTCTTTCCTTCTCTCTCTCACACTTTCTTTTTCCCCTTCTTTCTCTCTTTCTTTCTTTCCTTCTCTCTCCCTAGTTCTCTCCATTTTTCTTTCGTACCATCTCTCTCTCTCTCTCTCTCTCTCTCTCTCTCTCTCTCTCTCTCTCTCTCTCTTCCTTTCCTTCTCTCTCTCATTCCCTCTGTATTTCTTTCCTTCTCTCTCTCATTCCCTCTTACCCTCTCTCTCGCTCTCTCTTTTTATATATATATATATATATATATATATATATATATATATATATATATATATATATATATATATATATATCGCTCTCTCTTTCTTTCCTTCTCTCTCCCTCGTTCTCTCCCTTTTTCTTTCGTACCTTCTCTCTATCGTTCTTTCTCTCTCCTCTCTCTCTCTCTCATTCCCTCTTTATTTCCTTCTCTCTCTCTCCCTCTCTCTTACCCTCTCTCGTTCTCTCTCTCTCTCTCTCTCTCTCTCTCTCTCTCTCTCTCTCTCTCTCTCTCTCTCTCTCTCTCTCTCTCTATATATATATATATATATATATATATATATATATATATATATATATATATATATATATTTCTCTCTCATTCTTTCTTTCTTTCTCTCTCTCTTTCTTTTTCATTCCCTCTCTCATTCTCCCTGTATTTATTTCCTCCTCTCTCTCTCTCTCTCTCTCTCTCTCTCTCTCTTTTTTTCTCTCTCTGTCTTTCTTTATTTTATCCTTCTCTCTCTCTTCCTTTCCTTCTCTCTCTCGTTTCATTCTCTCAATTTCGTTCCTTCTCTCTCTCTCTCTCTCTCTCTCTCTCTCTCTCTCTCTCTCTCATGTTCCCCTTATTTCTTTCCTTCTCTCTCTTCTTTTATCATTCTCTTTCTTTCCTTCTCTCTCACTCATTCCCTCTTATGCGCTCTCTCTTTCTTTTACCCCCCCCCCCCCTCTCTCTCTCTTGTTCCCCTTACTTATTTTCTTCTCTCTCCTTCTTTTATCATTCTCTTTCATTCATTCTCTCTCAAACTCTCTCTTTCTGTCTTTCCTTCTCTCTCTTTGTTTCTCCTCTCTCTCTCTCTCTCTCTTCTTTATTGGTGTCTCCCTTGCTCTCTCTCACTCTCTTCTACCACAACTATTATTATTGCCATTATAATTACAACACCTATTTTTATTTTATTTTTCGGCATTTTACCAATACCAAACCGATACTACTTGGAACAATAGGGAAGAGATATTTGGGCACTGTGTGTCTTTCCCCTCAGGCTGGGGTGAGCTGTTGCTGGAATAACAGTTTACCTTGGTAGTTGCAGGCGGCTCGATAAGCCGTCAGGAAAGTCAGGCCTCTGATAAATGTTATTGACACGGATCCGAGGAGTAAAGCGGCGTCCTGGGAAATCAAGTCTAGTGCTGGCCTGTATGCTGCAGATGAATTTAAAATCAATGTCCCATTTGCCTATATCCTGCCAGTATATGAAACACATTGCGGTGAAAGGTGTGAGATGTTTCACCGTTATATCCAACTTTTAGCCTTTAATAATAATTTTACGCCTTATTGATCGGCCACTTTGAAGGAGTCGTGCGACACTAATGCCATAAAATGAGGCGGCCGGAGATTAATGAGAGAGGAGGAGGAGGAGGGGGGTCAATTCTTCCTCTCCATGGGCTCAATGAAAGGGTTAATGACAGCTCATAGACAGTCATTTAGATGTGTGTCCATTAAAGGGTTAATCTCCAGTGGGATTTGTATGTATGTATGTGTGTATATATATATATATATTGTTTATGCACACACTCATACTTTATCTATTAGATATATTTTGTGTTTATCTGTCTATTTTATATACTTTTTGCCTTTTATCTCACATGATACCTCTTTATCCGAAGCCATAAGTCCAGGCTCCAACCTGAGAGCTTTGGGTGCCCCCACCCCATTAGGGTTGCCCACTCATCCTGTTGCATCCCCCCTCATTTAAAAAAAAAAGTATTGTTAAACTCAGCAAGTGTTTAGAGTCGAGTGTAGACAATGAAATGCAGATAACCCACCACCACAATCCAGAGACCCAGCACATATCAAACCTTTATGCCAGATTTGGGTGGAGTCACCCCTTAAAAAAAATAACTAACATGGCCAGCAAACATTATTTGCCCCTAAAGTCCTTGTGTGAGGCTCTTTGTTCCAAAAAGAAAAAACATAAACAAACAACAAATGGGGTCAAACCCCCCCCCCAAAACAAGCATCTAATATATTTCAGCTCACCAATTCTTAAATGTAATGGCTGCATTCGTTTTCTATTTTAGACCCCCCCCATTATATTCACCTGGTGATGTGACCAGCAAATCTGTTTTTCAATTTCCTTTAGCAGACCAAGCTGTCCACACAAAGCAGCAGTTAAAGGGTCAAGACAAAACATTGCCAGGGATGCTTACAATGGTCAGCTTATCACTTATGTAAAACCTTTATCCCAAAATGAAAAAAAAAATGTTTCTGTAATTACAAAAAAAAAGGTGTTAGCTGGAGTTTTGTAAGCAACGTATGTAAAAATCCATTGAACACTACCCTCTCCAACATGTTGACAATGCTGCTGTCCAAGGTGGCTCCATTGTTCGTTCATCCAGAGTGGAGACACCCTAGAAAGTGTGCTACTGGTCAGATCTCCTGGTGAAAATAAATACAAAATAACAACCTTTAAAAAAAAAAAATGCAACACACACCTAAGGACTGCAATATATTAATATTTGGGGTTTTAGGGTTTAGATATGCTTTAATTTACTAAAGGAGTTGCGTTTGATTTGAATAGCCAGGCTTGAGGAAAAAGATAAACTGGCTTTTGCCTTTCACGTGATTGAATAACTAATATAAATATTTATTATTTATTAAATATTTAGTTTATGAGTGAAGATTCTCAACTCCTTTGGTAAATCCGCCCCATTGACACAAGGACTGAAACAGCATGGAGGAGAGCATGGAAATTGTCAGAACTTACACAACTATTGCTGACTTGTTTCTGAACATGTGAGTTCCAGGACCATCAGCATTATCTCAGTCATCATATTGCTTTGATCACTACTTGGTGAGTTGCTGACCCAGAAAACAAGTATGGGCCTATCAGGTATCCTGACACTGCATGTAAGCTTAGGGGGGAGATTTACTAAAACTGGAGCACTCAGAATCTGGTGCAGCTGTGCATGGTAACCAATCAGTTCATTGCTTCAGCTTGTTCAATTCAGCTTTGAGAAAACTGCAAACTGATTGGTTACTAAGCACAGCTGCACCAGATATTGCACTCTCCAGTCTTAGTAAATCTCACTCAGTGAGTGATTCCACCCTGGGACTTGCATCTGAAAATGTGTCAGCAATAGTAGATCCCTTTAATTTTTTTCATGGCAACTCCCAAATAACAGGAACAAAGATTGTCAGCCGCACTCTGAACAAATTTTAGCCTTTTATTAAAAGAAGCACAGCACTACAAGTCACAGCAAAACAAAACCTGACTGCTGACGCGTTTCGCACTGAAACTAGTGCTCAGTCATAGCGAAAAAACTCCGAAATAACCATCCCGTTAATTATTCTGATTATAAGGCTCGCCTGACACATTATAATCTGACTGCAAAATCTCTGTTCAATCAACTTTAGATCTCACAACCTGACCTACCAAAAGATCCCACAATTTGTATCCTATCAAGTAGTTCTTTGTATTATATACCTGTGGTTAGATCTAAAGAAGATTGTACTATTAGATTGTAATGTGTGTGCTGGGCAACAGGTACAATTACTTTGTCCGCTGATAGAATAAAGTTGGCCGCATATGGTTAGAAAATCGTTTTAAAAAAATCTGTCGAACGTGCATGCGATAACGCCATCATTGTATCAAAATATTTCCTCCAATTGTCGACATATTATCAATCATTAAAAACATAAATGGTACATTTTTCATCGATTGGCAGAAATATTGTAAAGGTTTTTTGACCTTTGTGAGACCTCCCACTGGCCAACTGTAATTAAAAGAAAGATCTTGCTTTTTGTTGCTTGTACTTCCTGGGTTAGGTTTTAACATGCGCATGCGCTGTCGATTTTTTATAACACTTTCCGATATATTTCACTACCAAGGTTTAGAAAATCAATTGTTTATGCTACAAAAATCCGACATGACGGTTTAATTTTTTTTTTTTGCCATTAAACTTTACATTTCGAGAAATGAGCCCAATAACGTTTCTAACGTCGAACGATCGAGTGTATCGAGTGCTTTTTCGAACACTTTTGTAACCATGTATGGCCACCATAAGTCTGTGCGGTGAGGTGTGCTGGAGCAGAGGATGCTGGGAAGGTAAGGGACTGGAAGGTGCACAGCTCAGCAGCTCACCTTTATCAGCATCCTGTAGGGGGAGCAATGACACTTTGCTTTGGGATAGGTGAAGTCTCTATGACAAGGAGGTCCTGGTTATACCAAAGCTGGCCATACACCAGTAGAATTTCATCTGAACTTCTGTTTGAAGTAAGTGAACTAAGCTTCCTCAAAAGCCCTTAAGATTTTATCCAGACTTGCTACCTGAATGGAATCCCAGTCCTATTAAATAGGTTTCTTTAGTGCCTATAGCAAATACGCATTAAAATATGTACAATTTTTCCAGGAATCATATTCTTGGTTACAATTTCATTAGTTCTGGAAAGAAAAGAGAAAAAAAGATCCTTGATTTGACGCCACTATCTATCTAGCACACTAAAAAATGAAAACAATTACATTTAATTAAATACAAATGCAATACTAATGGTGTATGGCCAGCTTAAGTTTATGAAGTGCAGCATCAGTGGCCTGCCCCCCCCCCCCACATGGTGTACATCTTTAGGAAATAAAAAGAACACTTAGGCCTGCAGCAGTTCACTAATTAGATATGACAAGTACAGTACAAATCTGCCAGTTTCCAGATTCATGTTAGAGGCCCCATGTACACGGGACGCTGCTAACCGTACGTTCAGAGGCAGTTGGCCGCTTTTTTCAACTGCTCCTGAACTCATTCAATGTTATCCCATGTGACCATGTACACAATCTCGTTTATTGCCGTTTTTAGGCAGTTGCATTTAACAGCATTTCTTTGAAAGCAAAAAAATGGATTCAGATGCAGAAGATTTCCACGTTTCAGACACCAAACGCGACTAAACTCGGCCATTTAAAAAAAAAGTTTGAAACGCTTCTAAACGCAAACGCAGCAAAACGCTGCTAGACGTGGCAAGTAAACGCAACAAAACTGACTTTTTAAACGTGGGTCTGTCAAGTTTAATCATTTAGGAGCAGTTGTAAAAACATCCCTAAATACTAAACAGGGCCTGGGTGCTGCCATTCTGAATAATAATCTGCATTCACTGCCCAGACACAGAGGGGCGTCCAGAACCCCTGACTTTCATCAGCGTTCCCCAATACAGTCAGAGGTAAAACAAAGGACCACAAATCCAGCGATTTTCTACTGCTGGTTACTTAGCAATATCTGCATGAAGGTAAAGGGGAAAGGGGATTTCTACATTGTTTCCCTCTACTGTACAGCTCAGTGATTTTGCCGCACACGTGACCAATTTGCAAATAATTGTCTCCTAATGAAGTGTGACATAACGACACTGTTCAAAGTTTATAAAAATGTCCTCCAAGCTTTTCGATTCATCCATATATTCCCTAAAGTGAAGGCCATAGCTGGACCATAGATGATTAATGTGAATGGTGTGGTCCTCCCAGAGCCATGATCCTACGAGGTAAAGAAGAAGAACTAAGCCCCGCCCTACTTACCTTACAGCCAAGGAAGCTGCCATATTGGCCTCTGTTTGATCTGTAGTTGCCATGGTGCTGAACATGTGATCAGTTATAACACCAGCCATTTGATGGGTTGACAGTTTGGCTGAGGGCTAACATGGGCACACTAGTACCTGTAGCAGTTATAAGCCTTCAATGTAAGGGCCCTTTCACACTGGGGCATTTTTCAAGCGCTTTAGCGTTAAAAAAAGCGCCTGTAAAACGCCTGAAAGAAGCTGCATCTGCAATCCCAATGTGAAAGCTCGAGTGCTTTCACACTAAAGCGCCTGAAAAACACCCCAGTGTGAAAGTGGTCTTAGCGTTAAAAAAAGCGCCTGAAAGAAGCTGCATCTGCAATCCCAATGTGAAAGCCTGAGTGCTTTCACACTGAGGCGCTGAGCTGGCAGGGCGTCAAAAAAAGTCCTGCATGCAGCTTCTTTGCAGCGCTTTAGGAGCGGTTAATACACCGCTCCTAAAGCCCCCTTCCCATTGAGGAAGCTTTTTTTAAAGCCAAAGCGCCTGAAAAGCGCCTCAGTGTGAAAGGGGTCTTAGCAGCGCTTTACCAGCGTTTTTTCGGGCGCTGGCAGTGTGAAAGGCCTCTGAAAGCACTTGGGCTTTCACATTGGGATTGCAGATGAGGCTTCTTTCAGGCGCTTTACAGGCTTTTTTTAAACGCCAAAGCGCCTAAAAAACGCCCGAAAAACGCCCCAGTGTGAAAGGGGTCTAACAGTTTTGGGAAACAGATAAAGCGGTGGGTTTAGTTCCACTTTAACTGACACCTGGTCCTTTAAACTGGCCACACACTTTACAACCTCATTTAGATTTACTAACAACTATGTAAAAAGTGCACACAAGGGGATTCTATAAATAATATTGTAGCATGTGTGGCCAGCTTTACCCACAATAACCTATCCTTTCCTACAGACCTATAGGGCCTTGTGATGTCCTTACACCGATAGTACAGTAAAACCTTGGTTTGAGAGTAACTTGGTTTGAGAGCGTTTTGCAAGACGGGCAAAATGTTTTAATACATTCTGCCTTGATATACAAGCGATGTCTTGATATAAGAGTACCGTCACTTCACAACTGAGTATGAAAAAGAAGAGAGGAGCCTCTAAGTGTAGCAATATGGTTACATTTAATGAAGGTACACAATTCAGCAACTTATTGCTACACTTCTCTTTTATACCTTGTAAAAAAATGCTTTGATATACAAGTGCTTTGGATTACAAGCATGTTTCTGGAACGAATTATGCTCGCAAACCAAGGTTTTACTGTATTGAAATCTCATAGCAGCAAAATTCCTACTCCAAAACAAATGACTATGTATATTGGACCAAGGTGCTACAAACACAGCAGACACACATCCGGGGCATTGTTTTCCCTATATTTATGGGCCTGTGCCTAAGGTGGAATAGGAAGAGGGGCAGAAATAAACACCAAACCACAATATCTGCAATAACATGTCACTGAATTTACATATTTTCCATTGTTTGGCCTTCCTAGAGGCTTGATGGTAAGCAGCAGCAGCACCTTTGAGGGGGATGTTACATTGAGGATGCTGAGAGGAATCACAAGCTTTCCTGCAGCTCAAATAAAATGGAAACATCTTTTTTTTTTTTTTATAGGAGAACGGTACAGTTGGCATTTATTTGCTGCACAAAAAACAAAAACATGAGGAAGGGCATCATCATTTACAAAGGCCTAAGCCACTATTATTGTATTATATATTTTTTATTTTTTATCCACAGAAGTAGATGGCTGAGCAGAGCCTCTAGAGGGGTCGCTTTACTAAGGAATAGAGACTGTCCACCCAGCAAAGTGAATGGTCCCTGAGCTTAGTAAATAAGATGAATCTGTGTTCCCTTCAATCAACCAATTATGTATTAGCAACATTTGTTATTTTAACTGTATTTTATCCACCATTGAGTAATCAAACGGAACACAAGTTTGCCTTATTTACTATCATTTGCTTTTCAAAATAAACATTGATTTTGCTTAGTGAACTTCCATAGTAAATCAATCCCTCTGTCCAATTGAAGAAATAATTATTCTTTGCTGAGTCACAATATCCAATCAGATTTAAACTTTCATTTTCTAACTGTCATTTTCCGATGCAGCTGTGAATCTGATTGGTGGCTGAAGGCCAGAATGAAACATCTAATTATATAGATGAGGGGGCAGTGTGGTTGGCATTAGGTTGCTTGGTTGGCATGGAGCTGTGTATTGTAATGAGTGTAGGAGGAGTGCAAGTTATATGTAGATTGCCATCCTTGCTGTAATTGTTAGTAGATGTAGTCACAGTATCCCTTAGGATACTGTTTCTTGGAAGAAAAAATATATAACTAGACAGAGACAAATGTAATGAAGTGGTTCTAACATACTACGGTGACTACATCTACTAACATAAAACAGCAAGGATGGCAATCTACATATAACTTGCATTTACTGCACTCCTCCTACACCCATTACAATACACAGCTCCATTCTCTAGATGTGAATCTGCACATTATTCCCAGCCCCACACACCATCCAATGCATCACACCTGGATACAAGGGACACACATTTTCCTTGTCTTTATCGGTTTTTCTGCAACAAAATGTTCCATTAATCTGCCATCTATCTATTTAATAAAATTAGAAAAAGATATATACACACAGATCTATTATCTAGACATGGACTAAAGCTCAACACCATACAATCTGCTTGTACAATTTCCTAGAAGATCTACCAAAAACGAGTTAATACAAGGGTCTGCCAAACTGGATGCAAATTGATTGGACCAAAATTAAAAAAAAAATCATTTCTTTCTCCACCTTATCCACTTAGAATATTTACTTGGTCGGGAGAAATTAAAAACAGGGATGTTTGATAGCAACAGATTGGATTGATGTGAACACAGATTTGCTCATTATCCATTTTCGGAGAATCAGTCCCAGGGCTGCAATTGTCATTTTCAAAGTGACAAAATCATTTTGGAAATGTAGATGTCACATTGAAAGAAAGCAGAGGATATTTATGTTACAATGTGAAAATCAGAAGAATCAAATGTATAGAAATGATGTATTGAACGAGATGTATCATCTGCTTATGTGTCAGGTCTCATTTGAGCTAAGGTTTTTATATACATAGAAAGAAAGAAATTATATATATATATATATATATATATATATATATATATATATATATATATATATATATATATATATATATATATATATATATATATATATATATATATACAATTTCTTTATTTGGTTCTCTTTCTTTCTCTTTCTTCCTTCTTTCATTCTCCTCTTTTTATTTTCATCTTATAATTCCACCATGGGGGTGGGGGGATTGAGGGGTATGTCAAAGGAGATGCATCTTCTGTTTAATGTGTCAGGTCTCCTTTGAGGAAAGAAAAAAAAGAAAGAAAGAAAGAAAGAAAGAAAGAAAGAAAGAAAGAAAGAAAGAAAAAGAAAGAAAGAAAAAAAAGAAACGAAGAAAGAAAGAAAGAAAAAAGGAAGACAGAAAGAAAGAAAGACAGAAATAAAGAAATGATATATATATATATATATATATATATATATATATATATATATATATATATATATATATATATATAAATAATTTCTTTATTTGGTTCTCTTTCTTTCTCTTCCTTCTTTCATTCTCCTCTTTTTATTTTCATCTTACAATTCCACCATGGGAAGGGGGGGTGGATTGAGGGGTATATCAAAAGAGATGCATCTTCTGTTTAATGTGTCAGGTCTCCTTTGAGGAAAGAAAAAAAAGAAAGACAGACAGAAAGAAAAGGGAAAGAAAGAGAGAAAGAAAGAAAAAAGAAAGAAAGAGAGAAAAAAGGAAGACAGAAATAAAGAAATGTTTTATATATATATATATATATATATATATATATATATATATATATATATATATATATATATACATATATATATATATATATATATATATATATATATATATATATATATATACATATATCATTTCTTTCTTTGGTCCTCTTATTTCTCTCTCTTCCTTCTTTCTCTCTCCTATTATTTCTCTCTCTTGCTTCTTTCTCTCTCCTCTTATTTCTCTCTTCCTTCCTTCTTTCTCTCTCCTCTTATTTCTCTATTTTCCTTTTTTCTCTCTCCTCTTATTCTCTCTCTTCCTTCTTTTTCTCTCCTCTTATTTCTCTTTCTTCCTTCTTTCCCTCTCTTCTTATTTCTCTCTTTTACAATTCCACCATCTTTTCTAACCGCAGCAATCTGGTGAATTCATTAGCAGACAAGTTCAGGTAGGTGGGCACATGTAATATGGGGTTGACACTGAGGTTGGTGACAGTTGGAGCAGTGGGTAAGAGCCCCGTGTTGGGGAAATGTGTTATGCTGCAGTTAGTGATGCAGGAGCTGTGTTGGGCATTATTATGTGACATGCCAGCTATGCCAGGAAGACTTTGGGGCTCGCTGTACACCTGTCCTGCCTAGCCGACTACAATGCAGTCCATTAACAATGCATGAGAAAAAAAATATTCAATTTCCATGTGATCAGCGGGTGTGTAAAATTCGTTACCAATTGTAACAAAGCATAAAACTAAAGTTCAGTAGAAGCCTCCCCCATGGGCAGTGTACAAAGCATGCGCGGCGTTGTACAATAATTCTCCGATGAATCTAGAGATCGCAGCGTCTATATCGTGCCTGTGTGTCCGCTCATAGACATCGACTTGTTCTCATAGACAATCCAGTCACCGGTCCAAAAATACATCGAAAAAAAGTCACGTTCGTTCACTTCAGGGCAACAAGATTATTGATTTAAATTCGTTGATTTTCTTTCTAATACTTTTATCTGAGTTGTTAGAATTACGCATGCCTTTCTCGAATAATAAAATGACGATTTCTTCTTTATTTAATAAATCCAGAGCTGGCTTGAAAACTTGTATCTTATTTTATATAATCGCACAATAAATCACAACACCGCCCACTAATCACCCGATGATGAGATCTGCCGATCGTACCATTACAGCACACACATACAGACTCATGGCATGTACAATGGTACTCCGGGGGTAATGAGTGTTTTGTCGTAAAAAAGGAAAACAAATGAGGTATGTGATCGGGTGTTTGTTGTCAAATGAATAATACAACGAAAATCGGGCAGAAATGAGAAATATTTGGGGACTTTGTAACAATTATTAGATAATATTTATGGGGTATTTTCTATTGTATTTAATACATGTATTCTTGGTGCATTCATTGCACTTGAGTATAGCGTTGTAATTCATGCACCCCCTGACAAGAGCCATGGAAGGGGTCCTGCACTCAGTGCCTGGCAGGTGTCCCCGTTGGCCCATTGGGGACAGTGAAGTGGCATGAAGTGACCTTACCTCCTCCGCCTGGGTAGCGGCACAGCTCCGAGGAACTCTGGGAATTACTCCGGACCCTCTCCAGCAGCATGGTGACCCTCCTGGGTATTCCTGGGTGTGATCACAGATGGGCTTACTACTGGCACCTTCCTGCCATGAAGATCACTAGGTGCCCAAAGAGTAGGGGTGAGGGGTCCTGGTCTCCTCTGATTACCTTGCACTCAGGTGCTGGGGGCTGATGATGGGAGATGGTGAACTGGGTGTCCTGTGGATAGGTCAGGTAGGTGGGTTCTTGCTGGGAGGATGAGATGAGCAATGGGCTCCCTGGTACAGCACAGTAATGTCACTTGTCAGCTCCCTGCTGGAGATGGATGGCAGGTGGTCAGTTGCAGGTGGAGCAGGTGGTAAGTCGGTTCCTGGTGGAGTTATGATGAGGTAGGTACTTGTTCAGCTGCTGGATATGGAAGAGGTTCACTGATACCTGCAGCAAGGTGGCACTGATGACAGGGGGACCTGGATGAGCAGTAATGGGACACTTCCTGGGGAGGGCTGAGCAGCCTGACTGATCCCTTGGTAGGAGTAGAAGAGGAGGATGTGGTCACCCAGCAGGCAGAGCTCAGTGTAGAGAGGATAGGGAGAGAGAGGGGCTGCTGTCAGGTGACCTGGACTTGCCTCCACTGCTTAGCATAAGAAAGCTGCTGGAGGTCTCCGCAAAGACGCTGCCCCCCCCCCCCCCCCTAATGACACTACATACCCATACACGTGTCTGCCTTTCTCTTCTCACAATAGGCAGAGGGGACCCGGCGTCACAGCATTGTCTCCATGCTAATGTCACCCTCCCTGGCAGGACTCTAGGGAGCAGAGAACACAGGAGGGCATTGTGTGCCCCTCTACCCCCCCTGACTAGCCTGACATTGTGTGAGTGAGTGATGCCCCAAATATCTGCCCCAGCACTGCATACATTACTGGCAACCTGTTCCTGCCTTACACACAATGTAGGATGAGCCATCCATCCATCCATCCATCTAATATCCGCTATACAGAAAAAAGACATTTAATTCTTCTAATTTAAAAAAAAGTATAGTTATTATAAATATATAATATTAATATTAATATTAGATAGCTCCTGATGGAATATATTTGACAGTAATCGCTGCAGTTGGGATGGTCGATCGGTGTCTCTGTATGGTCTCTGCTTCTCCTATCGGTGTCTCTGTATGGTCTCTGCTTCTCCTATCGGTGTCTCTGTATGGTCTCTGCTTCTCCTATCGGTGTCTCTGTATGGTCTCTGCTTCTCCTATCGGTGTCTCTGTATGGTCTCTGCTTCTCCTATCGGTGTCTCTGTATGGTCTCTGCTTCTCCTATCGGTGTCTATGCTTCTCTTATCGATGTCTCTGTGTGGTCTATGCTTCTCCTATCGGTGTCTATGCTTCTCTTATCGGTGTCTCTGTATGGTCTCTGCTTCTCCGATCGGTGTCTCTGCTTCTCTTATCGGTGTCTCTGTATGTTCTCTGCTTCTCCTATCGGTGTCTCTGTATGGTCTCTGCTTCTCCTATCGGTGTCTCTGTATGGTCTCTGCTTCTCCTATCGGTGTCTATGCTTCTCTTATCGATGTCTCTGTGTGGTCTATGCTTCTCTTATCGGTGTCTCTGTATGGTCTCTGTTTCTCCTATCGGTGTCTCTGTATGGTCTCTGCTTCTCCTATCGGTGTCTCTGCTTCTCTTATCGGTGTCTCTGTATGGTCTCTGCTTCTCTTATCGGTGTCTCTGTATGGTCTCTGCTTCTCCTATCGGTGTCTCTGTGTGGTCTATGCTTCTCCTATCGGTGTCTATGCTTCTCTTATCGGTGTCTCTGTGTGGTCTATGCTTCTCCTATCGGTGTCTATGCTTCTCTTATCGGTGTCTCTGTATGGTCTCTGCTTCTCCGATCGGTGTCTCTGCTTCTCTTATCGGTGTCTCTGTATGGTCTCTGCTTCTCCTATCGGTGTCTCTGTATGGTCTCTGCTTCTCCTATCGGTGTCTCTGCTTCTCTTATCGGTGTCTCTGTATGTTCTCTGCTTCTCCTATCGGTGTCTCTATGGTCTCTGCTTCTCCTATCGGTGTCTCTGTATGGTCTCTGCTTCTCCTATCGGTGTCTCTGTATGGTCTCTGCTTCTCCTATCGGTGTCTCTTCTTCTCTTATTGGTGTCTCTGTATGGTCTCTGCTTCTCCTGTCGATTTCTCTGTATGGTCTCTGTTTCTCCTATCGGTGTCTCTGTATGGTCTCTGCTTCTCCTATCGGTGTCTCTGTATGGTCTCTGCTTCTCCTATCGGTGTCTCTGCTTCTCCTATCGGTGTCTCTGCTTCTCCTATCGGTGTCTCTGTATGGTCTCTGCTTTTCCTATCGGTGTCTCTGCTTCTCCTATCGGTGTCTCTGTATGGTCTCTGCTGCTCCTATATGTGGCTCTGTATGGTCTCTGCTTCTCCTATCGGTGTCTCTATGGTCTCTGCTTCTCCGATCGGTGTCTCTGCTTCTCTTATCGGTGTCTCTGTATGGTCTCTGCTTCTCCTATCGGTGTCTCTGTGTGGTCTATGCTTCTCCTATCGGTGTCTATGCTTCTCTTATCGGTGTCTCTGTGTGGTCTATGCTTCTCCTATC
Source organism: Rana temporaria (assembly GCF_905171775.1). NCBI lineage: Eukaryota > Metazoa > Chordata > Amphibia > Anura > Ranidae > Rana > Rana temporaria. The sequence continues at coordinate 111,090,731 of NC_053497.1, forward strand.
GGTGTCTATGCTTCTCTTATCGGTGTCTCTGTATGGTCTCTGCTTCTCCTATCGGTGTCTCTGTATGGTCTCTGCTTCTCCGATCGGTGTCTCTGCTTCTCTTATCGGTGTCTCTGTATGGTCTCTGCTTCTCCTATCGGTGTCTCTGTATGGTCTCTGCTTCTCCTATCGGTGTCTCTGCTTCTCTTATCGGTGTCTCTGTATGTTCTCTGCTTCTCCTATCGGTGTCTCTATGGTCTCTGCTTCTCCTATCGGTGTCTCTGTATGGTCTCTGCTTCTCCTATCGGTGTCTCTGTATGGTCTCTGCTTCTATCGGTGTCTCTTCTTCTCTTATTGGTGTCTCTGTATGGTCTCTGCTTCTCCTGTCGATTTCTCTGTATGGTCTCTGTTTCTCCTATCGGTGTCTCTGTATGGTCTCTGCTTCTCCTATCGGTGTCTCTGTATGGTCTCTGCTTCTCCTATCGGTGTCTCTGCTTCTCCTATCGGTGTCTCTGCTTCTCCTATCGGTGTCTCTGTATGGTCTCTGCTCTTCCTATCGGTGTCTCTGCTTCTCCTATCGGTGTCTCTGTATGGTCTCTGCTTCTCCTATATGTGTCTCTGTATGGTCTCTGCTTCTCCTATCGGTGTCTCTATGGTCTCTGCTTCTCCTATCGGTGTCTCTGTATGGTCTCTGCTTCTCCTATCGGTGTCTCTGTGTGGTCTATGCTTCTCCTATCGGTGTCTATACTTCTCTTATCAGTGTCTCTGTATGGTCTCTGCTTCTCCTATCGGTGTCTCTGTATGGTCTCTTCTTCTCCGATCGGTGTCTCTGCTTCTCTTATCGGTGTCTCTGTATGGTCTCTGCTTCTCCTATCGGTGTCTCTGTGTGGTCTATGCTTCTCCTATCGGTGTCTATGCTTCTCTTATCGGTGTCTCTGTATGGTCTCTGCTTCTCCTATCGGTGTCTCTGTATGGTCTCTGCTTCTCCGATCGGTGTCTCTGCTTCTCCGATCGGTGTCTCTGTATGGTCTCTGCTTCTCCTATCGGTGTCTCTGCTTCTCTTATCGGTGTCTCTGTATGTTCTCTGCTTCTCCTATCGGTGTCTCTGTATGGTCTCTGCTTCTCTTATCGGTGTCTCTGTATGGTCTCTGCTTCTCCTATCGGTGTCTCTGTATGGTCTCTGCTTCTCCTATCGGTGTCTCTGTATGGTCTCTGCTTCTCCGATCGGTGTCTCTGCTTCTCTTATCAGTGTCTCTGTATGGTCTCTGCTTCTCCTATCGGTGTCTCTGCTTCTCTTATCGGTGTCTCTGTATGTTCTCTGCTTCTCCTATCGGTGTCTCTGTATGGTCTCTGCTTCTCCTATCGGTGTCTCTGTATGGTCTCTGCTTCTCCTATCGGTGTCTCTGTATGGTCTCTGCTTCTCCTATCGGTGTCTCCTAGCTTGCTGTATTATTTGGAAGGATTACTCCTCTTGTGGTTCCTGAAGAACTACAAGTCCCAGCAAAACGTAAAGTCCAGGAGAAACCCAGGATTATAGGCTGCACCAGGACAACATTTATTTAAAATAATACAGATAAAAAAAAAACAAATGTCAGCATTGCAGCAAGAAGACGGTCATTCCTGGACTTTATTTGTCATTTATCATTTTATTGCCACTAGGTCCTGAATGTCCTGTTTGTATAGCCTGTGGCTCTGGATAATAAAATTAGAAGCAGTAATAATAATATTATTATTGTTATTATTATTATAACTATTTATTATTATTATTATTATTATTATGATTATTTATTATTATTAATAATAATAATAATAATAATAATAATAATAATAATAACAATAATAGTAATAGTATTATTATAATTCGGATTATTGTTGTTGTTATTGTTAGTCTTTCCTCCTGAATGCAGCCATTGCACTTGGGGACCATTGTGGAGAGTAGTGTGTACATTGTGTAGTATATGTTGTGTGCTGTGTGTCTGCCCTGTACACAGTAACACAATGTAGCTCCATTCATGTCAGTGGATTGGGGTCATTTACTGAAGTGTATATACAGCTTCCAGCTCCATGCCGCCTTCTGTATTTCGGGCTGCAAATTTCATTAAAATACACCAAAAGCACTAATTTCCAGCTGCTCATTTCGGGGGAAAATGAATCAGGAGTCAAGAAGTGGAAGTGACCTCTACAGTCTCTCAGTCCCTCTGGGCCAGATCCACAAACGAGATACGACGTCGTATCTCTGTTTCTAACTATGCGACTGATTCATAGAATCAGTTACGCATAGATAGCCCTAAGATCCGACAGGTGTAATTGAATTACACTGTCGGATCTTAAGAATGCAATTCTAGGCCGGCCGCTAGGTGGCGAGGCCATTGCGGCCGGCGTAGAATATGCAAATGAAGACTTACGGCGATCCCCGAACGTCCCGAAGGGCCGGTCAATCTAAATCTATGTCATTTCTGTCGAGTTACGCCACGTAAAACTAGGGCTGAGCCCTAGTTGTCCTAAGCCATGGTAAGTATGGCCGTCGTTCCCGCGTCAAAATTTAAACATCAACGTCGTTTGCGTAAGACGTCCGTGAATGGCGCTGGACGCCATTTACATTAACGTCTAAGCAAATGACGTTGGTGCGACGTCAGTTAGCGCAATGCACGTCGCGAAATTCCCCCGACGGAGCATGCGCAGTACGTCCGGCACGGGAGCGCGCCTAATTTAAATGGGACTCGCCCCATTCGATTGGGCCCGCCTTGCGCCGGACGGATTTAAGTTACACCGCTGCAAATTTCCAGGTAAGTGCTTTGTGGATCGGGCACTTAGGCAGAAAATTTGCGGCGGTGTAACTTAAATCGGAAAAGTTAAGTTGCGCCCGGGCTACGTGAATCTGGCCCTATGTTCCTATACAAATGAATGGTTATAGAAAATATAATATACACAACACATGGAATATTCACTGTCTGAGTTGTAATAGTTGAAATGGTAAGTACTCCGCCAAGAATATTATCGGTGGGAAGCACAGATGGGCACCGTTTTTTCTGTACAGCACTACGGCATATGTCAGAACCAAATACTGTACATGTATAATGGGCGACTGTGATGGGGACATTAGAGTGTAAGCTCCTATGGCACAGTGTTCTCTGTAAAGCAACACGGAATACGTCAGAGTTATACAAGTTTGATGTAATATTAATAGTGTGTGACTGTGGTGGGACATTAGAGTGTAAGCTCCTCTGGCAGGGACATATGTGAATGCTTTAATGTATTCTATACTATACTGCAAAATAATGTCAAAACTATACACCAGTATAATAATAATAACTAGGGTGGGACATTAGAGTGTAAGCTCCTCTGGTGCAGGGACATATGTGAATGCTTTAATGTACTCTATACTATGCTGCAAAATAATATCAGAACTATACACAAGTATAATAATAATAATAATAATAATAATAATAATAACAACTAGGGTGGGACATTAGAGTGTAAGCTCCTCTGTCACATAGACTATATAAATGATTCAGTGTTTTCTGGTACATCACTGCAGAAATGTCATCTCTCTATAAACGTGAAATAAAAGTGTGACTGATGGGAACATTAGAGTGTAAGCTCCTCTGACACATAGACTAAAGTAATGGGTTCAGTGCCCCCAGTATGGCACTGTGGAATGCATTGGTCCTATCTCTACTCCACATGAATAAAAGACTTAGCTATTGTGCAGTAATAATGAATTCAGCCATGTCAGCAGAGTATATAGACCTGAGTGTCAGTGCATTATTCTGTGACACTGAAGTCACCAGCCCTCCAGCAGTCCTTAGACCTGGCAGCAGGTGGTTTGTGGGTGGCTCAGGTACCATGTGACACAGGAGCAGTGCATACTGACACTCATCATTTATTTGTGAGGTGTCATCCTATAGACAATGGCATCCAGTATACGGTGACAATAGCTGCAGCATCTGGAGCCCTGAGCCATGCTGTTCTCCAGGAGGGGAGCGCTCTAACTGACAATAAATTCACAGCTATTGTTATTGGGAGATGTTGGAGGTTAACCCTCTGCCTGCTGCAATGGAGAGCCACCAGCTGCTTGGGGGCACAGTAGTTAGTGTCGATCTACCAACATGACAACATTCTCCATAACTTCCTATTCTTCAGCCTAGCATCCTTTTAGCACTGTGGGACTTTAAATTGTGAGCGTGTAACCTTTAACCACTTCCATACCAGGCACTTACGCAGCTTCCTGCCCAAGCCAATTTTCAGCTTTCTGCGCTGTCGCACTTTGAATGACAATTGCGCGGTCATGTTACACAATTTTTTTTTATCATTTTGTTCCCACAAATAGAGCTTTATTTTGGTGGTATTTGATCACCTCTGCAATTTTTATTTTTTGCGCAACAAGTAAAAAAAGACCGAAAATTTTGAAAAAAAAATAAGTTTTTATTTTTTTCTGTTAATTTTTTTGTAAATAAGTATGTTTTCTTTTTTTAATTACGGGCACCGATGAGGTGGCACTGGTGGGCACTGATAGGCGGCACTGATGGACACTGATAGGCGGCGCTGGTATGTAGCACTGATGGGCACTCATAGGCGGCACTGATGGGCACTCAAAGGCGGCACTGATGGGCACTAAAAGGCGGCACTGATGGGCACATAAGGGTGGCACTAATGGGTACATATGGGTGGCACTGATGGGTGGCACAGATAGGTGGGCACTGGGCATGGATGGGCACTGAGAAGTGGCACTGATGGAAACTAAGGGGTGGCACTGATGGACACTGAGGGGTGGCACTGATGGACATTGAGGGGTGGCACTTGTTTATTTACATTTTTTCCAATCAGTGCCCATGTTGCCAGTCAGTGCCCATTTGTGGGCACTGATTGGTATCTATTGTGCATATTTTTCACATGTGGATGGCCATGGGGGATGTACCTGGCCATCCACATGTTTCCTCCAATCCCTGGTGGTCCTGGCGGCGCTTAGAGAGCCAACGTTATTGTACGGGCTCTCGCACAGGGGAGCCGACCTGCCGCCGTAGAACTGCGGCGGCTGGTCGACAAGTAGTTAACTTGACAGAGAGTAACCCACGTTTTTAAAATATATATTTTTAGCAGAGGATCTAGAGAATAAAATGGCGATGATTGCAATATTTTATGTCACACAGTATTTGTGCAGCAGTGTTTTAAACGCAACCTTTTGGGAAAAAAAGACACCTTCATGAATTAAAAAAAAACGAAACAGTAAAGTTAGCCCAATTTTTTTGTATAATGTGAAAGATGATGTTACGCCGAGTAAATAGATAACAAACATGTCACGCTTTATAATTGCATGCACTTGTGGAATGGCGACAAACTACGGTACCTAAAAATCTCCATAGGGGACGCTTTAATTTTTTTTTTACGGTTACCAGGTTAGAGTTAAAGAGGAAGTCTAGAATTATTGTTCTCGCGCTGACGATCGCAACGATACCTCACATGTGTGATTTAAACACCGTTTACATATGCGGGCGCGACTTTCGTATGCATTTTGTTTGCTGGGCGAGCTCGCAGGGACAGGGGCGCTTTTTTTTTAATTATTTTTATATTATTAAATTGTGTTTTAAAAAAAAATGGATCACTTTTATTGCTGTCCCAGGGAATGTAAACATCCCTTGTGACAGTAATAGATGGTGACAGGTACACTTTATGGAGGGATCGGGGGTCTAAAAGACCTCCAATCCTTCCTTCGCACTTCAAAGTATTCAGATTGCCGAAAACGGCGATTCTGAACACTGTATATTTTTTTAAAACAGGCGCCATTGGCAGCCGAGTAAATCGGAAGTGATGTTGCTTCTGTATTTACATTCAGGAGACTGAAACAAAGCCGTTTCCGGCTTCGTTATAGTCTGTCTCTAGGCGCCAAAAGTGGCGCATCGCAGATCGTGTCCAACTTGTATCGGTATCAGTGCCGATACTAAACATTTGCACGAGTATTGGTACTCATGCAAATGATCTAATACCGATAACTGATGAAAAGAATGCTGGCAATAATTGGTTGTTAACCGCTTCCCGACCGTTGCATGCCGATGTACGTCAACAGAATGGCGTAGATGCGCAAAAGGGTTTACCCGTACATCCCTTTGTAATCTCGGGCTAGCGGGCGTGCGCCCGCTGTGGAAGCATGCCCGCGGGTCCCGCGGACTTGATGTCTGCCGGTGGCCCGCGATCACGACGAGGAGAGGCAGAACGGGGAAATGGAAACAAGGCATTTCCCTGTTCTGCCTAGTGATATGACAGGGATCTACTGCTCCCTGTCATCGGGAACAGTGATCTCTGTCATGTCCTAGGTAGCCCATCCCCTCTACAGTTAGAACACGCTGAGGAAACACATTTAACCCCCTTCATCGTCCCATAGTGTCTAACCCCTACCCTGCCAGTGACATTTACAGAGTAATCAGTGGCTATTTTTAGCTCTGAATGCTATATAAATGTCAATGGTCCCAAAATAGTGTCAGAAGTGTCCGATCTGTCCGCCGCAATCAATTTTCTTTGGGTACAACATTGCATAACCGCGCAATTGTCAGTAAAAAAACGCAGTGCCGAATTGCAAAAAATGCTCTAGTCATTAAGGGGGTAAAATCTTCCAGGGCTGAAGTGTATAAAGGAGCAGGGTCGCCACGTCCTTAACTACCAATGACATTTCAGCTGTCTGAATTTTCGTGAGAGCCGGGGGTTTGCAACATGCCCCCAGGATTCTACCAGCAGGAACTGAATAAGACCCTGTGGTGATACCAGAACCTGAGTCCCATGGGCTTCGGGGGTTTCAGTTTGGTGTGGCGAGTGGAAAGAATAGAACAAAAATCTCCTGCGCTCTGGTGTTTCGCTAAACATGGGTAGTGTAGTCCAGTCTTTAAGGCAAGGTCTATAGTCTTGCAGCCTTCCTTAGAACAATGGGTGTTCATATGGCTAAAGAGAAAAAGAAAGAAAGGAGGGCGCACTGACCTAGTGCATTACCGCATATAAAAAGGTTTATTAATTAAAATAGAATAAAATAGAATAAAAGCAATGGTCCTACTCACTCCTACTCGCTTTTCTGACAAACTGGCTCTCCTGGCCCCTACAGGTGGGACTTGATAACGAGAGAATCGGACGGTCCCTCAAATGTCTGACGCGTTTCTGGAGCGCACCCCTTTCTTCAGAGCCTAGGTGGTCCGTTAGCCGTGTACAAGTTATTAGGGTCAAGGTAGGGGTCAAAGGTCAAGGTTGGGTCAAAGGTCAGGGTTAGTATATTCTGGATAGAATTAAAACAAAAACATATTTTTTTTTACATTTGCATTAGTGTCAGTATGTTTTAGGTAGGAATAAAAATGCAAAATGCGCACCATTGTTTCTGGGCCTTACTACAGGTACAAACAACAACTAACATGCATTTATGTGGTATCGTTGTCATTGTTTGGAGCCGGAGAATTTATTTTTGATTGCTTTTTCGTGCTAAATTATGGTAACAGCAAGAAATATACATCTACATTTAAAATAAAATAAACATTTGACCAATTTTTACATTGATAATAATAAAAAAAAAAAAATCAGAAGATACCAGTTATAATTTCCACAAAAAAAAGCCACCATTTTTCCTAAAAACAAAACAAGGTGTATACATCAAGTAGTTGCAACCAAATGCACAGTTTTACTAACAAATGTCAAAGTTGCAAAATTGTGCTTAGGCATTAACATTTGTTTTACCCTCACTCATTAAGGAGTTAAAAATATCCTGCTGCTTGCCAGTTATACACTTCTTCTTTTCTTTCAGGGAATTTTGTTTTCTTGCACTAATTTTTCGATTATATTTCTCACACAATTCTCGCATCATTGATTAGAAAATCGATCGTTTTTGCAAAACGGATCAGTAATGGACCGCCCCGTGAATCTCCGCTTGCTCAGCGGGGATCGCTATGGGGGGATCGGATGAACACGGACCGTCTGTCCGTGTTCACCCGATCCGATCCGCCAGGCGGATGGAAAAGTAGGTTTTTCCTCGGATGTCAGCGGGCATGTCACCGGGCATGTCACCGCTGACATCCGCGGCTCCATAGAGGATCACGGAGTGCCCGATCAGGTCCGCCTAAAAAACTGGCAGGCGGACCTGAACGGGCCACCCGTGTGAAAGAGCCCTTAGACTTTTCTTCTTTTAAATACATTAATAAGTGTTCAGTGGTTTATACAGGCCAGTGTACTGAATGATGATTTTTGTGGGTATCCTGGAGTTCTTCTTTAACCACTTCAGCCCCGGAGGATTAGGCTGCCAAATGATCGGGCCATTTTTAGCGATTCGGCACTGCGTCGCTTTAACTGACAATTGCGCAGTCGTGCGACGTGGCTCCCAAACAAAATTGAGGTCATCTTCTTTCTTACAAATAGAGCTTTCTTTTAGTGATATTTGATCACCTCTGCGTTTTTTATTTTTTGCGCTATAAACAAAAATAGAGCTTTAATTTAGAAAAAAAAAAATCCAGCAAAAGTATATAAAAAAATAATATTTTTTTTCCTCACGACACAGTATTCTTCTACATACTTTTGGTAAAAAATTGCAATAAGCGTTTATTGATTGGTTTGCGCAAAAGTTATAGCGTCTACAAAATAGGGGGTAGTTTTATTACTTACTAGTAATGGCGGCGATCAGCAATTTTTATCGTGACTGCGACACAATTTGCCGGACACATCGGACACTTTTGACGCTATTTTGGGACCATTCACATTTATACAGTGATCAGTGCTATAAAAATGCACTAATTACTGTATTAATGTGACTGGCAGTGAAGGGTTTAACCACTAGGGTGCTAGGAAGGGGTTAAGTGTGTCCTAGGGATGTGTTCTAACTGTGTGGGGGTGGGGCTTACTGAGAGGGAGCAGACGACCCTGTCCTGTCACTATGCAGAATGGGGAGATGCCTTGTTTACACTGGCATCTCCCCGTTCTACCGTTCTGTGATCCGGTCTGTGTGTTGCGACATGCTGTGATGAGTTGTGCTGCATTTTTATGGAATGCACTACAACCTTAAAAGCAACACGGTGATGGGAACAGGACACATAGAAAACAATGGCCCAGATTCAGGTACATCTGCGCAATATTTGCGGAGGCGCAAGGCAACGATTTTGCCCTGCGCCCCCGCAAATATTTTGCTTTGCCCGCGATTCATGGAGCAGTAGCTCCGTGAATTGCGCGGGCGCGCCGGCAAAATTGCCCGGCGTAAGCGCGCGTAATGTAAATGATCCCGCCGGGGGCGGGAATCATTTAAATTAGGCGCGCTCCCGCACCGAGCGTACAGCGCATGCTCCGTCGGGAAACTTTCCCGACGTGCATTGGGGCAAGTGACGTCGCAAGGACGTCATTTGCTTCTAAGTGAACGTGAATGGCGTCCAGCGCCATTCACGAATCACTTACGCAAACGACGTGAAATTCAAATTTCACGAGCGGGAAGGGTGGCTATACTTTAGCATTGGCTGCGCCTACTATGAGTAGGAGCAGCCTTATGATAAAGTCGCCGTACGGAAACTCTGTACCTTGCGTGCGCAGGGCCCGCGCAACTTTTGTGAATCGGTGTTAGTATGCAATTTGCATACTATACACAGATCACAATGGCCGCGCCCCCTAGCGGCCAACGCAAGAATGCAGCCAAAGATATGAAGGCATAAGGAGGCTTATGCCTGTCATATCTTAGGCTGCAGACGGTGTAACGAGGTTCCTGAATCAGGAGCACTCGTTACACCGGAGCAAGTAAGCACTTGCGCCGCGCAACCTATGGTTGCGCGGGCGCAAGTGCTTCTTGAATCTGGGCCAATGACTTTCTATGTGCACTTGCATTCAGGCTGTTGATCTGCCCAACTAGCGTGAACAAGCCCTAATGTGTAGGCTGCGATGGCTGATCCTAAAAAGCTTGTTTTCTGGCTGTCCGAGTCATTACAGAAGAACCATGCAGCCGGCAAAGTCAAGCACTTGTTCAAGGTCAGTGACTGGTGTTAAAGCAACACCATTTACATGACAGTCACAACGAACATTTTCAGGCATTTTAGCCATGGCAGCTTCAATACATCTTTTAGCACCCTGGGGCAGGAAGGAGGTGAAGCTTTCAGACTGAAGCCTGTAATTTCTACCCAATCCCCAGATAATTATAGTTATAATTCATCTGTGTAATCTGAATAATCCCTTTACCTCTCGCTCTGAGCGGATTACATATTAATAATATCAGATAAGATAAAGCTTTTCACTGAATATACTGCAGAACAAACTGACATATACAATAAAGGCTAAATGTACTCACAGACATGGGACGATGATTGCATGATGTGGGCGATGCTGGCTAGATTAGAGGATGATTATATTGTCTATGGCAGTTTTTCAACTCCAGTCCTCAAGGCGCCCTAATGGGTCATGTTTTCAGGATTTCCCTCTGATGAAACGACTGTGGTAATTACTAAGGCAGTGAAACTGATCAAATCACCTGGGCAAAATAATGGAAAGCCTAAAAACATGACCTGTTGGGGCGCCTTGAAGGGTCATTAAAGGACATTTTTTTTTTTCCGGAAATGACTGTTTATTGGGTATAGAGACATAAAAGTTAACTGATTCTTTTTAAAAATGATTAAAAATTGAATTTAATCTATCATATAATGTGCCTCTAGTTCACTTTCGGTTTTAAAAGGTACATACATGAAGTTCCGGGTGAGAGGTGAGTCGGGAAGACTCACAGAACAAAAACAAACAAATCCAGGGCAGTGTTTTGTTTTTAAAATGAATCTGATTGGTTCTGAGGAGTTTTAGACACACAGTAATGACAGCTTAGACCACTGTGAAAATCTCCCAGTACGATGGTTATAAGGAAACAGGCAACCAGGAAGTGTGGAGATCACAGCAGAATTACAGCTACTTCAAAGCAAAAACGAACAATGAGGACATGAAACCAGTACTGCAGTAAGGTAAAGGAAGCTATTTAGCTAAAAAAATGTTTTCCTTTAGTGACCCTTTAAGGACTGGAGTTGAGAAACACTGGTCTATGGAACATGAAGTCTAGCAGTTTTTGTAGGCAAGAGTGTGTTAGTTAAAATATCAAATACTCTAGAGCAGGGGTTCTCAACTCTGTCCTGAAGTACCCACAACAGGCCACGTTTTGGGTATTACTCTTAGATAAAATAGCTGTCCAAAATACCAAGCCATTGACTCCGATTCAAAGCACCAGTGCCAGATAAAGAAAAACCTGAAAACATGGCCTGTTGGGGGTACTTGAGGACAGGGTTGAAAACCACTGCTCTAGATCAGCCTCTCTCAACATTTTTACTATGGAGGAACCTTTGAAATCATTTTCAGGCCTCAGGGAACCCCCACTGATATTACTGGGACTACAGCTTTCCTTAACCACTCAACCCCCGGACCATATTGCTGCCCAAAGACCAGAGCACTTTTTGCGATTCGGCACTGCGTCGCTTTAACTGACAATTGTGCAGTCGTGCGACGTGGCTCCCAAACAAAATTGGCGTCCTTTTTTCCCCATAAATAGAGCTTTCTTTTGGTGGTATTTGATCACCTCTGTGGTTTTTAGTTTTTGCGCTATAAACAAAAATAGAGAGACAATTTTGAAAAAAAATAATATTTTTTACTTTTTGCTATAATAAATATACCCCAAAAATATATAAAAAAAAGTTTTTTTTCCTCAGTTTAGGCCGATACGTATTCTTCTAAATTTTTTTTGTGAAAAAAAAAAAAAAATCGCAATAAACGTTTATTGATTGGTTTGCGCAAAAGTTATAGCGTGTAAAAAATAGGGGGTATTTTTATTAATATTTTTTTTTTACTAGTAATGGCGGCGATCAGTGTTTTTTTTTTCGGTACTGCGACATTATGGCGGACACTTCGGACACTTTTGACACATTTTTGGGACCATTGGCATTTTTATAGCGATCAGCCCCTAGTGGCCTGCGCGAGAGCAGACGTTATACTATGGGCTCTCGTGCAGGGGAGCCGACTTGCCGCCGTAAAACGACGGTGGGCGGTCGGGAAGCAGTTAACATAAATTATATAATTATTAATAATATCCAAAAAAGAAAGACCATAAAAGTGTAATGCCTCCTAAGATTCAGCATCCACTACCCCCCGTTTTCTAGGTTCAGCGTCTTCGGCCATTTTTAAAATAGCCTGCATATGCACGTGGGAGTTAATTCATTCCAGCGATCGTGAAATCAACATTGTGCATCTGCAGCTCAGTGATTAACCATTATAGACTTGCTAGCAGCAAGGTAAGAAGCTTTTACAGCAGAAAATACATACAGAGCCTCTTCTAAAAAACATTCCTGCCAGATTTTTTTTCAACTAATGTTCCACTTTAACATTAGAGGTAGCCAGGATTATACAGTGCCTGGTAAAAGTATTCACCCCCTTGGCCTTTTTCGTGTTTTGTTGACTTACAACCTAGAATTAATATGGATTGTTTGAGGATTTGCATCATTTAATTTACAGAACATTTCCACAATTTAAAGTTTTTTTTATTGTGAAGTAAACAACAAAAATAGGACAGATAACAGAAAAAGTCAATGTGCATAACTATTTACCCCCCTAAAGTCAATACTTTGTAGAGCCACCTTTTGCAGCTATCACAGCTCCAAGTCGCTTTGGATAAGTCTCTATGAGCTTGCCCCTTTGATTTTTGCCCATTCCTCCTTGCAAAACTGCTCCAGCTCCTTCAAGTTGGATAATTTGCATTTGTGAACAGCAATCTTTAAGTCTGACCACAGATTTTCTATTGGATTTAGGTCTGGGCTTCGACTAGGCCATTCCAACACATTTCCCCTTAAACCACTCAAGTGTTGCTTTAGCAATGTGTTTGGGGTCATTGTTCTGCTAGAAGGTGAACCTTCGTCCTAGCCTCAAATGAAACACAGAGTGGCACAGGTGTTGCTCAAGAATATCCCTGTATTTAGCACCATCCATCTTTCCATCAACTCTGACCAGTTTTCCAGTCCTGACTGCTGAAAAACATCCCCACAGCATGATGCTGCCACCACCATGTTTCACTGTGGGGATGGTGTTCTTTGGGTGATGTGATGTGTTGGGGTTGCGCCAGACAGCGTTTTCTTTGATGGCCAAAAAGTAAAATTTTAGTCTCATCAGACCAGAGCACCTTCCTCCATACATTTTGGGAGTCTCCCACATGCCTTTTCACAAACTCCAAACGTGCCATTTTGTTTTTTTGCTGTAAGTTATGTCTTTCTTCTAGCCACTCTGCCATAAAACCCAACTCTATGGATCGTATGGCTTATTGTCGTTCTATGTACAGATACTCCAGTCTCTGCTGTGGAACTCTGCAGCTCCTCCAGGGTTACCTTAGGTCTCTGTGCTGCCTCTCTGATTAATGCCCTCCTTGCCCGGTCTGTGAGTTTTGGTGTGCGGCAGTCTCTTGGCAGGTTTGTTGTTGTGCCATGTTCTTTCCATTTGGTTATGATAGATTTGATGGTGCTCCTAGGGATCATCAAAGATTTAGATTTTTTTTTTATATATAACCTAACCCTGACTTGTACTTCTCAACAACATTGTCCCTTACTTGTTTGGAGAGTTCCTTGGTCTTCATGGCAGTGTTTGGTTAGTGGTGTCTCTTGCTTAGGTGTTGCAACCTCTGGGGCCTTTCAAAAGGGTGTGTATGTGTAATGACAGATCATGTGACACTAGATTGCACACAGGGGGACATCATTTCACCAATTATGTGACTTCTGAGGGTAATTGGTTGCACCAGAGCTTTTTACGGGCTTTATAACAAAAGGGGGTGAATACATACGCACATGCCATTTTTTTTTATTTCTGAAACATATTTTTATGAATATATTTTTCCAATTTTACTTCACCAACTCAGACTATTGTGTTCTGATCCATCACATATAATTCAGATTAAAAAGACATTGAACTAAAGGCTGTAATGTAACAAAATAGGTAAAAACTCAAGGGGGGTGAATACTTTTGCAAGGCAATGTAGCACTTCCAGAAGGAAGGCAACCTCCATTCTTTTTCCCTGGGCAGGATTCATTTAAAAATGGCAAAGGTTGACAATATTCCTTTATGGCCAAAGTAACAGTGCAAAACCATGAACTATAGAGGGGAGTCCTCTTAGAACTTCCAAGTTTAGGTGAAGACCCTCAAGACTGACCAAACAGGTATATCTTTTTCCTTATTACAGTGTGAGGTCAGAGAAGCAGCTATTAGATATTCATCCATTGGCTCCCGCTGCTGTCAATCAAATCCAGTGACATGAGAGTGGGGCTGAGACCTGCTGTCTGTGTCAATAGATGCAGCAGCAGGACTTGCGAGCACGTCTGTACAAGTGCCCCCATAGAAAGTGGCTCTCGTGGGGGTACTCCATGAAGAGGAGGGAGGTCAGGAGCGCCGCCGGGGCACCCCAGAAGAGAAAGATCGGAGCTGCTTTGTGCAAAACCCGTGCACAGACCAGGTTTGTTATTAAAAAAAATAAACACCTTTAGAAATCACTTTAAAGTCGTTCTAAAGTCTTTAGTTCTAACACATTTTATGCATTAAGGTGAAAAACCTTCTGTGCTGCAGCTCCCCCCCCCCACCCATTTCTTACCTCAGCCAGATCAATCAAATGCTGTGATGGGACTAGAGGGCGGGGGAAAGTCCCACTATATGGGAATGGACCCAGCAGCAGGGCTCAGGAGCAAGCATGCACAGGTGCTCCTATGGGAAGGAGCTTTCCGTGAGGGCACACGCCGATGAGGAGGGGCCAGGAGCACAGGGAAAGGAGCCCAGAAACAAAGGATCAGGGCTGCAAAAGCATTATACAGTGCAGGTAACTAAAGACATGTTTAATGTTTTAATAAAAAAAAAAAAAACACTTTTAATACCACTTTAAGCTGGCCATATAATACAGATTTGGCTGATTCTTGATGAACAGGCTGACATTTGCTTCATGGGTGACCCTGGCAAAACATTTAAAGTGATGGACTGAAAATTTTCTGGCAAACAAGGGATGTATCCAATCAGTAGCAGTTACTGTTCTGGTATTCTGACAGCCTCTGGTTGCGGCCGTCAGCATACAATACCTCAGCAGACAAGAATCATCCATCTACACAGTATAGCGTGGTAGGAGGAATCTGCTAGATTTTTCATTCAGCCTCCCAGCTGAAGACTATCAGTGTATGACCAGCCTAGTAGTTTGGGTCTCCAACCCTCCCATATTTCTTTTGAGTAGTTTACCTATCTACCTTTGTGAAAGGAGCAGACACAAAATGTTATGGGGAAAACTCACAATTAAGTTGCAGCATAACCAATAAATTAACACTTCCACGCTGTTTGAAATAACCCCACCATACAAATCAATTATAGCAGCTGTATACCAATAACCCCACTCAAAGTGGCAATATGTCAAAAAAGCAAGAAGTATAAATCTCCCACAATTACAGTGCTCCAATTTCAAATGAAACAATGTTGCAAAAGGATATAGAATATAAAGTCCACACAGGACGAAACATATAGGGGTGGAGCCCATGTACTGTGAGCAGATTTGGAAGCAGCTCAGTGTGAGCCTTGATGAGCTTTGTGAGCCAAGTACAGAGCAACAGACCGCTGGCAATTTAGATCTGCTTCTGTGTATTGCCAGTTTGAGCTCTTTTGAAGCCTTTTTGAAAGCCTGTTGGAATTTGAGCATTTACAGTTACTTTATAATGTGAGTATAATAATTTATTGTGTATAATAATGTGAAACTCTTTCTATCCATACATGCAGGGTGTTTTTGAAGCTGTGAAGTAACAATTCTCTAAAGATTCACTGGGCGCTTCTTGGAATTAGATTAAACTATGTAAATAATGGTAACAAAGATAAATCCGTCCTTTCTGTGTTCCCACCACTGCGCTTATGAACAAATAGTGATAATCAAATTGGCAAAAGAGTGAAGCAGCTACTTTAAAAAAAATCAAACTGTGAAAAACATTCTAAAACCCTAAAATTAGTGTAATAAAATATAAGCAGCGCTGTAAACAAAGTAAGATGAAATATCTGTTTTTCAATCCCATGACCAAGTCTTATGACGAAACATGTCGGGGCGTGGCTGTGCGGCAACCATCTGAAGTGAACGTGTGACGTATCAAGGCCGATCAAGGAAGCAGAGATCCAGGAAGGAACAGCGGGGAGGTGGTGAGCGATCAGTTGACACCTTGGGTCTGCTGTGACCAATATACTCAGTTTTCGGTTCATCTCTGAACTGTGTTTGCTGTGCAGAGTATTGCTCTATTTTTTTGAGATTCATGTGCGTGCTATATTTGAAGATTCAAGTGTGTTATTAAACTGATTTTACTGTATCACGCTATTTTGAGCACTTCTTTTATTTACATGCGGAGCTTTCTGGCAGTGAATTAGTTGGAACTGGAATTATCTGCTATACCTACCAGTGAGGTCTTTTTGTACACGTTTACACGCCGAACATGAGAGTGTAAGGCAATTTGAGTTGGTGAGTTTTGCATCTGACGAGAGAGGATTCACTGACACCAGGTGTGGTGGAAGATTGCAAACTATTATCAATATTTTTTCACAAACCTACTTGATGTGTTTTATAGCCTTATATTTAATTAATATTTAAAAACACATTCATATATATTTTTGGGAATTTGTGCACATATTCACTTTTGTCACATGGTGAGGTTTATGGACATTAGCATTATTTTTGACTACCTGTGAAAACAGATATTTCATCTTACACTGTTTACAGCGCTGCTTATATTTTATTACACTAATTTTAGGGTTTTAGAATATGTTTTTCATAGATTAAACTATACCTGCTTTTGGATTTCAATAAAGTTCAATTTTTTCACAATTTTTAAAGCGGAGTTCAACCCAAAAGTGGGAAATCCCACTCATTGTAATACCCCCCCCCTCCGGTGCCACATTTGGCACCTTTCAGGGGGAGGGGGGGGGGCAGGATCCCTGTCTGTCACAGGTATTCAGTCCTCTCTTTGGGAGCCTCGGCTGCGGGTATTGACGTCCCCACGGGGCTCCCTCCTCCTTCCCTGGCCAGTAGTATAGGAAAGGCGCCTTGCGCGTGTTCCCAGTGTGAAGCCAGATTTCCCTACTCGCAATGGAGGCAGTGCCGACATAGCTGAACTCCAGGACAGGTAAGTGTCCGATTATTAAAAGTCAGCAGCTGCAGGATGTGCAGCTGCTGGCTTTTAAATTTTACAGCGGTGGGCGGACCTCCTCTTTAAGTGTTTTCTGTTTCAATATTTCCAAGAAGAGGATCCACAAACGCAGGTGGTGCACATCAAAACATTAACAGGGATAAAAAGGAAATCAAACAATATACCACCAGCTACTTCCGAACCAAGGGGATGCCAGATAAATTAGGAATTCAACATAAAGATAAAAGTCCACAAGCATGACACCCAGAGGCATGATGGGACTTAATGTTTTTCAACAACTGGAGGTCCGCTAATTACATATCCCTGTTATAGAGCAGACATTTTTAAGTGATTTAATTAAAATGGTGTGAATTAGACTATTCGTGTTATTTAAAAGAGAAATATGGCTTTTTATACCAAAAATAAACCATCATACTCACCCCGCTACCTCCAAGACTGAACGATCAAAGTCTGTTGATTGCCTAGCTCTCTATTCAGCCTGCAGAGAACCGGGGGCCATCAGTCACCAGTTCTCTGCCCTACCACGCCAGCACTTGCTGTGGTGGCTGGTTCAGGCTCTCAGTGGCTCGTTAAGCTGAGCCATCTGCTGGTCCAGGCATCTGGATGGATCCGGACTGTAAAATTGGGATCTTGCCTGAGCCTGGACCAGCTTAGTGATATCAGTCGACAACGGGCTTTAGCCCACTGTCAGCTGAAGTCGAGTCACAGGAGTGCAGAATGAACTGTGATACATGCGAGAAGCATGGCCAAAATAGCCTTGGCTACACTTCTCTAATCTATGCACATTTATGATGAAGCACAAGCACTTTATTATTTGGTATTATATGTTTTGCAACATTGTTTCATTTGAGGTTTGAGCTCTGTATTTATGGAAGATTTATAGTTTGCTTTTTCAGACATTATTACTGAAAGCAAATCGCACAATTTTGAAGGGGTAGAGACACAAATGACTACCCCTCCCACCACACAGTGAGAATTCCCCTTAGTAGCATGCGACACCTTTCATCTAAAGCCAGTCATAGTTACATAGTAGGTGAGGTTGAAAAAAAAAAAAAACACAAGTCCAACCTATGTGTGCGATTATTTGTCAGCAATACATTGTATATCGTGGTCGTACAGGTGCTTATCTAATCCCCACTAAGACCACTGCCTGTGGAAGGGAATATCACATCCGTGCCCCATTACAGTAAAGGACCCTCTACGTAGTTTAAAGGTTAAACCTATTTTTGTCTCATTTTAATGCGTGGCCACGTATCCTGTTAAACTCCCTTCCACAAAAAACTTTAATCCCAATTGTGGGGTCACCAGTACAGCATTTGTACATTGAAATCATATCCCCTCTCAAGCGTCTCTTCTCCAGAGAGAATAAGTTCAGAGCTTGCAACCTTTCTTCATAACCAGTATCCTCCAGACCCTTTATTACCTTTGTTGCCGCCTTCTTTGTACTCGCTCAATTTTCAGTACATCCTTCCTGATGACTGGTGCCCAGAACTGGACAGCATAATCTAGGTGCGGCTGGACTATAGAAGGAGTGATTTTTTTTTCCTGCAACCATGGGTTTCAGAAAATAAAAATCACTTGATTCTCCCATCCCCGCCGGGAGAACACAGTGATTACATTGATCAACTTAGGTACACTCAGCCTGTCTACAAGGTGCTGAACCGGCAAAGATTTGAATCATCTACGGCTGGCTTTACATTCGTGATATTTCTCCAGAGGCTTGCATCTCCGCCCCTTCCACAATACTGAGATTTTCCAACAATATTTTGTGTTTAGGATCCTCCCACAATACGGAGATTTTCCAACAATATTTTGTGTTTAGGATCCTCCCACAATACGGAGATTTTCCAACAATATTTTGTGTTTAGGATCCTCCCACAATACGGAGATTTTCCAACAATATTTTGTGTTTAGGATCCTCCCACAATACGGAGATTTTCCAACAATATTTTGTGTTTAGGATCCTCCCACAATACGGAGATTTTCCAACAATATTTTGTGTTTAGGATCCTCCCACAATACTGAGATTTACCTGCAGCAGTGTGCCTCTCCTTCCTACATTTGCCCACAACAATTTGTTTCTCTGCCCCTCCCACAATGATATTTTCCCCATAGTAGTTTGTGTTTCTACCCCCCCCCCCCCTACAATTCTGCTGTGATCAAAACCATGTACTAAATACATTTTATTTCATATCATTGTCATAGTTGCATTGTACATACCAGGTAAAATAAGAGACTGAACTGAAAATTGTACATCTTAATTTTATTTAAAACTTTTCAATACAAAATAGTTGTTTCCTGATGTAATAAAATACTTTATTCATGTAAGGCCTTCATGCTACAGCAAGGAACATCCTAGTCTCCATGTTTTAAGTAGATCAGTAGTACTCTGTTTTTTAGAAACGTGTCAATTCAAAGCCCATCTCCAGCCAAAAACATTTTAGGTTTTGGATACAGCCAGTAAGTGTTAGAGCCTCTGTCAGAAATTAATTGCCATCAGTGTAACTACTGGGGGGGGGGGCGAGGGGGGAGGAATGAAAAAAAGCAAAAAAAAAAAAAAAGCACTTGTTCTGTAGTGAGGAAAGGTTAGAACTTCTGGCAATGTTTTAATTACTATCCATGCCTTCCCATCCTGGTGACAGGCACTTTCCCAATTAACAGGGACATGAAGTGAGAGACTCCAATATAGTTACAGGCAGGAATTAATCTGACACATTTATAACACCTTCCACTCTATTCAAAAGCAAAACAAATAAAATGGCTGAAAATAACTTTATTTGAAAGAAAGAGTACTCATCAGGGCATGCCTCCTTGTCAATTTATGGGGTTTAATCTGAGTTGTCCATATTGAGATACAAGCACTGGTTCTGGAGGTGTGGGTTGTACGTCGGTTCAATAATGTACTGTATATGTCCATGTATGCTGAATAGCACAGGACCCACAGACCAGCATTATCCTAAACATACTTATGCACTCACATCAAGCTTTTGGTGGGCTATAACCCCTCAAATCCAAAAATACTTTGCTTGCTTTTCTGTAAAATAGTCCAAAAAACATAATGTAGGTAAGGAGGCCCATCACAAAATTTTGGGGTTACCTGGTAAACAGCTTTAAGGCCAGTACAGCAGGTCCACAATAATGAGGAATGAAGGCGAGAATGTACAGGCGGTCCCCTAGTTACAAACATCCAACTTGCAAACGACTCCTACTTACAGAAAGTGGCAACAGGAAGTGAGAGGAAATCTACCCCTAGGAATGGAAATTCACTCCTATAAGAGTTATGGGAAAAAGATAAAACAGATTGGCGATAAAGTGTCAGTGGGGGTATCACAACAACCCAACATTTTCAAAAATCCAATTGTCATTGGGACAGAAAGAAGGCGAGGTAAAATCTTCTGAACAGGGACACAGACAGCAAAACAAACATTACAGGGGTGTTAACCCTTCCATATGCCATCCAAATAGCTTACATTTTTTTTAGAGTACAAAAAATTTACCTGTTCCGACTTACAGATTCAATTTAAGAACAAACCTACAGTCCCTATCTTGTTAGTAACCCGGAGACCACCTGTATATATTTAAGCACCTCACTTTAACCGCTTGAGGACCGCCGCACGACAATATACGTCGACAAAATGGCACGGCTGGGCACAAGGGCGTACATGTACATCCCCTTTAATATCCCAGCAGTGGGTAGCGAGCGCGCCGCCGCGGTCGCGACACAGTCCTCTTCTACGTGACCGTCCCTGTGGGAACAGCAGACCCAATCGTTGCCGGTATCCTGCGATCGGGTCACAGATAGGAAGTGTAAACTAACCTCTCCCGTGCTTCCTAGTGAGCCTGTCACTGATCGGCTGTTCCCTGTCATAGGGAATGACGATCAGTGACGTCACACAGTAAGAATCACACATTAGGGCACACCTAACCACTACAGCGCCCCCTCCTGGTTAACCCGTTCACTGCCAGTGTAATTTTTACAGTAACCAGTGCACCGTTCGCTGTAAAAATGACAATGGTCCCAAAATAGTGTCAAAAGTGTACGATGTGTCCGCCATAATGTCGCAGTCACGATAAAAGTCGCTGATTGCCGCCATTACTAGACAAAAAATGCAATAAAACTATCCCCTATTTTGTAGACGCTATAAATTTTGCGCAAACCAATCAAACGTTTATTGCGATTTTTTTTATCAAAAATATGTAGAAGAATACATATCGGCCTAAATTTTTTTTAGATATTTTTTGGGAATATTTATTATAGCAAAAAGTAAAAAAATATTGAATTTTTTTCAAAATTGTCGCTCTATTTTTGTTTATAGCGCAAAAAATAAAAACCGCAGAGGTGATCAAACATCACCAAAAGAAAGCTCTATTTGTGGGAAAAAAAGGACACCAATTTTGTTTGGGAGCCACGTCGCATGACCGTGCAATTGTCAGTTAAAGCGACGCAGTGTCGAATCGCAAAAAGTTGCCAAGTCTTTAAGCTGCATAATGGTCCGGGGCTTAAGTGGTTAAAGTCCACCCAAAGGAATTCTCAGAAGACAAAAACACCCTCAGATTTTCAAGGTACTATAATGCCAAAGTGGTGCAACAACCCTTAGTGAACTATATGGTCACCTTATACAGGTGTAGAGAATGTAAAATCTGTGAACAGCTTTTGGCATATCTGAGACTTTGGCTTTCACACATGATACAGTATATCACAGTACAATGCAACACTTTGGTTCTAGATGGCACCCAAGTGGTGCTCTGCCATACACCACAAGGGCTTGTTTACTTTCCTATTATAATCGATCTGCCACTGGTCATGCAGAAAGTTTACATGTTGGCACACCTTTGGGTGCTTAGTTGTAAGTGTTAAGCATCCTTTATCCCTCTGTTGTCACCCCACATAGATTTATTAGCTAACCTGTAACACTCACTTTAAATCAGGCTGTATATGACCAGGCTAATCTGAGAAATTACAGAGAAACGGTCAACAAGCTATAAAGGGTACCTATCCCAATGGAAATGGCCAGTCCGAGAAGCCTCTAATGGAAGCGGACATTTCCAAAACCATTAGGTAGCTTTGGTCCACAAGGCTCATGTCAGCACTTCCAATTCTATTTTCTGTGACTGCGGAGAAGGTTCACTTATTTGTGTAGTCTAGAGGTTCCCATACACATAACAAAACATACTGTATAGTTTAACATAGACCTCTCACAAACACATAGATGTGCAACATATGTAAACACAGTTGGTTCAATTTACTAAAAGGACATGCATGTAAAGCAGCACAAATAAGCAAATATCCTCAGAGTACTGAAAGCACTAGTGCCAATAATACCGGTAATACCTACACTAGCCGCTCACATTTAATAACACATTGATATGCACATGCTTTAAAAAGGGGAAAAAAAAAAAAGCAGAAAACAGTATTTGAGTGTTCAAAATGCACAGAAAACTGAGACCGCCAACATACATACGATACATACATACACACACTGTATTGAATTTAGCTAGATCCGCTCTTCCTAATATACTGACAGGCAGGCAGGTGATTGTACTAGCTGCAGTATTTTCACATGGTGTACGGTCTGTGTCCTCTGTACAGTGTGCACCTAAAGCTACGTGAATACAATTGCTGTTGTTCTCATATTAATGCCACAGGCAGTAGCTGATCAGCAAGTATTCTCACTTGGTGTACTGTGTCCTCTGCACAGTGTGCACCTAAAGCTACGTCAATACATTTGCTGGCGTTCTCATATTAATACCACAGAGTATTCGCTCCAACTAGAGCAGTGGTTTTCAACCTTTCTTGTGCCGTGACCCCTTGATAACATTTCCAAAGTTGTGGGGACCCCAACAGTAAGATTATTTTCGTATCGTAGGTTGTCAGCACCCAAGGCAAGACGAGTAATTTGCGCCCCTAACCCAGGGACATTTAGCGCTCCCAGAGTCCCTTCCACTCATACGGTATTAAAACCCCTTATGGTACATTTTAGGATGTACCGTATTTTCCGGCGTATAAGACGACCCGGCGTATAAGACGACCCCCTAATTTTCCAGGAAAAAATTTGATTTTGGGATATACTCACTGTATAAGACTACCCCCTTCTTACTGTCTTTCTGGAAGCTGAGGGGGAGCCAGAACCGCTGACAGGAACAGGCTTTTTCAAATCTCACTGTGCCATTACATTCCTCACTGTGCCATTACATTACATGCCCAGACTGTGCCATTACATTACTCACTGTGCCATTACATTACATGCCCAGACTGTGCCATTACATTACATGCCCAGACTTTGCCACTGTGCCATTACATGCCCCCACATTGCCATTACATGCCCCCACATTGCCACTGTGCCATTACATGCCCCCACATTGCCATCACTTGCCCCTCACATTGCCATTGTGCCATTACATGCCCCCACATTGCCATTACATGCCCCCGCATTGCCATCACTTGCCCCCACTGTGCCTGAACTTGTTGCCCCCCCATTGCAATAACACTCACTTTTTTTCTCAGCGCTGACAGTCTCCCATGCTGCGATCGTGAAGGATTTCAAAGCCGCGCCTTTACTGCAGAGTGTTCTGTGATAGGAGGAAGAAAAATCTTCCCAGCAGCGCCTCTGTTCTGTTTTCCGCCTATCACGGACGTCTTCTCATCTCATCCGAGGATGAGAAGGCATCTGTGATAGGAGGAACAAAGAACAGAGGCGCTGCTGGGAAGATTTTTCTTCCTCCTATCACAGAACACTCTGCAGTGAAGGCGCAGCTTTGAAATCCTTCACGATCGCGATCGGAGCATGGGAGACTGTCAGCGCTGGGGAAAAAAAGTGAGTCCTGAGACCGTACCCGGCGTATAAGACGACCCCCGACTTTGGATGCATGTTTTTGCATCCAGAAAGTCGTCTTATACGCCGGAAAATACGGTACCACTCTTCTCCTTTCTTTCCCTTTTAGGTCTCTCTATTCTAATTTCATTTTTTCCCCCATCCCTCTCTATAGCAGTCTTTGTTCTTTCTCTACCTTTGATGTATTCTCAATTTTTATTCCTTCTCTTACTCCTTGGTGGGTGGGTGGAGGGAATAGGATGAGTGTCAGTGCTGGTGGGGATTGGGATCAATGGCAGTGCTGGTGGGGAGTTGGGATCAGCCAACTTAGGTGCTCTTGATCAAGGTCATCTGCTGATCTGAGAACTGTAGTGGGGACTTTTAATGGCAACTATAATCACAGGTAGTGTTACTCACTGTGTCTCCGGCTTCACTGTGTCTCCAACTTTGTGGTGTCTCGCAGCAGTGACACCTATGTTGAAATCAGGACATAGGGCCAGCCATGCCATGAACCGAATGGGTGGCTGCAAAGAGGCTGAGTGGGTGGCCGCGGGCTTCAGGAACAGCCCAGCTGGGTGGCCGCGAAAAGTCTGGGAGAGCAGTGCGGACTTCAAGAGCAGCCCAGGATTTGGTGACCCCTGGCAAATCAACATTTGACCCCCAAGTTGAGAGCCACTGAACTAGAGTATCTGTGAGGGGTTGCAGTGTTGTGGCACCAACACCAGTGCCCAAGACCCAATTTTTCTGCCCCTGTTTAACAGGGGCGTGTAATTACAATTTTTGATGCAATACTTTGCAGTCGGCTCATTAGTGCGCTTCCAACTAGAGTACCTGTGAGGGGTTGCTGTGTTGTGGAACCAGTGCCTAAGGCCCAATTTTTCTGCCCCTGTTCAACAGGGGCATGTAATTACAATTCTTGATCTAATATTTAACAGCAGGGCCCATTCCTGCACCCACCAAGAGTAACTGAGGACTTACAGTGTTGTGGCACCAGCACCAAAGACCCAATTTTTCTACCACTGTTCAACAATGGCATGTAATTACAATTCTTGATATAATAGTTCACACAGCAGGGCGTTCCTAACTGTGAGGGCTTACAGTGTTGTGGCAACACCAACACCTAGGGCCCAAATATCTGTAGAGTATATACGGCAGGCCCCTACTTTCAAACATCCAACTTACAAACGACTCCTACTTGCAAACGGAAGGAGACAACAGGAAGTGAGAGGAAATCTACCCCTAGGAAGGGAAATTCTCTTCTGTAAGAGGTGTCTCCTGTCCACTGATGCTTTATCACCAATCCTTGTCACTAAAAAAAAAAAAAAAATTTCAATAAAACATTTGTCATCTTCTGAACAGATGTGCACAGACAGCAAAACAAATGTTACAGGGGTGATAACCCTTCTCTATGTTTTCCAAAAAGCTTAAAAATAGACACAGATTCTACGCAACAAACCTACAGTCCCTGTCTTGTTTGCACCACCTGTATACTGCTGTTTAAAGTATATAGGGCCAAAGGGGCTGGTAATGCTACTTTTCTCAATGATTTTCATTCATATCGCAGGGATCAGACATTACATTAAAGCCGCAAGCAGTTTTAAATGACCTTTTCCTTATAGTAATGTCATTTTGTGCAGGGACAGTTCTAAACACATGCCACTTCACAGGCATACTATAGACACCCAGCAGGTATAATATTTAAAAGGAATTTTTCAATTTTTTTTCACTTTAAGCATCATTAAAATCACTGCTCCCGAAAAAAACCCTCCATTTTTAAATATATAAGTTAATTTGGCACATAAAATCAAGCACATCCCAAGTGCTGTACAGCATCCCATGATCAGTCTGGCACACTGCAACAAAGTTAAAGCTGCACTCAAGGAATTTGTATTGCATACTTGCATTGATCGAGCTTGGCACAATGTCAATGCATATTTCACAACTGAGGGGCCACTGGGGAAGCTGGAAATAACTGAAGTAGTTGGTGCTACTAGTGTGACCGTTGCAATTTTCTGGGTCCCTTTCAGGTTCTGTATAATCAGGTTCCCATTTGCACACTGAAAACAGAGGGTCCTTTACCTCACCACCGCCGCCATTCAAAGAATGCTTTTTTTTTTTTTTTTATTAATTAACACAAGGCGTGATTGGACAAGGTGGAGAGGAGACGCAGTGACAATATCTACCTCATCAGGTGCAAATAATCCCACGGAAAACATCTGTTCACATTACAGACTTGCGTTCTGCTGGCAGTGAGACTGTATCTAGTAGGGTTGTTTGGGTGGCTTTGAAGAGCTCAGTTTTTGGTTGTGATGGTGTCGTCAAGATCTGTGTAGTTAGTTGTGTGCTGCACATATGGTACATACTCTTTTAATGTGGGGACTTCTGTCACCCATGTTTATTTTAAACCCTTTACTTCTTGTTAGAGGTAACATGGAGGACATGTGGAGGGGCAGTGATGCTAAAAAATACTGAAATTATTAGTGCACAAACACAACATAACTTACATAATTCCTACAAAATCTAAAAAATAAAACGGTGTTAAGGTAATAAATAAAGCGGTGTGTGTAAATGAGTTCTTGATGCTCAGTCACATGGGTGCCGTGGCCTGTAGTGTGAATCAGTGTTTTTTCTGTGGCTGGAGTGTGTGTAGGCAGCCTATGTTACGCTATGGGGACAGAGCAGCTGTATGAACACAGCCGCAGGTCCCAATTTGACAGATGTGTGGATGCAGTTGTATGGCCTCCAAACATGTATGTAGTTGGGGGCCACTCACCTACACACCTGTCAAATTAGGATCTGTAGCTGTGGTAGTACAGCAGAGTAACAAGAAGTGCAAGCCACACAACCAAACCGCTCACTTACACTGTATGGGCCAGAGAACCTGTGTGAACAAGCCCCCTTTTTTTTTACATCTTTTAATTTTTGTACTTTTCATAATGGTGTTGGGGAAGGGGCAGATGTTTCCCTTGAGTCAGAAAAGTACTGGAGAACATATATTCCTCATTCCCTCAGCTGCACTGGCAATGAATGAACAAAAATCACTCTGTACAGGGCCTCCTGTACACTCAAACTGAAGCATAGTAGACACAGTTTACTATACTTCAGTTATGACTAAATGCTCCCTCGCTCTCCATCCTGAAAAGAGGCAGCAGAGAGAAAAAGATGGCAGCACTGCGAGGGGACATACATGAAGGCCCGAGTAGCAGGGGGGGGATCGGATATGGGCAGGGATGGACAGGGAGGGTTAGTTGCTGCAGAGAGCCACACAGGAGGGATCAGTACAAGCAATTGCACCCCCTGCCACACCAATCACGCTTCTTGTCTGCATCCAATTCCCTCTGCTGCCTGCCCCCATGCAGGAGGACCGGTGGTAGCCCTGCATATGGCACTGCTGTTAGATTTACAAATACAGTCACAACATAGTCCCCCGTTATCAGTCTAATATCAGGCATGTAGAAAAACATTATTCCACAGAAGGAAGAAACTTTATACTGCTATAAAAAAAAATAAAAAAAAAGATGATATTCAATTTGATGGTTCTTCGCATCAAAATTTAGTTATTCATAGTCAGTCCAAAAGTGGCGACATATTGGTCACATTTCTTATTACAGATATTAAGATATTGGAGTTCTAACTTCCAACAGGAGTTTCACTCCTATTCCTGCATTCATCGGAAAACAGATACCTAAAAGGCAGATGATAAAGTCTGCAGTGGAGCGGAGAGAGTGCAGGCACAAGTTTTCACAACAGGGGATTTAACCTGCCAAAAATCACCACAAACACATTTTTTGAGTGGACTAACCATTTAATAAATAAAAAGTTAACGCCAAACTCCAGGAATTCAGCACTTTGAGTATTACCATTAGGTCCAATGAGTTTAGGTTGCAGGCATAATTGCAAAAATTGCAGGCATACCATGAGTATTACCATTAGGTCCAAATTCCTTCCAGAGCTTCAATGCTGCTTGTTTCTTCAAGAGTGGAGTCGCTGGAATGGCTATGCCCACCCACTCTCCCCTCCTGCCCATTCACAGAAGCCCTTGTATTATGTGAACTCATTCTCAAAATACAAAGGCTTCTGTGAATGGGCCACTGTTGTGTGTGCTTCTGTCCTCTCACAGCTGGAGTGTATCCTCCAGGAATGCAATAAACCAGTTACATATTAGTAAAAGATAAGTCTTTGAGGCGACATGCACCTACTTGGACTTAACTCCTAGTGTGTCTGCTTTTTTGCAGAGTTGCTGAATTTCTTGGAATTTAGCTTTAAAAGAAAACCTGGTGCTGAGACATGTATGGCAATGGCCTTTCCCGACCACCTCCTGAAAATGCTAGAGGCCTAGGTGCCTCTGGCAATACTTTCTAAATCACTGACCCAAAACAAGCCTGAAGCAAGTAAATCAGAATTAAATAAAAACTACAGATCTGCAAACTTCCTCTAGGTTGGTAGCTTAATGTGCTGAAGCTTCCCAACTAGAAAATACAATATGGCTGCACATATGAATGTGTTGCAAAGCAAAACACGCTTTTATAATACATTATGCACTGTCAGCACTGAACATAATGCTATAAACCTGCCTGAGAAGGAAACACAAAAAACGCATAATACACACAGGGGGACAGGTTTGGTCAAAACTGTAATTCTCAGAACAACAAATTCCACAAATACCGGCCTCCAGGCTTCTCTGCTTCCTTTTACAAAAAAAGGGCTTTGCTAGATGTCACAGCCCAAAAATCGTTAATCTTTTTCTTTGAATTTAAAGAGAAAAAACAACAGGAGTGACCAATGTAATTTCCTTTGTTTAAAATGGCAATTTCACTTCCATAGAAAAACAAAAATAAAAACAAACACTTTGGCGAATGGAATTCTCGGAGAGAGACCGAATACATTCTGGTGGTTTGCAAAACCCCCAAAAAAAGTTTAAATGTTTTTGTGAATGCCTTTTTTTCAAAGCACAGCCAAAAAACAAAAAACCAACCACCACCACCTAAGGTTCGCAATCCATGTTTCAAAATATATATTACACTTTACTTTGAACCAGCTGGTTCTGGGGAAACCCAAGTATATATGTCTTATGCTTCTTTCTGGGGTTGACGATCAAACCCTGGTCCAATATGTTTGTTCCAGATGAGCACAGCAGTTTGGAATATTCCTTTACATAGTTGAAGGAATGTAACATTTTATTTTTCACCAGGCAGGCTCTCATATTCAAGTTAGATCTGAAGCATGTCCAGGCTGGTGGAAAAGGCCACAAGACTTGAAATAAAGGCTTCCCAGATGAACGCATTAAAAACCTTGTAAAAAAAAAGCCCGTTTACCGGCCTTTGAACATCTTTGCCAAAAGTTTTCAAAAAATAGGCAACCTTAACAAGCCACAAATGTTTTCTTAGCAGCACCTTCAGAACAATTTAAAGAATTAAAATGTATAGTAACACAAAAAGCATATCCCTGATTACCAGACTTGGCTCTTCAATTAGTACAAAATGCTTGTGGTCTTAAATGGTCAATAGTGAGACAATTTAAATAAAAAAAAAAACTGTTATAACAACAGTTATACATAAGGTTTATTGTATCTAATTTTCCACCGTCTTGAGCGGACTCTGAAGAAAAAGTACATAACCATAAGGAATAATGAAGAGGTTATATAAAGGACCACACACAGACTCATATCTATGTTGGAGAAGCCAAGGCCTAAGAAAGTCACCGACGTTTTGCTACTTTCAGGATGGTAGTTGGAATTTTTGCTTTGGTTTGGTTCATTTTGAATCAACTTGTCTAAAAATTCAGGTTTAGGGGGTTTGTGAAGCTTGTCTTTGTCAGAGTTAGAACTTCCAGGACTCTTTGTAGGGAGTTTGTCACTTTTCTCGTCTGCTACATCATGTTGGTCAGTGTTGAGGTCGGCGTATTGCAGGGAGATCTCTTTGCTACTGTAGTGTTGTTTGAGAAAGCCAAAAACCTCCTTTTCATTCCAGCTGTGGACACCACCCACTTCTTCATGGCATGCAGGGCAAAGGTCAGGTGTTGGCCACTGCACTTTTGGGCTTTTTGGGTCTTCACTGGGGGCACCTGCATGAAGAATGGTATGTTAGCTTGATCTCTTTATACAAAATAACAGGAAAAAAATTGTACAATTTTCTAAACCATTAAAAATATTGTCAAAAGCAAAAAAAAAAAAAAAAATCATTTCACGATAAAAAATAAAAAAAACTACTACAATCCTACAGAATCTTTATCAAATGGGGACCAACAACTGTGTCAATATCGTACAATTACAATCTATGCAATAAAACATAATTTGAGTCAATGCTTCAATGCTCTCTCTTATACAAAAGGGGATACTTACACAAAAATGGTCAGTTTCAAGCTGAGGGGGGGGGGGGGGGGTTTGGTCTGCTTTCCAGTAATAAATTGCTTAAATGTGCAATCAAATTGTGCTTGAGATACCACACATTTATAGAAGATATAGTGAACTTGTGTCCTCTGAAGTGCCAAATATGTACTGAACCAAACGACAAGGGAAAAAAAAAGTTCATGTCTGTTGCAGCATTTGTCAGCGACAGAGCAGCCAAAATAAAAACGCACAGATCAGGAACAAGGAACGTAACTTGCAGTCAGGAAGATGTGTCCTTTTTCTTCTGTTAGATCTTCTACTAGGTGAAATCCATGTTACCTCCTCCCTGTAATCTATCGGTCTTGCATGTAATAATAGAGCTAAAGACCGGTACACACTAATAATTTATTTTCTTTCAACCCAGCGGGTTGAAAGAAAAAAAAAAAAAAAAAAAAAGCCAGCTCTGGTCAGAGTAACTGTACTAATGACCCAACATCGATCTCCCCCGCTGAGCTGCTGTGTTCTGACGGGGGGGGGGGGGGCTGGTGACCGCCCCCCAACAGAACACTCCGATCAGAGCTCTCAGCATTTTTACTGCAGCAAAGTTGCGTTTTCTCCCCAGACCTAATAATCCAATTGTTTGGCATTATTCATGAATTACATGATTTTTAAGTCCAATATATAAAAAAATTTAAGAGATGACACCAAGTGCATGTTGGTTCTTTTGTTGATGTTATCATTGCCACACTTAACCACTTTAGCCCCGGGCCTGTTTTTCAGAGTCGGTGTTTACGAGACAAAACCATTTTTTTTTGCTAGAAAATTACTTAAAACCCCCAAACATTATATTTTTTTTTTTCTAACACCCTAGAGAATAAAATGGCAGTCATTGCAATACTTTTTGTCATACCGTATTTGCGCAGCGGTCTTACAAGCGCACTTTTTTTGGAAAATATTCACTTTTTTAAATAAAAAAATAAGACAACAATAAATTTGGCCCAATTTTTTTATATATTGTGAAAGATAATGTTACGTCGAGTAAAATGATACCCAACATGTCACAATTTAAAAATTGCGCCCGCTCGTGGCATGGCGTCAAACTTTCACCCTTAAAAATCTTGATAGGCGACGTTTAAAAAATTCTACAGGTTGCATTTTGAGTTACAGAGTAGGCCTAAGGCTAAAATTATTGCTCTCGCTCTAACGATCGCGGCGATACCTCACTTGTGTGGTTTGAATACCGTTTTCATATGTCGGCGCTACTCGCGTATACGTTCGCTTCTACGCGCGAGCTCGTCGGGACGGGGCGCTTTAAAAAAAATTTTTTTTGCTTTTAGCATTTATTTTTATTTATTTTAGAATTTTTAACACTGAAAAAAAAAAAAAAAATGATCACTTTTATTCCTATTACAAGGAATGTAAACATCCCTTGTAATAGAAAAAATCATGACAGGTCCTCTTAAATATGAGATCTGGGGTCAAAAAGACCTCAGATCTCATATTTGGGCTTAAATGCAAAAAAAAAAAAAAAAAAATTTGGAAATGTCATTTTTTCAAATGACAAAAAAAAAAATAATGTTTCTTTAAGACGCTGGGCGGGACTGACGTTTTGACGTCACTTCCGCCCAGCAGAGCTATGGGGACGGGCGAAGGAGATTTTTCCTTCAGTCTCGTCCCCGCTCAGCTGCCGGATGGTCGCGATCTCCTCCGCCGCTACGGTAAGCGGCGGAGGGCGCGGGAGAGCGGCGGGAGGGACCCTCTCCCGCCACCGATAACGGCGATCTCGCGGCGAATCCGCCGCAGAGACCGCCATTATCGTTAACACGGCCGCCCACAGAAGAGATGAATATCTCGATTGTGGCAGCAGCTGCTGCCGTTACCGAGATATTCATCTCTAAAGTGAGGACGTATAACGACGGTGGGCAGTTGGCAAGTAGTTAAACGGTCACTAAAGGAAAAAATTTTTTTTGCTGAAATGACTGTTTACAGGGTATAGAGACATAAAAGTTAACCGATTCCTTTTAAAAATGATTACAAATAGATAAAAAATCAATCATATAATGTGCCTGTAGGTTAGTTTCACTTTTAAACCGTTTTCATGTTCCTGTAAACTAGAGACACACACAGAACAAAAACAAACAAATCCAGGGCAGTGTTTTGTTTTTAAAATGAATCTGATTGGTTCTGTTAAGTTTTAGACACACAGTAATGACAGCTTAGACCTAAAGTGAAAAGCTCCCAGTACGATGGTTGTAAGGAAAAAGACAACCAGAAGACTGCAGTAAAGTAAAGTAAAGGAAGCTATTTAGCTAAAAAAAAAAAAAAAAAAAAATCCTTTAGTGATCTTTTAAGCCTGGTACACAAGTTTTGTTTCATTCAACCCAAAATGATAGATCGCTGAACTAATACAAGGAATGTATGCACAGCGATCTTGCCTACTGTGCTGTTGTGTTCTGACAGGGGGACTGCCTCCACACCAGAACACACCGGTCAGAGCTTGCATCCATTGGCTACAGTGCTGATTGCACGCAGTTTTTTCTTTGACGCGGGTCGAAAGTCATTCGTTATGGTCCAACCGACCGTTTTCGGACAACTTTCAGCCCTTCATTAGTGTTGTAATGAGAACTGCAAGGGGACCTTTTTGTAAATTTTGTGCCTGCACAAAGTGGAGTCCCGGCCTCAGTAAGTGGCCACTACCTGGCCCCCATCGCTGGTACAAACGCAGTGATGTCTACTGCAGATGGATTTACCACAAACAGCAGCTGCACTGATTTGGGAAGGACTTGTGTACTAGTATTTAATGGAATGGCTGCAGTTTGATACAAATTCCTTTAGCCCAAAACTATTTTATTTACATACCAGCCAGTCGATTATTGACCACATTGTGTTTTTGCCATAGCCACATGACTGCTTCTTCTGCTGTTTTTACAGTGTCCAAAGACTCTTTAGCCATGGCTTCAAAATGCTGTGCACACTCACGACAGCTGAAAAAATCCCGAATATACCGCCTCATGACCTTCAGAACAGCCAGCGCGTCACTTTCAAAAGCTGGGGAGAAACAAAAAAAATATATATATATTAAATCACAACAAAACTAGGAAAAGAGCACATCACTAGATAATTCATCATTTAGTAACATCAAATGTACAAAGTTAGACAAAAAAAATAAAAATAAAACATTTCTACTAAGTTATTACATGTGAATTTTAAGTACAATTGGTATAAGAATCTATAAAATATAGTTCACTTTAGCATCCCCTAATGTCAACTACAGCAGCACATTGGGAATGGGGAGACATGCTAATCAGATTTTTTTTTTCAATGAACATTGCTGCTGGTCCAAAGCAACTAAAGGAATAGCTCTGATAAGTGGGGAGCTGCTTCAATGATGGCACAGGAGGTGGGGGCAGTGACCACATGGAGTCGCTTAATGGTAGCAGAGAAAAAGGGAAGTCACAGTCCTGGCTATGCGGTCTCAGACTGCCTGGATCACAAGAATTTCTGAACATTAGAAATCCTCTGGTGGCTAAACATTCACATATGTGTAGTTCAGTTTTCCCGAGCTCGGCTATCAAGCCATGCAATGAAGAATGCACTGTTCTAATGCCGATCTAGATTCCAAGGATGCTGTTGCCCGATTGCCAAAAGGAGAGATACTGCAACTTCTACAATGCAGCAAGTCTCAAACAATATGGCGGCGCTTCCATTAGCTCAGGTAAGGCCTCATTGTAATAAATGTATGAATGCATAATGGTTAAAAGCCTTTACGATGATCCATAGACAGAATTGCAGATTGTCACCTGCATCACTACTGAACAGATGTCCCCTTTCCATTAATAAAAAGGGCCACAATAGGGATTGCTACAACATGCTATCGTAAACCAATGCTATGGAAGCCACTGGAACGATCAGCTGCCAGCTTGTCTTCCATCTAATGGCCTGGCATACTGCCAGTGCCCACTTTAGTCATATCAATATTTAACATCCTTGAAGCAGTAATGTTTTGCTGTGTCTTATCAGGAACGGAGGTGGGAAAGATGAGAGGGATGGCCAGTATCAGGATTCTGGAATAGAGACTTTGGTTTCAGCACAGACAAAATAGGCTTGATAGAGAGATAATAAAGTAGTTGGGTACACAACAGGTAAGAAGAGAGCCAGAGCACAGTGCTGTTCCTATACACACACCATTGTCAAAGTATTGGGACACCTGCCTTTACACCCACCTGAACTTTAATGGCATCCCAGTCTTCGTCCATAGTGTTTAATACGGAGTTTGCCCAACCGTTGCCGCTATGATAGCTTTAACTCTTTTGGGAAGGCTGCCGACAAGGTTTAAGAGTGCATCAAGTTCCTCCACTCCAAACTCACTCATCCATGTCTTTATGAACCTTGCTTTGTGCACAGTGATGTTTTAAACAGGAAGGGGCCATCCCCAAACTGTTCTCACAAAGTTAGGAGCATGAAATTGTTGACGCCTTAAGAGTTCCCTTCACTGGAACCAAGCCCAACTCCCGAAAAACAACTCCACACCATAATTCCCCCTCCACCAAATGATTTGGACCAGTGCACAAAGCAAGGTTCATAAAGACATGGATGAGTGAGTTTGGGGTGGAGGAACTTGACTGGCCTGCACAGAGTCTTTACCTTAACCTGATAGAACACCCTTGGAATGAATTAGCGCGGAGACTGCGAGCCAGGCCTTCCCGTCCAACATCAGTGCCTGACCTCACATATGTGCTTCTGGAAGAATGGTCAAACATTCCCATAGACACACAGCTAATCCTTGTGGACAGCCTTCCAGGTAAGAGTTGAAGCCGTTATAACTGCAAAAGGGTGGACAATCTCAATATTGTACACTATGGGCTAAGACTGGGATGCCATTAAAAAAAGTTAATGTGCCTGTAAAGGCAGACGTCCCAATACTTCTGAAAATATAGTGTATACTAGAATTTTTATTTATTTTATACTAGTAACGACAGAGATCAGTGACATAGTGGGACTGCGTTAGTGCAGCGGGCAATCTGACACAGACTGGGGGATCCGACTGACACTAATACAGTGATAATATTATACACTGTCACTGTACTGATGACACTGGCTGGGAAGGGGTTAACATCTAGGGTGATCAAGGGGTTAAATTAGGGTTGCCACCTTTTCACACCAAACCCGAACACTTTGGCTCCACACTGCAATTATTTTTTAAAGGTGGATCACTATGGACTCTGACGTAAGTGGGAGGTTTGGTGAGGAGAAACCCCTTGACACCAGATTGTGTAAAGGTGAGTGTGCCAATACTTTTGACCATATAGTGTATATCAGATAGCTCCCTACCACTATTGAGAAACTAGGTATATTAAATAGATATTTTGTGTGTGTATATACACACACACACACACACACAGTGGGGTAAAAAAAAAAAAGTATCGGCTTCAGATGCTTCAGTTACCTTTAAAAATTCCATGACTATTTCTGGAGTCTAAAAACACAGAAACGCAAGAAAACCTTTTATCCATGTGCCCAGAGAAACCAACACAGAAAAATTCAGCCTACATTGGTATCTAGTGAATTGACTGCCTTTTAATAAATATGAAGCAACTCAGTAAAGTGATCGGTCTTAAGCGATTGAGTAGGTCATGTTCTTTTGAATTTTGATGTCACTGGTTTCATGCAAAATAGACTGTGTTCTCTTTAATATGAAGTCTTGGTGTCTTATTGTCACTCTTAAAATTGCTAAGATATTGGGGCATGATCACAGAACCAAACGTTTTGTTGCAAATAATCAATAGGGTTGCAAGAAAGACGCAGAGAGAAAAAAAAAGGAAGAAAGATGCAAATTAACTGCCAAAAGATTATTCCAGAACTGCAACCTACCTGGAGTACTCAGAAGTACAAAGTGTTCAGTGCAGAGACATGGCCAAGGTTAGGAAGCTGAAACCCAACCACCAATGAACACACATAAGTTGAAATGTCAAGAGTGGGCCAAAAATAAATAAATCTCAATACAGATTTTTCAAAGTTTTTATGGATTGATGAGAGTGACTCTTGGACCAGATTGATGGGCCTGTGTCTGCATCCATAACTGGCACAGAGCTCCGCTTTGACTCAGATGCCAGCAAGGTGGAGGTGGGGTGCCAGTTTTTAGAAGACACTTTCTTCAAGCAGTGGTATAAAAAAAAAAAGACCGCGATACTTCTGCAGGACAATGCTCCATCACATGCATTAAAGTACTCCACTGCGTGACTAGCCAGTAAAGGCCTTAAAGATGAAAGAATAGTGACATGGCGCCCTTCCTCATCTAACAAACCCTATTGAGAACTTGTGGGCAATTCTTAAACTAGAGATTTACAGTGAAGGAACAATTACACCTTTCTGAACAGTGTCTGGGAGGCTGCGATTGCTGCTGCACAAAAAGTTGGTCAACAAAAACTCTCAGACTCCATGAATGGAAGGCTTATGACTTATTGAAAAGGAGGGTGGCTATATTGGTCACCGATTTTTTTTTGTTATTTTTAAAATGTCAGAAATGTTTATTTGAACATTTTGAGTTTGTTTGTTTTTATCTGTTAAAGTGAGAATAATAAATAATTGACCGTTGTATAATAATTCTGTAAAATGATGTAAACAAGGCAGACCG
Source organism: Rana temporaria (assembly GCF_905171775.1). NCBI lineage: Eukaryota > Metazoa > Chordata > Amphibia > Anura > Ranidae > Rana > Rana temporaria. The sequence continues at coordinate 111,127,631 of NC_053497.1, forward strand.
TTGTTCTGACAGGAAGAGAGATCTGTAATTCCTGCTAATCAGGAAGACAGATCTCTTCCTCGAGTCAGTCCATCCCCCACACATTTAGAAAGCATTCCCTAGAACAGGGGTACTCAACCTTTTGGAGAGAGGGCCACTTAAGACACTTGGTAACCGGTCGCAGGCCACAATGAGCGAAGCGGGTGGATGGCAGGTCCATGTCTGCTCTGTATATGCAGAGCGGACAAGGACACAGCCCACTATACTCTTTTTTGTGGATTGGATGTAAGACACAAGTCTGTTTACATCTGCCACTGCTTAGGGGGTGAATGGAGGGTCCAATTGGGTCAGACTGACTGTGTGAAAGGGGCCCAAGGCTGCTTTCAGACAGATGCGCTGCAGTTTATGCTCAAACTCGCAGGTAATAACAAAAGTCTACGGCTCAATGCAGGTAACCCGAAGGTGCACTGCTTTGGACCTCCGGATCAGTTTAAAAGCAGCCCAGTAACCACTGCAGAACAGATATGTGCATATATACACTGTGATTTTAGTAATAAAACGGACCTTTTATAACAGTATTCTATTCCATCCCAGAGCAGGAGGTCGCGGGCCACATAAGAGGGCTCCGCGGGCCACATGTGGCCCCCGAGCCACTGGTTGGGCACCCCTGACCTAGAAGTACACTTAAACCTTTGTTCGCCCCCGATGTTAAACCCTTCCCTGCCAGTGTCATTTATACAGTCACAGTGCTTTAGCACTGATCACTGAATTGGTGTCACTTGTCCCCAAATTGTCACTTTGTGTCCGATTTGTCTGCCGCAATGTCACAGTCCCACTAAAAATTGCCACTTTTACTAGTAAAATTAAAAATGGCATAAAAATATCCCATAGTTTGTAGAGGTGATAACTTTTGCACAAACCAATCAATATACGCCAATTGGGATTTTGTTTTACCAAAATCATGTAGCAGAATACATATTAGCCTAAACTGATGAACAAATTAGATTTTTTACATATTTTTAAAGCAGAAAGTAAACAATGTTTTTAGTTTAAAAATTGTCGCTTTGTTTATAGCGCAAATAAAAACCACAGGAGGTGATCAAATGCCACCAAAAGAAAGCTCTATTTGTGGGGGACGGGACATAAATTTTGTCTGGGCACGTCGTCACACGACTGCACAATTGTCAGTTAAAATAACAGTGCTGTATCGCAAAAAATGGTCTGGTCATTAAGAGGGTAAAACCTTCCAGAATTCTCTTTAAAACCGAAAAAAAAGAAAAAAAAACACTATAGTTTAAATATATGGTTATTGGTAGAATATTTTCTATATTATAATGCAGAAATAATGAATTTTATCTCTTCGGTTCTACAGAACATATTACTACATTGTTTAATAAGCACCAAATGCACTCTCCTCCGCTCCAACATGTCATGCCAATGATTGAGTAGACATACATAAATAAAATGTTGGATGATGCGATTAAAGCAGATTAAAAACTGGCATTAAAGAAATGCTGCAAAACAATTTTTAGAAAGAAAATTAAATCACCCAATAGCTCAAAACACAGACGGTCAATTCTTTTAAGAGGGAAAAGTACCTGAAGCCAAGAGATTTATGAATGCCCAACTAGAGACACATAATGAACACCGTTCATAGAGAAATAGCAATTACATTTTAATGAAGTATTTATTCTGAACTTGTCCTTTTCTACAACGATTCTAAAAGTAAATGGAAAAGTTTTAATTGAACCCATGGCAATCTAAAAAGGAGTTATTTTTCAAAACTATAATTTTGTCAGAAAATACACGGTTCTATTCTTTTAAAAATTACGTTTGAGCTTTTGAAAACCAAAGTCCCCTTTCCATCTTCAACAGACCTATTCATAGCATTCATTTTTAAAATTATATATTTTCAGTTCAAAATTTTTATTGGTTTTAATAATATTTAACCGATACAATGCAAATGGAATATATATATATATATATATATATATTATATATATATATATATATATATACACATACACATATACATATACACACACACACACACACACACACACACACACACACACACACACCCCGTGTTTATCGGCGTATACCGCGCACTTTTTTGTCCTGAAAATCAGGGCAAAATCGTGGGTGCGCGGTATACGCCGATACCCGCGCCGAGTTTGAATACTGCGCCGACATATACCGAGCGCAGTATACTCGTGTATTGTCGGGCAGTCTCGGCTCCTCCCGCGCTGACGTACAGGACGTCAGCGCGAGAGTAGCCGAGCATTGCCGACAATACACGAGTGTACTGCGCTCTGTATATGTCGGCGCAGTATTCAAACTCGGCGCGGGAAACGAGCGGCGAGGACGCCGCAGAAGGACGCCGGACCCGAAGAAGAGGACACCCGAAGCCGCAGACGGACGCCGGACCCGACGAGGCCGCCGTGCAAGACACCAAAAATGTAAGTACAAAAAAACTTTTTTCCCACCGGATTCGGTCACCGATTTTTTTTGTTATTTTTAAAATGTCAGAAATGTTTATTTGAACATTTTGAGTTTGTTTGTTTTTATCTGTTAGGGGTGCGCGCTATACCGCGATAAATACGATATATATATATATATATATATATATATATATATATATATATATATATATATATATATATATATATATATAAATAATCGTATTTATCGCGGACTTCAAGCAGTCATTGCCAGTAAAGGATTCTCAACAAAAAATTTAAGATGAACATTTAATTTTTTAGGATTATAATTCATTTGTCCAATTGCATTTGAGCCCCTGTGTATAAGAATGGTTGCAATTCCTAAAATTTGTACTTGAAACTTATGTTCAACCCCTTGAATTAAAGCTGAAAGTATGCACTTCAAAATCATTTGGATTGTTTAGTTATTTTATTCTGGATGGAGATAGACCAACACAAAGTGGCACATAATTGTCAAGTGGAAGAAAAATTATACATTTTTTTTAACATTTTTTTTTTTACAAATAAATATCTGAAAAGTGTGGCACACATTAGTATTCAGCCCCCAATACTCTCAATTAAAATCTAGTGGAATGTAAACATCAAGTGTGATAGTAATAGGCATTGACAGGTATTCTCCTCTGCACTTCAGAGTATTCAAAACGCCAAGATCGGCATTTTTGAATACTTTTTTTTTTAAACTGGCGCCTTTAAGATACCAGTAATTGGGGTAGTGATGTCATGACATTGCGTCCGGATTACTAGATCCGAAAGCAGCATTGGCTTTGTTCGGTCTTCGGCCAGCTGGTGGAGAGAAAAGAACGGATGCCTCCAATGGTGAAGTACAGTAAAAAAGGGGGGGGGTGCTTTATGTATAAAAATGGACTCAATAAATAAATAATGATGCAGAAAATGTATAGGACGCGGCGTACACAGCGCCGTCTTACGTCTCTCTGCTGGCCTCCGGCTTATGCAGGTGTCACGTGATCTTGAATCCTTACGCCGTTACGTCACGTACCTCGTGACTTCATCAGGCGATTATTATTGCATTATTATTTATTGATGTAAGAGTTCATTTTTATACATAAAGCACCCCCCCTTTTTTACTGTACTTCACTATTGGAGGCATCCGTTCTTTTCTCTCTCCCCCTGACTCACATGGAGCATTGAGCACCCCTACAGGTCCAATTATTCATTTGAAATTGGTACCAGCAACAGGTGTAAGAAGCGGCTATAGAGGACACCATTGGGAAGGAGTGAGATTTATACCCTCGGGATAAGCATACACCCCCGCTATATGCCATTATATAGTAGCAACGAGGTGAGAGTTCTGGGAGACTGATTATGGATGCTTTTTATAACGTTTAACCATCAGCCATTTTTGAGAAGACTACCTCTCCAGTCTATTGAGACCATCATACTCCTCAGTTTTAGGACATTTTAACATTTTTTCTAGACACCATTTATTTATCCATTCATTTATTTTGTATCCATTGTTGGATTCACTGTCACTTTGTGATTTAGGTTTATTGTGCTGTATCACTGTACAGTTTCACTTTGTATCAGACTCACTGAATGGTTATGTTATTGACGGCTATGCTATGAGCGTTTGTTGACACGAATTGTAGTAGTTTGCACTACTGTTTGGAGCGCTTATGACATTTTTAAATTTCATCAAAATTAGCCTTAAAGTGGTTGTAAACCCTTATTTGTCACTTTTACCTACAGGTGAGCCTATAATACGGCTCACCTGTAGGTATCAAGAATATCTCCTAAACCTGTATGGTTTGGGAGATATTCCCCCCGCAATGCGCCGCTGATTGCAGCGGCGCATGTGCAGGGGGGATCCTCGGCTAAAGGACCGGCATCCACCGGACCTTGCCGAATTTAAATGTCCCGCGCGCGCCGCTCCAGCCAATCACAGCGCTGGAGCGGCGATACCCGGAAGACACGCCGGAGCAAGATGACATCTCGCTCGGCGTGAACCAGGTAAGTGTTCCTCACCTCGTTCAGACTCCCGAGGTAAGTATTTCATAATCAGCCAGTATGCGGTGCATACTGGCTGATTATGCCTTTTGCCTTGCAGGTTTAAAAAAAAAAAAAAAAGTTTATGCGGTTTACAACCGCTTTAAGCCTGATACACACTGAGTTGAACGAAAAAAAAAAAATCAGCTCTGGTCGGAGCCTCTGTGCCAACTATATGAAGTTAGAATAGCGATCTGCCCCACTGAGCTGTTGTGTTCTGACAGGGGGATGACCCCCCGCCAGAACACTCCGTTGAGCGCTCTCAGACATTGATAAATACAAAATTAGAATTTCACGTATTCCTTCCAAGCACATAAAGGCATAAAGTTGGAACAGGTTTCACATAAGCACACTGCATGTGCAGAGTACGCCAACATTTAGTGAGAACCAGATTCTCCCTAAAGAAAAAATGAAGGCGTTGCATGTGAAAATAAAATGTTGCTTGTACACACCACTTCCTTTATTACCCAGAATCCTGCAGCAATGGGCTAGGTCTGAAGGAGTTAAGAGACAAAATGGCTCACTCTCTATATTCTTAAGAGCCTGGATGGATCTTTCAGCAACATCTGCCATGTATCATGGAGTAATCCTCCCTGCCTTCTTCCTCGCCAACTACTGCCATTCTGGGTTACCCTAATCTCTAAAGTGGACAATAACCATTAAAGCCCTACCTGGTGCTGGCGAGGATTAAAGGGCCGCAGGCTTTTTATTCGATGGGATTTAACAGAAGATACAAGGAGAGGAGGGGAGAAAACAAGCTCCCCAAGACATAATCCAGCAGACTCAAAGTGACCCAATTCTTTTAACGTAAGAAGTACTTGTCAGATTTCAGCTGTGGCGAGATATAGTCAAGTGCGGAACCACTTAGAGACCAGCAGCGTGGCGCCTTTCACACCAATAAAAGTGTTTGTGAGACAGTGACTTAAAGACTTAACCCTTTCCAAGACAAGAAATATTACAAACAAGAACTTAATCCTGATAGAATTTTAGAAGCATTAAAATCCCAACCGTGAAAAACAAGCTGTTTTTAATGTTGTCCTCGTATCAAACTGCCAGATACGTGTGCATAAATTGGACATTTAGCTCCTTTGTGCAGCCACTTCTTCATAGCACTTAGCACTAGAAAGAAGTAGCTCTGAACTAGGAAAAAAAGCTCTTTAGAAGCCAGTCAAAAAATGTATAATAATTTGCAACAGGGTTATAAAGCAAACATGTAGGACTTGTCTGATGAGGGTCACGTGCCCTCCATATCTGAAGTACAGAATATTTCACCTTCTTTCCAGTAGGCCAGCAAACTGCAGGTACCGTAGAATTTACTTTAATATCATGGAATACCTATTCTGTGGTTCAGCTTTGTGGCTTCCCAGGTCACACCCCATAGGACTCCGCACAACCATTTGCGTCCAATGAGTCAGCGGACCCAGGAAACCGCAGCAGACTCCAAAGATGCGCAACTTTAAGTGCCACTTTCATGTGATTTTACACTCTGGCACTTAAGTCGCATCAAAGTAGTGCAGGAATATTTTCAAAGTCACATACATTTTCAATGGTTTCCATTGAAATTAATGAGATGACACTTGTCATGCGACTATGTGTCCAAAGTCACATAGGTCATACGTGTGTGTGAATGGAGCCTAAACCAGCATGTTGCGTACAACAAAAGGTCGGCCAAAAGTGCAAATTCTTTTTTTTTCTGCCAAACGTGCATTTAAAATATATATTTGGCAAATTAACCGCTTGCCGACCAGCCGCCACAGTTTTACGGCGGCAGATTGCCTCCCCTGCGCGAGAGCACGTAATATAACGTCGGCTCTCGCGCAGGCCACTAGGGGTGCGTTTGCGCCGCCTCCCCGGACTCCCGTGCCCGGTGGGCGCGATCGCCGCCGGGCACACACGATTGCTCGTTACAGAGCGAGGACCGGGAGCTGTGTGTGTAAACACACAGCTCCCGGGCCTGTCAGGGAGAGAAATGCTGATCTTCTGTTCATACAATGTATGAACAGAAGATCAGTAATTTCCTCTAGTGAGGCCACCCCCCCTACAGTTAGAACACACCCAGGGAACATAGTTAACCCCTTCCCCGCCCCCTAGTGTTAACCCCTTCACTGCCAGTGGCATTTTTATAGTAATCCAATGCATTTTTATAGCACTGATCGCTATAAAAATGCCAATGGTCCCAAAAATGTGTCAAAAGTGTCCGCCATAATGTCGCAGTACCGGAAAAAAAAAAAAAAAAAAAAAGCTGATCGCCGCCACTAATAAAAATACCATAAAAATACCCCCCATTTTGTAAACGCTATAACTTCTGCGCAAACCAATCAATAAACGCTTATTGCGATTTTTTTTACGAAAAATATGTAGAAGAATACGTATCGGCCTAAACTGAGGAAAAAAATGTTTTTATATATTTTTGGGGGATATTTATTATAGCAAAAAGTAAAAAATAGATTTTTTTTTCATAATTGTCGCTCTATTTTTGTTTATAGCGCAAAAACTAAAAACCGCAGAGGTGATCAAATACCACCAAAATAAAGCTCTATTTGTGGGTAAAAAAGGACACCAATTTTGTTTGGGAGTCACGTCGCACGACCGCGCAATTGTCAGTTAAAGCGACGCAGTGCCGAATCGCAAAAAGTGCTCTGGTCTGACCAGCAATATGGTGCGGGGGTTAAGTGGTTAAGCATGAGCATGTATCCTTTATTTTCTCAATCAAAAATGTTATTGAAGAAGTATTAAAAAAAAATCTTCTGTGGTGAATGTTTGAAAAAAAACTGAATCTTGAATCTGTATGAGAATGTTGGTAGTAGGAGTCAATTAAAAAAAATGAAAGTATGTGTTCCTAGAATCAGACAAGTCAGAGCAACCAATCATATTTGATCTCCTTAAAAATAAGGGCAGAACTGCAACCATATTGACCTGCATTGTGCATATTTTACACCATTTTCAGATATCATACACATAAATGTCCAGTCATCATTGTATAATGTGTTTTATCCTTAGTGCTCGTTAACCCAAGCTCGCATAATACCACTGCTTGGTATCCATTTAATTATTGACCTCCAACTCTGAGGTGGCACCTTTAAAGGAGTCCCCCATAATTCAGCCAGTCAGCAGTATGTCAATAGGAATAGCTTGGACTGTTGCTCCAAATGGCTTTCTGTGTAATCAATGAATAACAGTATTTCAAAAATCAAATAATGAGGAAGGGGTTAAAGAGAGTGACCTGCAGTCAATTACGATGCTGTATATCACAGGAAACAAAGTGCAATAAGTTTCACCACCATTCCTCAATACTCATAATTCATGGCCCTTCACCGAGCAATTGGAGGAACTGGTGACACTTGCAGTGGGGATGCTATAAGAAATGGGACAATATCACCAAGATTTTTTTTTTTTTTTTTTATTATTTTTTTCTTCTTTTTTAAACATGTTTGATACGAGTTACATTTTTTAGATTTGGCATAAAAAAATCTTGCTCTCTAGAGCCAACAATTAGGCCTACAGTATGTATTTCAGCACATATCTTGTTTTGCATTTGCCTTTCCTCAATCTTACAGAAAAGCTACCCCCCTTCTTGCCACAAACCTTAAAGTGGAAGTAAACCCTTCAATTTCATAGTTACAAAAACAGTTAACATTCCTGGCATGCCGGAAATGCTAGCTGTCACACGTAAATTACGTTTGGGAGCCACGTTGCACGACGCAGTGCCAAACCGCAAAAAGTGGCCTGGTCTTTGGCCAGCCAAATGGTCAAAAAGATCTCAACATTTACACTTAAATGCAATAAAAAGAAAAAAAAAAAAATCTTTAAAGACCATTGGGCGGAAGCAACGTATAACAACTGCGGCTGGTCCGCAAGTGGCTAAAAATGCCATTGAGAATAAAAAAACTCACTGCCAAGCTACTGGCGTTTTTATAACATTATTATAACGTCCAGTATGCATGAGGCCTAAGAATAAATAAAGCAGACTTTTTACAGGAGGATGCTTAAACCTGCTATAATGAGGATGTCAGGAGGAGGTACAAGGCTGAACAAATCATGTAACACAAGGGGTTGTTCATGTCTCAGACATCAAGCCTTCCTCAAGAAGGGACTCCATTGGAGCAAAGCTCTAGAACTTGAAACACCATGAGGGCTGAAAAATGACAGAACGCGACACACTATTAAAGGTTCAGAAACACAGGTGAAGTGAAATGGAGAAACTAAAGGGGGCACCAGATGTACAGAGGGATGTTCTAGAATGCACAATCAGCCCATACCTGAAGAAATGAGGGTGTACCTTCACGTAGAGCGATTACAAGACCTACGCGACAGTCAGGATCTAAAGGCCTAGGGCCCCCGTCTGCAGAAGTAGATGTCGGAAAAGGGTGGGAATTCAACTGACCTCTCCCTTTCTACAGCAGTTCAACGTGCAGAGTTTATACAGCTTGTCTGAGATTCAAGAAAGCAGGTGGTGGGGAGCTGAAGTTGCGCTCTGTAGACCTTAGTAAGAGCTGATTGGAGGAAAGGGACACATCCTCCTTCACATAGAAAACAGGAACAGAGCCGAGGCCGTCAATCACAAGCTGTATGTGGAAGCTCCCCCTTGCCCCATCACCTTTTTTCTTTTGGTGTCAGGAAAATGTGTCAGAAGTAGCAGAGAAACAAGGCAGCAGACAAAAATTACAGTTAGTGCTCAGCTCCTTGCACAAATAGAGCAAGCTGCAATGGTGGGGACAAACAGTGGTAATAATGGGAAATGTTTAACTACCCTATAACGGACTGAAGTAATGGCACTGATGGAACATTAAAAGGGCGGGAACTTGTAAATTTATTATTTACTATGAGTATTCTATTTAGGCATCGGCAAATACTCTGTATCGGTCCCGATACCAGTATCGGTATCGCGACAACCCTACTCTTGACTGTAGGGTTATGTTCTGTCTATTAGGAGAGGACTAGGCAGACATGTTAATGGTTAACATGTAAACTTTAGCAAAGCTGAAACAGCCCCACCCAAGGGGCGGTCCCTCTGGTCATAACCCCTCTGCCCTGAGCAGCTCAGTTCATCAAGAAGCAATTCAAACTAAAAAAAAAAAAAAAAAAAAAAAAAAAAAGGAGGGGTGGGTGCTGTGTCCGTCCATGGACTTAAGAGAAACAGGGAGGTCCACCGAGCAGCAAACCCGTGCAGACGTCCCCCCACTCGAGAGTTGGGCGGGGGCAAACCTTTATGCTGTCGCAGATTTGTTCGCAGGCTTGTTTGGCTTGTGAACCCAGCAGGCCCTTTGTCGGTCTGAGGAGGTTTACCTGTGGGACCTGACTGACGAAAATACCACTTTTGCGCGTAAAAAGAGGGCCCCGGCCTGCGACGTGGCTCTTTTTCTTTTCTGGACTGAGGGAGGAGCGTACTCTTACCCCCCATGGCACCCTTTATGATGTCGTCCAGGGAGGCACCAAATAGCCTCGCGCCCCAGAAGGGCAAATTTGCCGGAGCGTTCTTGGAAGTTTGGTCTGCAGACCAGACCTTAAGCCGAATCAGGCGTCGCAAGAACCACCGCAGATACTGAGGCTCTGGAGATCAAGGGAGCTGCATCCAGGGCGGCATCGCAGACATACTTGAGGCCAAGCACTAACTGGTCAGCCAGTTTCACGCAGCCCGGAGGAGCATGATGCTCTTCCAACTCCTGGTGCAATAGTCTTGCCCATTCAGTAAGTGTCTGTGACACCAGTGCCGTAGCCAAAATAGGCCGCAAAGCTGAACCCAGCATAGAGAAAAAGGACCGACCTACCGATTCAGACCTCCTGTCAGCAGGGTCCTTAAATGCAGGGTTCCCTCAACCGGAATCGTGGTTGCCTTGTTCAACCTGCATACCGGGGGTCCACAACGGGGGAAGATGCCCACTTTTTTAAAAAGGCTCTCCTTAAAGGTGTAATGGACCGCCAGACGCGTAGGGACCGCAAAGGCCCCTGCGGCCCATTCCTTGTCTATGAACTTATCAAAAAAGGTCACATAAGGAAACACTTTAGCAGTGCGGGCCTGCTTGTGGGACCCAAAAGGGACCGACCCCTCAGCAGATGTCCCGGCAGTATCCTCTAGCTTAAAAGTGTCCCGCACTGCGGTGATAAGTGCTCCAACAAGTGCCTTGTCCTGCATTGACCCGGACCTCGAGTCCTCACTGTCCAAAAAGGTCCTGGTCCGCATCCTCCGATACCTCAGAACCAGGGCCCTGGGCCGCAGCTGGGCCCAAGTCAGCGCTATCCCCAGGAGATGGTGGGGGGAGGGGGCAATTTTTACCCCCCTTTCGCCCACACACCACTTCCACCCTGGCAACAAATGATACCAGGACTGCCGACCAAGTGTCCACAGGGACCGCAGGTGCACCGGTTGTCACCACTGGAATGTCTGGGGAAGAAGCGACAGCTTCTGACGCCATGCTGACCCGCTCACCTGACAGCCCTCAGAGACTAATGTCAAGGTACAAGTGCACAGAAAAAAAAAAAAGGAGACCCACCCTTTTTGCTGTACTGACCAAAAGGGGTATCCCAGGGGACTCACCAATCTGACAAGAAAGCTGCACAGCGCTGCGGTCCGCTCTCCTTTACACGGTGTGTGTCTGAGGTAAAACTGCGCTGTTCGCGCCGTTCAGAAAGTCCCTCCAGCACCGGAGGCCAAAACCTGTAAAGAAAAACACACCAAGATGGCCGCCTCAGGAAAAAGCGCAAGCTTCTAGAAAATGGCCGCCAGCTGTAACTGTCTGCATCACAGCGCGGCTACAAGAAAATGGCCGCCAGGCAAATTCAATAGCAGCAGCACGGCTACAAGAAAATGACGCAGATTTAAAGAAAAACGGTACAGAGGACACTGAGGTGGACGAGAAGGCTGGAGAAACATGGTGGCCCCCGAGCAGAAGACTCCCCATGGCAGACCACCCACACAGAGAGCGGGCCCAGAATACCCCGCAGCCCCCAGCCAGGATAGGAAAAACAACCCCCTCAGGTACATCCCAGGTCAGTCACAGCATGGTGGAGGAGGGAAGAGACGGGAGGAGAGGAAAAGGAGGACTCGAGACCCCCTAATTGACCCCCCTAGGAAAGCCCAGCTGTTCCATCCTGCCAAGACAGGAGGAAAAGTACTTAACCGTCCCTGCAAGGACTGCTGGCGAGTCCCTGACAGACCCACTTTCGAGCAGTACAGAGTAGCTGTTGGCCACGGCCCACTGTGACACAGACAGCTAGCAGCCTGGTCATATGTGAGCCCCGGAGCAAAAATCTCACCGGCCACCCCTGGAGCAATGGGGTATGCTGTGGCCGACCCAGCGCGTAGCTAAGGCCTGCTCACGCTCGATGGCCGAACTGTGGGGACTAAAAGGATCTATATTATCCAGCCCGTCACCCAGCCGGCAGTTATTTGAAGATCTCAGGATCAAAAAAAAAAATTTGAAATCTTTAAAAATAAAAAGTTATTTAGGACCATGGCCCATAAGGGAGTCCTTCTCTTCTAGGCAGGAAAAAAAACTGAGCTGCTCAGGGCAGTGTGAGGGGTTATGACCAGAGGGACCGCCCCTGGGTGGGGCCGTTTTAGCTTTGTTGAAGTTTACATGTTTTAACCATTAACATGTCTGCCTAGTCCTCTCCTAATAGACGGAACATAACCCGACAGTCAAGAGTATAAGAAATCTGTGTCCGTCCATGGACGAAAGAGAAAAATGTTTTAATGGTAGCGTTTACAGAAGTCCAAACTAGAAATAATGCTCCGCCAGACCTAGTAATCTCAAACCATGCAGAGATTTTTAGGTTTATGTTTATATAAAATAATCTGGCTAGCAGTAACCATAACTTGATTTCATTTTATGTAAGCTGCAAAAAAAGCACATACCGGAAAGAATCAAACTTAATTTTGAGACCGCACATTTTCCAAGGCCGAGGGCTGCTCTCCAAGATTCAGACTGGAAGGGAATATTATCAAAGAACACAGAACAGAACAGAAATGGGAATGGTTCAAATCGACTGAGCAAAATATATTTCCATGAGCAATACATTTAAAAGGCAAGTAAAACATAGTATAGGGCTATACCTACTGGATAACTGCTCAACAAATAGTCCAAAAATAGCTTTAACAACAAACAGTCACAGTACACAAGTCTAGCACATTCCAATAACCCTTGGGTAAGGGAATAAACCATAGAAACAAAAACGGATACAAAATGGAAGCACAAAACTAGCGTTGAATGATCACTTTGATAAACTGACAAATAAAATAAAAATCCGCACACTCAGATCTTACAATAATTGACAAGTATATCACCAGGGAGGAACAGCAAAAGAAATAGAGTTAACATCAGCTGGTGAATTGGCGTCCCAAGTGCATCTAAACCAGGGATGTCAAACTATTTCATCGCAAGCCAAATTGGCAGTATGGTTGCCCTAAAAAGGGCCGGTTGTATCTGGGTTGCGATACGTAAACATGCTGGGTTCAAGAGTACATTATGTACAGAGTATAGAACTCAAAATAATGCTCTGTACAGAGCTCAGGCGTGCGCTGTGTACAAAGCGAAGGGTTCAGGAGTGCGCTATGCATAGAGTGCAGGGTTCAGGAGTGCGTTACGTACAACGGTCAGGTGTGTGCTTTGTACAGAGTGCAGGGTGCAGGGTTTAGGGGTGCGCTATACACCGTGTTCAACCCCAATCCCGAGGCTTCCTTGCATCTCTATCTTGTCTGGCTCTAGTACCTCCCTTTTTACGTGGCTTAGCCTCACCTTACAGGAAGTGGAAGCAGAGGGTGAAAGTTGGAGGTGGCAGAATGGAGTTCCGCCACATTCCAGCTATAAAACTGGGTGCGAGGGCCTTATGTTTGACATGTGATCTAAACAGTCTCAGGTATCCAGATGGCAGCACTCCTGCACCTGTTGGTTCCTCCTGTGGCCAGAGAGAAACAGCAAAGGCTCTGTGCTTTATCCGCTGCCCAAAGTCAGAATGTGTATGGCGTGCAAGACAAGCTATACAATTCAGGCCATGCTCACAGCTGTCTGGAGGTGCAGGTGGCCATGGGACTGAGGGGGAGAGTGGTTAGCGATCGCAGAGCAATGCCCGACACGCCCCTGTATCCATATCAATGCATTTTGGAGCAAATCAACAGCAATTCATACAAGAGCTCTACAATATAAACATGATCACATGATTAACAGCTTAGCCCTTTGAAGGCTGTTGAAGCTAAAGCCCCATGACATTGCAAAAAAAAAAAAAAAGTGTACTCAGCAATGCAAATCAGACTTTAGGGTAAATTAAGCACTTCATTGATCGTGTACAAAAAGTGAATCATGTAAAACTAACGTAAACGCATTTTTATCAGTTCATAAATAATTTATAAATATAATAATTAAAAATGTCCAAATGAATTATTAGTGCAAAATTTGCAGAGAGACATTTGTTGACCAAGTGACCTTAATTGAGTAACCCCGGATCTGCACTTGGTTACCCTGCGCCTTAGGTCTTTGGTTTACATAAGCTTTAATAATCACCAGCGTTATGAGAACCTGCTGTAAATGGGAGAAAAAAAAAAGGCTAGATGGCATCAGTATTACTGAACAAAACAGACCAATATGCAGTAAACCATAGCAACCACCTGTGGTCTGGGAACTTGCTTTAGATAACAATCCAATATGTAGGTGTCTCATAGAAAGAAACCAACTAAGAAACCAGTAGTTCTGGGTTACAGAAATGTGCATAGTGAATGGTCTCTTTTTTGCCCCCATTTGCTCTTTGCAGAACCCTCACACTAATGGGAAGCAAAGAGTATCTTTTGAATCACTTAAAGATAGAGCCTAAAATTTAGACTATAAACTTGCATGTCCCCAATGCCTTCTGTTAAAGTGGATGTATACCCGATTCATGAAATTTGAGCTGCGCACAGATCTGTAGTGTTTTCTCATCTGTCTTCAAAGCCCCAAGTCCTATTGCTTTCTCCAACTCGGTTCTTCAGTTATCAGCCTGAAAACTTCTGACAAGATCTCCAACTAAGATAAAAGCAGACTGAATTTTGTATTGTGGGAGGTTGCTATAAATAGATTAGCAGAGGGCTCAACTACTGGATTCATAGAACGGCTCTTCAAGTCACTGCCTATGGGGAGAGGGGGAGTCTGCTTTTTCTCCAATCAGCTGTCTAGGCTGTATGCCCAGACTTCACTTCAGTGTTGAACAGGAAGAGAAAATCTCTAAGGCCCCGTACACACGACCGAGTTAATCGGCAGAATTCAGCCAGAAACTCGATCGGAGCTGGATTCTGCCGAGAAACTCGGTCGTGTGTACACTTTTCAGCGAGGAAGCCGACAAGGAACTCATCGGGCCAAATAGAGAACACGTTCTCTATTTCCTCGTTGTTCAATGAGGAAAGTTGGCCCACCGAGATCCTCGGCGGCTTCAACACTGAACTCGACGAGGAACTCGATGTGTTTGGCACGTCGAGTTCCCTCGGACGTGTGTACGTGGCCTAAGACGATCTGCACTTTCTAAAGAATAAATAAAGCTGATAACAGCAGATATACATGTAAAACTTATGTAGGGAGATTGATTTCATCCCTGTGTATCATCTGAGACTGTTCACTTCACTGGGTATATATGAGGGTTTGCTAACAATAATAAGTTAGTAATCCATACTTATAACAAGTGTGATGAGATAAAGTGCTAAATTACTACAACACCTATTGGTAATAAATGATCTAGTACAGAAGTCCATTGTTGCAGTACTGTCACTGCCTATTTTATACCGACCAGTCCTGTGCCAAACATAATAAAATTACTTATAATCTCAATGAAGTAGATAAGTCCAATAAATGCATGAAGTGATGTTAAGAAAAGAGTCCATAAACAATCCTTAGTGATTAAAGACAGATGCGTGCTCCTGATCAAATCAGAAGTAATCCACCTTCACCATTTAGACTGATATACACCAGAAGTGAATGAATGTAGATGGCTCCTTACCGAATGGTAATGCTCCTTACTTTGATACCAAAAAAGGAGACATATATAGCTTTTACAGGCAGACCTGTGTAATCAGATGCGTCTTGGCAATAATAATTCTTGCGATCAGAAATATCCCAGTTGATGCATGTAAAATAGAATAGTGCCAAACATAGAGTAACTTGTTTATTAAAAGGATAAAAATGTATAAAAGGGGAGCCAAATGGCCGCTTACTGTTTGAGGTGCCTCAAACCCGGCACTGAGCGCACCCACCCCCCACATATACCACTGTTATAATCAATTGATTATTTTGGGTTGCAGCTGTAGTTCACTTTTATTTTCATTTTGGCGCGAGATATAATTTACACATATATGAGGGTTTACATGCACTTTAAGGCAAGGAAAGGTGGTGTAAAAACAAATGAATTCTCACCAGTATTAGCCAAGGCTTCAGGTCGTGTGGCACCATGCATGGCCAAACTGTGAAAGATTTTCCACAAGGAGCAGGGGTATCCTCTCAGCTGGGATCTGCTGCCTTGACAGCCCACCCATTGAATGTGGTTTGTGAGGAAGATTCCAGAAATCTGTAAAATGACAAAATTTAAATGTTTATGTGCATGCCCCTGTTTTTCAAAATCTCTTTTTTTTTCCACTACAGACAAAATACAAATTTATTTTGTTCCATCAAACTCAGTGGCTATCTCACAGCATCTGGATTTCCAATCTACTTTAGGCTTAAAGTAATTGAAGCTGTATCACTGAACTTGGGACAACAATTGAGAACTGTCCGTGGTACTTTATATATTTGTACTAAAAACGACAATTTCCAGGATAAGCTTTCAGTATTTCCTTCTCGGTACAAGAAGTTTGCAAATCAGTACTGATGGAAAAAGAAAATATGGACAGCCGCACTCCGCACTCATAGCTGACAACTATAAAACATTACATCTAATATATAGCAAACTTTCAAAGACATGTGATCAATGCTAACCCCTGATAGGTCAAAACTAATTAACCAATGGGGTTGCCAGATCTGAATCCCTAACCACAATCATCTGTGTGTGTGAATAGGTCTCAGAAATCACTGAGATTTAACCCTGGAATATCTGGATTATTGGAAAATGTATGAAAAAACAAATATAATAAAGGTTTCTCATATAATTTTTTTTAGTGATCTCCGAGACCACAGATGATTGTGGTTAGGGATTCAGATCTAGCAACCCCATTGGTTAATTAGTTTTGACCTATCAGGGGTTAGCATTGATCACATGTCTTTGAAAGTTTGCTATATATTAGATGCAATGTTTTATAATTGTCAGCTATGATTAAGCACTAATTTATAGTGCGAAACGTGTCAGCTGTTTTACTCCCATGTGGTGTGCTGTGACTTGTAGTGCATTTTTCCTTTTTTTAAATAAAGACAACCATCAAGGTTTTTTGGAGTGCGGCTGTCCATATTTTCTTTTTCCATTTGTTGCCTTGTGCATTGCCAGCACCCTTGATCTCCTGAGACTACACAATCCACCTGGAGCGGTAACATTCTTTCTTGACAATCAGTACTGTCTGGACTGAGAAGGGAACACAATGAAAGCTTGTCCTGAAAATTGTAGTTTTAGTGAAAATATAAGCCGAGTGGTGCTGTGCTGCTTAAACAGACAACGATAACTGGAAATGCTTGTGGAGTAGCCACATTCAGTTGCACAGGCACACCGTTGTCAGTGAAGCACAGGAGAACTGCAGAATGTCTAGATTAGACAGTTGTTTCTAATCAGACATTCAGCAATTACAACAATGCATAACAACATTTTTCATATTATGCATACTAAGTGCAAATTTTCCATTTTTAACTGGAATTCCACATCTACCTTCAATACTTGTGACAGTGGTATATTTCTTTCTGCAGCTGCAAAGCATAATGGCCATGGCATGTGTACACTCCCGGCCGAAGGAGTGGTCGAAGGGCAGTAAAAACATGGCTCAACCGCAGGGTTTTAGCGCTACTCAATCACAAATGTAAACAAACCCTAAAGCGTCCTTCAGCTGCCGTTTGGAAATTGTATTCACAGAACTAAATGGGAATGCCGATTGTCATGGTAAACAAGCTGCTAGCAGGCTTCAGTAGGCTTTAACCAAGCTTCAAGTAGTGCTGAAGCCTGCTAGCAGCCTATTTAGTGGCAATTAGCACTCCCAGAGTTGAAGGGTACTTTAAAACCTTGAACAAAGCTTGCAACAAGCTCTGCAAATGCCTTGTCAAAGCTTGCTGTTCACACTGCTCTTATACAAGCTGAAGCCTATGTGAAACAGGCCAACCACTAGCACTCATATGGTTGCATTTGATTTTTTTTTTTGCTTTTTATCCCTGTTGCTTTTATCCTTACATATCTGTGTACCTCGCTCTGCCTGGACGCACAAGACTTTCTTTCAGCGTTGGTGTTCTTCTGTCTAGTGCATAGGACTACCTGTAATTTCATTTCATGATACATTACATCAGGGTTTTACAAATTTGCTTGGAATTTAGGAGCCAACTAAAAAAAGTTAGGAGCCAAAAAACGCACCCCCGTCCCGCCAAGCTTGCGCGCAGAAGTGAACACATATGTGTGTAGCGTCCGCATATGTAAACGGTATTCAAACCACACGTGAGGTATCGCCGCGATTGGTAGAGCGAGAGCAATAATTCTAGCCCTAGACCTCCTCTAACTCAAAACATGCAACCTGTAGAATTTTTTTAAACGTCGCCTATGGAGATTTTAAAGGGTAAAAGTTTGTCGCCATTCCACGAGCGGATGCAATTTTGAAGCGTGACATGTTGGGTATCAATTTACTTAGTGTAACATCTTTCACAACATAAAAAAAAAAAATTGGGCTAACTTTACTGTTGTCTTATTTTTTAATTTAAAAAAAGTGAATTTTTTCCCCAAAAAAGTGCGCTTGTAAGACCGCTGCGCAAATACGGAGTGACAGAAAGTATTGCAACAACCGCCATTTTTATCTTTAGGGTGTTATATGTAAAAAAAAAAAAAAAAATCTATATATCTATATATATCTATATCTATATCTATATCTATATCTATATCTATATCTATATCTATATATATATATATATATACACACACACACACATACACACACACATACATACGTACGTACGTATATATAAGGCTAATTGCCACTATATATATATATATATATATATATATATATATATATATATATATATATATATATATATATATATATATATATATATATATATATATATACATACATATATACACACATACATACACACACACACACACACATACATACAATGTTTGGGGTTTCTAATTAGAGGGAAGGAGATGGCAGTGAAAAAACAAATTAGAACTGCTGTTTTTTGCTACTTGTAATGTAACCTGTAATGCCAACAGCCACCACAAGATGGCCACTCCTAGATTCCTTCTGCAGGCCTCAGCTTCCTTTTTTGAAGGCTGCGGCCTGAATTACCGGCGGGCGCGGGCCCGCCGTGATCGCGCCCCGCGCCAGCCAGTAATTGAGGCCGCGGCTTTGCGCCCTTCTGCAGCCCTAAGCTTCCCCAGATGCCAGGTCACAATTTGTCGCAATTGCGATCTGGCGCCCGGATTTTGTCGAGGCCTGCATTACATAGTTTATTTTATAATTATAATTTGCACTACAAATTTTAGGCATGCTAAATATATGACTGTACAGTTGTGCTCCTAAGTTTACATACCCTGGCAGAATTTATGATTTTTTGGCCATTTTTCAGAGATAATGAATGATAAAAACTTTTTTCACTCACGGTTAGAAACTACCCAAATGACCCTGATCAAAAGTTTACATACCCCAGTTCTTATTACTGTGTATTGCTCACTTACCCATCAATGACGGCTTAAAGTATTTTGTGGTATTTGTAGATGAAGCCCTTTCTTCTAAGATGGTAAATCTGCCCCATTCCTCTTGTCAAAAAGCCTCCAATTCCTGTAAATTCTTGGACTGTCTTGCATGAACTGCACGTTTGAGATGACAGGTCAGGAGACCAAGATGGCCACACCCGGAACCTTCACTTTATTCTGCTGTAGCCAACGACAGGACGACTTGGCCTTGTGTTTTGGATCATTGTCATGTTGAAATGTCGAAGTACGCCCCATGCGCAGCTTCCTGGCTGATGAATGCAAATGTTCCTCCAGTATTTTTTGATAACATACTGCATTCATCTTGCCATCAATTTTGACCAAATTTCATGTGCCTTTGTAGCTCACACATCCACAAATCATCAGCGATCCACCTCTGTGGATCACAGTAGGAATGATGTACCTTTCTTTCATCATAGACCTTGTTGACTCCTCTCCAAATGTAGAGTTTATGGTTGTGGCCAAAAAGCTCAGTTTTGGTCTCATCACTCCAAATGACTTTGTGCCAGAAGGTTTGAGGCTTGTCTCTGTGCCGTTTGGCATATTGTAAGCGGGATACTTTGTGGCATTCGCGTAGAAATAGCTTTCTTCTGGCGACTCGACCATGCAGCCCATCTTTCTTCAAGTGCCTCCTTATTGTGCATCTTGAAACAGCCACATCATATGTTTTCAGAGTTCTGTAATTCACCTGAAGTTATTTGTGGGTCTTTATTTGCATCCCGAACAATTTTCATGGCAGTTGTGGCTGAAATTTTAGTTGGTCTACCTGACCGTGGTTTGGTTTCAACAGAAGCCCTCATTTTCCACTTCTTGACTAGAGTTTGAAAACTGCTGATTGGCATTCTCAATTCCTTGGATATCATTTTATATCCCTTTCCCGTTTTATACATTTCAACTATCTTTGCCTGCAGATCCTTTTACAATTCTTTTGCTTTCCCCATGACTTACCGTTACCGTTAATAGCCATTCAAACACCTTTGTGCATGTCATAAGGCCAAAATCACCAGGGTATGCAAACTTTTGATCAGGGTCATTTGGATAGTTTCAGGTGTGAATACTAAAGGAATATATTTTTGATACACACGGACAATGGTTTATTGAACTCTTTATTTATCACTAGTTGATACATTGTTTGCTATATTTTTTTAAATTAGTTTTTCTTTACTTATAAGACAGCGCAACTTTTTACATGTTTACATTTTTTCCACCATCTCCTGGTATCCAAAGAGTGTTAAAAGTGCAGCAGTCTACACTTTTAATTAGCACAAGATTTCACACACATTTATAAATATGTTTCACACTTGCAGAAAACAATAATCTGCTTTCAGAGAAATAGGGGCAGATCCACATAGATCTGCACCCGCGCAGCGTATCTGAGATACGCTACGCCGCCGTAACTTACCTGGCTTTGGTTTGAATCCAGAAAGAATTTGCGCTGTAAGTTACGGCGGCGTAGTGTATCTCTCGCGGCGTAACGGCGCGGAATTCAAATGCGGCGAGTAGAGGGCGTGTTTCATTTAAATGAAGCGCGTCCCCGCGCCGAACGAACTGCGCATACGCCGTCCCTAAATTACACATTCAAAATGAAATACTATTGAATAGTTGAAAATAAATTCAGTGTGACTAGCTGAGACCCTCTGATCCAGTGTGCTAGTCTTAGGTATGGGGTTATGACTAGCTCAATCTTCATCTTACCACTCGCCCTCTCAGAAATGAGTAAGCATACCTCTTCTCAGGCATGCGACTTGGGCCAGTAAAACTAGGTAGTTGAGCCATGGTTTTACTGCCTCCCAACCACCAGCCTTAACTGGCAATGCAGCCGCTCAAGGTTGTACACATACCGTGGCGCTGTGCTTCACTTATGCAGCAAAAGTTAAACAGCATATGAAATTTGGCGGGAATTATAGCTGCCAATCATGACCAAGGGCAAAAGATTAAAAAGGTCTCCCTTAACCAGTGATTGGTACTGTTGAACTAAACATGTACTACATTTTTCCACTTCTTAACACATTTGGCAAAAGTTGTACAAAACTCTGATGAAGGGAGAACCCTTTGAGCCCCTGAAACACATTTGCCTTTTATGATACAAGTCTGAATTAAATTAAAACTGGACTTTTTAGGTTCTTCTCTTACACTTTCCACCTTGGACGATCCAGTCCCTCCTTTAGAAAGGAGCCAACCTTTGGTCACCAGCCCTGGTAGTGCTGCCTAGGAATAATTATTCTCTTTACAGTGCTTAGGACCTGACAGAGAACACCTACTGTTTCAAAAGATCCAGTTCTTTAAATCTTTCTTCCATTTCTTGGTGCCCAAAAACCAAGGATTCCTTCAATCATACCATCACCCTAACTTACCCGCATTTTGTTGTCGACTATATCCAAGATGGCATCATAAGGAATCTTGTCCAGAGGCATGCTGGCCAGCCACTCCTGCAGTGTTTCCAACATCTTCATCACATGGAGGCGCCCTGGGAACAACTGAAAGGCATTTTTAAGCACAAAAGTGCACATTTTTTAAGAACCATATAGAAGTACAATTTGTATAGCGTAGCCCAACATTACACAGTACCGAAAGTGTACCGTTTACAAATGCATGTAGGTATTTAAGTTATTAAACACCTTTTAGTGTGTGCCTACTAAATCACCAAAGGAATATGGTTTATAGTTTTAACTTTCCCTTAACAATTTTGCTCCATTGACTTGCCATTTTCCTGAACACCATTGTCTATGAAATTACAAAAAGGCATATTATTCAAATTCTTTAAGGTTGCATGAAAGGATTGTGCTTAGCATGGCAATCTAGATTTACATAAAACATTTACCAGCAGAAAGAAACAAAAACCATGGCAGGAGGCTGCAATGGACCAAAAGGAAGCACCTTATAAGATCTCTATGGTGAAACAAGTATACTGTCCATAACAACCAGAACGTGCCCTATAAAAATGGCAACTGAACAGTCAGCTTTTTTTTTTTCTCCCTGGCGTACAGCTGTTACTTTAGTTTACATAAATAACCCAAGCAGATATATGTTTTGGTTTTCCCTGCACACAGAATAAGGTGCAGTGAATAGTAGCAGACATAAGGCTACTTTCACACGGAGGCGTTTTTCAGGCGACAAATGGCTAAAAATAGCACCTGTAAAAGGCGTAAAAAACGCCTCCCCTGCAGCCTGAGTGCTTTCACACTAAAGCGGTGCACTTGCAGGACGTTGGAAAAAGTTCTGCAAGCAGCATCTTTCAGGTGGTGCGGGAGCGGTGTATACACCACTACTCCACCACTCCTTCCATTGAAATCAATGGCCACCGCTGCCAAAGTGCCTGCAAAGAGTTTCTGAAGCAGCGTTTTTAATCCTTTATTCGGCTGTTAGCGGGGGTTAAAAGCACCCCACTAGCGTCAGAAAAGCACAGCTATTACAGCGGTAAAGCACCGCTAAAATTAGCAGCGCTTTACCGTTAACTCACCCAGTGTGAAAGTAGCCTTAAAAATAACCACACACAGATGCTGCATCTCTACCATGTAACAATGTGATAATCTAAATGAGGCAGTTAGACTTCTCTACTAAAAGCATTGGATTGTACGGGTTGTCACACATATTAGGACAGGCAGATTAGCACTAAAGTTGCTCCAAAGAATGATGGTGGGCAGAAATTCTGCCACTCTGGGTAACAAACAGAATAAAAGGCTTCACTCTCTAAAATGCAGAGATCATACAGTATCAACCCCTTTCTATCCATACGCAACATATGTCAACATTACGTGGCTAAGAAGTTTTTTTTTTCCTTCCCAGCTGGCTCTACACTCTACTAAAGTAATGTACATTTTTCAGAACATACATCAAAAGAAGAATATTAAAATTTCAAATTTGGTCTGGTGTATTTTGCCCCCTATTTACTCTGTTTCGTCTACCCATACTTAGAAAGGCCAAGTTTGCCTCATTACACTGCCCTATTCCAGGTTTATTCACTCATTAGCAAAGGATAGCTTCCTACCTTTTTCTGTCAGCTAAGAGAATGATTGCCCAAGCCTGGAAAAATCCCTCGATCCCCTTCCAAGGGGTGAGGGACCATATGACCACGTTGATGCTCAACTAACAGATGTCCAGCATCTGCAATGACTCCCATGCCAAGTTTCTTAAGATCTGGGAACTGTGGCCGACTTATGCCTTCCCTACCCTCCCTCAAGCCAGCTTGGGTCTACTCCAATGGGCCGCCTTGACATTCCCAAGACCATGTTTTCCTTTCCCACTTGGCCTTCGGCCCCCTGATCTTATCCCCCCCCCCCCTCCTTTTGTCTTCTCTTCTACACCTTGCTTTACAGGTACAATACTCTTCCTCCCATAGCACCACCTTCATGTCAATTTCCTCTCATATCCGTTCTCATGCATTTACATAAGGTGTATATTGTGCCTCTGCATGGGCATTAGCAGGTCCGAGGGCATCTCACCGCAGCAGTGGGGAGCCTTTCTAGGGTCTTTTGACTTTGGCTTATAAGTTATGACCAGTTACCGCTATGTCAGCTTTCTATTCTATTCCACAGAATATTTGCCTTTTTCTTTGCCACTGTATAAGCCAAACTAAATCTCAAGCTCCTGATTGGGCAGAAGTTATGCTTGATTGTTCTTTGTTAAACTTGATTATTGAAACAGAATTGCAAATTTAGTGCAGTGTGTTTAAAGTATTGCGAATAGGAACTGTGGTAGCTTTATTTTCTTTCAATGCAGCCACATATTTAGAAGATTATCTACAATAGTGCTCAAGCAGTACAAAAAAAATTCTAGACAAGAAAAAAAATACGTTATTTTGGGTCCTTATTTTTTTTATAGCTTGGCGAGTAAATCCTCTAAAACAGATACGCCGATTAGATATTCTTGGGAAGTAGCCACCATTTTATCTTATGAGCTTGCTGCTGTCATAACAATCAAGTTAAATGTCACACCTTATGCAAGACGGTTATAAAGTCTTTAAATGTTTTCAGCTTCTCTCCCTCAAGTGTCTGGTGGGTGGCCAGTTCAACACGCAAGAGGTAATGCAACCCCGATTCCAGGTCAGCTGTGTACATCTTGGACCTAAATGAGGAAATCAAGAGCTAGTCAGGACACTGAGCTTACTCTGGAGAAAGTGAAATAGGATTTAAAAAGGATAGTTTTCCGACAGTTTTTAGATCCACAAACAACTTGTTAACTTCCTTCAATACACAGATTTGTTTTGCATGTTCTAATTAGGTCAACTACTAATCTGCAAATTATGCCAATAAATGTCCCTGAATACCACTGATGTAATTACTGTATTTATTGGAGTATAACACACACTTGTTTACCCTGAAAATAGAGGGTAAACTGTGCCTGCGTGTTATATGCCAATTTTTTTTTTTTTTTTTTTTTTTTACCAACGGGGGGGGGCGGTCCACCCTGGTGCCAGGCCAGCTGTCCCGACTCTTCTGGCCCTAGGACAGCGCTGCCAGCATACTTTATAGTTAAGAAAACATTACTGCCAGTCCTTTCTCATACACAGCTCCTCCTGTGTCACCCTCAATGTAAATGGAAGCCTCCAAATACCTCAATTAACGCCGCTCTTTCTGGCTGCTCTCCTCCTGCCGCTCTGCCACCTCGAGTGTAGCTTTTGATAGGAGGAGAGCGGCCATGTGACCATCAATGAATCAGCAGAGGAAAGCAGTCACATGACCGGATCCACGAAAGAGCGACATTAATTGAGGTTTTTAGAAGCTTTGATTTACGACAGTGACACTGGAGGAGTGGTGCATGAGAAGAGGCTGACAGTAATGTTTTCTCAAATTTAGAGTATGCTGACAATGCTCAGGAGACTGGGAGTGCAGGGGGAGTTTTTTTCCTGAAACTTCCCTCTTAAAGTTAGGGTGCGTGTTATACACCGATAAATGCGGTATATTTATTCTGAATATAAACATACATGAAAACAAAAGCAGAAGTTTAACAGTCAAACTGCCACTTTATTAATGTGCTCTGAATTTTAGGCATAGCTAAACTCAAAAACAATCCAACATATTTCAGCTTACCAGTCCTGAGATATGGTGGCTGCTTTAGTTGTCTTTTTGTCATATTTTTCCTTTATTTTAACCTGGTACTTATGGAACACTCAATGTTCTGTATTAATGGAAGAGCAACATTGTCACCCTAGGCTGCTCTCTCCTGATTTAGATTATAGACACCTTCTCCTCATCTCTATTCCATAGGGATGGGAAGTTCTGAAGTTTACAGAAGATAGTATGGACTTTCAGTTCACTACACAGGAAGCTACAAGGAATCTGGATTTCTCTAAATTTTTTGTACTTGCAGAAAAAAATTTAGCCCAAAAAAAGTGTAGCTATTAAATTGAAGGACAATGAAATAGGATTACATTTTTGTTTGCAAAAAATTATGCATACTTTAAATTTTACATATGTATGGTTACAGCTACTGTATCCTGTTTTTTTTTTGTTTAGGTAATTGCACTAACACTTCTAAAATAATTCCAATCACTTTGTGAGCACAACCGAAAAAAAAAAAAAAAAAAATGTGTGTCGCTGCAAAGACATTAAATTGTGTCCTTTTATTTTCTGAGTACATGTGACAACATTTTAAGAAATAAAAAGGGAGGAGAAGGCATGTCCTTTAAATTGCTTACATGGTTTCTAAAACCAACTGTGTCTCATTGCTATGTGAATTTCTTAGTGAATTCAACAGGTTGAATACAGGCAAACAAAATGACTGCTTTATCGCAGTGTCAATCTTTCCTAAAGAATGACAGGCAGCATTCTACTTGTAGCCTAGTCATTAGATATCAGGTTCACTTATGCATGCAAAGCTAGTCCAACGTAGAATAAAGCTAGCCCATTTTGCAGAGTGCACAGTAAGTTTAAAGCTTGCCACAGTTGGATCAAAATTTGTCTGGTTCAGCAGGGACCAGCCAAATTTTGATCCATCTATGGATATTCCTGATCACTGCAGTCGAACTAGCAATTAACCTCTTATGAACAGGCTTGATGGAGAATTTTTCTTTGATCAGCACAGCAGATATGTATCTGAAGTGCTAATAAGTGTAATCTGACAGCAGGAGTCCCTCTGTCAGAAAACAATGACGGGGAGGATTCCCACATCCACCTTAGAATGTGTGGATGAGAAAATGGTTCAGGTTATTTTCAGCTGAAAAAATAAATAAAAATGATGAGCCTTGTATAGGCAGCTTAAGACACATACTTGTCATACTCTTTCCAGACAACATCCTCTTTATCATCCTCCTGTACCAGCTTCGGTGGATAGTCAGAGTGTGCCCCCGCTTTCTTCCTTACAGAAGGCAGGGATTTTAGATGAGAGGAGAAGACAGATCGCAGAGGTTTTGCACTGAAATACAAAAAAAAAAAAAAAGGACTATTAATTGAAAGTATATTTTCAAAAAAAAATCCACATAAAAAAAACAATGTATATATTGCATAGAACACATTTGTTGGTACACGTATAGCTCATTGCAAGAATGCTTTACACCTCAAGAAAAGTGATCAAATTAAAAGCAATTGTCTCATGTTTACCTGCATGCCTTGTCAGAGTAAAGCAAAAAAAAAAGGGGCAAAAAAAAAAAAATGGAAAAATAAAAATGATTGCTTATTTTACAAACATTTTCTAAAATGGCAAAGACAGATTTGTTGGTATCCTTAGAAAAGACTCTAAATAATTGGATCATAGTGATCATACTGTGATTAATATCACACACATTTTTCATTTTTGTAATCAGCCTATTTATTGGATGAAACCAAATCAGTCAGCTGTTTGGTATCACCATTTTCACTTCAGGCCGGGTTCACACTAGTGCGGCGAAACGCTCCGACATTGGGAGCTCATGACGTGTAAAAAATCAATGTTTCACTATGGGGGCCATCTTAACTGATCCAACACAAGTCGGTCCGACTTTGAAAATGCTCCCTGTAGTACTTTGGTTCGACTTTGATCCTACTTCAGCCCATTGAATATCATTGAAGTTGGATCAAAGTCGGAACGCCGACTTGCATGCTCCGACTTTGGCATGCGACTTGTGCTCTGATGATCTTGAGGGGAACTCCACGCCAAATTTTAAATAAAAAAACGGCATGGGTTCCCCCCTCCAAGAGCATACCAGGCCCTTGGGTCTGGTATGGATTTTAAGGGGAACCCATATGCCGAAAAACGGCGTAGGGTCCCCCCAAAATCTATACCAGACCCTTATCCGAGCACGCAGCCCGGCCAGTGAGGAAAGGGGGTGGGAGCGAGCACCCCCCTCCTGAACCGTACCAGGCCGCATGCCCCCAACATGGGGGGGGGTGCTTTGAGGCAGGGGGGCACCTGGAGCTGCCTAATAAAAAATTTCTTTTTAAAACCGGTCAATCGTGTTTTTTTTTTAATTGACACTTTTTCCCCACAAGGTGCATGGGTAGGGGTCACGTCTGGGGCCGGGATCTGGGGGCCCTTATTAAAGTCTTTTTGCGTATGATGCTACACAGACTTGGCACACCTATTTTTGGGCATTTTTTCCTTTGCAGCACCTCTCAAGCTCCATCGGTTGGATGGGGATTGTCGGCGCACAGTCATTTTCATATCTATCCAGAGATGTTCAAACGGGTTCAAGTCTGGGCTCTGGCTGGACCACTTAGTTTGGCCAAGCATGGTGCCACACGACCTGAAGCCTTGGCTAATACTAATGAGGATTAATTTGTTTTTAAACCACCTTTGCTTTCCTTAAAGTGGATGTAAACCCTCACATACACCCAGTGGGCCAAATTCAGGTACATTGGGCGTATCTCTGCGGCGGCGTAACGTATCAGATTTACGTTACGCCGCCACAAGTTTTTCAGGCAAGTGCTTTATTCACAAAGCACTTGCCTGTAAAGTTGCGGCGGCGTAGCGTAAATCACCCGGCGGAATTCAAATTTGGCGGGTAGGGGTCGTGTATCATTTAAATGAAGCGCGTCCCCACGCCGAACAAACTGTGCATGCGCCGTCCGTAAAATATCCCAATGTGCATTGCTCCAAATGATGTCGCAAGGACTTCATTGGTTTCGACGTGAACGTAAATGACGTCCAGCCCCATTCACGGACAACTTACGTAAACGAGGTAACTTTTTAAAATTTCGACGCGGGAACGACGGCCATACCCAACATTGGCTGCGCCTCATATAGCAGGGGCAACTTTACGCCGGGAAAAGCCCAACGTAAACGTCGTAACTTTACTGCGTCGGCCGCGTATCTAGCTAATTTGCATACTCGACGCGAAAATCGACGAAAGCGCCACCTAGCGGCCAAAAAAAAATTGCAGTTTAGATCCGACGGCGTAAGAGACTTACGCCTGTCGGATCTAATGGATATCTATGCGTAACTGATTCTAAGAATCAGTCGCATAGATACAACGGGCCAGATTAGGACTTACGACGGCGTACATGGCGCTGCGCCGTCGTAAGTCCTTTGAGAATCTGGGCCAGTGAAGCGAACAGCCTCAGATGATACACAGATGAAACAAAGCTCCCTACATAAGTTTTACATCCCTATCTGCTGTGTTCAGCTTTATATATGGTTTAGAAAGTGCACGTCCTGTTAGATTTTTCACTTCCTCATTCATCTGTAGGAGTGGATTATTGCTAGACACTAATAATAATAATATTATATACATTGCACTTTTGAATAAAATTTCCAGTTCTAAAAACAAATAGCATAAAACACAAACAAATAAAGAAAAGTGAGACATTAGAGCCATTCTGGAGGGGAAATGATCAGCAGTTACTATGTTACGACCGAGTAATATTAAACCGAGTACTGTGAAAACACACAGCATCATCCATTTAGAGGAAAGGAAAGCGCCTTGTATCTCTTACAGACACTTAGTTACTTACATGTTAATTAATCCGTGAGTACCGTTGGGGTAGATCAGGTAACATGATGGAACAGAGACAATACCAAGCGTCTCTGACAGAGCCTTATCTGAACTTAACGCTCTGTGCACCAAAATGTTTTCATACTGCATCAAATCCATCATTATCTGGAAGAGGGGAAGAGATCATTGTCAGCACAGAAAACACATTTTTAGTACATAATGTCTGGGCCTGTCTTTTGGCAAGTCTACAGTCACACTGCTCTTCATGTAAAAAAAATCAAGACATTTCCTGCAAAGACCACATTAAACCACTCATGTGAGTCGGTCATCTAGAGAAGCTTACAATTCAGTGTCCCCAAAGTAAAACACAGCTATTAGACATATGTATAGCAATGACATACACTATATCGTCAAAAGTATTGGGACGACCTGCCTATACAGTCACATGAACTTTAATAGCGTCCCAGCCCTAGTCCACAGGGTTCACTATTGAACAGCTTCTGCTCTTCTGGGAAGGCTGTCCACAAGGTTTAGGAGTGTGTCTATGGGAATGTTTGAAAATTCTTCCAGAAGCGCTTTTTTGAAGTCAGGCACTGATGTTGGACAAGAAGGCCTTGCTTTATGGACCTTGCTTTGATCCATGTCATGTGGTGTTGGGGGGGGGGGGGGGGTTGTTAGGTTAGAACACCTTTGGGATGAATTAGAGTGGAGACTTCTTGTCCAACATCAGTGCCTGACCTCACAAATGCACTTCTGGAAGAATGGTCAAACATTCACATAGACACACTTCTAAACCTTGTGGACAGCCTTCCCAGAAGAGTTGAAGCTGTTATAGCTGCAAGGGGTGGGCCAACTCAATATTGAACCCTAGGGACCAAGACTGGGATGCTATTAAAGTTCATGTGTGTGTAAAGGCAGGTGTTCCAATACTTTTGACAGTATAGTGTTTTTCACGGTGAATCACTAAAAAGGGGTCTTTGCTTCAGAGACTACACTCCAATGACTCCCATTAAAGTCACACCAATATTATAAAGCAGTTTTTAGAGCTCTGACTTATGCAGTGCTGTACAGAGAAGCCAACACTTGAATACCCCATACACAGTCTTTGCTGTGATCTAGAGTCAGTTTGGCCATATGCCAGGCACCCTTCAAGCGCATCTTAGGATTGCGAGAAGAAAATGCAGCACCTGCAGAAAACCCATCAATTGCCAAGCATAGTTCTGGTGGGAACTAAACCCAATCTGTCAATACTTTAGGGCAAAAAAAAAAAACCAACGAAACAATGCCAATATCTTCTCAAACAGTGGACACAATTTTTGCAGGGTCAGAAGCCAGTCAGTCCAACCTAGGAGCCAGAAATGTGCTTCTTTTGACAACAGAAAAGGATAAAAATAAGGTCCATTGTAATCATTTTGGTTCATTAACATCCCAACGATTATTTTGGAGCTATATACAAAATGAAAGAAATTATTTAAAATTCATATTTATAATAATGAAAATACACACCTCCCGTCCAATATAGGAGTTCTCGCTCTCAAAAATGATAGCGGTGTAATGGGGTTCCTTTTTGCCAAGGAGAGAGCTGATGTCACTTGAGCTGCAAAACATAAAAAGATAAAGGATGAAGCTGAGCCATTGTGAGGCAGAAGAGCAGTTTATTCACAGAAAACCACACAGATGACAACCCAGTTCTCCCTTCCAATTCTATAACCAGGTGCGATTTAAATCTGATAGGCTGCTACGAGGCAAGAGATGATTTTTGTTTCAGATATTTTATTTCTTGCAATTTACAATAAAGAAAAAATAGGCATATAAATGTAATATTTATCAGCATACCGAGTCTATGGATATAGTCTTCGTGAAAAATACAACCGACTTTAATGCCCTTACAACAAACTTGCTGAATAATCTCAGTCGAAAAGAATTTTGCGCAATGAACTGTGGCAACACATTAGGTAATTTCATGTCTATGTGGTGGACTCAAATCAGCTTTCAACTACGATTGTTTCCTAGCTTTTACCAAATGACTAAAAAGAGGAAAATCGAATGATGAAAAAGCAGTATGCAGGTTCTTTTTCATCTGGTGTTATGTGAGCACTAAGTGCTGAGCCATGTAAGAAGTCATGACCCCACTTATTCTACATTTTGGAAAGTTTCTCATGGCAAGGGGATGAGTTGTATAAAATACAATGGAAGACTAAAGAGGCTGCAGTCCTGTGGAAAACCAGATTTAGGTCTGGAAACCATTTTTTTTTAAAGGATGATGAACATGGTCTTGGAACCTAAACATTACCTGAATCAGTAAATTAATTTGAATATCGACTGATTGGTGACGTTAAAAGAGAAGGATGTTTTTTTCCCCCCCCAATCATACTTCTCTAGGTGGATGCAGCATCGTTTCAATGCTGCATCTGTCACCAGCAACCTGAGCGATCAAACACTGCTGATCACTTTTTACAGAGCTCCGTGAGCAGAGAGCTGTAGACTGTCAGTCACAGCTCTCTGCTCCCTCCTTACTCACTTGACCGCCGAGCTGTGGAGGGGGTGGAGCAGCCGTCTCGGGCTCTCACTGAGATGGGTGTCAGTCCATGCACCTGGCGGATCAAATCAGTGACGTCAGGCGTGCAAAACGAATTGCACTCCTGTGATCCATAGGAGAAGTACAGCCAAACAAGCCAGATACAAGTCCAAAGGAGATCAAAGATTTGCAGTCCAAGGACCCCGCCTGTGGAATGCACTACAAACCACCATCCGACTGGAGTCGGACCACTTGGCCTTCAAGAGAAAAATTAAAACCCATCTCTTCTGAGGTCAAGGGGTTCCTTACCCATGAAATGGATACAGCGCCCAGAGGCGATTCAGTTCGCATGTGTTGCGCTTTACAAGTCTCTCTCTATCTCTCTCCTTTAAATCTCCGGTACTTTCATCAGTGATGGGGGACCAAGGCTGCTCTAACCAATGATGTGCAGAGTCTAGAACTAATCCTAGGTGCTGGATACTGCTTTTCACTGATCTTACCCAATTGTCTTCAGGGAAGGTAACGCAGGAGGCTGGTGTTCTGTAGGGGAAGCCTGCAGATAATCTATAATCACATGGCGAACTGTCTGAACGTTTCTATCAGAGTCTGCAAAATCAGAAATGGTAGTATATTACAGCATTGAAACACGGTAGAAAATTAAGCATTAGAAGCTTACTGTTCTCTGCTTATTGTTTTTGTGGTTATCAACATGCCTATAACATTCAGTACAGGAAAATTAAAAGTCACAATTGGCAAATCTAAATTTAGTGTCTGCATGCAAGACTTGCAACTTTTGGAAACCGCAGGGCCGATTCCCCCACATTAATGGCCCAGCTTCCACTGGAACTACTAGTTCAGCCAAGAGTATCACCCTACCCCCAGGGATTTACCATAACTGTTCCATAAATAATTGGGAAGAAATAGGAGGGGTTGCCATTAGTGACCTCCTAAAAAAACTATATGTGGAGTGACCTGGGTTTCAATGCTTTCCGACTCAGAACAAAGGCAGCCAATGATGTCAGATCACTATACTGGTTCCAGGTCTTAATGTATCAACAAAGGCCAGGTTAAAAAAAAAATTCTAATGAATATATTAGTAGATCAGCCACTGGATCATTTGAGAAACCCAAAAACGTACCATCCGATTCAAGTCACAGCTGCCTACCGAAATATGAGTGTGGATTCAGCTTTAAAAATACAGGTACAAGTACATTACATATATTTAACACAAACCTATTGGGGGATATTTATTAAAGCTGGAGTGTATAAAATCTGGTCCAACTCTGCATGGAATCCAATCAGCTTTCAGGTATTATTTTCAAAGCTTAATCGAACACGCTGAAGTTAGAAGCCAATTAGATTTTTATGTACAGCTGCACCAGATTTTGCACTCTTAGTAAAGTCCCCTTAACCACTTGCCGACCGACTCACGCCGATATACGTCCATGGAATGGCACGGCTGGGCAGATCGACACACACACACATCACCATTAAGGGCGCGCGCGCGCCCGCATCGAGCACCGTGAGTGTGATCGTGGGTCCTCACGGAGAGGAAGAACAGGGAAACACTTATGTAAACAAGCATTTCACCATTCTTCCTAGTGACACTGATCATAGCTCCCTGTGATCGGGAGTGGTGATGAGTGTCGTGTCACACGTAGCTCATGCCCACTACAGTTAGAACACATCCCTAGGACACACTTAACACCTTTAGCGCCCCCTCCTGGTTAACCCCTTCACTGTCAGTCACATTTACACAGTAATAAGTGCATATTTATAGCACTGATCGCTGTGTGAATGGTCCCAAAATAGCGCCAAAAGTATCCGATGTGTCCGCCACAATGTTGCAGTCACGATAAAAATAAATATATATACACACACACATTATATATATATATATATATATATATATATATATATATATATATATATATATATATATATATATATATATATATATATAAATAAAAATGGCATAAAACTATTTTGTAGACGCTATAACTTTTGCGCAAACCAAACGCTTTGGGATTTTTACCAAAAAATATGAAGAATACACATTGGCCTAAACTGAGGAAAAAATATATTTTTGGGGGATATTATAGCAAAAAGTAGAAAACATTGCTTTTTTTTTTTCAAAATTGTCGCTTTTTTTGTTTATAGTGCAAAAGATAAAAAACGGCAGAGGTGATCAAATACCACCAAAAGAAAGCTCTATTTGTGGAAGAAAAAAAAAAGACGTAAATTTTGTTTGGGAACCACGTCACACGACCACGCAATTGTCAGTTAAAGTGCCGAATCGCAAAAAGTGATCTGGTCTTTGGCCAGGAAAATGGAGGCACATAGGCACCCTGTGTTGACCCCCGGCCCAAGTTAGAGTGTCCTTGTCATTTGATTAGTTCACACACTTCGGAAAAAATTGTGTTTTTCATGCTGTTCTACAATGTGCCCGTTTCTTATATCCCCTGTCTGGCAATATTATGGTTGTATTTTTTTCTTATAATCGCAATAAAAATATTGTAAAAAAAATAAAGGAAAGGGGTGCAGGGATTCAGCCCAGGATAACCCCACCAACACACAATGTCCCTCAATAGACAAAAAAAAAAAGGGGGGGGGGGGGGAGAGAAGATTTTAAGGTGAATACATATTCAGATTTTCTTTTTTTGTCCTTTGAAAGACTGAAGAAAACATGAACACTTTCCTGAGACTCCTAGTAAAAAGCCGAGGCACAATGGCTGTCAGGGTGGTTATCCTGATGATTTCTACAGTCTATGCATTTCTGAGTTCTCAATGGACAAGCTAAAAATAACATTTTATTGCTTTTCGGTTTAGATACCCGCAATAATTACCTTTGTAGTTTTCACCTTGTGTAATATCCTTTGTAAATGCACTAAAAAACTAAAACAGAGTAAAGAACGTTAAGTAAAACATATACTGTATGTCAAATTTTAACAGCAATGATTAGGTCACCAATCTATTATTTCATTAATGATGTCTATTCTCCTTTAAACCAATTACTGAATATGGAAACATTCACTGGGGGAATTAGCAAATACCTCATGTGTACAATGTATACAAACTTCACAAATGTAACGAGATGTAGAGTCACTGAACAAGTGCAAATGGGTGTCTTTCCTACTAATGAGGCATCCTCAATAACAGGGTGGGGAAAGGCAGGCCTAGACGCCAAAACAGTGTGCACCAAGGTCAAGGCCCCTATAGGAATCGTGCCAGGTTCAGGGACACCGAGGTGGCATGAGAAAAAAGTAGAATCATCTTCATGCATAAGATTTTCACAGAAAAGTTAAACTGTAAAGTTGCATGACACATGAAATCAGAGGTTAGTCAATGAGAGCTGTCTTAATTAGCACTACTGAAGTCGCTCTGACTTTAGAAAAGGTCCCTGTACTACTTCAAGGCGACTTCTATCCAACTTGTGCCCATAGACTTTAATTGAAGTCACCTCCAAGTCAGATCTTTATCTATATTGACGCGATTTGGATCCAACATTACAGGATGGTTACACAGGAGTTCCCTGAAGTGAAGCCCCTCCCTCGCTTCAGTTGCATCAAAGTAGTACGCAAGTTGCCAGGAAGTCACCTGCAAAGTAGTGTGAACCAAGCCTTAGGACTTGTTTTACGCTTGAGAACAGGCCTTGAATGTTTTAATAGGAGTCAGGGTATGGCATCAGCTTTCAGAGCAACTGTGTGTGCGCGCGCTGGACTAGGCAGATGGGTGGGGGGGTGTGTGCCCATGACGGACTAGGTAGGTAGAGGTAGGTGCGTGTGTGTGTGTGTGTGCGACTAGGCAGGGGTGTGTGTGTGTGTGTGTGTGTGCGCGACGGACTAGGCAGATGTGTGCGTGCCTGACGGACTATGTATTGGCGGAGACAGCAGCTGGAGCCATTGGTTATCACTGCTGTGAATCACAGCCAATAGGGAGAGAACAGGAGGTGGGGCAGCACCACGGCTGTGTGTCTTATGGACGCATAGAGCATGGCTCAGGAGCAAAAACACACCAGTTGCCCCATAACAAGCAGCTTGCTATTGGGGGCACCGATTATAGGGAAGGAGCCAGAAGCAGGGGTGGGACTCACAAAGAAGAGGATCAGTGCTTCTCTGTAAAACCATTACAAAGAGCAGATAAGTATAACAAGTTTGTTATTTTTATAAAGACAAAAACAAAAAAAAAACTTTAAAATAAAACTTTCAGTTAGACCAACACATATATATGTACACATATAAAAAGGCTAACCGCCAATACCTGGCCTACAATTTCCATTTTGATGCAACCAGACAGCCAGTTTGGGTTAACTTTCTGGCAGGCACTTCAGCACTTTCAAACCCTAGTACAGTATTAGTCTGAGGTACAGAGTATCCTGCTTCACTGCTCACAAATATCGCTTCAGACATACATGAAGGCAGTTCTTCATCACTTGATTAATGCCGCCAAAGCTTGTGTTACTCTGTGCTGGAAAGACCCCAATCCTCCTTCCACTGCCATGTGGCTTAATAAGGTCAGGATCATCAATACCCTGGAAGACCTGCTACTTACCGCCCAAAATAGAAGATATACAAAAACATGGGCATACAGGAATATGTTCATATATTCAGACAAACGGAAAGTACCTCCTGGAGAGCTGCTCCGAGGATTGAGGTCCTCCTGTTCTTCGCACTGTTACACCCACGCAAATCATCACCCTGGTTTCTCCCCCTCCCCCTGGGT
Organism: Rana temporaria; assembly: GCF_905171775.1. Taxonomy (NCBI): domain Eukaryota; kingdom Metazoa; phylum Chordata; class Amphibia; order Anura; family Ranidae; genus Rana; species Rana temporaria. Next base: position 111,164,049 of record NC_053497.1, read on the forward strand.
GATCCTGTGTCTGTACCCTAGTTTTCCTTTTTCTAAAAATGTAAAGTGCCCTACCATGCTAACCCAACCATAATGTACATGGTTACTACCTTATTTTCTGAAGTGAGAAACTCTTATGGGTATTAGTGATGTTAAACTACTTTGCATTCCAGCAATCTCGCATTATCCTGTATTACCCTGTCAACTTGGATTGTCTTTATATTTGGTGCGACATGACAACTTTCAATTGTTGTATGATGTCCTGATGGATACTTTATTCTTTCATATACATAAAGGAATTTGAAAAAAAAAAAAAAAACAGTACAGGAAAAAATATGGCTAAAGCATGTGAACTGGTCTCCTATGCAATTTGCCATGTTTAACACACAGAAAGGCGTTTCCATCCCTAAACCTTTTAATCACTTTTTTTTTTCTGTAAGCCATTCTAAAATATATTACCATTGATATTTAAAGGGGTTGTAAAGATTTGTTTTTTATTTTCTAAATAGGTTCCTTTAATCTAGTGCATTGTTGGTTCACTTACCTTTTCCTTCAATTTCTGTTTCTTTTCTTTGTCTGAATCTCTCACTTCCTATTTCTTCTCAGTAAGCTTGCCCCCGTCATCTGGCTGGGGGTTAGTACTGAGAAGGAACAGGAACTGAGAAATTCAGACAAACAAAACAAAGAAAAAAAAAAAATTTTTGAAGGGAAATTAAAGGAAAAGGTTAGTGAACCAACAATGCACTTGCTTAAAGGAACCCATATAGAAAATAAAAAACAAACGTTTACAACTCCTTTAACAGGAGCTTCGAGAGAATGGGGATACATTTGGAGTTCTTTTTTTACTATAATTGCAAAGGGGATTCTAGTTGGCCCATGAATAAGAGCTTTAGGAATAAACATAATGCATTAAGTGGTTTTGCCATTGCCACAGCACTTACCCGGAATGTTGGATAGAACTGGACACCATAGTCCTTGCATATGGCTGTATTGTCCTCATCGGCACAGTTTACCACACCAATCTTTATTGATAGATGCCAGTCTGGAAGGAAAGAAATCTAGAGTTTCATAAGAGAATACACATCCGGCAAGCAATTTTTTGACAACACAAGTCTTTGGTTACATTATGTAAACGCTTTGCAGATCTCCTGCGCATGTCACTTTAGTAGCTGTAACATTGTATCAAGCAACCACAAGGCTTAAACAAATCTTTACAGATATTCAGGTTGGATGTCACTGAGCAGGTACAGTTAATGCCTTTATATCTCTCTGTGCTGAAACTGGACCGCAGCAGCAATCTGGCCCCAGGACTGGGTAACAGAAGAGTCTGTACATTTAGTAACTACAGAAGAATATCACAAAACAGCAGTCAAATAATCTACGCTGAAAAATATGAAAGCATATTGCCGCTCGAATGCTCCCCCCAGCACGTATTCTGGGCTCTGCTTGCTCATTTGCAGGCCTGGGACCGGGATAGCGGGTGTTGCTGGGTAGTGATGAGCTCCGGCGTGTTCGCATAGTGCAGAGCCCGCCAGGAAGTCTGCACGGTGCTGCGCTAATCACAGGCAGGGAGACATATTCCCGATGCTTGGCTCCAGAGATCGGGAAAGGTCTCCCTGCCTGTGGTTAGCGCAGCACCGTGCAGACTTCCTGGCGGGCTCTGCACGTGCACTGTGTGAACACGCCGGAGCTCATCCCTACTGCTGGGTAGGTGGGATGGAGGGGAGACCAGACACACAACCACTCGCCTCCTCTTCTAGTTGTCGACCCGGAAGTGACTTCACTTTCGAGTCCCCATTAACAGTTTCCCTGGTAATCAAGGTCCCTATATAAGCACATAGAAACGTAAACGCACGCAGCAGGGCTCCAACGTCTAAAAACATTGATTGCGATATGTTACACATCGGCACGCACGCCGGAATGAGGACAATAATTCTAGCACCATACCTCCTTCGTAACGCTAAACTCATGACTTATAGGGGGGCTTTTAAAAGCGTTGCCTATAGAAAATAGGATACCGACATGTCCGGTATCCGTTTACTCGGTGCAACCTCAGCTTTATTTTACCCAAAAATGTATTGCATTTTTGTGACCCCCTAAAATGAACTGTTATTTGTTTTTACTGAAATTTTGATACCTTTGTGTTAATATCGTGATGTAAAATATTGGAACTACCACTATTTTCTGGTGTCTGCTTTCAGAAAATATATGTTTGGGGGTTTTATGTAATCTTCAGGCCTAGAATGATTTTTTAAACGTGTGCAAAAAAAAAAGGATTAAAAGGGTTAAAAGGATAACCTTCCGGGAAAATGTTACATGTTCTACCCGTAAGCTTTGCTAGTAAAAATAAAATAGCACCCAACTTTTTTAGCAGGTTCCTAGATTCAAAGCAAAATTGTCAAGCCTTGCACTATGGTATTCATTTTCTGTATTGATGCCGCTATTCACTGACCCTCCCCCCTCGTCTGTGTCACCACTGTAGCCTGAGATTGTGTAGACCAGCCATTGCCACAAACTGAGCATTGTTTAGTTTCAGCTCCCTTCTAAGCTGTTAATTTCCTCCTTTTTCTCATCTATGCAGCCCACATGACGATAGAATCACACATATGTGCATATACACACGGGGGTAGATTCAGTAACATTCGCGCAGTTTTTACGTAGGCGCAGGGCACCGTTTGTGCCCTGCGCCCCCGCAAATTTTCTGCGCTACCCTCGATTCACGGAGCAGTAGCTCCGTAAATTGCGTGGGCACTCCGGCAAAATGCCCGGCGTAAGCGCGCGCAATTTAAATGATCCCGTAGGGGGCGGGAATCATTTAAATTAGGCGCGTTCCCGCGCCGAGCGTAGTGCGCATGCTCCGTCGGGAAACTTTCCCGACGTGCATTGCGGTAAATGACGTCGCAAGGACGTCATTTGCTTCAAAGTGAACGTGAATGGCGTCCAGCACCATTCACGATTCACTTACGCAAACGACGTAAATTTCAAATTTTGCGACGCGGGAACGAAGGGTATACTTTAGCATTGGCTGCCCCTGCTATAGAAGGGGCAACCTTACGCAAAAAACAGCCGTACGCAAACGAAGTAAACTGCGTACGCAGGGCTCGCGCAACGTTGTGAATCGGCGTTAGTATGCAATTTGCATACTATACGCTGACCACAACGGGAACGCCACCTAGCGGCCTACGTAAGAATGCAGCCAAAGATATGAGGGCATAAGAGCCTTATGCCACGCATATCTTAGGCTGCAGTCGGCGTAACGAGCTCTCTGAATCAGAAGTCGTTACGCCGTCGCAAGTAAGCAATTGCGCTGCGTAACTATGGTTACGCAGACGCAATTGCTTCTTGAATCTGGGCCACGGCAGATAAAGAACAGCCCACTCCCTCCTTATTATACTAAACACAATAAGGGCAGCTTTTGTGGTGGGAATGCCCGAAGATCTGGGAATATTAGCAGATCGTACAGCATTATATAAGGCAGTTTTAGTGCTTTTTGCACTACAGTCCATTTAACATGGTTTCCTATTGAACGCGTTCTGTAGCGCAAAATATGCATAGGTGTGAATCCAGCCTAAAGGGAGATTGTGGACATACCTGACGATCCGTGGGTGTGTCTATTTCACAATACATACAATTCAAAAAAACAAATAGAGTACAATACCACCATATTTAATAAATGCAGCAAAAGGGACAATATCTAAAAAAAAAAATGTTAAATCCAGAAAGACCCACAATAACAGAATGGTTTAAAAGAGTTGAATACATACATAAAAATGGAGTACCTGAGTAGGGAAAGATGGAATTCAAGAAAACTAGGAAATATGCGGCAATATGGGTGAAGTAGGTGAAGGGGGGAGGGATGAGAGCAAGTAGGGAATGAGAGGAGGGGGAATGAAGTGAAGGGTACAATAGAAAACATGTTTATTGATGGAGACATCACCTCCCTGCAATACTAAGCACCTACAAACAACAGATACAAGCTGGAGGGATGTGAAAGAGGCTGCGATTGCCATACCCCCCCCCCCCCCCCAATAACCCACACCATGTTTATGTAAGAAAATACAGGATTTGAGTTCAAATACATATTTTTATAATGATTTACAACATTTATTTGACAATGATGCATTTTCCTTTGTATCAAGAAGGCTTTTTTTACATTTGAACATTAGACGGGCAGTAGAGGCCTGGAAGCCACCTCCCCCCGCAGATGTTTCCCTGCAGATGGGCTGGAAAAAAGCTGGGTCACATCACAGCTGTATACAGGTTATGGAAAAAAGGACTTAAAGCGGAGCTCTGCCATAAAAAAAAAATATTAAAAGCAAGCAGCTACAAATACTGCAGCTGCTGACTTTTAATAAATGGACACTTGCCTGCCCTGGAGTCCAGCGCCATTGGCAGCAGAAGACTAGCAATTGCTCGTCTCTCTGCTGCCCCCACCGCCATCCTTGGTGAGGGAATCAGGAAGTGAAGCCTTGCGGCTTCACTGCCCGATTCCCTACTGCGCATGCGCGAGACGCGCTGTGCCGTCCTCACTGGTCTCCTGCTGTGTTCTGGGAGCCAAGTGTTTCCCAGAACACAATGGGGGGGGAGCAGTGAAGCACTACCCGCAGGTCCCCACAGAGTGTGTTCCAGGAAGTGGGTGCAAAAATCTCTTAGACAGATATCTGCACCCCCCTCCACCCTGAAAGGTGCCAAATGTGACAGCGGAGGGGGGTGGGTTCCGATGAGCGGAAGTTACACTTTAGGGTGAAGCTCCGCTTTAAAAAATGTTTTAATGAAAATAAGTGCAGTGTCATCACTCCCATACACAAACAGAAGGGATAATGTAGGGGTGCGTGTGTAGTATTAGTATCTCTTTAAAGCAATATGCAGTGCCAATTGTGACATCAAATTTAAATTTAGTCATAGTCTTGACTAAAATGCCGTTTTAGACATATTTTAGTTGACTAAAATGGCCTTAAAGTGGAGGTTCACCCAAAAACTTAATTTTTAACATTAGATTGAGGCCGATTTTGTGAAGGGGAATCGGGTGTTTTTTTTTAAATCGATGCAGTACTTACCGTTTTAGAGATAGATCTTCTCCGCCGCTTCCGGGTATGGGCTGCGGGACTGGGCGTTCCTATTTGATTGACAGGCTTCCGACGGTCGCATACATCGCGTCACGATTTTCCGAAAGTAGCCGAATGTCGGTGCGCAGGCGCCGTATAGAGCCGCACCGACGTTCGGCTTCTTTCGGCTACTCGTGACGCGATGTATGCGACCGTCGGAAGCCTGTCAATCAAATAGGAACGCCCAGTCCTGAAGACCATACCCGGAAGCGGCGGAGAAGATCTCTCTCTAAAACGGTAAGTACTGCTTCGATTCAAAAAAAAAAAAAAAACACCCGATTCCCCTTCACAAAATGAGCCTCAATCTAATGTTAAAAATAGTTTTTCAGGTGAACTCCCGCTTTAATTTATTTGACGAAATCAACACTGGTAATATCAGGGGGAAAGGCAGTAGTAGGTGCTGGTCTGTGCACAACTGCATAAGCACACTGATTTTTATGGTTGTGTCATCGGAAATTAGATTTTGGCCCTGGATCATGACTGAAAAAAGATGGCCAAAAAACAAAAAGGCATTGGAGGGGGAAGTAAGAGGTAATAAACCACATTATCTATATGCATTGACATAAAAATATGGCTAGGGTCATTTTAAAAAAGAACCTGAAGAACGTTGCGACAGGTTCTCTTTATATGTAGCATTGTGTTTTCTACAATGCAGCAAGTCAAATTTGAAAATCTGTGACAATTCGACAAAAATTCCTCAAACCCCTGGGCACTGGCCTTGGATATTAAGAACAGTTGGTAGTTTAGCCAATGAAAGCCTTGACGGCCATTTAGCAGATCCATCCTTTAGACCGGAGCTGACCAAAAACTGCCACTTTCCCCAAAACACAACAATACAGCTTTACTTCCGTATGAATACACAGACTGACAGCAGCTGAGGGAGGATGTCGGTTAAAGCAGACAGGCTGACAGCTGAGAGGACTGAAGGTATCTGAGGACAGATGGGCAGCCATTGAGGTGCAGACAAAGGATTTAACTGACTATTCTGCAGCACACAAAGTCATGTATTGCTCAGAGAAGAAAAACAGTTTGGCTTGAGGAGAGGAGGGGGGTGAGCCCTTTCAATGCCAGTGTGCACACTTCCTCGTCCACTTCTAACTGCAGGGGATCCTGATGGCGGCTGCCAGTACTGGTCTGAAACATTAATGCAGGCTGACAATGCTAGCCTGTTGCTTACTGCACTTCTGGGTCAAAGCGCACCATCTGGGATGTGTGTGCACCCACTATAAAATGACCCCCACCCCCCCAATAGCTTATGTTGGAATCACTTAGAATGCAAGCATTTAAAGCACCAGGACACTTAATAAAATTCATGCCAGAGAATCACAGACAACATGCACAAATATGTATGCAACGTTCTCACTACTGGTCTTTAAAAAAGGAGATATTAGTCTGATGTAGGCTAAAAAAAGAAAAATACACCAGGCAGTAAGGCCTTGTGCACACTTGAGCTAAAAAAAAAAATCCTGTTTTGTTTTTTTTTGTCAAATCGCATGTCTAAACACACCAGTGTGAACCAGGGCTAAGAGGCAGAAAAAAAACAAAAAAAAACACAGGATTTTTTTAGCTCAAGTGTGCACAAGGCCTTAATCAGAGGATACAGCATTTGCCGACAATTGCACCGTGCTAATCGGTGTGACGCCGCATCTGCACCAATTTAAAAAAGTTTCTGTACTACTTTTTGCGATTTCGGGCCGCGATTTACAAACGTGCAGGAACCTAAAATCAGGACTAAGGGTCCTTTCACACGGAGCGGATCCCGTTTGGCTCAGCGGGGATTCCTCCGTTAATCTCCGGCTGAGCTGTCGGCGGACAGGGTGGTCCCTGCACACAGTGCAGAGACCGCCCTGTCTCTCCTCCGCTCTCCCCTATGGGGAATCGGAGGAATACGGACAGAAGAAAAATAGGGTTTTTTTCCGTCCGCAAAAGCGGATCTTTGCGGACGCGGATGGTTGCAGACGTTAGCGGATGCATCATCCACTAACGTCTGCAATCCCATAGGGATACATTACAAGTCTGTAAACGGACTTGTAATAAACGGACCGTTTGTCCGTACGTGTAAAAAGGCCCTAAAAAGCGGGAGTGAAATCGTGCGAGTTCAGCTGAACTCGCACAGCTTTATTCCCGCAGCCCAGCGTGAACCTGGGCTTAAAACACACTCTACGTTAACCCACAAGTCTATGCACACATAGGCACTTACAAGAGGTTAGAGGCAGATTTTTTTTTTAAATAACTTGCACATTCTGAAGAAAAACATTTAGGCATATAAAAAAAAAAAAAAACACCCAAACGGCAAGTGTGTTTTTGAGCATTAATACATTTTGATGGCCAAAAGAATGCATTAACACCAAACGGGCATAAACCTGTGTGCAAAAAATTCAACTTTTATTATTTTTTTTATTTCTTTTCTCATGTAGGAGAAAAGGCATTTAGGAGAATACAGTGTGCATGTGGCCTTGTGGACTGGGAGTTTGTAGTGTGTAGGCATATAATAAGTACAATAAGGCTGCATTCACACCTCACTGTAGCGTCTTTAAGCAGTTTTCCGGCATTTTTGGCTCATTTTTATGCATGACTGTTTTTATACAGCACTTTTGAATTAGCCAATAGAGATTTTTTGTAGATTAGGGTGTTAATACTACTACTAATAAATGAATAAATAAATACAAGTAAAATACACAAATAAAAATAACTAAATTCAATAAATGCATACCAAGTAATAATAAATAACCCCTAATCTTAACCCTAGTTATTTTTTTTTAAAAAAAATTAAAACACCAACACAAAATAAAAAAAAATTATGAATAAAACATTTTGTTCATGATTGGGCGTTTAATTTTATTATTAAAAAAATATTTTTTTAAGGATGGGATTATTTATGTATCATTTTATATTTATAATGATTTTTAGTAATTTATGTATTTATATTACATTTATTCATATATCACTATTTTATCTTTAACATTTTTTCATTTGAGTAGAAAATCGCGCCAAAACGGAGGGTGATTTCTGCAGCATATTTGGCAAGTATAGAATTTCAGTACATATAAAATATGCAAAGGAGGGAGGCTTCAGAATGGCAAAGATGTTTATTGCAAATTATGCGAGCAGACTGCAGTTCATCTTTAAATTTATTAAGCTTTAAAAAGATCCTTCTCTTTTTTTTTTCCCCCCCCCAACAATGTGTCTGAAATCTAAAATCTCATTGAACTCAGTTAAGAATAACGGTCACTTTCTATAAAGATAAGAATCCTTTTCCTTGTGTGCTTAGTGAATAGAGCTATTAGTTTGCATTGGATCATGCCAGCATGCTGTGTTGATGTCCATCTTTTGCAGTGCATAAAGTCGAATGAAATGTAATTTAGTAACATCTGAGTAAAATTAAAAAATTACTTGTGTTAAAAAAAAGTAAGACAGTGTGATTGTTTTAGAGAAGTGCAAATCAGTCGCTCATTCACTGGTAATACATCTGTCAGCTTCACCTTTTGCTCAGGCTTCCAGTTTTCACATTAAGTAAACATGGCTTTTTGGCTGCTTAGGATTGTTCTTTTGGTAATCTGTAATTAAGCAGACCCATCATTAAAGTCTTAGTACAGCCAGCTGAGTTTCCGGCACAGTAACAGGCCTCTTGCCTGCCCGCCTGACTGTAGGATCGTTTTCTGAACTGACCGCAAAATTGTAAATAGAGAAGGAAATTGGTGTGAAAAATTAATTGTCTGCATTTAGGCCATGAAGCTGCTTTGAAGTTTTTTGAAACTGTGTTAAAAGAGAAGTATGGGTTTGGGGGGGGGGGGTTCCTCCATCATACTTACCTAGGTGGATGCAGCATCAGTCTAATGCTGGACCTGTCCCCCGGCACCTCTACACTGAGAACCGAGCGATCGAACACCGCCGATGGCTCGGTTCTCACAGCTCCCAGAGTAGAGAGCTGCTGAATGTCAATGTTTTGATGGCAAGACAGAAGCCTTTTCTTACAAAAAAGAAAAACATCCAAGCTGAAGTAAATTTTGCAAAAACACCTCTGAAGTCTCCCAAGAGCGTGGGAAATGTGTTATGGTCTGATGGAAACCAAGGTTGAACTTTTTTGGCCATACCGTATTTGCCGGCGTATAAGAGGACTCGGCGTATAAGACGACCCCCTAATTTTCCAGGAAAAATGTTGGTTTTGGGATATACTCGCCATATAAGACTACCCCCTTCCTATTAGTCTTTCTGGAAGCTGAGGGGTAGCCATAACCGCTGACAAAAACAGGCTTTTTTCAAATCTAACTGTGCCATTACATTACTTGCCCCCACTGTGCCATCACTTGCCCCTACTGTGCCATCACTTGCCCCCCACTGTGCCAACACTCACGTTTTGCATATTCTGACTTCCAGGCCGATGACAGTCTCCGTCTGCTGTGGGCGTCCATGATTTAAAAGCCGCGCCTTCTCCTCAGACTGTCCTGTGATAGGCGGAACACAAATTTTCCCAGCAGGGCCTCTGTTCAGTGTTCCGCCTATCACGGACTTCCTCTCGTCCGAGGATGAGAAGGCATCCGTGATAGGAGGAACACAGAACAGAGGCGCTGCTGGGAAAATTTGTGTTCCGCCTATCACAGGACAGTCTGAGAAGAAGGCACGGCTTTTAAATCATGGACGCTCTTAGCAGATGGTGACCGTCACCGGCGTATAAGACGACCACCGACTTTGGATGCATTTTTTTGCATCCAAAAAGTCGTCTTATACGCCGGAAAATACGGTAATTCCAAAAGATATGTTGGTGCAAAAATAACACAGCAAATCACCAAAAGAACACCATACCCACCATGAAGCATGGTGGTGGCAGCATCATGCTTTGAGGCTGTTTTACATCAGCTGGAACATGGGGCCTTAGTCAAGGTAAAGGAAATTATGAACAGCTCCAAATACCAGTCAATATTGGCACAAAACCTTCAGGCTTCTGTTGAAAGCTGAACATGAACTTCATCTTTCAGCATGACAACCAAAAGCATACATCCAAACCAACAAGGAATGGCTTAACCAGTAGATTAAAGATTTGAAAGGGCCCAGCCAGAAACCCATTGGAAATCTGTGGGGTGATCTGAAGAGATGCCCTCGCAATCTGACATATTTGGAGTGTTCTTGCAAAGAAGAGTGGGCAAATATTGCCAAGTCAAGATGTGCCATGCTGATAGACTCATACCCAAAAAGACTGAGTGCTGTAGTAAAATCAAAAGATGCTTCAAAAGTATTAGTTTAAGGGTGTGCACACTTAGGCAACCATATTATTATTATTTTTTTACTTCCCTCCACCTAAAAGATTTCAGTTTGTTTTTCAACTGAGTTGTACAGTTTTATAGGTCACATTAACCACTTAAGGACCCCTTCACGCCGATATACGTCGGCAGAATGGCACGGCTGGGCACATCCACATACCTGTACGTGGCCCTTTAAGCCCAGCCGTGGGGTCGCCAGCGCGTGCACGCAACCCGGTCTGAAGCTCCATGACCACGGCCGCGGGACCCGAGGACCCGATCGCCGCTGGAGTCCCGCGATCGGTCCCAGGAGCTGAAGAACGGGGAGAGCTGTGAGTAAACACAGCTTCCCCGTTCTTCACTGTGGCGCCGTCATTGATTGATTGTGTTTCCTTATAAAACGGAACACACAATGACGTCACATCTACAGCCACACCCCCCTACAGTTAGAAACACAAATGAGGTCACACTTAACCCCTTCAGCGCCCCCTTGTGGTTAACTCCCAAACTGCAATTGTCATTTTCACAGTAAACAATGCATTTTTAATGCATTGTTTGTTGGAAAATGACAATGGTCCCAAAAATGTGTCAAAATTGTCCGAAGTGTCCGCCATAATAATCGCAGTCGAGAAAAAAAAAAAAAAAATATCACTGATTGCCGCCATTAGTAGTAAAAAAATAAATAAAATAATAATGAAAATGCAATAAAACTAGCCCCTATTTTGTAAACGCTATAAATTTTGCGCAAACCAATTGATAAACGCTTATTGCCATTTTTTTTACCAAAAATAGGTAGAAGAATACGTACCGGACTAAACTGAGGAAATTTTTTTTTATATATATATTTTTTGGGGGATATTTATTATAGCAAAAAGTAAAAAATATTGAATTTTTTTCAAAATTGTTGCTCTATTTTTGTTTATAGCGCAAAAAATAAAAACCGCAGAGGTGATCATATACCACCAAAAGAAAGCTCTATTTGTGGGAAAAAAAGGACGCCAGTTTTGTTTGGGAGCCACGTCCCACGACCGCGCAATTGTCAGTTAAAATGACGCAGTGCCGAATTGCAAAAACTGGCCAGGTCCTTTAGCTGCCTAAAGGTCCGGGTCTTAAGTGGTTAAAAGGTGGAAAAAGTTCTGAATTTTTTTATTTTTGGCTCATTTTGTTACATCACAGAAACCTGATATTTTAACAGGGGTGTGTAGACTTTTTATATCCACTGTATACTCTGTGGTCCACATGCGACAGAAAAAATAATGAATAACTTGTGCATGACCCTCTACTCAGTTGAGGGGTCCACTGGATAAGGTTAGCGCATACCCTAAGGGGGTCTGTGTTTGTTAAGTTTGAGACTCCATGCACACTAGTGTTTTTTTTTTAAGTTAAAAAAAAAAAAACACACACGAAAAAAATGCGGGATAGAAAACACTGATAATAGCTTTTTGTAGAAGCGTTTTAGGAGCGTTAGGCCTCTTGCACATGGTACTCCTGTTTGAGCATCTACTTCATTCAGGCGATTTTTTTCTTTTGTATATAATTGCACGTTTTTACGCACGATTTCACGTATATGCACTCGCGCAAAAACGTATTCTCGCCTTAGTGTTTTATTAGGCCTCTTTCACATTGCAGCTTGAAAAAGCTTTTGCTTACAAAATACAGCCCATTCATTGCAATGTGCCTATGCGCACACAGCCACGTAAACAAGCACTGCATTCATCAGTAAAAAAGATCAGCTTTTTGGTCAGAATTTACGCCTCATGCGCGCAAATGTTCATTTACATATTGTGCAGAACAAGAATGCAAGAACACGTTTTTGCGCATTTGCGTGAAAATGCATGTAAAAACACACAAATGCATAAAAAAAGGAGAGGAAAAGTCTGAAAAACTAGATGCCCAAACAGGAGTATCACGTGCAAGAGGCCTTAGCGTTTTCGCAGTAAAACGGGGAAAAAAAAGCTAAAAAAAAAAACAAACACTATGTGTAGCATGTAAGAGCGTTTCTGCTGGAAAAACGCTCCAAGAAACACTACAAAAACAATATTTCCTGCTCCTAGAGGCTGAAGCTCAAAAAATGCCAATATCCTAAAGTAGTGTTCATGGACAGATAGGATAACACTATTTACCTTCTAGGACCCCCAAAAAAAAAATGAAGCCTGAAGATAAATTCACTCATTACTTGGTCGAATTGAAGATTAGCGAACTATTATAGGACATTTGCTACATTTTGCACAAGTTATTCATTATATAATAATTTTTGGACTACAGAGTATATAGAAATGCAGAAATTAATCGGCACATCGCGATTTGGGTGTCCCCGATGCGGTATCGATGCATGCGACCCGAAAAATTGATGTTGGGTAATGTCATCCCGATCTGACCCGTCCCTCCTGGGAGGGCCTCTGAGCGTGTCTGTCAAATTACCCGTTTTGTAATAAATGCAGTTATAATCCATTAAGTGGCCACCGCTGTATGTGCTTTTTAAAATATATGCATCTTCATACCTCATTTCTTAGTCTGTGTATAACTGTATATGCCACTCATGTGACTGCCTGGTCTGGCCCGCCTCTCACGTCTCCCACTGACGTCAGGCGAGACAAGAGACGTGAGAGGAGAGAGGCGGACCAGGCATTCACACGAGCGGCATATACAGTTATACACAGACTAAGGCTCCATGTACACGGGACGTTTTTACAACTGCTCCTAAATGATTAATCTTGACAGATCGTAACCCACGTTTAAAACATCAGTTTTGCCGCGTTTATAATTGTTAAAAAAAAAAAAAAAGCGTTTAGCGTCTGAAACGTGGAAATCTACTGCGTCTGAACCCATTATTTTGCTTTCAAAGAAACGCTGTTAAAAGCAACTGCCTTAAAACAGCAATAAAACAAAACTGTGTACATGGTCATATAGGATAAGGATTGAGTTCAGGAGCAGTTGAAAAAAGCGTCCAACTGCCTCTGAACGTACGTTTAGCAGCGTCCTGTGTACATGGGGCCTAAGAAATGAGGTATGAAGCTGCATATATTTTAAAAAGCACATACAGCAGTGGCCAATTAATGGATTAATCCTGCATTTATTTCAAAACAGGTATTTTAACAGCAGTATACTTACACCACCTACACGTGCTCTGTGCCAACATTTCCCTGACTTCTCCCATTTGCACATTGCACAGTGTTAACTCCTAGTGTGCTGGAAGGTACAAACAGGGAAGCCTAGAGAACTGTCAGCACAGGGAACTGGATTCTAATCCCTCCTGACCTCCCAGCAGCCGCGTGCGTGAATTCCTGTACCCTAAAGCGGAGTTCCACCCGTTTTTTCGTTTATTAAAAGTCAGCAGCTACAAAATTTTAGCTGCCGACTTTTATTAAACAGACACTTACCTATCCCACGGTCCACTGATGCGGTCGCCGTCATATCTACTGGGCAGTGGCACCTGGCCGTGACACCTTACGGCCTGTGTTGTGTCCCAGAAGATCGCTGGCAGGGAGGGGCCATCTAGGGCAAGTCAACTAGGCGGCCGGGACAGGAAGTCCCACTAAAAAGAGGAAACGCACTCCCCCCCCCCCCCCAAAAAGGGGGCGAGGAGTGCTTAAAGCGGAAGTTCCAGTTACGGATGGAACTCCACTTTAACCACTTCCCGCCCCGGTCAATAACATATTGACGTCCGGGAAGTGGTTCCGTTATCCTGGCTGGGTGTCACATGACGTCCAGCAGGATAACATGTGGGGACACGCAGCACAGCGAGTTAGTCTGACACCCCGCATCTCCGATCGTGATAAGAAGCCTCTGTCAGAGGCTTTCCTACCACGTATCAGCTGTGACCAATCACAGCCGATCATCGCGCGAACCAGTGCTGGTATACGGCATTCCTTGGTTCGCACTGACAGGGAGAGCTGATGGGTGGCTCTCCCTGTCCCACAATCCAGCAGTGTGGCCACCCGAACCCTCCATTCTGTCCATGGCGCTGGCAATACTACTGTGGACATCCCGCTGTGACAGTTTGCAGCTTTACAGCCGGGTGTGCATGTCTCACTGTGCTGTCCTGCATAGCCGGGCAATCTTCTGGGACCGGTGATGTGTCCCAGAAGATTGCAAGGAAGAAGGGCCACCTAGGCGGCCCAAGTGGAAGTGGGAGCTCGTCAGTATTCGTGATGCATCGCGGAACCAAATCGCTAACCAGATAATCGTAAGCTAATCAAATCGTGAAACCAGTGAAGATGCACACCCCTACAAAAAAATAATTATATATATATCACACTATACATTTTTTAATGTACTGGAGCACGTCCCTTTTTTTTTAGATTGCATATGTGGCGTGGTGTTTGCACCAATCAATGGCAGCTGCTCCAGCAATAGATTTTACGCGCTCTTAAAAGGACAGTGTTGACAATATACTTTTAGCAAAGGGATTCTTTTTCTCTTCGTTCATCAGAATACTTCCCCGATTCAAGTCCAAAAGGTGAATTAATAGTCCCAATTCCACACAGGATAACACTTCCCATGTACAACTGTGATTCTTCAATTTAGATCGGGGGGTCAGCAACCTGTAGATCGTGATCTACCAGTAGTTTACGGACCAGGTAACTGGTAGATTGAGGTCTGGGCTTGCTGACCCACCATCCCAGAGCATCACAGTGCAATGCAGAGGGACTACTTGCAAAACCAGAGCTGTACCGTGTTTCCCCGAAAGTAAGACCTACCCAAAAAATAAGACCTATTGTCATTTTCCAGGAGGGCTGCAATATAAGCCCTACCCCGAAAATAAGCTCTAGTTTAAAATGCTTGTAAAATCCTATAATCCACTCAATTACAGTAGTAGCACAATGTGTGCGTTTCTGTAATATAATTGTGGGGAAGAGAGCTCCGGCGGATCACAGAAGCGCAGAGCAGCACTATAACGAAGGTATTTGGAACAATTATATTAAAGAAACACACACATTGTACATTATATAAACACATTGAGTGGATTATAGGATTTTACATTTCAATTCAGTTCACACTGGGATTACTGTCAGGCAGGGAGAGAGAGGGGGAGAGAAGACAGCACATTACATGGTAAGACCTACCCTGAAAATAAGCCCTACAGTGCCTTTTGTTGCCAAAATGAATATAAGACCTGGGCTTATTTTCAGGTAAACACGGTAGTAGAGAGCAAGAGATGCAGAAGCCGATGCCTCCTGTGTAGTGCTGGCTCGCGTCCCGTGCGGAGCGATACCAATTGCACTCCACCTCTTACCCCAGCTAGCGGTCTCCAGAGTGGTGCAAGCAGAAGAAAATAAGAGATATTCGGGTCGCTGTGAAGCAATACACTGAGCATAATAGTATAGGACTGCTTTCACACTGAGTCGCAGCCGCAGCAGTGATTCACTTGAATGGGTCATGCTTGGCAGGTGCTAAACCCGCTAACCATGTCGTAGCATATAACTATATGCTACGACATGGTTGGCGGGTTTAGCACCTGCCAAGCATGACCCATTCAAGTGAATAAAGACGCTCTACAAGTGCCCTGCAACCTTGTGCAGTCCAGCAAACAAGGGGTTAAAGGAGGCAGCACTGTGTTGCTCTCTCACCACCTGCTTTATAGCCTTGGACCCCACAGAAGCATGCAGTTGCGGGGCACTTGCAGAGTGGCCCATTTTACTTGAATGGGTTGCGATTGGCAGGTGGTAGCACCCACCAAAAGCAACAGGGGGCTTAATTCCTGCTGCGGCATGTGTACACCTTTTACTGCTGTCTCAGCAGCTTAAAAGGGGTTGTAAACCTTCCCGTTTTTTCACCGTAATACAACCCCTTTAGGGCCAGAAGATTTCCCCCCTTAATGACCTGGCCATTTTTTGCGATACAGCACTGTGCCGCTTTAACTGACAATTGCGCGGTTGTGCGACGATGTACCCAAACAAAAAATGCATGTCCTTTTATCTCCCACAAACAGCGCTTTCTTTTGGCGGTACTTGATCACCTCTGCAGGGTTTTTTTCCGCTATAAACAAAAAAAGAGCGACAATTTTAAAAACAAAACTATATTTTTTACTTTATGCTATAATAAATATCCCAAAAAATACATAATTTCATCAGTTTAGATGTTCTACATATTTTTGAAAAAAAACAAACAAAAAAAACCGCAATAAGTGGTATTTATTGGTTTGCGCAAGTTATAGCAACTAAATAATTTAAATTTATTTTTTACTATTAATGGCCGTGATCAGCGATTTTTAGCTGGACTGCGAAATTACAGAGGACAGTCTGACACTTTTTTGGGACCAGAGACATTTATACAGCGATCAGAGCTAAAAATAGCCACTGATTACTGTAAGAATGTCACTGGCAGGGAAGGGTTTAACACTGGGGGGCAATAAAGGGGTTAAGTGAGTCCTCGGGAGGTGTTTCTAACTGTGGGGGGAGTTTACCGACTAGAGGAGAGAGATCGCTGTCCCTCATCACTAGGAACAGCAAATCCATCTCTACTTCCCTGACAGAATGTAGATCTGTCCATTTACATTGTCAGATCCCGGTTCCGGCTCTCTGAGTACACAACGTTTTGACAGATTTTTTTTTTTAACCACTTCCTTACTGGGCACTTAAACCCCTTCCTGACCAGAGGACTTTTTGCGATTCGGCACTGCGTCGCTTTAACTGACAATTGCGCGGTCGTGTGACGTGGCTCCCAAACAAAATTAACGTCCTTTTTTCCCCACAAATAGAGCTTTCTTTTGGTGGTATTTGATCACCTCTGCGGTTTTTATTTTTTGCGCTATAAACAAAAATAGAGCGACAATTTTGAAAAAAAAAAAACATTTTTTTACTTGTTGCTATAATAAATAGCTCAATTTTTTTTTTACGTTTTTTTTTTATCCTCAGTCTAGGCCAGTGTTTCTCAACTCCAGTCCTCAAGGCGCACCAACAGGTCATGTTTTCAGGATTTCCCTCAGATGAAATGGCTGTGGTAATTACTAAGGCAGTGAAACTGATTAAATCCCCTGTGCAAAATAATGGAAAGCCTGAAAACATGACCTGTTGGGGCGCCTTGAGAGCTGGAGTTGAGAAACACTGGTCTAGGCCGATACGTATTCTACATATTTTTAGTAAAAAAAAATAATAAAAAAAAAATAAAAAAAAAAATCGCAATAAGCGACTGGTTTGCGCAAAAGTTATAGCGCCTACAAAATAAGGGAGAGAATTATTATTATTTTTTTTTTTTTACTAGTAATGGCGGCGATCTGCGATTTTTATTGGGACTGCGACGTTATGGCGGACACATCGGACACTTTTGACACATTTTTGGCGCCATTCACATTTATACTGCAATCAGTGCTATAAATATGCACTAATTACTGTATAAATGTGACTGGCAGGGAAGGGGTTAACACTAGGGGGTGAGGAAGGGGTTAAATGTGTACCCTAATTAGTGTTCTAACTGTGGGGGAAGGGGGGTGACCGATCTGTGTCTCTATGTACAAGAGACACAGATCCGTCTCCTCTCTCCCCTGACAGCACCGCTGTCTGCGAGAGCCGGGAATGAGAGATGATCTCATATGTAAACATATGAGATCATCTCTCATTGGCCGCACAGATCGCCTAGGAAACGGCCGCTCCGATTGGCCGTTCACGGCGATCTGTGACTGGCTGTGTCCAAGGGACACAGCCAGCACAGCAGTTCCCAGCTGCGCGCTCGGGAGCGCGCGCGGGGAACGTGCAAAGGGGCGGCCGTAAAAAGACGGCCTGTTAGAGATTGGGAGCCGCGCTGAGGCCGTACAAAGTCGTACGGCCGTCAGCTAGTGGTTAAAGCCAACTAAAATGTGATGTGGTTTTGGCAGCGATTATTGCACAGCAAATAGCATCACAAGAAGCTCGTCACCAAAAGAAACCCCTCCTTTCTGGGCAACAAGCTTCCCGCAATGCGATTTGCAAATCGAGACCACGTTTTAGGTTGCCATCACTAGCGGGGGTTAAAAGGGCCCCGCTAGTGGCCAAATACCTCCAAAAAAAACGTTGGTAAAGCGCTGCTAAAAATAGCAGCCTAAAAAAAAGAAAACAAATAAATTACGATCTCAATTCAACCCCCCTCACCATCTCAATACAGCATTTCCTACATTAAGTGCAGAAAGTTATCTTCTGACAGCTGTAATAACAAATAAAATAAATAAACCTACACGGTTTAGGAGATATTTCCCAAAAAGACAACGGCACAGGCACACTGGGAATGCCGGTTTTGTGAATGGCTAATGCCGGCTTTGACAGCTCCCGCGCGCATGCACGGAGTGACGTCTTCGCCGCTCCGGACAATCACAGCGCCAGAGCAGTGATACCCAGAAATAACCATCCGGAGAGATGTCTGCGGCCAGAGGGGGAGACGAGGACGGTTTCGATCTAAGCTAAGTAATTCATAATGAGCTAGTATGCTAGTCATACTAGCTCATTATGCCTTTGTCTTACAGGCTTTACAACCGCTTTAAAAAAAAAAAAAGATTTTTTTTTGCTAGAAAATTACTTAGAACCTCTAAACATTATATATATTTTTTACCAGAGATCCTACAGAACAAAATGGCGGTTGTTGCAATATTTTAGGTCACACTGTTTTGCGCAGCGGTCTTTCGAACGCATTTTTTTTTTTTTTAGAAACCACTTCAGCCCTGGAAGGATTTACCCCTTTCCTGACCAGAGCACTTTTTGCGATACGGCACTGCGTCGCTTTAACCGACAATTACGCGGTCGTAGGAAGTTGCACCCAAACAAAATCCTTTTTTTGCAACAAATAGAGGTTTCTTTTGGTGGTATTTGATCACCTCTGTGGATTTTATTTTTTGCGCTATAAACAAAAACAAGAGCAACAATTTTGAAAAAAAATATATTTTTTATTTTTTGCTATAATAAATATCCCCCATCATTTTTAAATCTCTCTCTCAGTTTAGGCCGATATGCATTCTTCTACACGTTTAAAAAAAAAAAAAAAAAAAAAAAAAATCGCAATAAGAGTATATATATATATGGATTGGTTTGTGCATAAGTTATAGCGTCTACAAAATCAGGGACAGATCTATGGCATTTTTTTATATTATTAGTAGTAATGGCGGCGATCTGCAATTTTTATTGTGATTGCGGCGGACACATCGGACACTTATGATACTATTTTGGGACCATTGTCATTTATACAGCCATCAGTGCTTACTGATTACTGTGTAAATGACACTGGCGTGGAAGGGGTTAAACACTAGGGGTTAACTGTGTTCCAACTGTAGGGGGATGGGCACGCTACAACATGACAGAGATCACTGCTCCCGATGACAGGGAGTAGTAGATCCCTGTCAAGTTGCTAGGCAGAACAGGGAAATGCCTTGTTTACATAGGTATCTCCCGTTCTGCTGCTCCGTGTCAGGATCGCAGGCCCCCGGCAAACATCAAGTCTGCTGGACCCGCGGGCACTCATGGAGTACGCACGTCCACTAAGCTGCGATTTAAAAGGGGGACGTATAGGTACGGCCATTTGCCCAGCTGTGCCATTGTGCCAATATATACCGTCGTTTTTTTTTTTGTAGAATGTGAAAGCTGCTACGCCGCGAGAATCGTAATCTTTATTCTAAGAAAAAAAAAATCCCGATTCTCATTTTAGCCAGAATCGTGCAGCCAATCAGCAGGTCCCAGACCATAATTCATAGGCCAGCAGATACAATCACAGCGGGTGTCAATATAGGGTGCTCCCTAAACCGGAAAAGAGGCAACATCATACCAGTACGTCACTGTGCCTGTACAGGCCGCCCGTCCGCAGCACATTATGGGTGGGCGGTCCTCAAGTGTATTGACCGACTTCTAGACCTGTGCACTGTCACATGGGAGGAGGTTACATGCTCTCCCAGCACCAGGCATTGATGCCCGCTGCAACAGTACCCGGGGGTCAGGAGGACAAAGACATTGTCACTTTGCATGCTGGAGAAGGACACAGGTTCATTGAAAAGAGACATGTTTAGTAATAAGCTATTTAAATACCCTCTCCTTAGATATCCGACCTTATGGAGTGACAGCTGACAAAAGCCCCTGAGTGAGAACTGACAAAACACATACATGGCTGAGAAGGTGACAGCCGACAAACACATACAGGGCTGAGAAGGCGACAGCCTACAAAAGCCCCCGAGTGAGAACTAAGAAAAAACACATACAGGGCTGATAAAGTGACAGCTGACAAAAGCCCCTGAGTGAGAACTGACAAACACATACAGGGCTGAGAAGGTGACAGCTGACAAAAGCCCCGGAGTGAGAACTGACAAACACATACAGGGCTGGGAAGGTGACAGCTGACAAAAGCCCCGGAGTGAGAACTGACAAACACATACAGGGCTGAGAAGGTGACAGCTGACAAAAGCCCCGGAGTGAGAACTGACAAACACATACAGGGCTGAGAAGGTGACAGCTGACAAAAGCCCCTAAGTGAGAACTGACAAACACATACAGGGCTGAGAAGGTGACAGCTGACAAAAGCCCCTGAATGAGAACTGACAAACACATACAGGGCTGAGAAGGTACCAGCTGACAAAAGCCCCTGAATGAGAACTGACAAACACATACAGGGCTGAGAAGGTGACAGCTGACAAAAGCCCCGGAGTGAGAACTGACAAACACATACAGGGCTGAGAAGGTGACAGCTGACAAAAGCCCCTAAGTGAGAACTGACAAACACATACATGGCTGAGAAGGTGACAGCCGACAAAAGCCCCCGAGTGAGAACTGACAAACACATACATGGCTGAGAAGGTGACAGCTGACAAAAGCCCCTGAGATTGACAAACCCATACAGTGCTGAGAAGGTGACAGCTGACAAAAGCCCCTGAGTGAGAACTGACAAACATACAGGGCTGAGAAGGTGACAGCTGACAAAAGCCCCTGAGTGAGAACTGACAAACACATACAGGGCTGAGAAGGTGACAGCCGACAAAAGCCCCCGAGTGAGAACTAAGAAAAAACACATACAGGGCTGAGAAGGTGACAGCTGACAAAAGCCCCTGAGTGAGAACTGACAAACACATACAGGGCTGAGAAGGTGACAGCTGACAAAAGCCCCCGAGTGAGAACTGACAAACACATACAGGGCTGAGAAGGTGACAGCTGACAAAAGCCCCTGAGATTGACAAACACATACAGGGCTGATAAAGTGACAGCTGACAAAAGCCCCTGAGTGAGAACTGACAAACACATACAGGGCTGAGAAGGTGACAGCTGACAAAAGTCCCCGAGTGAGAACTGACAAACACATACAGGGCTGAGAAGGTGACAGCTGACAAAAGCCCCTGAGTGAGAACTGACAAACACATACAGGGCAGAGAAGGTGACAGCTGACAAAAGCCCCGGAGTGAGAACTGACAAACACATACAGGGCTGGGAAGGTGACAGCTGACAAAAGCCCCGGAGTGAGAACTGACAAACACATACAGGGCTGAGAAGGTGACAGCTGACAAAAGTCCCCGAGTGAGAACTGACAAACACATACAGGGCTGAGAAGGTGACAGCTGACAAAAGCCCCTGAGTGAGAACTGACAAACACATACAGGGCTGGGAAGGTGACAGCTGACAAAAGCCCCTGAGTGAGAACTGACAAACACATACAGGGCTGGGAAGGTGACAGCTGACAAAAGCCCCGGAGTGAGAACTGACAAACACATACAGGGCTGAGAAGGTGACAGCTGACAAAAGCCCCGGAGTGAGAACTGACAAACACATACAGGGCTGAGAAGGTGACAGCTGACAAAAGCCCCTAAGTGAGAACTGACAAACACATACAGGGCTGAGAAGGTGACAGCTGACAAAAGCCCCGGAGTGAGAACTGACAAACACATACAGGGCTGAGAAGGTGACAGCTGACAAAAGTCCCTAAGTGAGAACTGACAAACACATACAGGGCTGAGAAGGTGACAGCTGACAAAAGCCCCTAAGTGAGAACTGACAAACACATACAGGGCTGAGAAGGTGACAGCTGACAAAAGCCCCTGAGTGAGAACTGACAAACACATACAGGGCTGAGAAGGTGACAGCTGACAAAAGCCCCTAAGTGAGAACTGACAAACACATACAGGGCTGAGAAGGTGACAGCTGACAAAAGCCCCTAAGTGAGAACTGACAAACACATACAGGGCTGGGAAGGTGACAGCTGACACGAATACAGGAGTCCTGCTTCCTGGCCTTTCAGGTTTATCAGCTGTGATCACCTATAAAACAAACTGTATAATCTGTAAACAGTGCCACAAGTACACACGTGTGATGTTTGCACATGCTACTTAAACAGAAGTGAACTGTCACCTGATACAGAAAATATCAGAAACAGCGTCTGTATATTTATACAATGACCTCGCCGACAACCTCTGCCTAAAAAAGTTTTGGCAAAAATTCAATTGTCTAAAATATATTTCACTAAATAATCACAATTGTTCGCCAAATGTAAGCCTATGCTCAGCACATGAATGTACATACCAAGCCGAAACCATCCAATGGTACTCACTGCACTAGGCTCAATCATATAACCAATGGGATAACACCAGGAACTGACCAATACAATTCCCAGCTGGGAGGTAAAGCAGCCAATGACGATGAATATCACTTCACACACAAAGATGGGAAATACAAGAAGAATTCATCAGACAGCAGGCAAGAACACCACACATGTACTGACATTACACCACGGAAAAGTGTGCCCAGCGTCACCACTGGACCTTCCCCCACTGCGTGCCAGGAATTCTCCAGCCCTACCGCAAGTGCCACTTCACAGCATATACTACCCGCAGTGATGTCACACACCCCCCATTCACAATATATTACTCCCCCAGTGATGTCACACACCCCCCGTACACCATATATTACCCCAGTGATGTCACACACCCCCATTCATCATATACTACCCCCAGTGATGTCACACGCCCCCCCCCCCATTCACAATATATTACTCCCCCAGTGATGTCACACGCCCCCCGTACACCACCCCCAGTGATGTCACACGCCCCCTGTACACCATATACCACCCCCAGTGATGTCAAACGCCCCCCCTTCATCATATACCACCCCCAGTGATGTCACACGCCCCCCCATTCACAATATATTACTCTCCCAGTGATGTCACACGCCCCCCGTACACCATATACCACCCCCAGTGATGTCACACGCCCTCCGTACACCATATATCACCCCCAGTGATGTCACACGCCCCCCGTACACCATATACCACCCCCAGTGATGTCACACGCCCCCCGTACACCATATACCACCCCCAGTGATGTCACATGCCCCCCGTACACCATATACCACCCCCAGTGATGTCACACGCCCCCCGTACACCATATACCACCCCCAGTGATGTCACACGCCCCCCGTACACCATATACCACCCCCGGTGATGTCACACGCCCCCCCGCACACTATATAACACCCCCGGTGATGTCACACACCCCCCGCACACTATATACCACCCCCGGTGATGTCACACACCCCCCGCACACTATATACTACCCCCAGTGATGTCACACAACCCCTGTACATTATATACTACCCCCAGTGATGTCACACAACCCCTGTACACTATATACTACCCCCAGTGATGTCACACAACCCCTGTACACTATATACTACCCCCAGTGATGTCACACAACCCCTGTACACTATATACTACCCCCAGTGATGTCACACAACCCCTGTACACTATATACTACCCCCAGTGATGTCACACACCCCCTGCACACTATATACTACCCCCAGTGATGTCACACACCCCCTGCACACTATATACTACCCCCAGTGATGTCACACACCCCCTGCACACTATATACTACCCCCAGTGATGTCACACACCCCCTGCACACTATATACTACCCCCAGTGATGTCACACAACCCCTGTACACTATATACTACCCCCAGTGATGTCACACAACCCCTGCACACTATATACTACCCCCAGTGATGTCACACAACCCCTGTACACTATATACTACCCCCAGTGATGTCACAACCCCTGTACACTATATACTACCCCCAGTGATGTCACACAACCCCTGTACACTATATACTACCCCCAGTGAAGTCACACACCCTCTGTAAACCATATACTACCCCCAGTGATGTCACACACCCTCTGTACACCATATACTACCCCCAGTGATGTCACCCCCGGGCAGTGTAGCGATGCTCTTACCCTGCACGTCCTCAGCCAGGCTCTTCCAGGTGGGGGCGTAGCTGATACAATGTCCGCACCAGGAGGAGTAGAACTCCAGTAGCCAGGCAGAGGTGGAATTGTACAGAGCGGCATTGACTGTCTTCCGGTCCAGGATATGTATGCCAGGATCTCGGGCCACGTACAGCGAACTCTCCCCGCTCACCACCCAGCACAGCGCCGCCATCACCGGCCACCACATCCCTGCAATCTCCACCACACCAGCCGCCATACTGAGCAGGCGTGACGTCACCGCCAGGAACACACACACACACACAGCCCGGAGGGAACGCCCTGAATGGGCGGAGCTGATCCGCCCTCTGTGGAGAAAGGAAAACATAGGGCAGGCATTGAGAGTGTAATACTAATGCAGTGACGGCTGGTGCTTTTTGGGGGAGCGCAAACAAACTGAAAACAAAAAACATCAATTGCAGCTACCGTGCCATGAAAAGCTGCCACTGTGCCCATCAAACACTGCCACTGTGCCAAACGCTGCCACTGTGCCCAACAAACGCTGCCACTGTGCCATCAAATGCTCCCACTGTGCCATCAAACGCAGGCACTGTGCCAATCAAACGCAGCCACTGTGCCATCGAACTCTGCCACTGTACCATCAAACTCTGCCACTGTGCCATCAAAAGCAGCCACTGTGCCAAACGCTGCCACTGTGCGCCCATCAAACGCTGCCAGTGTGCCCATCAAATGCTGCCAGTGTGCCCATATAATGCTGCCAGTATGCCCCCGTCTGCCCGACACTTGGTGTGGGGCAGCGGGTGATGGCGACGATCGAGGTTCTTCATGCTCAAAATTAGGCTTTGGCTTCAGCTGACGGAGAGCCATCCTGAGATGCAATGCGTTAAACAAAAACTAGATTCGCATGTCATCCAAAAAGTAATTGTTTTCAATGATGGTCGTTCACACCTATGCGTTGTGATTCCTCTACGAATGCGATGTGATGAAAAAAAGGGTCTTGTGCGAGTCTAGAGCGTTGCGTTGCGAATTTAGTCTCCATAGACATGAATGTAAATTGTTCTGGAATCGTTTTTGATGGTTTACATATGTGCGAATTCCACCACACTATTCTGCACAAAAAACAAGAAGTACGCAGGAACTTAACACCTTTTTTTTTTTTTTTTACATTATAATATCATTGGCTAGAGACATTATCGCAGCTCCCACTCCCACTCCTGAAATATGCATTAAAATCGCTGTAAAAACGCTATAAATTCCCTGTAAATTCACACATCAGAATGGACTGAAAAAACTGAATAAATTCACAGCGCAGCACTAAAGGAGAGTGGACCAAAATCCCTCCTGAGATGTGTGCAAACCTGGCCACTAACTTACAAGAACCGTCTTACCACTGTGCTTGCCAACAAGGGTTCCTCCACCAAGTACTAAAAGGTGGATTCAGAAAGACTTAGGCTGGCGTATCAGTAGATACGCCGGCCTAAGTCTGAATCTGCGCCGACGCAAATTTAAGCGTATTCTGGTAACCAGATACGCTTAAATTAGGCTAAGATACGAGCGGCGTATCTTAAAGTGTAATTTTTAGGCTGGCCGCTAGGTGGCGCTTCCATTGCGTTCGGCGTAGAATATGTAAATGACTAGATACGCCGATTCACGAACGTACGCCCGGCCGCCGCAGTACAGATACAATGTTTACGTAAGGCATTTTCAGGCGTAAAGTTATTCCATCAAATAGCTGAACTAGTAATGTTAAGTATGGCCGTCGTTCCCGCGTCGAAATTTGAAAATTTTACGTTGTTTGCGTAAGTCGTCCGTGAATAGGGCTGGACGTAATTTACGCCCACGTCGAAACCAATATGTCCGTGCGGCGTACTTTGCCGCAATGCACACTGGGATATGTACATGGACGGCGCATGCGCCGTTCGTAAAAAACGTCAATCACGTCAGGTCACAGTTAATATACATAAAACACACCCCCCACATCCTCATTTGAATTAGGCGCGCTTACGCCAGCCCCATTTACGCTACGCCGCCGTAACTTAGCAGGCAAGTACTTTGTGAATACAGTACTTGCCTTGCAAACTTAAGGCGGCGTAGTGTAAATACGATACGCTACGCCGCCGCAACGATGCGCCCGCATACCTGAATCCAGCTATAAAGTCTTGTTTTGTTTGGGGATCAAATATTTATTTTCCCCACTGTAAGTGGTCTGTGCCCTGAGGCAGTAAAGCAAGCCCAAATCATAATGTTCCCTCCAGCATACCTCACCTGTGCCCTTTTTGTGCCATAAATAGTGCTGAGTATTTAACTTTTGTCTAAATTTTTTTTCCTTCCTCTTTTGTCTTGTTCACAGGAGTAGAAGCGTTTTCTAGGTATCACCAATTGTAGGTTGGTATAATTGTATCCTTTTTGTAACAACAGTTTATTATTTTGATGTTTATATATCTATTGTTATTCCCAGTTTGACCTGATCTTCGATAAAGCAGGAAGTTTGTACAAAAATGGAAAATTTATTATCAAATACTTACCATAATTTTCCTTTCCTGATGGACTCAATGGCAGCCTACGTGTGGGTTAACCCCGCCTCCTCTCCAATGCTATCGGACCCCATACCCATAAAAGTCAGCTCACCCTTCAGTACTGTGTTCCGTAACTAGCCGACTCTTGGACACTTTAGTTTCTTTAGGGTGGAAACTCCGTCTGCCATGTAGTCCATCAGGAAAGGAAAATTACTGTAAGTATTTGATAATACATTTTCCATTTTCCTGACAGACTCCATGGCAGCCTACGTGTGGGAAATAACTAGCCAGTCCACACGGGTGGGAATGCTGAATAGAAATAAATTTAATTTGACCCGTCAACCGACAGGATTTATTAAACCAAAGATCACAGAAGATAGCAAAGCAGGCTCAAATACAGAATTGTGACATAAAAGGTATTAATGGAGGCCCATGAGGCCACTTCGCAGATAACGTCTGGAGCCACATGCCGGGCTGCTGCTCCTAAAACCGATATGCCCCTGGTGGAGTGTGTCGTAACCATCTACAGAGGATCCAAGTCCTTAGCACTACAGGCCTGTTGGATGGACTGGACGATCCA
Source organism: Rana temporaria (assembly GCF_905171775.1). Taxonomy (NCBI): domain Eukaryota; kingdom Metazoa; phylum Chordata; class Amphibia; order Anura; family Ranidae; genus Rana; species Rana temporaria. The sequence goes on from NC_053497.1 coordinate 111,191,618, forward strand.
GGCCTCAATCTTCCTGGTCGAGGCTCGATTCCCTTTGATACTGCCAGAGTGTAGGACGAACAGGTAGTTAAAGCGTGTAAAGAAGAAAAAGACTAGCAGGTATACTTTCCATAATTTCATCTATGACTAGAGGAAGAACTTTAGTGGGCCCCTGGGTCCCGAATGTAGGCAGGACAATTTCTGGGTTCTCATGGAACATTGAGGTAACTTTTTGGATTAGAGCCGAGCATAGAAATAAGGACCACCTGGCCTAGAGAAAAACTGTCTGAAAGCAGAAAGCGGGGAGAACCCTGTGTTACTGAGTTCAAACAGTGAGCTGTGAACAAGGGGAAAACCCATTTGGGGAATCTTGGACCTCTTTGGGGCCTAAGACTTGATGCCCCACGGAAGAACACCCGGGTTAAAGGGTGAATAGTCCATGATGTGCCCTAGAAGGCCAACAAGGATGAGACTTGGACTCTAAGAAAGCTGATGGATACAGACAGACCTAGGCCGGAATAAAAGAAGGTGAGGATACCCTGAGCTTCGTATTTTTATGTGATCTGCCCGTGGAAGATGGGACCTCGACAGACTTGGCCCATTTTCATTCATAACTTTGCTTGAGCTCCACTTCCTTGAGCTTCAAATGGGTGAAAATCACTTTCGAGTGGCACCCGAGAGATTCCAGTTCTTCCCTCACAAGAGACACTGGGTCCCAGCCACTGAGTTGGATCAGGAGGGGAAACCAAGGTCTGATCGGCCAGTAAGGAGCTGACATCACTGCTTCGACCGCTTCTGCTTGAAGCCTCCGCAAGCACCTAAGGATAACGGGGAGCGGAGGAAAAATCGTCATGGTAACTATACCAAAGGCCTGACTGCAACAGCCCCCGATTGAAATACTTTTTCAACTTAAAGTTGCAGGAGAAGGAAATTGCACTACCTTGGGATTGACTCCCAGTGACAGAATAAGCTCGAGGGACCATCCGTTGTTGCACGACCAGAAGTCCGCCTGGACGATCTGGACTCCAGGTATGAAGTCTTCTGAAAAGTTGGCTAGATATTTCTGGGCCCAAGACATGATGGGCTCGACCTCTTGGAGCAGGGTGGAGCCCAGAGTACCACCTTGTTTCTTCCGTAGGAGACTGCTGAGGAGTTGTCCCTCAATAATCCCTAGAGGTGGAGATGCTCAATCTTCTACATTGAGGGCCCAATATTCCTCCCCTCATACCTCCAATCATCATAGAGGCAGAGGCAGATCCAGAGGGAACAAGGGTGGTAGAGGCCATTCCAGAGGAAACTCACACCAAAGAAATACATATTATAATTATGATGATAGATCTCACAATCCGTCTCCAGTTAGATATAGAGATAGATCTGGTCCTTATAGAGACCGTTCCCCCTATTATAGTGTCTCACATATCCCAGTCCATAATAGATTCTCTCCTTTAGGAGAAGTGAGGAATGATAGTTACTATAGTCGTAATTGGAATCATCATGAACCTCCCAACCGAGAATTCATTCCACCCATCCGAGAAAATTATGTTGAACGGGATTTTCGCGTGGACCCAATTTCAAACACAAGGGGTCCCGACCCAAGAGAGGGACAAGAGGGGGGAAGAGAATCCAGAAAAGGAAAACGAAGGAGAACACAAAGGGATTAGGAATTTTTAATTTAAGTTCCAAAGTTTTTTCTAAAGAAGAGATGTCTGTTTTAGATAAGGGTCTCAAATTTGCCCCTCCTAAACGATTGGACAAATTTGGAACCTTCATCGACATCCAAAAGTTCATTCGGAAAATTAATATACAGAGGTATATTATTTCCAATCCTATAACGAATGAACCTAGAGCAGCTACTTCTGGTACAGTACACTCAAGGTTATCAAATCCTTCATTATTCAATCCATCTGTTCCATCGGCTGCTGCAGTCAACATCTTTAAGGACCTTGTCCTAAAGGACTTAGCTGAGATACCACAAAAACTGACTTATCAACATTCGGTATCCAATGTTGGCTTAAAGTCCTTATGTCAAAATAAGGACATTGTTATCCACCCTGCGGATAAGGGCGGTGGTGTGGTCATTCTTGACACATCAGATTATGAAACTGAGATGTTTAGGCTCTTAAATGAGCCTAATACTTATAAAAAATTACCCATTAACCCAACATCTCGTTTCAAAGCAGAGTTGCAAAATTTGGTTAATAGTGGTTTCGATAGAAACATTTTAATTTTGAAAGAAAATAATTATTTGGTACCTACAGTGCCTAGAATACCCACTATCTACTACCTACCAAAGGTACACAAAGACCTCGTTCATCCACCCGGTCGCCCAATTGTAAGTGGGATCGACTCCGTCACCTCGAGAGTCGGCCGCTATATCGACAATTTCCTACAGCCATTGGTCCAACGTATCCCTTCATATTTGAGGGATACGGGTGAGACCATACGGAAATTAGAGTCGGTAGACTTGTCAGGAGACTGCATTATGGTTACTGCAGATGCAGCCTCACTATATACGTGTATCCCCCACGACAGAGGTTTTGAAGCTGTGCATCATTTTTTAAAACAAGATCATAGTTTGGCGTCCTTTCAGACAGATTTTATCATGGAATTACTAGAGTTCGCTACGAAGCGTAGTTATTTTTGGTTCAATGACCAATTTTATCTCCAACAGCGCGGTGTTGCTATGGGGGCCAAATATGCCCCTAGTCTTGCCAATCTATTCATGGCCAAGTGGGAGGAGGATGTCGTCTATCCCTATGACACCGGTTCTTTGGTGTTGTGGGTTAGATACATAGACGACATCCTCCTCCTATGGAGTGGCAGTATGGCAACACTCAACACTTTCATGAATTTTTTGAACTCTAATGATAGGGGAATAGTTCTCACACACACAGCTAGCCAGGAAACCATCCAATTTCTTGACTTGGAAATTAGTATTGTGGACGGTCATTTTCAATTTAAGACCTTTTTCAAGAAAACTGACCATAATGGATTCATACCAACGGACAGCTGCCATCACCCCTCATGGCTTAATTCCATCCCTAGGAGTCAATTCCTTAGGCTACGCAGGAACTGTTCCAATACAGATATCTTTTGCGTACAAGCAGATGTTCTTAAGAAAAGGTTTATCGATAAAGGATACAACCCTACATCAGTTGAATCTGACTTTCAGACTGTTTTGGAGAATGATAGGAGCTCTCTATTGGAATATAAACCCAAACGAGAGAAAGATGACAATTTCAAATGGTCTCTACTTACGTCATTTTCAACTCAACATAAACAGATTAAGTCTATTGTATCCAAACATTGGAACATTCTAAAAAACGACCGTGTTTTGGGGACAGTTTTGCCCGAAAGGGCTAAAGTAATATTCAGGGGAGCACCGACACTCCAGAGCAAGATTGCTCCCAATATTATTAACCCCCCAACACGTCTGACTTTTTTCCATCAGCTTACTGGTTACCATCCATGCAAAAGATGTACAGTATGTCAATATAATATTTCTGGAAGAAGTAAGAGTCTGGAATTTCGTTCTTCGACTACGGGGAAAGTGTACCCGATCAAACGGTTCTGTACATGTGCTACTCAATATGTAGTGTATCTCATTACTTGCCCTTGCGGCCAACAATATGTTCGCCGCACCATTCGCAAGTTTTCTGTAAGAGTGGCAGAGCATATAGCTCTCATTTTAGCTGGGGACACCCACCACACAGTACCCAGACACTACAAAGCACACCATGCCAGAAATCCAATCGGTACCCAGTTTCTTGTAATAGATCAGTTTGTCCCCCCATGGAGGGGTGCCCCCAAAACTTGTGGGGTATCACAATTAGAGACCTTTTGGATTTATGAACTTGGCACACACACACCGTCAGGACTCAATGTAGAATGGGACATTAACTCATTTATTAATAAGTCCTAGGTTTGTGTTAGATATTATTATATAAAATATGTCCTTTGGCTCATCTTGAGATTTACAGCCTAATCCATGTACCAATATATTCTTTTCTTTCTGTTTTTAATTCATTGAATATATGTAGCAATACATTATATATGTGTGGGGAATAATACATGCAAGAACATCATATATTTGTATGAAGATATTTATATATTTGGAAGTCCGCTCAATCAGAGATCATTTCCAGGATTTATATCATTATATCTTCTCTCCCTTTAATTTGTGGACAGAAGATCATTACATATATAAATATACAAAAATATTTTTTATTCTCATATGCCTGCTGATTTAGTTATATTTAACAGGCACAATTTTTAAAATTAAAAAAAAAAAAAAATTCCCGGATCAATTTGAGTTTGTTTGTTTTTTATTACAATTTTTATCATAATTTATACATCCATTATTAAGGATTTGTCCCACTTGGTTGTGTTTTTTAATTCTCAAATGTTCTAGTTAGATATAAGTTCTCTTTTATACTGGGACCATTGTCTTGCATTTTCGCACTGCACAGCGGGTCGCGTCTGTTGTCAGCTGGTGTGCACTTTGCTTTGAGACGTGAGTTGGGCGTGCGTGCAGCTGCATTCCGATCATTGGAAGGCAAGGTGGAGCGCAGCGTAGGGTGCCATGTGACGCGAATCGTCACTTTGACATCCTGTTCCGCCCACTGTCAGTATCAGACACGGCGCATTCACGCTGTTACATGACGTCAGCGCGGTCTTACCTTGTGGAGCGCATCGTGGAGCGCAGCGTGAGATGTCAGGTGACGCCAGTCACGATTCTGACGTCCCGCTCCGCCCAGCGCCTCCACATACAGCGCACACATAACTTCCCATGGAGACAGCATATTCTGTAGGCGCCGTACAAGGCATATTGGGGGGTTTTTCTTTTACATGACAGTTGCAGTCATGTTTGGTTTGGTAGATTTGCGTCCTCCAGCCCCCACTAATCCTTTTGATGTTAATACCCTTTTTATGCCAATTATTTTTGATCCTTACGTGGAGCCACTACACATGTGACCTTACACGTTTTTATTCTATTGGCCAGTATGAAAGGTCAATCTCTTACATGACACACCACGTGACCATCATGGACTCTTACTATTAAACCTATTTGTGTCCAGGATTGAGGTTTGTAAAAGTTTTCTCACTTTTCAAATTTTTAAATCATTGTAATATACAAACATACTGGCTTCTTAGCCTTTTAATTTTGTTTTTACACTATCCCCATATATATGTTACATCACATGACAAATCAACCCGGAAGTGATCTCGGATTGGGTGTACGCCCAGGAAATGGTTTGATGGGGTCATATCTTATATTTAAGCATGGTAGCAACAGCAGAGTTTACCCCAAATGATGCAAACTATTGCGAAACGCGTCGGGACTCTGCTGCTGCCATGCACAACTTTCTATTGATGCCCTTTGTTTTTATCGAAACTGTAAGTGTTTTTAACCGTTAATACATTTCATTAATTGTTTTCTTTTATGTACCCTGGATATGATCTGACCCCTTGGGAGTTACCATCAAGACGCTGTCACTCCCCCTGCTCTGGTTTAAAGTGATGTTATCAAGCCATCGCCTTATCGGTATATCCAGATCCGATTGATGTGGTTCCACCAACTCACATATAATCTATATTGACCCTCTAAGCGTACGCTTATTAGGGTTCAATATTTCCGGTAAGCCTCCCCTCCTGGTGGTGGTTAACTTTGCACAGATTCATCCATTTCATTTCACCGTGGTGTATAGAATCGTCCAGCATAGGAGATCATTTACCAGCAGTGCATTTTTCAGTGACTCACTGCTCCTTTGATTCACCATATATGGACTTTTCATTTGTTCACATTGTAATGTGTTGTTGATTCACATTTGCTATAACACGTTTAATATCATTATTTTCAGCGCCACTTAATTGTTTTTTGTATATTTTCACTCTTTCTTGTTTCACTAGATTGTTTGTGGCTGCTCATCACACTGATAGCGCAGATTTTTTCTTGTTTTTTCCCTCAATAATACCGCCTCCCCCTTTTAGGAGATGAGTGAAGGACTGAAGAGCACACCAGGCTGCCCGAAGGTCCCAAATATTCAAAGTTGGATTGTGATGACGGGCACCCCACTTTCCTTGTGCAAGTTCTGCCTTGCAGAGGGCCCCTCAACCAGCACTGCTGGCATCGGCTGTGACCAAGACTCAGGAGATGGGAGCGATGCTTTGAAGCCACCAGAAGAGGCTGTTTTTCACCAATGAAGTTATATCAATCGATTGCTTGACGTCCCCTGATTTCCATTGTTGAAGAGACCCTGACTGAAGAGTGTGCAACCACCATAGGGCCTGAGTGACCATGGGGGTCGTAGAGACCAGCATGCTAGTAACTCTCAGGCATTGTGATGCCTTCAGGTGTGAGGAGCTCAGAGCCAGAGAAATTCTCTCTAGGATGACCAGGATCTTCCCCACTGGAAGAGAGATGGTGTTCTCCACTGTGTTGAACTGAGCCCTAAGTATACCAAGCGCTGGACTGGTTTTAGCTGGCATTTCTCTTGGTTTAGGAGCTACCCAAAATCTACCAATATGGAGGTAATCTGCTCTTTGCGAACCAGCAGCTGCTCTTGACTAGGTTCGAGATCGCCAAAGTAGTGGTACAAGTGTATCCCTTCGTCCAGATGAGGGCCACCAAAGCCAGAAGAACTCTTGAGAATACCAGAGGTGAGGATGGCAGCTCAAAAGGGGAAGCAGGTGGACTGCATATGTTTTTGCCCAACTTGGAACCGAAGGTATTAGTGGAAATCCTCTGCCACAGGAACATGAAAATAGGCATCTTTCAAGACTATTGAGATTAACCGATCTCCTGGTTGAACAATTTGCTGAATGGTAGCCAGAGACTCCATCTCGAACCTTTCATGTTTTATGAACTTGTTTACATAGGTTAGGTCTATCACTGAACCCCACAAACCATTCTTCTCCAAACCAGGAAGACTCTTGAAGTCCCGTCTGGGCCTAAACGAGCGTGCTTCTCATGAACACTCAATTCTGTGCCTTCCAGGCTGGAGTCTCTTCCGACCAAACAGGCGTCTATCAGCGAGCCAAGGACGTAACCAAAAGGTCCACTCAGTTGTGACCAAGGACAGCCTAGCCAAGGCCAACAGGTGGATAAGGCCGATCAAAGCTCCCTCCTTAGTACATAGTCCACGTCTTCTGTCCAAGCTTCCGCCACCTTGGACAAAGCTGCTAGGGCCAGGACAGGTTTGCAAGCCATACCAGCTAACCTGTACATTTTCCTAAGACCTTGGTCTGTTCTCCTCTCAAGCCCATCCTTAAAGGATGCAGCATTTTCTAGGGAAAAAGGTGACATGTTTAGCCAGACACATCAATACTGCGTCCACAAGGGGAGAATTGTCCAGGTGTTTCACCTCCTCTGCTTTGAAAGGATAAAGTCTAGAGGTTTTAGAAATTTACTTGGCCATTTTGGTCCATTCTTCATCAATGCTATCTTTCAAATTCACCATAAGCGAAATGTTAGCGCATTCCTTCCCCAGGTAGAATCTCCTTTACTTAGCCGGCGTAATGGAAGGCTCTTCCCACTTCGGGACTAGTGGGGAAACTCCGACAAATTCATCTCCTTCAAAAACACTGACCAAAGAACCTGGGGACTCTGGGGAGGCATCGTAGGGCTGGAATGGACCTGGATCTTTCTGGGCCTCGTCAGCCAGGGAGCCAGGCAAGGTGGTAGACTGGCTCCACATGTTGGTTGTATCCCACTTCTTTAGGGAATGCTGCACCACACGCTTGACAAGAGACTCCATCTGTTATGTGTCTCTTCCTTCCGAACCACCCGGGCAAAACAAGGGTCACACAGTGACTTTCCCTCCAAGACTCGTGTCCCACATCCCCAGCAGGCTCTGCAACCAGAGCGATTTGTAATGGTGGTGGGTGAGGTGACTGGAGAAGGAATGGGAACGTCTCCTCTGTCCAAAGGAGGGGTGGAAACATCTCCTTGTTGGAGGAGGAATAGGAACGTCTCCTCTGTCCGAAGGAGGAATGGAAGCTTCTCCTTGATGGAGGAGGAATGAGAACGTCTCCTCTGTTTGAGGAGGAATGGGAACGTCTCCTCTGTTGAAGGAGGAATGGGAACGTCTCCTCTGCTGGAGGAGGAATGGAAACATCTCCCCTGTTGGAGGAGAAATGAAAACCTCTCCTCTGTTGGAGGAGGAATGGAAACCTCTCCTCTGTTGGAGGAGGAATGGAAACCTCTCCTCTGTTGGAGGAGGGATGGAAACCTCTCCTCTGTCCGAAGGAGGAATGGAAACATCTCCTTGTTGGAGGAGGAATGGGGAACGTCTCCTCGGCTGTTGACGGAGAGACCAATCTGGATTTGACTATAAGCATAATGTTGTGGCCTGGCAAGGTCTCTGTCGTTCTGGACCATGACCTGAGGATCCAACCTGAAGAGGGCTGAAAGATAAAAAGGAATCGGGGAAGGCAAGATATGACATTATAAGTGCCAACACTTGCGACTGTGCCTCAGCCACTTCCCTCACCTGTACATGCCTAGTGTGTGAGGGCCGCCACATAAGGGCGGTGACTTGTCCATGACCTCTGGACGAAGGAGTCACGACACGGGTGGTCTGCATAGCAAAGAGCCTCAGAATTGCAAAGTGTGCCAAAGATCAACAGTCTTGTTTGCCCTCCACTATATTACATATATGTACATCTACGTTTTATTTATACATATAAATGGTAACAGTATTAATAAAATACCTAAAAAAAGGGCAAAATAACAACATTTTTTTTTTTTTTTTTTAAAACAAGACAACATAATGACAGATTTTCCTTCTAGACATTTTCCCTTTTTTTTTTGGGATTGGCAACATTCCCCTAAATAGTATTGCATACAGGACTCACCAAGGCAGAGAAGTTGATCTTGCAGACCAGAGCTGAGAGCTTGTGCAGCTGCCTCTGTTCACTGCCGGAGAATCCCTTTCTGGCAGGAGAGAGCAGCTATTCTCAAATCCCCCGCTCGTGATGTCACCGCCGCCCCACCTCGCGCCTGCGCTGTGGGAGGCAGCCGCACGGCGCCTGCGCAGCCGCCGAGAAACAGCCGAACTGTGCATGCGCGACCAAGCCTCGCTTTCGCAGAAGCTTCCGCGCATGTGCGAGCTGCGACGGCCGCAACCAGGAAATGCCGCGGCGAGCTGGGACACAGAAGCTTTCCAGCCACCATGAGGAATGGCTGGGGACACAGAATTATTTATTTACTTTTATAAAAAGGGGCAGAAAGAAAAAGACAGACAGACAATTAAACATAGAAGCGACTGCCATGAAGAAAGAAGATGGATTGCAGACCTTGCCAGCCGTTGATGCGTCCGTCCTTCAGGCACACAGAGGCAACTCTCCTCCACCATTAGGGTATCTAATGCCTCAGAAGCTATTTGCCCGCCCATGGCTGGGTCTAAAGCTGTACCGCATAAGAAGTGTGCCAACCATCCAGTAACATCCGATGTGACGCCAACAGGAACAATCATGATGTAGGTCCATTGGAGGAGGACAAACAGGAACACAGTACTGAAGGGTGAGCTGACTTTTATGGGTATGGCGTCCTATAGCATTGGAGAGGAGGCGGGGTTAACCCACACGTAGGCTGCCATGGAGTCTGTCAGGAAAACTAATTTTACCCAGTCCATGTGGCCTTGCTACTTATAAATACCTGTTACCTACTTTCCACATATACTGTACATATATACTTTTACCTGCATTAGGGAAAACAATATTAATATATAGTGGACAATGGAATGGACAGTTCCTGAGCATACAGACATGCATCTTCATTAGCAGTGCATCTACAGTATGGGCGCATTTGTGGAAAAAAGCTTTAATCATTCATTTTAATGGACGTTTTAATACATGATTGCAATTATTTTTTCAGAATACATATATCCTTTTAAATATTGTGCATATTTGTGTTGAATTTTTTTTTTTTTCTGTAATTGTTTTTTTTTTTTAAGTTATTTGTAAAAATCTAATGTTTTATGTTTTATATGAACTGTATGTAATTCAAATATGCATTTTAATATGGTTATAACAGATTATGTGGCGATTACAAGGTGAAATGTTATTGGCACCAGTGGTGTATTTTGGTTTTGTGCTGCCCTAGGCAAGACTAAATACGGGTGCCCCCATCTAAATTTGTCACAATTTGTCCCACCCCAGTCACTTTAAAATTAAATAGAATTTTAATATTCATAGACGACACTTTAAAAGCATTTAAAGGTTACCACTTTAGATTTACAGAGGAGGTCTGGTTTAAGAATTACAGTGGAACCTTGGATTACGAGCATAATCTATTCCAGGAGAATGCTCGTAATCCAAAGTACTCACATATCAAAGCGAGTTTCCCCATTGAAGTCAATGGAAACTAAAATAATTTGTTATGCATTGACCTCAATGGCACGCAATACTGCATGCGACCAGAGGTGGGGGGGGTGCCAGAGAGCCTCGGAAACGTCCGAAAAGGCCAGAGGACACTTCAGCTGACCTCGGAAAGATTTAGGGCCAGATTCTCGTACGACCGCGTAACTTTGTGCGGGCGTAACGTATCTGATTTACGTTACGCCTCCGCAACTTAGAGGGGCAAGTGCTGTATTCTCAAAGCACTTGCTCCGTAAGTTGCGGCGACGTAGCGTAAATCGGCCGGCGTAAGCCCGCCTAATTCAAATTTGGATCAGGGGGGCGTGTTTTATGTAAATCTTCTGTGACCCGACGTGATTGACATTTTTCCCGAACGGCGCATGCGCCGTCCGTGGAATTTCCCAGTGTACGTTGCTCCAAAGTACGCCGCAAGGACGTCATTGGTTTCGACGTGAACGTAAATGACGTGCAGCCACCTTTAAACGGCCGACTTACGCAAACGACGTAACTTTTTCAAATTTCGACGCGGGAACGACGGCCATACTATACGCCGGGAAAAGCCTAAAGTAAACGGCCTAACCTTACTGTGTCGGGCGGGCGTACGTTCGGGAATTCGCGTATCTAGCTAATTTGCATACTCAACGCGGAATTCGACGGAAGCGCCACCTAGCGGTCAGCATAAATATGCAGTTACGATCCGACGGCGTAAGAGACTTACGCCTGTCGGATCTAACAGATATCTATGCGTAACTGATTCTAAGAATCAGGTGCATAGATACGACGGCGCAACGCAGAGATACGACGGCGTATCTGGAGATACGCCGTCGTATCTCCACTTAGAATCCTGGCCTTAGTTCCCAAGATTTGCTGAGGTCAGCCGTGCTGTCCTCGGGCCTTTCTGTGCATTTCCGAACGGTGGCGTTTGGTGACGTTCGGCTCTGCTCAGCTCCGGCGCCCCCACCTCAGGCCAAATGTGATACTGCACGCTGCTTTGGCCTGAATCGTGCTTGTTTTGCGAGACAACACTTGAAAACCGAGTTGCAATTTTTAAAAATACAGTGCTCGGATTGCGAAACGCTCATTAACCACATTACTCGCAATCCGAGGTTCCACTGTACTGCCCAAGATCTGACATTTGTGGTGATACCTCACATGATCGCTCTTTGTGTGCGCGTGGGACCGAATTGCGTGTTCGCCTATGTGCGCGACCATAGGAGGACAGGGGCACATTAACAATTTTTTTTTTTAATTATTGATTCATTTAAAACAATTCTTTTACTGTTGCTTTATTTATTTATTTATTCATTTCGTTTATCACTTTTATTGCTGTCACAAGGATATTTACATTGAGATGAGACCCCAAATCCCACCTCTGCCCTTAAACGCATTCAAAACACTGAGATTTGTGTTTTTGAATGCTTTAAATTTTTTAAAACAGGTGCCGATGGTTCCCCAGTAAACTAGAAATGATGTCATGTCATCACTTTCAGTTTACTGTTGCGAACGGACTCCCAGTGGGCCAGGAGAGCCTTGTAAAGCTACTGTCGAACAGCTAGTAAGGAGAACTGACCTCCACTTCTAAAAAAAACAATACCTCTGCAGGCATCACCCCGGTACAGAAGCCGCTCCCCTAAAAAAGGCTTCCTGGAGGGGTCCTTTTTCTGGTATCCATATCGTTACTTGTTTGACATGGAAATTTCTAGCGAAGATGATTGACATAATCACAAAGGGTACCGCAAAGGACTGGCGAGCTGGGGGTGCAATCGCAAAGCTGGATTAGTGGTCCCCTGCACTTGAGTATTTCTGGCTTCACAAGGTAAGGTTGTGAACAAGCAAGCTATCGCTTGTGAAATGTGTCTACCATTGCCTGTATTTGTCTGACACTTTTGACAATAAAGACGACATCAAGATAAGTTCCAGTGTGTGAATCATTTTTTGTTTTATAAGGGGGGAAAAAAGCCTGCCTGCCTGACTAGCAAGGGATTTTTTTTCCAGAGTGAGGCTTTAATCAGAGCCGTATTTACATACCATGCTGCATTAGCATCCCTGAAATGGTGGCATCCTTCTGTAAAACGTGTATATATTTTTGTCTTGCTCAGCAGAAGGAGTGTTATACTGTATATCAGGGGTGCCCAACCACTGGCCCAAGGGCCACATGTGCCCACGGAGCCCTCTGATGTGGTCCGCAACCTTCTGCTTTTGGAATTGCTGGTAACAAGTCCAGATCATGGGTTGCCTACCCGCCATCCCAGAGCATCAGTGTTGTGATATAAGACAGTGTTGGAGGATGCAAGCGGCTGCAGAGCAGAAAGGCATAAGCCGCTGCTTCCTGTATAGCGCCACCTCCTGTCACAGGTGGAGTGATACCAAATGCACTCTGCCTGGGACAGCAACAGCCAGCGACACCTGAATGGAAGACTGTTATTAAAGGCAAGTTTATTACTAAAATCACAGTGTGTATATATGGGCATATCTGTTCTGCAGTGGTTACTGGGCTGCTTTCAAACTGATTTGCAGCGCAGTGCGCAAGCACTGAGCCAAAGATTTCTGTTGGAACCTTGCAGTTTTTGGTCTGTATATTTCCTTTGCTCTGAATCATGTATGTGTGTTTACCTTTTGTGCTCAATAAACACATTTTGTTTGATTAAAAAAAAAAAGATTTCTGTTGTTACCTGCGGGTTTGGAGCGCTTTCAGGAGCTGCACTACACCTGTAGGATATAATACAGTATAAGTCTATGGCAACGTAAACCGCAGCCCATCAGTTTGAAAGCAGCCTTAGGCCCCTTTCACACAGTCTGTTCCGACCGAATCAGACCCACCATTCACCTCAATAGAGCAGCAGATGTAAACTGATTTCTAATCCAATCTGCTAAAAAAACAAAAAACAAAACGCACTCATTCCTTTCCGCCTGAGTGGATATCGGATCAGAGGGCCCATAGATTAGAGTGGGCTGTGTCCGCTGTACATATGCAGAGTGGAAACAGACCTGTCATCCGCCCACACCGCTCATTGTGGCCCGCAAAAGGTTGGGCACCTCTGCTGTGTATGCTTGAATATCCTTGCAGACTTCAATACGTGAGACACACAACAAGGACAATGGGCCAGATTCACATAGAGATACGACGATGTATCTCCTGATACACTGTCGTATCTCTTATTTACTTCGGTCGTATCTATGCGACTGATTCATAGAATCAGTTACGCATAGATATGCCTAAGATCCGACAGGTGTAACTGTGTTACACCGTCGGATCTTAGGCTACAATTCAAGGCCGGCCGCTAGGTGGCGTTTCGGTTTATTTACGCGATGATTATGCAAATGAGGAGATACGCCGATTCCTAAACGAACGACCGCCCGACGCTTTTTTTTTACGTTGTTTGCGTTCGGCTTTTTCCGGCATACAGTTACCCCTGCTTCTATGAGGCGCAGCTAATGTTAAGTATGGCCGTCGTTCCCACGTCGAATCTTGAAATTTTACGTTGTTTGCGTACGTTGATTCACAAAAGCGCTGGACGCAAGTTACGCTCACGCCGAAACCAATGATGTCCTAGCGAGGTCATTGGGAGCAATGCACGCTGGGAAAATTCGCGGATGGCGCATGCGCAGTTAAATCGGCGCGGGGTTGCGCCTGATTTAAATACTACACTCCCCCTAGGGATTTAAGATACGCCGCCGCAAGTTTTGAGGTAAGTGCTATGTGAATTAGCATTTGCTTTAAAAATTGCAGCCGCGGATCTTAAATCTAAAGATCCGCTAACCTATGTGAATCTGGCCCAATGTGTTTAAGAGAACATATATATAATATCAAAAATAGATATAAAAAAACACAGCCTGGTTGATTTACTAAAACTAGAGAGTGCAAAATCTGGTGCAGCTGTGCATGGTAACCAATCAGGTCTAACTTCAGCTTATTTAATTAAGCTTTGACAAAAAAAATGGAAGCCGATTGGTTTCTATTCTATGCAGGGCCGTCTTAATAGCATCATGGGCCCCTGGGCAAAGTAAAGCTCTGGGGCCCCTACAATATATATATATATATATATATATATATATAGTAAAACCTTGGTTTGAGAGTAACTTGTTTTGAGAGCGTTTTGCAAGACAAGCAAAATTTTTTAAATAAATTTTGACTTGATATACAAGCGATGTCTTGATATAAGAGTAGCGTCACTTCACAACTGAGTATAAAATAGAAGAAAGGCGCCTCTAAGTCTAGCAATATGGTTACATTTAAATAAGGTCCAACATTAAAGCGGATCTCCACTCTAAAGTGGAGTCCCGCTGATCGGCACCCTCCCCCCCTCCGGTGTCACATTTGACACCTTTCAGGGGGGAGGGGGGTGCAGATACCTGTCTACAGACAGGCATCTGCACCCACTTCCGGCCCTACGATACGGGCAAAGGACAGGTTTTTTCCTTACCTTCCGTCCGTCCCCCGTTGTATGCTGGGAACACTCGGCTCCCAGCACACAGCGGGAGCCAATCGGCGGGCGCAGCGCGACTCGCGCATGCGCCATAGGGAACCGGGCAGTGAAGCCGGAGCGCTTCACTTCCTGGTTCCCTCACCGTGGATGGAGGGGGGAGCAGCAGGGTGACGAGCGATCGGCTCGTCATCTGCTGCGATCACCGCTGGACTCCAGGACAGGTAAGTGTCCTTATATTAAAAGTCAGCAGCTGCAGTATTTGTAGCTGCTGGCTTTTAATATATTTTTTTAGTGGCACATCCGCTTTAAGCAATATATTGCTATACTTAAAGGCGCCTCTCTTCTCTTTTAAACTCTGTAGCTCCTGCTGTATTTTTCTTCTAATGCCGCGTACACACGGTCGTTTTTTGTGACGAAAAAAAACAACGTTTTTAAAAACGTCATTTTAAATGACCGTGTGTTCCCCACGTTGTTTTATGTCTTCTGAAAAACGACAAAAAAATAATTCGAGCATGCTTCAATTTTTTGTGTCGTTTTTCAAAACGTCGGTTTTTGTGTCACAAAAAATCACCGTGTGTAGCTAAAACGACGTTTAAAACAACGTTTTTAAACCCGCGCATGCTCTGAAGCAAGTCATGAAGCGAGCTTCAATGGAAAAGAGTGCTGAACGTAACCGCGCTTTGCTAGAGCATTTTGAAAAAACGATGGTGTGTAGGCAACGTCGTTTTTGAAAATGAAGTTTCAAAAACGTCGTTTTTTTACTTCACAAAAAATGGCGTTGTTTTTCATAAAAAAAAACGACCATCTGTACGCGGCATAATACCCTTGTGGATGGACATTTTACGATTCCACAACATTGCTATAATCTTTATATATATATATATATATATATATATATATATATATATATATATATATATATATATATATATTTATATATAGTAGAGTTTATGTAGACAGTGGTATTTTAGGAGTGTTAATTTTTTCATATTTAAATTTTTATTTTATAATTTTTATATATGAGCATTTATATATCTCTACTTTTATTTCTACATCTATTAATAATTTGTTATGATAGATATAGGATTGTATTTTCTGTGGATTTCATGCCCTTGATAAATAATTGGCAGTCTGTTTCATTATGTACCTCGAGATCATGGAGATATGCCTGGAGCGGAAAGTCCTATGTGCTCAGCGCAGTTGTGTAAAAAGCTGTGAGTCTATGCCTTAGCACAGTGTTTACTGTTACCATAGTGACTCGATATGGGTGGGCTATTATTAGTGTGATGGCTTTACCAGACTTTGAGCCTCTGACGCAACCCATTAGGACCAGGGGTGGATTCGGGAGGGGGAGGGACAGGGCAATTGCCAACCCTGAGAAATTTGTTGCGAGTCGGGCCGGGCCGGTGAGAGAGCGGGCAGCTCCGCAAGTGGCTCCGCAGTCAGGCGAGTGAGAGAGCGGGCAGGTCCGCAGGCAGGCGGGTGAGAGATGACTTCATCTCTCACTGCCCTGCTCCCGCCCTGCATCCCTGCAATAACTTTCGCCCTCACTGTGCAGGCAGCATATAAAGTGCTGGTTTCATATAAAGTGCAATAGATTTAACATGATAAATTGCAAGTTGAAATTGCACAGTGGTGGATATGGATTGAATATCTTGCGTTTCTATAAAGTGTGGAGTGATTCACAAACTTTATGAGTGGACACTGATTGGTATATTCTTGTGAATAACATGTGAATATTTTTTTCATACACATTTGAGTCTGTTTATATATATATTGTGTATATATAGTAGTTTGGGGGTTCAGGGTCTTATATAGCCCTGCACTTTTTATGGCTGTTATGACTATTAAGTAGAATACATGCTGCTTTCAATAGCACAGTAACACCATATTTTAAGTAAAATAATCGGATTACACAAAGGACGGAGCTTTTACAAAACAGTGCCACCATTAATGGGGTGCCAAGTGCAACATTGTATATATATTTGGCTCTGATTTAGGCCCCATTCCAGGCAAAAAAAACTTGCTAACCTATCCTCACAGGCATATAATTCCACTTACCTGTTGAAGCCACAAGTATTTGCCTAAGTGCAGATAGAGTCCTCATAATGTAGGAGAACAGGAGAAGAACCGAGTCAGAGATGTCATGTGTCCACAGCCTCAGGTGAGTAAAAAATACTTTTCTTTTTAATTTTTTATAATTTTTATTTTACTAAAGTGATTAGTTATTATTTTATTTTTTATTTTACTTAATTTTTTTTATTTTTTTTACATTACAGAGTTCTGCTTTAATGCTATTACTGTATGCACAGTGTACGGTAATGCCAGCCTGGAGTGAATGCCATAAGCTTAATTGTGCATTCAGAGCTCTTGGGCCCTTTATACCAGCAATTTTGTGCTTTATACCCTGGTTGGTGGTACAAATCATTGCACTCTTCCCAAGCAATAATACGCTTCATATTCTCTGGTAAATGTCGCACTGTGCTCATGTAATACTAACACACCACAATAAGTCTTTTAGGTCCCATAGTAATACTAATGCTGCTCTAAGGCAATCACTGTGTGGAGTAACAATACTCCATGCTGAAGAGCTAAAAATTATTTAAAAACAATACTGTAAACACGCCTTTGTGGTCCAGTGGATGGGATGTGTCCAAGAGGGGAGGTCTTCTGCATAGCCCCGCCATACCTAGGCTGCGTCTCCCCCACCTGGATCAAGACCATGGCATAATGTGATGATGAAATTGTCCTCTTATGATGTTGTCTTATTTACTGTCAATTCTGGGTGATACTGTACAGCAGCTTCCTAGTGCCATTTAAGTGCTAGTCTACTCCACATTGGTCTTGAGAGGCCATGCAGAAGCAGACTTGTGATGTTTCTGTCAATTGTTTAATCCTGCTTTTATGCTATTTGTGTCAACATTATATGTTGTGGGCAGCGGTGCAGTGGTGGCCGGGGTGTGGTGTCTCCCTGCCTCCTTCCTTTTGAGGAAAGGAGGTTTGGGGTCTGGCGGGGGTGTGCCACCCCCAGTCTGCAACAAGCTGTCCTTAACCCAATGGGTTGGTAATGCGTCACGGCCCACTCTTAGTGATGTTGCCATGGAGGTGTTGTCCCAGTCCCTGTAGTGACTTTTGAACTCCCACAACTTCCTGTTTGTAGGTTTCTTCCAATTGCAATCCTTTATTTTGTATGTATACATGTTCTTTATGCCACTTGGGGAGTGGGGCACATTGTTCAAGACAGCAGTGGTTTAACAATGCAGAGGGCATTTGATCTTTATCCCAGCCCATCCAGATGTTCGTTCCACTCTTCCATTCTATTTTGCTTTAATTTTAATGGGGTTGTATAGGAAAAAAAAATTTTCCCTAAATAGCTTCATTTACCTTAGTGCAGTCCTCCTTCACTTACCTCATTCTTCGATTTTGCTTTTAAATGTCCTTATTTCTTCTGAGAAATGCCCACTTCCTGTTCTTCTGTCTGTAACTCACCACCGTAATGCGAGGCTTTCTCCCTGGTGTGGAGAAAGCCTCTTGAGGGGGGAGGGGGCGAGCAGGAGTGTCAGAACGCCCACTGACACACAGCTCCTTTCTCTATCTGCAAAGTAGAGAGTGTTCTGACCCTCCTGCTCGCCCCCTCCTCCCTCAAGAGGCTTTCTCCACACCAGGGAGAAAGCCTCGCATTACTGTGTGGAGTTGCAGACAGAAGAACAGGAAGTGAGGATTTCTCAGAAGAAATAAGGACATTTAAAAGCAAAATCGAAGGATGAGGTAAGTGAAGGAGGACTGCACTAGGGTAAAGGAAGCTATTTAGGGGAAAAAAAACTGTACCTTTACAACCCCTTTAACCACTTAAGGACCGCCTCATGTACATATACGTCAGCAGAATGGCACAGGCAGGCACATCAACGTATATATACGTCCTCTGCTTGACGTGGGTCGGGGGTCCGATCGGGACCCCCCCCCCGGTACATGCGGCGGTCCCCGTGGCTTCAGGAGCGATCCGGGACGACGGCGCGGCTATTCGTTTATAGCCGCTCCGTCGCGATCGCTCCCCGGAGCTGAAGAACGGGGAGAGCCGTGTGTAAACACGGCTTCCCCGTGCTTCACTGTGTCGGCGCATCGATCACGTCATCCCCTTTATAGGGAAGACACGATCGATGACGTCATTCCTACAGCCACACCCCCCTACACTAGTAAACACATACACAGTGATCCCTAAATGTTACAGCGCCCCCTGTGTTTAACTCCCAAACTGCAACTGTCATTTTCACAATAAAGAATGCAATTTAAATGCATTTTTTGCTGTGAAAATGACAATTGTCCCAAAAATGTGTCAAAATTGTCCGAAGTGTCCGCCATAATGTCGCAGTCACGAAAAAAATCGCTGATCGCCGCCATTAGTAGTAAAAAAAAAATAATAAAACTATCCCCTATTTTGTAAACACTATCAATTTTGCGCAAACCAACTGATAAACGATTATTGCGATTTTTTTTACCAAAAATAGGTAGAAGAATACGTATCGGCCTAAACTGAGGGAAAAAAAATGTTATATATGTTTTTGGGGGATATTTATTATAGCAAAAAGTAAAAAATATTGCATTTTTTTCAAAATTGTCGCTCTATTTTTGTTTATAGCGCAAAAAATAAAAACCGCAGAGGTGATCAAATACCACCAAAAGAAAGCTCTATTTGTGGGGAAAAAAAGACGCCAATTTTGTTTGGGAGCCACGTCGCACGACCGCGCAATTGTCTGTTAAAGCGACGCAGTCCCGAACTGTAAAAACCCCTTGGGTCTTTAGGCAGCATTTTGGTCCGGGGCTTAAGTGGTTAAGCCTGGCCTTTCTGAGGCTGGATTCACACCTATGCATTTTTAGTGCTTTTTGCATTTTGCAGATTTGCACTACAGCCCATTTACCATGGTTTCCTATGGAACACGTTCTGTAGAGCAAATCTACAAAATGCAAAAAACACAAAAAATGCATTGGTGTGAATCAGGCCTAAGCGAGGAAATCACATGGGAGGAGACCTGGCTAGATGCATTTAATGTTGGGTTTGTATTTCTTTTTTATTGTTCTAAGTCTACAATTAAGTATACCTTAACAGTTTTTAGAAAATCTTCTCCTTAAATTATTCTTCAAAATAATTGGGAGCTTGCCCAGAGTGGCACTAGCTCTGATCCATAGCTCATAACCTACCCCATTTAGGATATACCAACATCCCTGGTCTGGAGTTCAAGTTTTTTTTTCTAGTGCCTGGCACCATTCTAGTGCTTGGCACCAGTAGGTTTATCCCTCTAGCAGGTAATACATATCTTCCTGCTTTGGGCTTTTCCCCTTTCTCCCTGTCCATTCCCCCTGAACGTTTTAACTCACTGCTACCCCTTTTAGAGGTTGGATTTCTTTAACCTTTTCTAATAGGCATGTAGTAGCCAAGGCTTTTTTTTCTTATCTGAGCAACCGAAATGTCTTCTCAGACATCCACTTGCCCTGTTCGTTCTCAAATGCCAATTAGAATCGACATCCATAAACCTCCATTATTATTTTTTTATGTGGAATGTTAAAGGGTTAAACATTCCTAAAAGGAGGACCAGGGTCCTTCGGGACTTGTGTGGAGGGGAAGGGTGGCCTTGCTTCACAAGACACATTTTCAAACTGGAACAGTCCCAAGCTCACTGACTTCATATACCCATAGGCGTATCATAGTATGTACTTGGGGCTAGATTCACAAAGGGGAATCTCTTTTATCTCTGTTTCTATCTATGCGACTGATTCATAGAATCAGTTACGCATAGATATCCATAAGATCCGACAGGTGTAATTGTTTTACACTGTCGGATCTTAGGATGCAGTACCGCTGCCGCCGCTGGGGGGAGTTTGCGTCGTAAACCAGCATCAGGTATGCAAATTAGGAGTTATGGCGATCCACGACGGATTTTCACGTTCGCTACGTCGCCGCTAGTCTAGTTTTTCGTCGCAAATTTAGTCGTCATTTTGGGTGCCCTAACTTTAGTCAGCAATCATATTGCTGTCTAAAGTATGGCCGTCGTTCCCGCGTCGAAATTTTAAATTTAACGTCGTTTGCGTAACACGTCCGGGAATACGGAAGTACGCTACGCGCGTCGCCGTTTGAAAAAATTACATCACGGCGCGCAAAGCACGACGAGAATTGCGAAACGGAGCATGCGCAGTAGGTCCGGCGCGGGAGCGCGCCTAATTTAAATGGCACACGCCCATTTGAATTGGCCTGCCTTGCGCCGGAGGCCGCCGGCGTAGTTTTCATCGCAAGTGCTTTGTGAATCAGGCACTTGCGATGAAAACTTGCGGCGGTGTAACGTATCTATGATACGTTACGCCGCCGCGATTCTACGTGAATCTGGCCCTTGGACTCTCAGGTACCGTACACACGATAGAATCCATCCGCTGAAAAATCCCAGCAAATGGGTTTCAGCGGATAGATCCTATGGTGTGTACACTCCAGCGGATCTGTTTCCGCGGATATTTCTCCCCTGGGATGGATTCCAGCAGATCGAATATCTGCTGGAATCCATCCCAACGGATGGATCCGCTGGTCTGTATAGACTCACCGGATCCATCCGTCCGAAGGGATCCCCCGCATGCGTCGTAATGATTCGACGCATGCGTGGAATTCCTTATATGACAGCGTCGCGCACGTCGCCGCGTCATAATCGCGGCGACGGCGCGACACGTCATCGCCAGAGGATTTCGGCGCGGATTTCAATGCGATGGTGAGTACACTCCATCGCATTAAAATCTGCTGAAATCCTCGAGAGGATTTATCCGCGGAAACGGTCCGCTGGACCGTATCCGCGGATAAATCCTCCCGTGTGTATGGGGCCTAAAACTAAGGGTGTGAGCAACCCATCAAATAAGAGAGCACTATTTTGGTGTGTATATTCTATCTGTTACATGTATGCTGCGGATCTGAAGAGGAAGGTTCCTCTTCAGGCACATGGCAGGCAATAGCACACTATTAGCAGACTCTGGGTCACAGAAGCACAAAAGTAAGCGCACTCCTGTGACCCACAAGAGAAGTATGGCCAAAAAACTTTGACCATACTTTTCTTTTAAGGGGGTGGTGTGATGTGCTATTTCAGCACATAGCACTGTTTACATTTTTCAACTTTTTTGGGCTAATTCAAAGTGGTTGTAAAACATTAAGGTGAAAAAGTACTTGTACAGCCCTCTCATCCCCCCAAATACTTACCTGAGTCCAGCACTGTGGCCATCTGTAGCAGTTCTTTCCTCTCTCCCCACTGTCACAGGCTTTGCTGAGGCAGCAGGAGCCATTGGCTCATGCTACCATCAATCAAATCCTGTGAGCAGAGAGCGGAAGCCAGGGCAGATCCGCGCTGTATCTGTCTATGGACGCACACAGCCTGGTTTGGGAGCGAGTCCACATTAGTGCCCCCCCTAGTAAGTGGCCTTCTATGATGGCGCATTGAGAAAAGGAGGAGCCCAGAGCGCTGGCGGGGGATCCCAGAAGAGGAGATTCAGGGCTGTTTTGTGCAATTCCATTGAACAGAGCACGTAAGTATAACATGTTTGTTATGTAAAAAAAATAAGCCTTACAAGCACTTTCAATTGATTGAACATATACAGAGTCACACTTTATTCACGTCTCCATGCTGCACTGCAATAAGTGGAGCTGTGGTACCATCTGTTGCACTATGATAAAGTGCAGCATGGTGATTTTAACAGGGCACATATACAACAATTGTTTTCTATGCGCTCTTGCGTTGACTGGCGTTAATCAGGTACAGAAAAATGGCAGTAAACTGGCCCCCGGGATTTACATACACTTTAATAATTAATTTTCTCTACAATGAGGAAAATATACCAGTTGTAACATAAGTTTACCTCTCTAACACTAGCATTCTATTCTATTTTCTCCACAAACTACAGTATATGGTCTGTGAACCATATATGATCATGGACTGTATTTGATCTTTGTAATTCTACTTAATCTCTAACATACAATTCATCCAATACCCATGTAATGCTCTGTGTAAACAGGGAAATTATATACCATAGTGTAAACTCTTTGTATTCTACAGTGAGGAACACAGGAATGGATAAGCTGGCCATGCACCAGTAAAATTTTGTTTGAAAATGTTTGTTTTTCAGAAAGTTTTTTCAATTTTCTAATGGTTAGTGGGGTCAAACCAATGTTTGTTTTAAACTTTAGTGAAGAGAAATTTAAAGGAGCAGGAACTTGGAAACCTTTTTCTCCAAAAACAACAAAATTCGAACTGTAAATGTGGTTATCGTTTAGGAAAAATCATACAAAGCACACTGCAAAACTGTGTAATATGCCTAGGATTCCTTTGAAGTATCAGGTCTAAATAAACATTTCAAGGGCTTTCGAACACAGTTAGACAATGGCAGGATATAATGCTCTGACGAAAGATTTTTCAGAATTTTCGTATGAGTGTTTAAACAAAATTCTACTAGTGTTTGGCCAGCTTTACTTTTTATAGGGAGGAAATTAAAGAAAATAGTGACATTTTTTGTGAAACAAAAAAAAAAGAAAATGGTCATGGCTGTTCGGAGGTCATCTGGTAAATAATACTAGGATCACAACTGAACTTGTCAAGATACAATGACCTTGCATCTCAGGGAGGGTGATTGATAGATGATTCCCTGATACAAGCCAAAGCAAAGCCAGGGAAAAGGATTAGACCCTAAAGTAATCATGATATTGAAATCTTGGCAGGGGGCAGCCTTTAGATCTATGCACTTTGGATGTGACTTTTGATGGGATTAGGATGGAACAATTTGGAATGTTTTTTCTGGCTTTTCTGGCCACCATGCTGGTTGTTCTATAAACTCTTACAACAGGTTTGCCAATGTATGATGGCATCAAATTCTGTTAATTACCTTACCATAGCTGCCTGCAGGAGCTTGCAGAGGATATCAGAGATGTCACTGACCCAAACATGTAGGACAAAATTATTGGAAGAGTGGTGGAAATCTTTGTACATATAGTGAATCCACCATGAACAGGGCCGCCATCAGGAATTATGGGGCCCCTTACACAGCTTCAGGCATGGGCCCCCTGGAGCAGAGAACCGGGAACCGGGGGGGGGGGTGCTCTGCCGCCTGAAATTGAGAAGCGGGGGGGGGACCCGCCGCAAATTGAGAAAATTGAGAAGCGGGGGGCCCTTTACAAAAAAAAAGGAATAAAGAAAAATATATAAAAAAAAGGGGGGAGTAGCCATCCGGGGCCCTGGAGACCTCTGGGCCCTTTAATAAAAATAAAAATAAATAAAATATATATATATATATAAAAAGGGGGGTTGCCATCTGGGACCCTGGGGAGCTCTGAGCCCTTTATTAAAAAAATTACAAAAAAAAGGGGGTTGCCATCCGGGACCATGGGGACCTCATGGCCTTTTAATAAAAATAAAAAAGAAACCTCTGGGCCCTTTAATAAACAATAATAAAAATAATAATAATATTTTATTGATATTTTTTGTGATAGGCCAACACAGTGTGGCACATAATTGTGAAGTGGAAAAAAATTATAAATGGTTTACATTTTTTTTTACAAAAAAATATCTGAAAACTGTGGCATGCATTTGTATTCAGTCAATCTTTGTAGAAGCACCTTTCACTGCAAATACAGCTGCAAGTCTTTTTTAGGATGTCTCTACCAGTTTTGCACATCTAGAGAGTGACATTTTTGCCCATTCTACTTTGCAAAATAGCTCAATATTCTCAATTGAAATTAGGTCTGTACATTGACTGGGCCATTCTAACACACGAATATGCTTTGATCTATACATTCCATTGTATCTCTGGTTGTATGTTTAGGGTCGTTCGCCTGCTGGAAGGTGAACCTCCACCCCAGTCTCAAGTCTTTAGCATCTGACAGGTTTTCTTCTAAGATTGCCCTGTATTTGGCTACATCCATCTTCTCATCAACCCTGACCAGCTTCCCTGTCCCTGCTGAAGAAAAGCATCACTACAACATGATGCTGTCACCACCATGTTTTTACAGTGGGGATGGTGCGTTCAGGGCTATGTGCAGTGTTAGTTCTCTGCCACACATATCATTTTGCTTTTAGGCCAAAAAGTTCAACTTTGGTCTCATTTGACCACAGCACCTTCTTCCATGTTTGCCGTGTCCCACATGGCTTCTCACAAACTGTAGACAGGACTTCTTATGGCTTTCTTTCAACAATGGCTTTCTTCTTGCCACTCTTCCATAAAGGCCAGATTTGTGGAGTGGACAACTAATGGTTGTCCTGTGGGCAGATTCCCCCACCTGAACTGTGGATCTCTGCAGCTCCTCCAGAGTTACCATGGGCCTTTTGGCTGCTTCTCTGATTTCTGCTCTCCTTTCCCGGCCCCTCGGTTTAGGTGGACAGCTATGTCTTGGTAGGTGTCTTGGTAGGTTTGTAGTTGTGCCTTACTCTTTCCATTTTCGGATGATGGATTGAACGATGCTCTGTGAGATAGATGTTTTTATAACCTAACCCTGCTTTAAACTTGTCAACAACTATATCCTGGATCTGTCTGGTGTGTTCCCTGGCCTTTATGATGCTGTTTTTCACTAAGGTTCTCAAACAAACCTCTGAGGGCATCACAGAACAGCTGCATTTATACTGAGATTAAATTACACACATTTGTACTCAATTGGTTCCACAAAATTTTAGTTAGGGGTAAAGGGGGCTGAATACAAATGCAAGCCACACTTTTTACATTTATTTGTAAAAAGTTTTGAAAACCATTTATCATTTTCCTTCTACTTCACAATTACGTGCCACTTTGTGTTGGTCTTTCACATAAAATACATTTATGTTTTTGGTTGTAACATGACAAAATTTGGAAAATTTCAAGGGGTACGAATACTTTTTCAAGGCACTGTATATACATAGGGCTTTTTTTTCAGCTGGAACTTGGTGGAACTCGGTTCCACCACTTGAGTTCCACCACTTTTGGCTCATGCTTCCTGCCTACCACTATCACCTGTAAACACAGAAGTCACCCACAGTGGAGGAACTAGAGCCGACTGGGTGCTTCAGCTTAATACAGCAACAAAAGTAAGATATGTGATGAGGTTTGGAAGGCGAGTGTGTGTGTGTGTATGTGTGTGAGGAGGTTCCGGGGGGCGGCCATGATTGAGTTCCTGCACTTATTTTCTGAGAAAATAAGCTATATATACAGTAAAGACCAAAAGTTTGGACACACCTTCTCATTCAAAGAGTTTTCTTTATTTTCATGACTATGAAAATTGTAGATTCACACTGAAGGCTTCAAAACTATGAATTAACACATGTGGAATTACTAAACGCAAACCGGATGGAATAGAATGCCGCTGCAAGATGCAACAGTGTCACCAGCAAAGCACCCCCACACCATCACACCTCCTCCTCCATGCTTCACGGTGGGAACCAGGCATGTAGAGTCCATCCGTTCACCTTTTCTGCGTCGCACAAAGACAAGGGGGTTGGAACCAAAGATCTCAAGTTTGGACTCATCAGACCAGAGCACAGATTTCCACTGGTCTAATGTCCATTCCTTGTGTTCTTTAGCCCAAACAAGTCTCTTCTGCTTGTTGCCTTTCTTTAGCAGTGGTTTCCTAGCAGATATTCTACCATGAAGGCCTGATTCACACAGTCTCCTCTTAACAGTTCTAGAGATGTGTCTGCTGCAAAAGGTGGCTACTTTGAAGAACCTAGAATATGAAATATATTTTCAGTTGTTTCACACTTTTTTGTTATGTATAATTCCATAGTTTTGATGCCTTCAGTGTTAAACTACAATTTTCATAGTCATGAAAATAAAGAAAACTCTTTGAATGAGAAGGTGTGTCCAAACTTCTGGTCTGTACTATATATATATATATATATATATATATATATATATATATATATATATATAGTAGTGAATTCCACTGATGGTATTATTCTTTACCCCAAGCAGACAAAAAAAAAAAAAAAACATTCTTGTTGTTGATTTAACACCCAAACCCAGTGCTGCAAAACCAATTTCCTCTCCAGTACACCACCATGCAGTGAGTATAAGATGGACCCGTACCTGTTTCCAAGTTTCCTGATGAAGTCAGGTGATCAGTGACCATACGCTTGGGGAGGAGCCATGTGACGTCACCGTTTAGGATGAGGAGTAGTGGCAACTACTGTTTGATACACGCTGGATGTTTTATTTTACTGCATTGTAACAAGCAATTGCTTTGTGAGTATTATTTACATTTTTAATAAAGTAGTTGGTATTTTACTTACTACATTATGGCAGTCTGTCTGTGGTTTTGAGCTCTGTCCACAGAAACCTTGTAACATTAAAGTCTACGTTAAAGTGGAGCAGAGGGAGAGGATACAATTGAGTTTTATACTAAGGGCGAAGATTGTTGATCATCCTTTTGACAACTCTTACATATGACTAGCTCAAAGTTGGGGATCAAGCCAGAGGCGTAGCTTGAAGCTTGTGGGCCCCGATGCAAAAGTTGACTTGGGCCCCATGCCCACTACCACCCACCACACTTCCACTGTGTGTGCAGATACATCCACCACACGCCAAGATACTTAAAGTGGCTTAAGAGTTTTGAGTTCCCAGAGTTCCTCCTTACATCAGATTTGGGAGAGCAAAGCCATGTGACACAGAATCTGTAACCTGCAGCCCCTCAGGAGGTGTTAAGGGATTTGTTTTAGCAATTTCTGATGGTTTCTCTGTCAGTGTTGGCAGGTGTTGGGGATGGTCAACCCCTGGAGGTGTGTGTCTTTTCCCCAGTTGTCATGGAAGTGGGGTAAGCAGACATCCCCAGGTGGGAGGTACAGAGAATCCCAGCTGGTGACTAGGAGACACGGAGTGGTGTCTTACCTCACCAGTGACATCGGTCCCATCATGGCTACAGGACAGCACTCTCCTCTTAACTCGCTGAGCTTGTGTGTGAGTAAAAGTATGATTATACAGTACAGCACAGTACAGTAGTAATATACAGTACAGTACCATTCCATGTTGCCAGCACACAACACAAACACTTCCCCATCCTGGGCTGTTCTCACCCCATGCTCCTCTCCATTCAGGAAATGGCTCACAGCTTCTCCCCAGACAACGAGAACAGAGGGGTGTGGACTGTGGAAGGCAAAGTGGAAGCCCAGTACTGGAGTGAGGCTGTGGGGCCCTAGGGCAGATTGGAACTTGACTTTGTGGAGGATATGATAATATCACAGGGAGGCTGCAGGGGCCCCCTGGGGTTAGGGGTGGGGTTGCGATTGTGACCCCTGCAACCCCTTATGCTACGCCCATGGATCAAGCGCTCCTAGACCTTTTATATGGGTCTATAAAAAAGGTACAGGTCCATCTTATATTCACTGGAGAGGAAATAGAGTAAATTATTGGGAATAAATTTCATGCATTTGTATGGTGGATTCACCATATTTATTGCACAGTAGTGTGGTTTGATTCGGCATTACACCTTTATTATTTACATTAAGTATTTTGTTACAATACAGCAGCGCAACACATTGATGTATAGTCTATTTTATATTTCTGTCTATGTGAGGAACACACATTTTGCGTTTGCAGCAGCTGACATATTTGCTTTCATCACATCACAGATTGTTGGCAGTGCACTGTTTTTTTTTTTTTCCTTTTAAATAATCTTTCTACATATACTGTACTGTATAATCATACTTTTACTCACACAACCAATTATGCAGAGTGCAGTAAAAAAGGAATGTTATGACATAAATGCTCACTTACATAAGCTGAAAAAAGAGCAATGGATATTTGAGTTGGAGTAATCTTAAACAGCCAATTCCAGTTTACAATCAGCAGCTGGTGCATTCAGTAAAAGGTTTTCAGTTTCAGGAAATGACGTGTGTTCTACACAATTGTTCAGGTATTAAGATGTTCCACAGTGATTTTTCTTTCAGGTTATATCATTTGGTTGCATGGATGGCTTTATAAAAAAATCAATATCACCTTTATTTAGACCACTCCCTTATATCTGTAGATTGACCAAATACAGTGGCATTTTAACATTGTTCTTACCATTAAAGGACAACTATTCTTATCAAGCATATTAACCTTTATTCAGGAACACCAAGCACATCTGCATATCTAACCTTTTGCATTCCTGTTCTGTGAGAGCCATGGTGGATGCTCAGGCCTGTTCACATTGCTGTGGCTGAGAAGCTTCACAGTGCAGCGATTTTAACTGCAATTTTAACTTTTTAACACCCAAAAATCTGCTGTGTACTTTTCAAACAGATTATTCAGGATTGATCTTTAACAAATTACTTGCAATGTATTGTAATATGATTAATGCAATTTTCACATATACCTCCAGCTGAAAGTGCTTAGTGAAAATAAAATGGTAAATGGCTGCAAACAGGTCAGTAGCAGAAATGTAGTCAGCGACACATCAGTTGTTCAGAATGATCACGTTTAAAGGGTATGTAAACCAAAAACAAAAATTCAATATAATACAATTTACCAGCCCTTATAGAGGAACTCCACCCTTACTATCAAAATATATTTTTTATAAAAGTAAGAAAAAAAACATACTTATTGAATCCAGCGTTTTCTTGGTTGTAGGGGAAGTTCTCCTTACACTGCTCCTCTTCGGTGCCACCAATTGAGATTTGGTGCAAGTTTATGGAACATGACAGATCCCCATGGCATGTCTGCACTACTAC
Source organism: Rana temporaria (assembly GCF_905171775.1). NCBI lineage: Eukaryota > Metazoa > Chordata > Amphibia > Anura > Ranidae > Rana > Rana temporaria. Next base: position 111,221,067 of record NC_053497.1, read on the forward strand.
CTTTTATAATGAACATTTTTTTGGTGTTTTTTGCCTAATTATTACCCCCCTTTTTTATACAGTGGAACCTCGGATTACGAGCATAATCTGTTCCAGGAGAATGCTCGTAATCCAAAGTATTTGCTTATCAAAGGGAGTTTCCCCATTGAAGTTAATAGAAACGAAAATAATTTGTTCCGCATTGACTTCAATGGCATGCATTACCACATGCGCCCAGAGGTGGGGGGGCGCCGGAGAGCCTCGGAAACAGCCGGAAAGGCCCGATGACACCTCGGCTGACCTCGGCAAACCTCGGAAAGACTCCATTCCTGAGGTTTGCTGAAGGTCAGCCAAGCTGTACTCTGGACTTTTTGTGCATTTCCGAATGGCTCCACTCGGCTCCGGCACCCACCACCACAGGCCAAACGCGGTACTGCACACCGCTTTGGCCTGAATCCTGCTTGTTTTACAAGACAACACTCGCAAACCGAGTTAGGATTTTTTTAAATACAGTGCTCGTATTGTGAAACGCTCGTTAACCGTGTTACTCACAATCCAAGGTTCCACTTTATATGTTTTTTATGTTGTTTGGGACTTTATTTAAACATAACTAATTAATTCACCTCGATTATTTATTTATTTGAGTTTTTTCACTTGAGATACAGGTTATCGTGTTTGCACAATTTGAACACGTTATCAATTAATTAATAATCAATTTTTTGATTATCTTATTCACCGAATAATTTTTGATAACTTTTTTCTGATTTCATAATATGTATTAATTTATTTGGGTTTTTGCGCAATCTCTTTTTGTGTATATATAAGTTTATGAATTAAGTATTTATTTCTTAGAGATAGCAGCATATGTATATCCATATGTAGATAATGTATATTTCACTCACTTGTTTTCACATGTTTATGGTATTGAGTGTATAGTTAGTTGGGTGAGCACAGAATAACCAACTATATGCATGTCTACACTACTGCTAGACAACCTGAACATGAGCAGAAACACTGCAGGCCCTGACAGTAAACTGACAGAGACCCAGCATTGTTTCTGTGCATGTGCTGGATCCAGCAAGTTGCTTCCTGCGATGCTTAGATTAGAAATCACAGGAGGCAGTTTGTGGAATTAAAGAGTAAAGTAAACCATGGCATTCCTGCACATGCACAAGGTCTGGGGACGTCATCCTTGGACCTGCACCTCAGGGAAAAAAGTATTTACTTGGAATTGTTTTTTTTTTTTTTGATCAAAAAGGTTTTTATTGCTCACACAACAGACAAACATAGTACAGATGACATTGTACATTCAAAATGCAAATGAGCATATCTTCAAGAATACAGTTCAACCATCAGATGCACTTTATAAAATCACTATGCACAATCATTTTAGCATCAGAACCAACTGGACACCGACCCCTAAACTCCGCCCCCGTCCTCTCTCCCAGTCCACCCCCCTCCATTCATCCTCCCGAGTAATCAGGCCCGGGGCCCTGCAGATCGGTCCCTGTCCCTACATCCCCCCAAGTAGCCGTTCTTGAACTAGTTCCACGGGGCTCAGCCCCGGCGTTGCGAGCCATGGGTCCCATAGTCTGAAAAATTTACCTGCGTTACCCCTGTGCTGGTAGATGTATTTCTCCATCAATAGAGTCCTGCCCACATGTTGCACCCAAATCTTAACTGATGGGGGCTCCCTCGACTTCCAGTGTATAAGGATAAGCTTTCTCGCCTGGAACAGAGCCCTGGCAAATGCCACTCTAGTGGCCTCTTCTACTATCGCCCCTTCCAACACGCCCAGCAGGCAGCAGAGTGGGTCTAATGGGACACTAGTCTGAAACACAGAGTTTAGGGTCACCAGAACCTCCGACCAGTACCTATGAAGCTTGGGACAACGCCAAAGCAGATGGACCAGGTCCCCCTGGGCCGCCCTGCATCGACCACATAGTGGGTCTGGGGCACGGCCCATTCTAAAGAGTTTGACCGGAGTGTAGTGCACCCGGAGTAAGATGTAGAGCTGAGACACCCTTTGCGACACATTCAGCGAGCAGGCGTTCACCGCCAGCAGGGCTTCCTCCCATACTTCCCCCTCAATCGGCCCTAAGTCTGTCTCCCATTGCTCTGCCACCCTCATAGGATGTCCCTCCAGAAACGACGACAGGAGCATATTGTAGCATTGAGAAATCATGCCTTTGGTATCCCGCGCTTGAAACAACGCCCGGAAAACCGGAGTGGGGGACTGAACCCACTCAACCGCTGCCCCCTGCGCTCTCACTGCGTGCTGTAGCTGTATGTAATAAAACTGCATATTGCGTGGCAGGTTAAATCTGTTTTGTAGTTCACTGAAGGGAAGTAAGGCCCCCCCCCCCTGAAGATATTTTTAAGATGCGTGACCCCGTAGGAGCTCCACCTGCGTCCCTGCTCAATTTTGGCCAGCTCCTCATAGGAGTCGTTCCCCCAGATGGGACTGAACTCTGTGAACCCGGCTACATCTTGGAGCTGTTTAGCCTTATTCCATACCTTCTGGATAAGAGCATATGTGGGCATTCGCCTATTGGGTTTTTGGAATTTACAAGCCTCCAGCCCCTCTGGTATCGAGGCTGCCCCCGATCCCCGCAACATAAGTTGAGCCGCCGAGGCATCGGGTTGCACCCCTGTGGTTCCTATCAGATGTTGGAGTTGGGCCGCTAAGTAATATATCCAAGGATTGGGTAGTGCCAGCCCTCCCCCCTCCTTCAGGCGCTGCAGCTGTTCTAGTTTAATCCTGGGGGTTTTGGTGTGCCACAGCAGCTGCCTGAAAAGAGAGTTAACCACCCTGAATACTTTCAGGGTGATCACCATAGGAGCGTTGTGCAAGAAATACAGCAATTGGGGCATTAGTATCATTTTGATGAGGTTTGTTTTGCCTGCCAGGGACATTTTTAGTTTGTTCCACACTTGAATTTTATCTCTGAATTTAGATAACAGGGGGTACACATTTAATTTACAGTAGTCCGTAATCGTGGGGGATATCCAGACCCCCAGATATTTAAAAGATGGCACTACGGGCACTGGACACACAGGGCCACCCCCTAACGCGGGCGTCCCATCCAGGAACATCAGGGCCGATTTGGTCCAATTAATTGTAAGCCCCGAAAAGCAGCCAAAGTCAGTGATAATGGCCATGACCTGTTGTAGAGATCCCTCCGTGTCCTCCAAGAAGAGGAGCATGTCATCGGCGTATAACATGATTTTCTCATGCATGTCACCATATCTAAACCCTCGAATCGCCTCGCAGCTCCTTACCAGGACCGCAAGGGGCTCGATGGCCAGAGCAAAGAGCAGGGGGGACAGGGGACATCCCTGCCTGGTCCCCCTGCCCAGAGCAAAGGCATGGGACATCCTATCCGCCATGCGTATGGCCGCCTGAGGTGTAGCATACAGAAGCTGGACCCACCCTAGGAACCTAGGGCCGAAGCCGAATTTGGTCAGTACCGCCCATAGATACCGCCAGCCGACACTGTCGAAGGCCTTATTGGCATCAAGCGACAACAGTGCCCTACTGCCAACGGTCTCCGAGGGGGTCTGCATGTTCAGGTACAACCGCCGGAGATTCGTCGCCGTGGATTTGCATGGCATGAATACTGCCTGATCAGGATGTATAATGGACAGAATGATTTTGTTCACGCGCATGGCCAGGACTTTTGCAAGTATTTTGACGTCGCTCTGTAGCAGAGAAATGGGTCTATACGATCCGGGATCCAGAGGATCCTTGCCCGCCTTCAGTAGCAGAATAATGTTCGCCCTCGTCATGGAGGGAGGCAGGGCCCCCGAGTCGAGCGAGGCGTTGAACACCTCGAGCAACCTAGGCAGCACTACCCCCCCATACTGGGTATACACCTCCATGGGTAGGCCGTCATCCCCCGGGGCCTTACACGTGGGGAACGAGGCCACCGCCTCCCCCAACTCCTCCAGAGTCAGCGGCCTCTCCAGCTCGGTCCTTGCCCCCTCTTTCAGGGCCGGGAGAGCTATCGCGTCCATATAGCGCTGCAGCTCCCCGTCCGTGAGATCATCCCTTGAACTGTACAGTGCAGAGTAGAAAGCCGCTAACTCATTCAAGATTGACTCAGGTTCGTTCACCAGCCGCCCCTGCGTGTCTCGAATTGCTCCTATGGCCGGGGACGCCTGTTGCGACCTTGCAATTCTGGCCAACAAGCGGCCCGTTTTCTCCCCCTCCTCATAGTAGGCCTGCTGGGTAAAGAACCGCTTTTTCTCCGCGGTGGAGGATCTCAGCCGGTCCAGGGAGTCCTGGGCCGACATCCATGCCTCCCTCGCGGATTCCGAGGGGTCAACAACATAGGTCAGTTCTAACTGTCTCACCTGATCCTCCACCCGCTCCAGGAGAGCAGAGGAATTGTGCTTTATGGACGCAATCTCCTCAATAAACGTTCCCCGCAGGCATGCTTTAAAGGCATCCCAGCCCAGGGCTCTCTCCGCCCCCCCCCCAATTGTCTAGGAAGTATTGTTCTATCCGGCGTATAACATGGTCATGGGAAGTGAACAGTTTTAGCCAGAAGGCGTTTAGTTTCCACGGGGCTTTAGGCAGAGAGGACACCGGGCGCGTGACCAGGTGGGCCACTAGTGGAGAGTGATCAGAGACCCCTCGTGGGAAGTATTCCACCCTGGGGACCATATGAAGTACCTGCTGGGACCCGACACACAGATCAATGCGGGACAGTGAGCCGTGCGTTTTGGAGAAGCATGAGAACTGTTTGGTCGCAGGGTATCTAGCTCTCCAGACATCCAGCCACCCTACCTCTCCCATTAATCTGCTCAGAGCTGTCCCCCTACTCCCCTGGGGCATCCTAGCTGGCGGGTGCCTATCCTCTCTCGGGTCAATGCATGCATTAAAGTCCCCCATGATCATTACGGGGACATCGGGCTTATCACCCAAGTAGGACATCAGAAGCTGTAACACCTCTCTCGAAAAAGGGGGAGGAATATACACGAAAGCAAGAACCATTGATACCGTAAATAATTTGCAATATAAAAAGACATATCTACCGAGCGGGTCAACTAGTGCGTCTATTTCCTGGTAGGCCAAGGAGCCGTGTATCAGCACACTCACCCCCCTTGAATATGAGGTGTGAGTGGAGTGATATGCCTTGCCCACCCAGGAAAATCCCAGACACCCAACCGTGTCCTTGGTAAGGTGAGTTTCCTGCAATCCCACAATGGCAGGGAGAAATTTCTTCAGACCCGACCGTATCATAGTTCGTTTCAGCGGGTCATGCACCCCACGCACATTCCAAGTCACTATCGGGGTGGTGGCCATAGTTGAGTCTGAAAATAGTTACCGTCCAAGGTACGAGGCCTCGAGGCCATCTCCGGAGGGCGGGGCCTCAGCCGGGGCCGGGTCTGGTCCAGCAAGTAACCGTGCATCATGTGGCATAGGTCTGTGAGCAGAGCATCAAAAATAGTTAATAGTAAAAAAGATAAAGAACAGTTAAACATATGTGTCCACCCCTCGGCCCCGTCCGGGGCAGAGGTCGATCCCCTTCGCGATCTCCCGTTGCGTGGATCTAGCAGTCCTCGTGTGCCAACAGGGCACCAAAAAACAAGGGTAGACTCCCCCGGCCGGGGTTCGTCGCTGGTACCAAATAGCACAAAAATGTGGGCCCCCCCCTGTAGCATGGAGTCCAGAGGGGGTGCAATTCAGCTTCCGAAGCTCTTAAGTAACGCTAACAAAATATAATCAGGTAAAGTTCCAGCTTGCAGGTAACAACAGAACTGGTCTGCGGCGAACTTAGCGGCTATGTAGGGGTGCAGTTAGGGCCTCAATCGCCCCTGTCATCCTCGCGGCGTCTCCTCAGGTCCTGTTCATTATGGTCCAGCCACTGTGCGGCCTCAGCGGCAGATTCGAAGAACGTGGCTTGGCCCCTCACCGTAATCCGCAGCTTGGCTGGGAACAGCATAGCATAGTTGACTTGGATCCTCTGCAGGCGCTTTTTAACATCCACAAACTTGGCCCTCTTGCGTTGCACTTCTGCTGAGAAGTCGGGGTAGAACGACACTCTGGCTCCGTTGTAGTGCACCGATCCCCTTTCCCTGGCCAGCCGCAGGATGGTTTCCTTGTCCCTATAATTCAGGAGCCTGGCTAGGACGGATCTGGGGGGGCCGCCAGGAGGAAGGGGTCTGGGAGGCGTTCGGTGCGCCCTCTCTACTGCGTACAGCATGGAAAATGCCTCCTTGCCAAAGGTATCCTGGAGCCAGGTCTCAATGAACGTAGTGGGGTCCCTACCTTCCACCTTCTCGGGGAGACCCACTATGCGGACATTGTTCTTTCTCAGGCGGTTCTCAATGTCATCTGTTTTTGCGGCGGCCTGTGCGGACTGCTGCAATGCGGACCTAACGTCCCTGGTAAGGGGTGGGAGCGCGTCCTCTACCTCGCTGATGCGCCCCTCCACAGCAGTGGCCCTCTCCCTGATCTTCTGGAGGTCATGGCGCATGAGAGACACTGTCTCAGTAAGCTCCCCAAACTGTGCCTTCAGGCTGTCCACCGAGGCTGTAACTGAGGTTGTGCATTTCTGCACCGCCCGGAGGATCTCACTAAGTGTGGGTTGTGGGGCATCATCCTGTAGTTCCCCAAATATGTCCTGCATAGTGTCCGTGGAGCTCTCAAGTGGCAGCGTGTCATCCATAGCAGGATCACCATTGAGGCCTTGCACTCTCTGCGCCCATGTCGGCTGTGTAGGAGCCGGAGAGCTGGTAGATCCCTGCAGCCTTTGGGTGTAATAGAGCATGTCCTTGGGGGGTTCTTTCCCCTGGTGTTTGGCCGCTTTGGGCGCCTTACCGCCAGCCTCTGCATGTTTTTCATGCCCTCGCGCTGCTCGCTGCTGCTGAGAGGCCCCGGCGCCATCTTGGATCTCCATGGCCGGACCGACCGCGGCTCCTTTCTCGGGTTTGCGGGTCATTCGGACCCTCGCCGATCGTCCAGACACCCCCCGCTGAGGTCCGTGGAGTGCGCTGCCTCGATTGGTCCGCTCGCCGACGTCGGTTTTCGCCGGTAACAGGATCGTAACAGGATCAATAGCGGGAGCTCCGTGAACTGCGACTGTTCACATGCCCGTCCAGGCCACGCCCCCTGGAATTGTTTTTTTGATAGGAAAATAAAAAATATATATGTAAAAGAGAATTTCTAGATGAATCCTCTTCTCTTTAATAGGAAAGTCCCAATTGTGATAACCAGGTGCTCCTAAACAGTAAATATTCCTCCTGTGAAGCATTCAAATACAACGCGATTTCACCACTTCCGTGATCTTGCCATCACCGTTAAAAATGGCCACTCACCAGATCCTATTCAATAAGTGCCTTTGGTTCATTCCCAGGGTAACCACTCCTATTTTGCATTACCACAGCTGTCAGGTATCTCGAATATATTATTATTGCCTCTCTTTCTCTATAAAAGCTCACAGGGAAAGGATGCCCATCATAGTGTAGTAGATAAAAGAATTTATTGGTTTAAAATACAAAGCATATATTGCACTCACATTTTAGTGTGCCTGTGTGACGGCACCAGTTTTCTCCAGCAGTGTATCTATGCAAACATATGAGAGAATAAGCGTTCCTCTATTCTGTTCCCCCCGAGCCTCTCTTGCGATTGGTATGATGTCCCGTGGGTGTCAGCAGCCTATACGCGTTTCGCAAAGTTTGTTGCATCATCAGGAAGCTGCTGTACTCCTGTTGTACTCTATATTTATGCCCCTCATATGGCCAACTGTAATTAGAGGATCACGCCCACTTCCACCTACTTTGAATTAGGCCGGCTTACACCTACGAATTTACGTTACGCCGGCGCAACGTTGGGAGCATTTGCTTTGTGAATACTGTGCTCGCCGCTCAATACGCGTATTCAATACGCTACGCCGGCATAACTATGCGCCGTTGTATGTGAATCCGGGCCATAGAGTACAACAGGAGTACAGCAGCTTCCTGATGATGCAACAAACTTTGCGAAACGCGTAGAGGTTGCTGACACCCACGGGACATCATAACAATCGCAAGAGAGGCTCGGGGGGAAGGGAATAGAGGAACGCTTATTCTCTCATATGTTTGCATACACGGCTGGAGAAGCATGGTGCCGGCACACAGGCACACTAAAATGTGAGTGCAATATATGCTTTGTATTTTAAACCAATAAATTATTTTATCTACTACACTATGATGGACATCCTTTCCCTGTGAGCTTTTATAGAGAAAGAGAGGCCATAATAATATATTCAAGATACCTGACAGCTGTGGTAACGCAAAATAGGAGTGGTTATCCTGGGAATGAACCAAAGGCACTTATTGAATAGGATCTGGTGAGTGGTCATTTTTAACAGTGATGGGAAGATCACGGAAGTGGTGAAATCACGTTGTATTTGAACGCTTCACAGGAGGAATATTTACTGTTTAGGAGCACCTGGTTATCACATTGGGACTTTCCTATTAAAGAGAAGAGGATTCATCTAGGAATTCTCTTTTACATATATATTTTTTATATATATATATTTTATATTTTTTACATTTTTTATTTTCCTATCAACATTTTTTTGCATTATATTAAATGTGGTTTAGCGACACAATATATATATTTTTTGTGAACCCGGAATAGGGTACTGCATGGGTTTAAAGATTTAAAGAGCACTATTTCTGATATACTAACACAAGTATGGTATGTTTATGTGTTTTTTCATATATATATATATATATATATATATATATATATATATACACACAGTTGTTTTAGAAGAATTTCTTGTATAATAATAATTTTTGGTGGATTGTCATTTATTAGTAAACTTGTGGTGGAATAGTACAAGGTGATATTCATAGGTGCTAATTAAGTTTGTTTATGGCACATGATTAGGTAGATGTAGGTCACCTACCAGGGTAGCGCAATACTTATACTATACCAACTACATTTTGGGCAAGCCACCATAGAGCAACTTGCACCCCTTTGATTGCAGCAAATCATTCAATATAGAACAAATTTTTACATTTGTGCCAGTAACATCCGTCCCTTATATCTGTCCCTGTGCCCACTGTCCCACCTGAATACTGAGGCCCCGTACACACGACCAGTTTCCTCGGCAGAATTCAGCTTCCGACCGAGTTTCTGGCTGAATTCTGCCGAGAAACCCGGCCGTGTGTACAATTTCGCCGAGGAAGCCGACGAGGAGCTCGACGAGGAAATAGAGAACATGTTCTCTATTTCCTCGTTATTCTATGGGAGCTCTCGGCCCGCCGAGCTCCTCGGCGGCTTCAGGGCTGAACTGGCCGAGGAACTCGATGTGTTTGGCACGTCGAGTTCCTCTGCCGTGTGTACGGGGCCTGAGAGAGGAAGGTAATTTCCCCAGCAGGAATGCAGACAACAGAAAAAACTGACAGAGGTTTTAACACTTCCCAATCCTACTAACTAAAAGTGAGAGAGCTTTGGAAAGCTTTCCATTCACTTCCTGTTTCATTGACCGCTGTCGCTACACAGGAAATAGGGGGAGATCCTCCCCAATAAAGGCGCAGACAGCAGTAAATTACTGATGGAGTTTCTAAGCCTTTACCGCTGTAATACATACAAAAAGATAAAAAAAAATTACCTAAAGCTCCACTATAAGATCAAAAATTACTTTTCTGGCAGAACTTTCTTAAAGCTGAGCTCCAGGCAAACCGCTAAATACACTGAATAAATATTTACAACTTTTTTACATGACTGTCTATCCTGTCTGGAGATGAACACAGCTAAGCCCCACAGCACGGCTCATCTAGCAGTGGAGGGAATCTGTTCCTTCTCTAGTGTCATTTTACTTCCACTTACAGGTCTCCTCCCCACCCCAACCCAATGACTAGACAGTTAAAAGAGAAGCAGCACACAGATGAGCCACTCTGCTTTCTCCACCTATCAGCATGCTTTTTGCACTATAACACATCTGACTAGCTCCTTGTGCTACACATTCTACAGAGCCAATGCAAGTGACTCTGTGCCTTGTGATTGCTGTGATGACAAATCACAGCAATCACAAACCTAATCACTAGTGTTTACATCTGGGAGCCCTCCCCTTCCTCTTACAGGGGAGGAAGCATAGGCGTGCGCACAGGGTATGCCAGGTGTGCCCAGGCACACCATAATCACCCTATGCAGCTCAGTAACCCCTCCTGCAGCGATACCGGCTACCCTCCTCTCCCGCCATCTGCTGCTGCGGGCACACACAGTTGATGTTTCAGGATGAGTGGGTGAAGTGGTAATGTCATTTACCAGCCCCTTACCTTTCTGAATGAAGACAGTGATTGGTACCATGTGTTTGAGCTTGGAGGTGCATGCACACCCTAATACAATAGGCTGTGCACGCCTATGGGAGGAAGTATTTATCAATTAAGATTTGTGAATGAAGATCAGCAGCAGCAGATCATTTATAATGTGGGTTGTACTTGGTTGTGGTATAATTTTCTTTTTCTTTTACCCCATGGTGTCTCTATGTGACTTGTATATTAACTACACCACCTTCCTCATCCTGCACATTAACCCCCCCCCCCCCCAATCTCCATCCTCCCACTTAAAGTGACAAAAACCCCTTCACCTCCTTCTCATTAATACATTCATGAAGCACTGTAATTAGTGTACCATTATCGAGCTCCATGTTTTAACCACTTCAATACCAGCATACTTCTTTAAAATTATAGCTGCATTCCAAAAGGGGTCATTGTGTGCTTTTTATTTTTATTTAAGGCTGGATTCACACTTGTGCAGTGCGAATTTCAGCTCTCGTATCTCTGCAGAGAGATAAGAGAACTGTTCAGCAGATCATCTCCATTTTAGCTGCGAATTTGGAGACCTGTGAGAGGGGAGGGGGTGGGGGGAAGTGTATTGAGGTGAATGAGAGAAATCCTGAAGAGAAATGAACACATCTGCGAATCAGATGCGTACCCATAGAAGATAATGGGCCTGAATTCACACCTGAGCCGCACACGCAATGCCTAAAAAAGGCACACGTTTTTTCGGCAATGCGCAGTGCGAATGCATCGCACACATGTGAACCAGCCTCATTGAAATCAATGTATTTTATAATATTTTGCAAATTGGATGCGGTTTAAGCCACAACCAATTCACATAGGTGTGAACCTGGCCAGAACGTAAAGGACACATTTTTTATGTTTTGTTTTTTCTTTATTTCTATTTTAGTAAAATATAAAGAAAACAATGGTTGCTAAATACCACCAGAAGAAGGCTCTTTATCAAAAAAATAAAAATAAAATATGTCTGGGTACAGTGTTGCATGACACAGTAATTGTCAACTATCGCAGCACAGAAAACTGAAATATGGTCTGGTAAAGAAGTTTTTTTATTGAGGCCAGGTTCACACCTATGCGAATTGAGTGCGGTTTAAACCGCATCTAATTCGCAGGACATTTCAAAATACATTGTTTTCAATGAGGCTGGTTCACATATGTGCGATGCATCCGCACTGCGTATTGCCTCCAAACCGCATGCGGTTTTTATGTCTTGCGGTGCGAATTCAGTCCCATTATCTTCTATGGGAACGCATCTAATTCGCACATGTGTTCAGTTCTCTGCAGGAGTTTCTCTCATTCAGCTCAATACAATTCTCCCCCACTCTCCTCTCACCCGGAAGTTCTCCCAGGTCTCCAAATTCGCACCTGATCTGCAGCTAAACCGCAGTTGATCTGCAGAACACCCTCTAGAGAAATCTGCAACGACAACGCAGCTCAAAAAAGCAACGCACTAGTGTGATTCCGGCCTCAAGGTTGGATTCACACTTATGCTGTGTGAATTCCAGCTCTGTTATCTCTGCAGAGAGATAAGAGAACTGTTCAGCAGATCATCTCCATTTTAGCTGCGAATTTGGAGACCTGGGAGAGGGGAGGGGGTGGGGGAAGTGTATTGAGGTGGTTGAGAGAAATCCTAAAGAGAAATGAACACATCTGCGAATCAGATGCGTGCCCATAGAAGATGATGGGCCTGAATTCGCACCTGAGCCGCACCGAAATGCCTAGAAAAGGCACACGTTTTTTCGGCAATGCGCAGTGCGAATGCATCGCACATATGTGAACCAGCCTCATTGAAATCAAGGTATTTTATAATGTTTTGCGACCAATTCGCATAGGTGTGAACCCGGCCTTATATGTTTTGCAACCAATTCGCATAGGTGTGAACCCGGCCTTATATGCTTTATAACAGAAAGTAAAGGACACATTTTTTATGTTTTGGTCTTTTTTTATTTCTATTTTAGTAAAATATAGAGAAAACAATGGTTGCTAAATTCCACCAGAAGAAGGCTCTTTATCAAAAAAATAAAACTAAAATTTGTCTGGGTACAGTGTTGCATGACACAGTAATTGTCAACTAGCGCAGCACTGAAAACTGAAATATAGTCTCATACTCACATGTCCCTGATTCAGCGAGATATCATCGATGAAGCCACAAAGCCATCTGTCAAAATCTTCTAAGCAAGAGCGCACATGCTCTCTGCACTCTCCCTTCAATCCTATGGAGAGTTTGTACTCTGTGGAAGCAAGGAGTTTGAATTCTCCATAACACTGAATGAAGATCACACAGCTCATTTGAAGTCCCAGCTCAGAAGATTTAATGCCTTGTACACACAAGCGGAATTTCCGACTGAAAAAGTGAGACGGAAGCCTTTCATCGGATATTCCGTCCGTGTGTATGCCCCATCGGACTTTTTCTGTCGGAAATTCAGACAGAATTAGATTTGCATGCAATTTTGACAGACTAAAAACCACACATGCTCAGATAAAGTCGACGCATGCTCGGAAGCATTGAACTTAATTTTTCTCGGCTCGTCGTAGTGCTGTTCGTCACCACGTTCTTGACTGTCGGAATTTGGTGTGACCGCCTGTATGCAAGACAGCTTGAGTGGAACCGTCAGAGTTTATTCCGACGGGAAAACCGATCGTGTGTACAGGGCATTACAAGCAGCTGTATGGCATCTTGGGAGATAGATCTCTGGATCAGGGACAGGTGAATATAAACCCAGCAGGGGGCACAAAAAGCAACAAAATACGTTTAACTGCACCAAAAGTGTAGTACCAGTGGGTATCTAATACAGGGTCAGAGAGTAGAATTTTAGATATAAATGTCTTTCTGAAATTGAAATGATTTTTTTTTCCCCCAAAAACTATTAATTGATAAAATTATTTTCTTAATCTTTGCCACACTAGCAAGCTTAATTGTGCTTTTATAGTAACTGATTAGTCCAAGAACAAACAGACTGTTATAAATTAAATTATAGTGCAAACAAACAAAGTGCATGAGTAAAAATTCCAGTTGTCATTGAGGTCACTAACATCACAAAATGTAATTTTCCCAGCAGTCAATGTCATCCTGTAAGACTGTTCTGGTTTATAGCTGAAGTGTAGGATGCTATTTCCCTCCCAGGAGTCAGTTTTCTTGTAGCTCTTAGGATGTTGAAGCCTATGTACATAACAAAATAAAAGTAAGAATAAACATGTAAAATGTTACAACACATTCACACCTAAGCATTTCGTAGTTTAAAGCTCCAAAAACACTTAGGGCCAGATCCACAAAGAAGTTACGTTGGCGTATCTATTGATACGCCGCATAACTTCTAGGTTGCTCCGGCGTATCTTTGTTTTGTATCCACAAAACAAGATACGCCTGAGTGGGGGCTAGATCCGACTGACGTACGTCTTAGTACGCCGTCGGATCTTAGGTGCATATTTCCGCTGGCCGCTAGGTGCCGCTTCCGTTGATTTCCGCGTAGAGTATGCAAATTAGCTAGATACGCCGATTCTCAGAACGTATGTCCGGAGGGCACATTTTTTTACATCGTTTACGTAAGGCTTTTTTCGGCGTAACGTTACCCCTGGGTCTATGAGGCGTACGCAATGTTAAGTATGGACGTCGGGCCAGCGTCTAATTTTCCGTTGCTTACGTAAAACGTTCGCGAATAGGGCTTTGCGTAAATTACGTTCACGTCGAAAGCATTGACTATTTGCAACGTGATTTCGAGCATGCGCACTGGGATACCCCCACGGACGGCGCATGCGCCGTTAAAAAAAAATGTCATTTACGTGGGGTCAAGTTGAATTAACATAAAACACGCCCACATCTTTGTCATTTGAATTCCGCACCCTTACGCCGACACATTTACACTATGCCGCCGTTACTTACGGCGCAAATTCTTTGTGGATAAGGAACCTCCGCACTAAGTTACGGCGGCGTAGTATATCTGAGATACGCTACGCCCGCTTATATTTACGCCGAGGTACGTGGATCTGGCCCTTAACATCCAAAATTTCAATCGATTTTCAGTTGTGCCTGTTCACACCTGAGCATAGTTTGGCTTGAAGCTTGTGGTTCAAAAAAACTAGACAAGCTTTTTCTGAGCTGCAAGCATTTCTGTCCCCAGTGCACTTCAAAGGGACAGCCCAAAAAACTGTAAAACAACAATACAAAAAAAAGTTCAAGCAAAAATGCCTGTAAAAATGCAAATAAAAGTTTGTAAAAAAGGATCAAAAACTGTGAATTCAGCCTTAAAGAGTGGCTCTAGAAAGCAAGTTCTGTTAAAGCATAACCAATATAAAAAAATAAATAAAAATACATACTTTATGCATCAGGTTTAAATTCTCAATAGTTTTATCCTGTTTCTTTAAAATTCTGTGTACATTATGGGCCAGATCCTCAAAAGAGATACGGCGGAGTAACTGCTGTTACTCCGTCGTATCCCTGGTCCTAACTATGGAACTGATCCACAGACTCAGTTTCCCATAGTTAGGACGAAGATCCGACATGTGTAATTGAATTACACTGTCGGATCTTAAGGATGCAATTCTAGGCCGGCCGCTAGGTGGCGAGGCCATTGCGGCCGGCGTAGAATATGCAAATGACCAGTTACGGCGATCCACGAACGCTCCGACGGGCCCATCGCTCTAAATCTACGTCGTTTACGTCGAGTTCCGCCGCGTAAAACTAGGGCTAAGCCCTAGTTGTCTTAAGCCATGTTAAGTATGGCCGTCGTTCCCGCGTCGAATTTTAAATTCTACGTCGTTTGCGTAAGACGTCCGTGAATGGCGCTGGACGCCATTTACGTTAACGTCTAAGCAAATGACGTCGGAGCGACGTCAGTTAGCGCAATGCACGTCGGGTAAGTTACCCGACGGAGCATGCGCAGTACGTCCGGCGCGGGAGCGCGCCTAATTTAAATGGGACTTTGAATAGGAACGCCTTGCGCCGGACGGATTTAGGTTACAGCGCCGCAAAGTTCCAGGTAAGTGCTTTGTGGATCGGCACCTAACTTGGGAATTTTGCGGCGGAGTAACTTAAATCCGAAAAGTTACGTTGCGCCGCGACTTTGTGGATAACCCCCTATGTCCTCATAATTAGCCTAGAATGATTCCAGAGATCCCCATCTGCATTCATTTCTTTATGCCTGTGTCTACAATTCATTCTACTCTTTCAATATCTCCCTTTGTAATCATACATTAAGAGGCACTCGGAGAGTTTAAGCAATTAAGACTGAGTCTGAGTGAAAGAACATATCCCTTGCATCCATTTAGATGAGCATGTTCCCCCCTGCTGGCACTGGATGTTGCAGACTTTAGCTGTGCTGTGCTAATCATTTGCTTGGTTCCTGTTCCAGAAACAGGTCTGAGAATGTAATCAAGCATCTGATGGGCAGACTGCATAGCTAAAGTCTACATAATGCCATGTCCAGTTTCCTCCTGGGAAACATACACATCTATAGGGTGACCAGGGATGTGTTCTTTCACCTTTGCAGTCAGCAGATAGTTTGTGTATGATGTCCCCTGCTGGCTGTTATGAAGAGCTAAAAAAACAGCACACACAGCTACAGAGATGGACTGATGACACACACACATTTTTAAATATTAAAGTGGTTTTAAAACCTTACATGTGCCCTGTGAAGTGCTTAGCTTCAAGTGATTCCCAGAGATGAAACATATTTTCCTACATAAAATGTACTGTTTTATCTGCAGCCATTTCTCCTGTATTTTTCAATAGAACCATGCAAATCAAATGTTTTTTCCTCAACTCTAGCAGCAGGGGACGGGAATTTGATGTCACACACATTGCAGTGCATAGATCACCGAGTTCCCTGATACCTGACAGCTAACTGGAGAATAGGGACACCCTCCCCCTCTTTGCAGGCTTACAGGCTCAAAGAAAAATACACACAGCTAAGGCATGAGTCAACAGCTGTGTGCTGGGGAGGGGAGGAGGGTTTGTCTCTCTCTAGGCCAGGGGTCTCCAAACTTTCTAAACAAAGGGCCAGTTTACTGTCCTTCAGACTTTAGGGGGGGCGCAATGTAGCCATACAAAGTAGAAAATGTTCCAGCATCAGTTGGAGTAACAATGACCCATCTTTGGTGTCATTGGTAGGAATTGTGCCCCATTGTTGGTGTCATTGGGCTCAATTGTTGGTGTCAGTAGAATGACCTGTGCCCCAATTGTTGCTGTCATTGTAGAAACTCTGCCTCTTTGTTGGTGTCAGTGAATTAAATAGTGCCCCAAGGGCTGAGGGCCAAAGGTTCAGAATATTTACCTCTCCTTCAAGGATCCAAAGTCCCTTGTCAGCACTAGCATCTTCTACCTGGCTTCTACCGGGTGTTGGGATGTGACTGTCTTCACTGGCCAGCGTAAGATGTCACTTCTATGTATGCACAGGAGTTCAGTCATTCCAGCACATAGGATTAGTGCTGGAATGTAAAATGCTAAGGCCTCGTACAGACGACCGAACATGTCTGCTGAAACTGGTCCGCTGACCAGTTTCAGCAGACATGTTCGGTCGTGTGTACGGCCAACCAGACAGGTTTCCAGCGGACATTTGTCCACCAGACCGTTTTCGAGCAGACAAATGTTTCTTAGCATGCTAAGAAACATGTCCGCTGGAATCCTGTCTGTCAGACATGTTCGGTCGTCTGTACAGACTCACCGTACATGTCCGAGCGGCGGCCATCCCTCGCATGCGTCGAATCACTTCGACGCATGCGTGGAAGCATTGAACTTCCAGGGCCGCGCACGTCGCCGCGCACGTCGCGGCGACGGCACGGCCACGTCCCCGTATCGTGTACGCGGGGATTTCTGTCTGATGGTGTGTACAACCATCAGACAGAAATCTCCGGGCAGACATGTCCGCTCAAAACGGTCCGGCGTACAGACAGTCCGTCCGTCTGTACGAGCCCTAAGTGTACATGCTACAGAAGACTGTGAGCAGACAGGTAGGTTATTTTATTCCAGAAGAGACGTTGCATGTCAGAGAATGTAGGCACTCTAATACAGAAGTTGTGTTACAGGCTAAATCACTATATATATATATATATGTATCGCACAAAAATTAGTACATCCCTCACATTTTTGTAATAATTTTATTATATCTTTTCATGTAACAACACAGAAGAAATTATACTTTGCTACAATGTAAAGTAGTGAGTTTACAGCTTGTATAACAGTGTACATTTTCTGCCCCCTCAAAATAAATCAACACACATCCATTAATGTGAAATTGTTCAAATTGGGCCCGATTAGCCATTTTCCCACCCCGGTGTCATGTGACTCGTTAATGTTACAAGGTCTCAGGTGTGAGTGGGGAGCAGGTGTGTTAAATTTGGTGTTATCGCTCTCACTCTCTCATACTGGTCACTGGAAGTTCAACATTGCACCTCATGGCAAAAAACTCTCTGAGGATCTGAAAAAAAGATTTGTTGCTCTACATAAAGATGGCCTAGGCTATAAGAACAGTGGCAAGACCCTGAAACTGAGCTGCAGCACAGTGGCCAAGACCATAAAGCAGTTTAACAGGACAGGTTCCACTTAGAACAGGCCTCATCATGGTCGACCAAAGAAGTTCAGTGCATGTGCTTAGCATTGCTGCAGAGGTTGAAGGGGTGGGAGGTCAGACTGTCAGTGCTCAGACCATATGCCACACAATGCATCAAATTGGTCTGCATGGCTGTTGTCCCAGAAGGAAGCCTCTTCTAAAGAAGATGCACAAGAAAGCTTGCACGCAGTTTGCTGAAGACAAGCAGACTACGGACATGGATTACTGGAACCGTGTCCTGTGGTTTGATGAGACCAAGATAAACTTATTTGGTTCGGATGGTGTCAAGCGTGTGTGGTGGCAACCAGGTGAGGAGTACAAAGTCAAGTATGTTTTGCCAACAATCAAGCATGGCGGTGGGAGTGTCATGGTCTGGGGCTGCATGAGTGCTGCCAACACTGGGGAGCTACAGTTTATTGAGGGAACCATGAATGCCATGTACTGTGACATACTGAAGCCATCAAACATTGATAACTTTGACATTTCTCACTTTTATACATAAATGTGATTTTATTTTCCTTGGTTCTTTATCTTATTTATGTACCACTTGTAACAATTATAGTTGCAAATATATCTAATGGATTAATTGTTTTCTCAGTTAGCTCAGTATATGGACATGGACCTTCTGCTACACCTAGGGGCATGGAATCGGGATGGACGTAAGTCACGTCTAAGTTTAAAAAATGACGTCCTTGCGACGTCATTTCGCGCAATGCACGGCGGGAAATTTAGAAACGGAGCATGCGCAGTTCATTCGGCGCGAGGACGCAATTCATTTAAATGAATCACGACCCCTAATCGCCGATTTGAATTCCGCCGCCAGAGATACACTACGCCGCCGTAACTTACGGCGCAAATTCGTTGTGGATTTGAAACAAAGCCAAGTAAGTTACGGCGGCGTAGCGTATCTTAGATACGCTGCGCCGGTGCAGATCTATGTGGATCTGCCCCCTAAATTTTAGTTTGAGAAGAGATTCTTACTCATATTTGTTTATTTTCTATTTATTTTAAAACCTGTACTGATAACATGTATTGTTTTATTTTATTCAATAAAATACTTGACAAAGAAAAGAAATACTGAAGCATAGCATTATTTCCCTCCTTTTGCAGACTGGGCCACAGGGCAATATTCCAACATGATAACAACCCCAAACACGCTTCCAAGACAACCACTGCCTTGCTAAAGAAGTGGAGGGTAAAGGTGATGGACTGGCCAAGCATGTCTCCAGACCAAAACTCTATTGAGCATCTATGGGGCATCCTCAAACGGAAGGTGGAGGAGCGCAAGTTCTCCAATATCAACCAGCTCCGTGATGTTGTCATGGAGGAGTGATAGAGGACTCCAATGGCAACCTGTGAAGCTCTGGGGAATTCAATGCCCAAGAGGGTTAAAGCAGTGCTGGAAAATAATGGTGGCACAAAATATTGACACTTTGGGCCCAATTTGGGCATTTTCACTTAGGGGTGTGCTCATTTTTCTTGCCAGCGGTTTAGACATTAATGGCTGTGTGTTGAGTTATTTTGAGGGGACAACAAATTTACGCTGTTATACAAGCTGTTCACACTACTTACTACTGACACTAAAGTGTAATTTCTTCAGTGTTGTCACATGAAAAGATAAAATAAAATATTTACAAGAATGTGAGGGGTGTACTCACTTTTGTGAGATACAGTATATTTTTTATAGATGGTTCCAAGTAGCTCTAATACCCTGTTTCCCCGAAAATAAGCCCTACCCCGAAAATAAGACCTAGCATTATTTTTGGGAATGGCTGCAATATAAGCCCTACCCCGAAAATAAACCCTAGTTAAAGTCATCATAAAAACGTAATCCGTTTTGTAAAAATATTATAGAATGTTCAGTGTGTCTCCTTTTTGTAACTTTGTTTTGGAAAATACCTTACTTACAGTGCCGCTGGGCGCTCACGTGACCGGCTGGAGATCTTCTCCTCTCCAACGTCAGTGGTCCCTTCCTCTGCAGTGCTCAGAGTGGAGAAGAGCTACGGTGGGTCACTGTGCTGGCTATCATGCTTTAAAGGATCAGGATATATTTTTTTTTCTTTTTGGGGTTACAACCACTCTAAGATCGTCATGATGACATGACTGTATTTGAACAAATGCAGATTATTGTACATACCGTAAAGAAAAAAGACATCCCCTGAAAATAAGCCCTAGTGTGATTTTTGTAGCCAAAATTAATATAAGACCCGGTCTTATTTTCGGGAAAACACGGTAGCAACTGGAATAACGTATACAATCCTCTAAATACAAAT
This sequence comes from Rana temporaria, assembly GCF_905171775.1. Lineage (NCBI taxonomy): Eukaryota > Metazoa > Chordata > Amphibia > Anura > Ranidae > Rana > Rana temporaria. Next base: position 111,241,168 of record NC_053497.1, read on the forward strand.
TTTATGGACATTACCTAGGACAAATTAACAACATTTATGTTGCCCAATATTCTCCATCAGTTTTAAGGAATGTGTGAGAATATCTTCAAAGGTCCTGTCTGCAATGGTAGAGAAAACGGTGATTTTTTCTTTTTTCATTTTTGAAATTGCATTTTCAATGTCCTTGCGAATCTCAGAACCCTGGAAATAGATGCAATGTTTAACACATATGCTCATCATAACTTAAAAATAATTTGTTGGGCACCTCTAGCCTTCAAAAGCCTACAGTTACAGCTGAAAACCACTAAACATGTGTAAACATTTGTAAACTGCATCCCAATTTTGTGACCAGACCCCAAAGCCCTACAATTGCAAAATTTACCAAAAAATTATAAAAAATACCAAGCTCATAGCAGAAAATTTCAAGGCACTACTACCTTGTAAATATCTACGTTTTTATGGCATGTTTCTGGTTTCTACAGATTTCACTTACAGAGATATTAAAAGAACTTTCACTATTTTGTGAGAGCAACAGCCCCACTGATATATGATCATTACATCCTTATTATTTATACATAATATGTTTTGTATAAACCTTATACTGATTTATGCTTTAGAAAGTGTTTGTATATTTTTAAATGATCATTCCGGGAGTTAGCTGCGTTTTAATCGGTATACCTATGCTTTTAAATGGAAGGGCTGCGACCCTTCACAATGCCCAGCGGGTATGGGAAGGATGACACCCCACGCGTCTGTATGGCCACCCACCTGTTGAGGAAAAGCCAGTCAGGTGCATGAGCCTCGAAGGAAAATCACAAAAAAAAGTGTAATTATAGTGGGGTGTTATTCATGGTGTCTATTCCCTATGGTGGCACCATACCCACTGGGCATTGTGCAGGGTCACCACTCTCCCTTCTTTGTAGGGTCGTCATTGATCCGTGATCCAAACGGGTCAACGTCCGCAGATCGGCACACCACGCGATCCGCGGATTAAGCCCATAGGAAAGGCCCTAGCTCCGGAGCAGCGGCCATCTTGGTACATCCTGGCAGCGGCCTAGGTGAGCTTCCCAGAGCGGCGCCAACTGGGGAGATGTGGACATTACAGTGGGGGAGATGGGGGGAGATGTGGACATTACAGTGGGGGAGATGGGGGAGATGTGGACACTACAGTGGGGGAGATGGGTGAGATGTGGACATTACAGTGGTGGAGATGGGGGGAGATGTGGACATTACAGTGGGGGAGATGTGGGGAGATGTGGACATTACAGTGGGGGGGATGGGGGAGATGTGGACATTACAGTGGGGGAGATGGGGGGAGATGTGGACATTACAGTGGGAGAGATGAGGGGACATGTGGACATAACAGTGGGGGAGATGTGGACATTACAGTGGGGGAGATGGGGGGAGATGTGGACATTACAGTGGGGTAGATGGGGGGAGATGTGGACATTACAGTGGGGGAGATGTGGACATTACAGTGGGGGGGATGACGTGGACATTACAGTGGGGGAGATGTGGATATTACAGTGGGGGGAGATGTGGATATTAGTGGAGGGAGATGTGGATTGTGGATATTAGTGGAGGGAAATGTTGACATTACAGTGGGGGGGAGATGTGGATATTACAGTGGGGACTATATATGGTGGTGGTGATCCGAAAAATGATCTGATCCGTGGCTCCGATCCGAGGAACGATCCGAACCGTGAGTTTTTTGATCCGTTGCACCCTTACTTCATTGCATCTATTCCTTCGGAAACCTTTTCCAATACCTTTTTTTTGCCCCCATTGGGGTTGATCATGTGGGTGGGTGCCCCCATGTTTTTTACGAGTACTATTGGTCCTCCTCAAGTACCAGGAATACCTTCTCCTCTGATATCCCCCTGGCAAAGAGCGATTTTCCAAGATGTCGGTTTGGGTGCCGTCGTGCATGTGTGTGAAGTCACTTCTGGGCAGTGTCCTGCGCATGCGCTGTGGCATCATTAACGTCCACATCCCTCCAGTAAAGTCAGATGGCAGTGGGCCAGGGGAAACATATATTGCAGTGCTGATGGCAGTGACTCGCCACAGCACCTGTAGAAGCTGAGGAGTCCTAACATGGCTGTATTCCAATGGTGAGTTAGACCTGGGAGGAAGTAATTTATTTATAAAAAGGCAAAACTTTTTTTGTTTCACCTTCACACTCTGGCTTACAGAGGCATCTGTAGCCAGCCTAAGACTGATATGAATTACATGACATTACTTAGATATTCTTTGTTGCTGTAAAGAGCACGTACATAAAGTATAATTTCTACCTTAGTGAAAAATATTATAGCAAATAAAAAATATTGTAACATATTCAGTTGCTACACAAGCTATATTGTAATTTAATGCTATTAATAATTCACTTTGCTTGCCATAAGGCAAGCAGGCCTACCTGTACTCGGTTGCTCCCAGGACTTATACACAATGTTAAAGTGGAAAAAATTAAAATTATGTGAAATAAACCTGTGCATAATCTAGAAACAATTTAAAGAAAATAACAATCCCCAAAAAATAACTGGTAAGAATGTGGACAAATTCTGTGATGTAAATCATTAATTAATTATTAATTAATTAATTAATTATTATTTGGATCCATTGCTGGATTGTGGCCTGCTGGGTGAGCTAAACTATATAAAAGACTGTTGCTCTGGTTAGAGCTGTGTACTGTGCACACCAGCCTGTGGGTGCCGAGACTGAACCTTTTTCCATATGTACACCTGTATTGCAAGACAAGCCTGTCGTTTCTTCTGTTTGTTTTGACGTTTTGCTGAAAAAAGCTGTTTTTGTTTTACTTGACTGTCTGAGCCGGCTGTTCACCCCTCAGATCCCTTACAAATGGGCACAGTGGCTGCAATTGATAGGGCACTGTGGCTGCATCTCATTGGATTGGATTGGAATAAATACTTATAGAGCGCCGAATGCGAGTTGTGAAACTCGCGTCTAAGCGCTTACCAACAAGCTGGGGGTATCCAGTTCCCAAGAGCAAAAAGAAGAAACTAGGACATCTAAGTAAAAGAGGGGAACAGACAAGAAATAAACAGAAATATAAGAAGAAGGGGGGGGGGGGTCAGGGCACAAAAAGCCTATCCCTACTCCCTGACCATGGACCGCAGCCTGGAATTAAGGCAGCGTCCTGCTAAGGGCTTGGAAGGCCAAGTCTCTATCTGTAGGCTTGTGAAAAAAGAAGTGTTTTCAAGCCCTTACGGAAGGCCATCAAGGAGGAGGATGCTCGGAGCTGATGAGGGAGCTGGTTCCAAAGAGAGTTCCCCAGTGTTTGGAGCCGGCGGCCACCCTTTGAAGCTGATCGACTAGATTGAATAATTGCTAACAGGGCGTCAGTCGAGCGACTCTGGGTGGACAGTAGTGTTGTATCATATTCGATAAGTACATCGGACCTAGTTGCCAATAGGCCCGAAACACCAGACAGAGTGCCTTGAACTCAACCCGTTTTGCTATCGGGAGCCAGTGTAGATTCTTAAGCACCGGGGAGATGTGATTCCGCCTTGGGCAGTTTGTGACTAGTCTTGCAGCATGATTCTGTGTAATCTGCAATCGTTTTATCCACTTCTACGTTAGAACAATCTAACCTAGAGTGGATAAGTCCATGAACTAAGATCATACGGTTGTGCTGAGTGAAGAGATTCTTAATTTTCCGTAATAATTGCAGATGATAGTTGGCTGATTTTATGCAATATTTTGCGTGAGGTACGAAGCTTAGTTCAGCATCAAAAATTATACCCAGATTTTTTACCTGCTTAGCTGGAGTTGGGGCAGGGCCAAACGAGGATGGCCAGGCAGGTAAAAAGGTAGAGTTGGCCTGTGGGCCGATCAGCAAAAGCTCAGTTTTGTCGGCGTTAAGGCCTAGCCTGTTTGAGTCCATCCATTGTTGGATGTTAGATGATCCCTTATTCAGCTGCTCAGGCATATTAGGTCCACTTGCAAGGTCTGCCAAGATCTGTGTGTCATCCGCATAGATCTGGCAGCCTAGACCATAGCTGGTAATGAGGTCGGCGCATGTAGCAGTTAAAGAATAAAGGAGAAAGGGCAGAGCCCTGAGGTACCCCGCAGGTCAATGACTGGGTATTTGAGCGGTACGACTCAATTTTTATGGAGTGCGTTCTTTCGGACAGGAAGGATCTAATCCAATTTAACACTGCGTCCTCACAGCCAAATAAGGATTGCATTCTAGAGAGAAGGATAGAATGGTCAATGGTGTCAAACGCCGCAGAGAGGTCCAGCAGCACCAAGGCTGCGGACCCCCCCGCATCGCGGACACCCAGCAGACGTTCCCTCATATCTAGGGCAGACATCTCCGTACAGCGACCGGGTCGAAATCCCGACTGACAGTCATGGAACAGACCGTGTGACTCAAACTGCTCCTGCAGCTGGGTAAACACAACCTGCTCCAGGACCTTAGATAGAAAAGGCAGTAGAGAAATGGGGCGGCAGTTGGTAAGTATCGTGGGGTCCAGGCACACTTTTTTCAATAATGGGAGTATGATTGCTCTCTTGAATCTAGAAGGCACTATACCCAAGAGGAGGGACAAATTAATTACTCTACAGATGTCAATAACCAGAGTGTCTACATGCTTCTGAATGAACCAGGCAGGGCAGGGGTCATCAGGATAACTGGTTGGTTTCAGTTTTGAGATGATAGCTCTGATTTCCTCCTCTGATACTAGGCAAAATTTCTGTAGTTTTTCCGGGGTGGTTTTGGCTTTTGATGTTGCACAAGGGGGTGCTAAGGAGGATCGAGCACGGATTTTCTCCACTTTTGAAATGAAAGACTGGTGGATATCATTACACAGTTGTGGGGATGCCATAATCTTGGAGTGGAATCTTTTTGGCTCAAAAATCTCCCGGACTATGGCGAACAGTTCTCCCGTTTGATTAGGGGCAACGCTAATTTTGGTATTATAATATGTTCTTTTTAGCGTTTTTACTGCCTTGGCATAACCTCTGCAATGTATGCGGTAGGCTTGTTTGTCCAGATTGAGATTTTAGCCATTTTCGCTCCAAGAACCGTCTCTTTTTTTTGAGAGGGAGGAGGCTAGATGAATACCACGGTTGGGATTTCTGTAATCTCGGTCGGTTGTTAGCCACCTGAAAGGGCGCCACTTCGTTCAATGATTTTTTGAGCCTAGATTCAAAATCGTCCAAGGCACTCTCTAATTGGAGAACACCTTCTTCGAGATCGTCAACAAGCTTATTCTCCTCAATCTCGTTGTCGGTTTTAATATAGCAGTTCTTGAATTCATCACAGTTCACAGGCTTAAGTTTTCGAAATGGGATTGACTTACGCATGTTATTACCCGCCTGTATTCCTTTGAGAGCAAAGTCGGGAAGAACATACGAAGTCAAAAAATGATCTGACCACACAATTTTTTGTATCGTCACTTTTGAAATGGAAAGACCATATAGGAAAAGGGCATCTAAAGTGTGGCCCTTGATATGAGTGGGTTCCTTGATATGCTGGGTGAAATGTAAAGCCTGCATGTCATCCAGGAGATCTTGAGCGTCCTGGTTCCGTACATCGTCTAGCCACAGGTTTAGGTCACCCTGAATCACTACATGATTGGAAATCAATGAAAGTTGCATAGAGAAATCGGCAAAATCAGAGAAAAATTGGGCCAGAGGGCCAGGAGGCCTATAGATGATTGCGAATGTGAATGTTGCGTTATAATTCACTAAGCATTTCGCTGCTAGGTGTTCATGGGCACAGTAGCTGCATTTCATGGGTCACAGAGTCTGCATATGATGGTCACAGTGGCTGCATATGATGGGCACAGTGGCTGCATATGATGGGCACAGTGCCTGCATTTGATGTTTTTGTTTCAGTATTTTTCAGTTTGTTTACGCCACCCCAAAAATTTTGAGCACCAGCCGCCACTGGTTACAAATGGGCAACTGGTCAGCAGTTTTAGTGCAGTTCTGAAGGCAGCTCTGGGACCAGGACCTAATCTCCCCTGTAGCCCAATCTATGTGTGGATTATGAAGTTTAAACCAAGGATAACCTAAGATAAGGGGATAAGCGGGAGATGTTATTAAGTAGAAGCTGATTGCCTCCCTATGAAATTTCCCAATGGTCAGAGTAATAGATACGATGCCTAGGCCCATGGACAAGGGAGAGTTATCAACAGCTAAGACAGTAAAGGGTTTGACAAAGGATTGACCTTGGCCAAGTCAGTGATAGAAGTTTAGGCCAACACCCCAATACATTATAGAAGAAATAAGAAGGAATTTCCCACTGGGGGACTTTAAAGGCCTAAATATACCAAATACAAAATTTGTATATACTGTATAAAAAGTATAACAAATCTTATTCCGAACAATAGTTAAAAGGCAGATTTGACTAATATTTGTACAACATGAACAATAAAAGCAAGGCATATAAGCACAATACTGTATACTGTCAATACATCATGGAAAGAGATCAAACAGTGATTGTCCAATGGTAATCCCCTACAAGCACCCAACGCATTTCAGGATATCATCCTTTCAACAGGGGTGTACATACAGTAGGTTTGACTGAGGAGAAATAAACCGTTCAGTATAAAGATAACGATAGCCAAAAAGTTAAAATACTTGCAGCAGCATCATTCCAAGTCCCAAAGGGAGGCAAAGTGACCCTCTGGCAGTGCCTGGGAAAAGCATGACAAGGACAACCCAGATATGCTGGTCGGCAATAAGGTGAGATACTATAGAGATAATTTCTGTAGTAATGAATCAGCACATGATCAATGACAGCCAGGAAAGGAAAGTGATAGTACGCCGTGAACACAGGGTCAGATACAGAGGATGAACTGTACCAAGACTGTAAAGGGTTTGTGCACATTAGATAAGGGAATTTGTAGATGGTGTTCTAGGTTCCAATTAATGAAATTACTAGTGGTACCAGACTCTATGAAAGCTGAGAGGTGAAAGGAAAACTAGGCAGAACTAAGTTGTAAAACTAAGTTGTTCAGTAACAAACAGTTTGTCTTTGGGGGAACCTGGAACAGTATAGTCTAAAGAAGCAGACCCCACCCGCACTAGACACTTGGCATTTCCCGGCTTATTAGGGCAGCTGGCGGCAAAGTGGCCATGGTTTCCACAGTATAAGCAGACAAATTCTCTTGTGATAACGTCACGCTTACCCCTCAACAAAGGTGGTCAGACACTATAGCTGGCTTCTGTTTTCCTCACTTATAACAGTCCCTGTTCCTATAAGGCCAGCAGGCCTACCGATACTCAGTTGCCCCCAAGACTTATACACAATGCTATAGTGCCTGGCTACCATGCCAAGGCAATGCGCAAACTGAGCAAAGTAAACAGGTACTTTCGGTTGGCAAACAGGAAAGGTTCAAAATAGTCAGGGTTGAAATACGAAGTCAAAGGGCAGGCAGAATTCAGAGAATAGTCGATATACGATCCAAGGTTGTCAACGAGGGAATCCAATATATCAGACAAACAGGGAGCTTGAAACACATGTAACAAATGCAATCACAGGCATGAGACTGCAGGCTTGGCTGGCTTAAATCAGGTTTGGTCTCCACCCAGAAACTGGCCACATTAATCACCTTGCAGGTTGACAGACATACAAGTAGAATGCCGCAGCCAAAACCAGGATGCTGGAACCAGCAGCTATGATAGAGCAGGCCTGCAAATGCTCCTGAAATCTGTACTAAGATACAAGTAACATTTTAGTTATGCCCTGCAATAGGCATTATAGTTTGAGTGGGATACTGTACAAGGGTTAAATACTTCTAAAGAGCTACATATCCTGCAGATTTTCTCAACAGAACACTAAACATGCACCAGGTGATTATAATGACCCTTCCATTGAACATAGTCTGCAAACGATATATTGAAATACAGCCTTTTTTTCAGAGCAGAAAAGGTAGGCTTCTGCAACAAAGTTTGTTATTTGTTACAATTACACCCAGAGATGAATGTTTTTTCTCAACAAAAATTACACTTTAAAAGTACAAATATGGTTTTGTTGCCTAAACTGGAGTAGATACAGTATGTAAAAAAATATGCAACACCTGTAGCTTTAAGGCCGGGTACACACGAACAAACATGTACGGTGAAAGCGGTCCGTCGGACCGTTTTCACCGTACATGTCTGCCAGAGGGCTTCTGTACGATGGTTGTACACACCATCGTACAGAAGTCCGCGCGTAAACAATACGCAGGGCGTGTCCGCGTCGTCGCCGCGGACCAGTTTCAGCATACATGTTTGGTCGTGTGTACGGGGCCTTAGCAAACCTAGCTGTTTCTATATTAAAGATATTGCAAATGGTTATTCATTGCATTCCAATCCATTCTTCTAGAAGCACATTTGTTAGGTCAGGCACTGATGTGGACGAGAAGGCCTGGCTCATAGTCTCTGCTCTAATTCATCCCAAAGGTGTTCTATTCGGTTGAGGTCAGGACTGCACTCTTTGCAGGCCAGTCAAGTTCCTCCACCCCAAACACGCCCATCCACGTCTTTATGGACCTTGCTATGTGCATTGGCCTAAATCATTTGGTGGAGGGGGGATTATGGTATGGGAATACTTTTAGGGGTTGGGCTTGGTCCCTTAGTTCCAGTGAAGGGAACTCTTCATTTGGACAATTTCATGCTCCCAACAGTTTGGGGATGAACCCTTCCTGTTCCAACATGACTGCGCATCAGTGCACAAAGCAAGGCTCATAAAGACATGGATGAGCGAGTTTGGGGTGGAGGAACTTGACTGGCCTGCAAAGAGTCTTGACCTCAACCCAATAGAACACCTTTGTGATAAATTAGAGTGGAGACCATGAGCCAGGCCTTCTCATCCAACATCAGTGCCTGACTTCACAAATGCGCTCCTGAAAGAATGGTCAAACATTTCCATAGACACACTCCTAAACCTTGTGTACAGCCTTCCCAGAAGAGTTGAAGCTGGTATAGCTGCAAAGGGTGGGCCAACTCAATATTAAACCCTACAGACTAAGACTGGGATGCCATTAAAGTTATTGTGCTTGTAAAGGCAGGCATCCCAATACTTTTGGTAATTATGAGTAAAATGGACAGGGCAGAATTCCAGATCGACCACCCCTCCGTCTCCGGGCAACCCACTGATTGAATTTTATCCAGTTCATTAGCAACTGGATGAAATTTGCTCAGTGTATGGCCAGCTTTAGGATTCCTAACAATGGAAAACAGAAACAGCAATTTATAAATATTTCACATGATATGCATACCTGTAAAGGTATTGAGTCATCCATAGGACAAGAATGTTTCTTTCCTTTCTTCTTTATTATTTTGTTATATTTTTCTATGCATTCTTTTATAAACTCCATTACTTTTTTTTGAGCTTTGTTTTCCACACATCCACCTGACTCTCTCCCATTTGTAGTACGTGATTGCAGCATGTCATGAGTTTTGGTTTGAACCAAAGCATATTTTTTACTGTTTTCCTCTGTGTTTTTTCTAAGCTGCTTTACATTGCCTGTGTTGAATTTTTGCTGGGAGTCTTTAGCAAATTTTTTAAGTACATCTGACAAAACTCGATTGAAAATATTGTCTGTAACCTTTAGAACCAATATTTCTTGTTTTTCTTGAAGAAGGCATGGCAGTATTTTTTTGTCAGTGTCAATTGCACAAAAGAGACCTATTTGCAAACCCTGTCCAGGGTCCCAGTCTGCATTCGAAGGCTTTATTTTCACACCATTTGAGTATATACCACAGGTATCAGTAATATTTTTATCAATGCTTGCCTCTGATGGTTTTAAACAACATGACCTAGTTTGGTTTATGTGTTTTTCTGATGTTTGTTCTTTTTTATCATCCTTATTTTGTCCTTTCTGCATTGTATTTGAACCTGCTTGATCCTGAGGTCTGACATTTCTGGGAGATGGACCCTCACCAGATGCATTATTGTCATCTGTGGGAGTGCCTAAATCTGTTTGATCATCAAACAGTAGATGTGAGATTTGCCCAGGTCTTACGAAAACACCGCACTGCACAGGACAATCAAAATACCTTATTCCTTCAAAAGTTCCATCATTGTCTCCTTCAGCCTTGTCCAGAACTACTCCCGCCCAATAGCCATCCCTAAAGGCCATTGACCCTTTATAATTCAGTGTACCCGGCTTGGAAAGTTTTACCAATACCCTATCGCCAATCTCAAAGTTGAACAAAGGATCATGCATATCCTCTTCTGCCTTTGATAAAGTTAAGAATGGTGTACGATGCCCCACAACATTGTGTAAATTCCTTTGTTCTTCAGGCTCTGCAGGTGGGGCTTCAAAGTATCCATCATTGGGCAATTTATAAGCTGATTCAGATGTTGGAACAAGAGCATCTTCCATTAATAAATTATCATATAGTAAATTGATTTCTTCAATTAGGCTAGCTTCTGGACTACTGTGCAAACTTTCTGTTCCAGAGAAGACTATTTCTTCTGGTGGAGTAGGGAAGTCCTCTGAGTCAATATCATCACTTTTAATTGAATCTGTGTCTCTAGGCAGAGGAGGCAGCTCTTCGCTCTGATCCTGTTTTGCAGAGTACAAGTCTTCACTTCCGTAGGAAAGCTTTTCATCAATTGGAGAAAAGATTTCTGACAAGGTGTCTTCAATAGGCAGTAGGACTTCATCTGTGATAAATATCACTTCTCCTTCACTAGGATGTGGAAAGCTTTTAATCTGAAATAAATCTTTTGAGGTTGTAGCATAAAATGGCGCTGTCTCAATTTTCCCCGAGATTACATTTTCTGTAAAAGATTGTTTCACATTGGTTTCCGTCATTCTTGTACAGTCTTTAGTGTCAGATAAACTCATCCCTGCCACATTACTGATGTTTTCTGGACTCATTGATGTCGATTTCTGTAGGTCTGTAACTTTGACTCTGGTGTCATCCTGATTTTCAAGTAAATGTTCTATGCTGTATGTTTTAGAATCTGACTCTGTCACATCTTCAGAGGTTGGAAAAGATTCAGATGCCAAGGGTGCTTTTTGGGTTTTTGTCTCTTCCATAACCAAAGTTACCCCAGTTCTGGAATTCAGGGATACTTTTTGAGAAGTGGAAGGGTTAGAAGATTCTTCTACAGATTTACCATTGTGAAAAGCAGATCTAATTATATTATTTTTGTCACTTTGTCCAAGATTTGGGTCAAATGGCTGAGAGACCGACTCTTCATCAAAATTGTACCTTCCTTCAGTTGGAATACCAGTACATTCCATGTCAAACACATCTGAATCGCCACTCTCTGTGTCCTGATCATCCTGCCCCTGATCTGATACAGAGACAGAACTTTCTGAGATGGTAATGAGTTTAGCAGAAACTTTATGAAATTCTGCAAAAGAGGATAGAAGAGTGCCAGTTTCCTGCACCTGAAATGGAACATTTGATTCTAAAGGTTTCAGTATCCTGTCATTCCCAATTTCAGACGCCAATTTAGTATCTTCTGTGGTCCCTTTGTCTGCAGTTAACACATTGAGATCTGAAATTGCAACATTAGAAATCATATTATTATGATAATTCTTCCTATACTTCCTCTTGCCCACCCAAAACGTATTCACATACATTACAGGTTGCTGCTTTTTTAATTATGTAAAAACTCACTTTTACAGAGCACATACCCATATGTAATGGCTGCTATGAATGAATGGAGCTGATAACTCAGCTACAGAGATCTTCTTGTTTTTAAAGCAGTAAAAATAAATAATAATAATAATAATATATTGCAGCTTACCAAATCTTGTATGTGGTGGCTGCATTACTTTCCTTTTTAATTTTTTTCCTTTATTTTCACCTGTTGATCCAGCCAGTAAGTCAGGTATTTTTCAACTTAGATTTAAAGACCAAGCTGTCCAGCAAAACTGTCAGTTGCAGGGTTGAAACAAACCATTTATCACTGACAAGGATGCCCACAATGATCAACTTCTATTTGCAATGTAAAACCATTATCCCAAAATGAAAAACATCTGTAACTGTACTGTAACTGCTTAAAAAGTTTTAGTCATGTCTATTTAAATCTGCTAGTAAATCTAACACTACCCAAACTAACAGTGTTGCTGTCCAATTAAGTGTTTTACTGGCTGGATCTGAAAATAATGAAAAAATAAGTCTAAAAAGGCAAACTAAGCCAGTCATCACTTTTAAAAATTGATAAGCTTCACATTTTTTAAATTTGTGTGTATGTTTAACATCGCCTTAGTGAGAGGCAGAAAGGAGGGATACATAATGTCATGATCTTTGTCTCACCCAAATAGAGAATGCCATGTATCTATTTAAAATAAATACAAGACGTTGTCTGAATGGTAGAGGTGCAGAGCGAGTGACCCACTGTGACCAGGATACAAACAGCAAACTGCTCAAGTATAACATCGAGGAGACTAGTGCTAACTTTTAATAGAACAAGCTAGTATAGTGGATTTTTGCATCCCCAAGAGTTAGATGTAAACAAGCAGGACCAATGCAAAGTTTAAAAAAAAAGATAATTCCTGGATTTCAGCTTCAATAGTTCATTGGTCAGATAAAGTTGCACTAATAAAAAAACGAATAAAAAAAAAACAAAAAACAAATATATATATATATATAAAATATTTTTTTAGAGAGAGAGAGAGAGTTAAAGAGCAAATTAATTCTGCTCAAAAAATTTCACCAGAGAGCAAAGGACTAGTCATCCATAATGATTGTGGTCTTCCTGCAGCTAATCTTTTCCCACTACTGGCTTATCATGCCTTGTTCTGCACTGTGTCTCTGCGTGGAAGTTATCATCAGTGGTTGAGGCAGGGTTTTCAGAGTCTACAGCAAAGAGAACAGTAAGCAGCAAATTTCCAAAGGCTAGCAGTCAGCGCAGCAGTGCCTTAGATCATAAACTTCAGATATACAGCCTTAGGGCTGTAGGTACAGGAGGCTCTAGGCACATTCACATACCAGGAAGTGCTCTTTTATTTTTCAGGAGACATTCAAGGAGAAAAGGTAGATTTTTAGGGTACTGCCAAGGTAACATAGCAAATCTTCAGTTTTTATATTCAGTTCCACTTCAAGGTAACCAACACATGATGTTGTTGCTAAAATTGGTTTGACATCTAGACATCAATGACCTCTGAACACTAAATGGCAACACTTTGGTATGTTCAGTAGCGGAACTGCTATATTTAGGCACAACAATATTCTAATTCTCTTTTTAACAAGCGTATGCTCTTTTTAAAATTTCAAATATATAAAAAAACTTTTACAACTTTGCACATTTACTTCTCAGGTTCTCTTACTCTGTTGCTTTTCCAAGGTGTCAGTTTTTTCAGATTTTTTCATCATCTTGTGACCTTGAAAATCCATATTTTCTCTTTAAATGAAAGTGGAAAGTTAAAAAAGGACATTGCAAAATACATACAGTAGATATAATTATGGGAAAACGACAAGGGAAGAGGCGCCTCTGGGTGTAGTAGTTTAAAACACAATTTTATTGTATACATTAGTATTGGTCACTCACATTTTAGAGGTGACAGGTAAGCATGTCTTGAGAAAGGAGAGCGGCAGCCGCGTCACACACCGTTCACTCGGAAACGCGTTGCATACCCGGTGACGTCATCACCCTCCACCTGCCTTCCATCAGTGCCCCAAGCCTCGTTTGAGGTCCTTCCATCGCAGTCGGCTTCCTCCATCAGCGGTGAGAAGACTACTCCACGACACAGCGCCCAGCGGGACCAGAAAGTGAGCGACGGACCGGATGATACATCTCCTTCCCTCCATGGAAGTTTTTACATGCTTACCTGTCACCTCTAAAATGTGAGTGACCAATACTAATGTTTACAATAAAATTGTGTTTTAAACTACTACACCCAGAGGCGCCTCTTCCCTTGTCGTTTTCCTATAGAATTGGAACATGGTTTCTGTTCCCCTCTGACGGCAGCCTTGAGTGTGCCTCCATCAAAATCTTACCGCTTTTTAACCCTATTGTCAGACTTTGGATTCTATTGCTTGCTGACACTGCCCACTCTTTGTGTACCTATTATGCTGACTTAATGCCTGTTGTATTGGTTTCACTGCACATTTTTTACTTGTTTTGTTTTTTTTAGATATAATTATGGGCACTGTTTGTTCCATATGGGTTTTCTCCTTTTCATTTTCTATAGTGTTCTGTTTTGTGTCCTAAATGTAAAATATAGAGAGTTTATAGTTGTAAACAAATACCAGCACAAAGCTACAGGGCTCTCAGTTTAACTAACTCCAATCTAATAAAATAAATAGATTTTTATTTATTTTTTTATGTGTATTGAAACCACTCATTATAACCAGTTAGCACTTCCACCTTCTATTTTGTGACATAAGAACAAGAAGAGCTAACCTAGTACTCAACACCCTAAAAAAAAAAAAACTTATGTCTGTGCCCTCACCAGCCACTACATCATGTTGATTAATTGTACAGCTTGAGCAGGGTCACTGCATTCCAAAGTCCATTGTATCATTTCATCGTTTTTTCCTGCACTGCTAGAATGTGTTTAGTTGCTAGAATGTCCTTGTCCTACAATACACTACATACAAAATTAGAAAAAGTTATGTTATGTGACCATTTTGAATTCAAACTGGGCTTAGTGTAGTTCCTAAGGCAATGCATAGTTAATGTTATCTTGAGCAAAATTTGTAATGTAATAAGTATAATTACCTTTTTTCCTTTTCAGGAACAATGTGAGTTTCTTTTATACCGACACATAAGGCCAGGTTATCTTCTTTAGAAGATTTCAGCTTTTCCTTAATAAAATGCATAGCTTCATTAGAATTGTAGAAGACAGACAGGCAGGCATTGCAATTGGAAGAGGCAAAATGAAGCACTATTGGAATAGATTCTTTAAGATATTACTCTTTCCTTTATTTAGCAGCTTCACTGCATATAAATAATAATTAAAGCAGAGTTCCTGCCACAATTTCACTTTTTAAATATAAATACCCCTGTAATACACAAGCTTAATGTATTCTAGTAAAGTTAGTCTGTAAACTAAGGTCCGTTTTGTTAGGTTGTTACAGCATTTAGACACTTTATAAAATAGAAATTGACTGGGGCCATCTTAAGTGTGGGCATCATGAAGCCAGACTGTATGACTTCCTGGATTTCAGCCTTGCAGATCTAGCACATGCTCAGTGCTGCACAAGCAGTGTCAGATCAGGTTTCAGCACCTGTGCTGTCCAAGTCACATGATTCTTTGAGACTGGGGAGTGCACAGACTCCTGGAAAGTTACACCCACTACATTCCCAGGAGTCTGTGCGGTGTAAGTTAGGAAGCATTAAGCACCTAGGTGCAGGAAGTAGGAAGATTAACTATTCTAAATAGCAACAACACTTTGAAGGCATCTAAAAAAAAAAAAAAAAATTCGTAAAGGACTAATGACATTTTTTTAAAACTACTGATGTAATGTTATATTTATGGGTGGAACTCCACTTTAACATGTGTAAACTCTCCCTGATCCATTTGATCATGATAGGATAAGGTAATAAAACATTTTTAAGTTGACAATGGGAACTCTGATCGCTTTTGGCTGGACTGCCCCTAAAAAAAATACCTATCCTAAAACACACAAGGGGCTCAGACGACCTCCTGTATTCCACATACATTTCTGTACGAATATATAATATTACCCCAACCAGTTTATTTGGTCAACTACAAGATACAAGCAAGAGTTTATTAAGGTCTTTGATTACTAGCACCTTTTAAAGGGGAGTTTCTAAAACAGTTTCACATGTAAACCAGTACAATTTGCATATTTGCAAGAGCCACAGTGATTTATTATAATGTATGTGAATGCATAATGGCTATACATAATAAATGCAAAGCAGGGGTTGGCGTTTGCCACGTTACCTGTGAGTGATTGTCAAGATCCTCCCTCGACATCAGAAACTCCTGACACAGATTAGTAAGAGGGCTCTGGAGTGATCCCGTCACTGGCTTGCTCTTTGCTGATAAAGGATTGCGCTCATCTCCTCTATCTGTAATGCATAATGTACATTATTACCACCTCGCTCAGCTCCACGGAGTCATGCAGGTTAATATTTTTATCCATGCGATAGTGCTGGTGATAAATCCTCTGATAAAAACATTAATCATTATAACTGTATTCTGAACTCTGATTTATGTGGTTGAATAGTCAGCCATCCACATCTATTTCAGCATCTTCTCTTTCTGACGCTGATTGGTTTAGGGTATGAATTTTTATCCAATCAAAAAGGAGGAGCTGAGATCCAGAATGGTGCAACAAATAACAATAGAAAGATTGTTCTTGTTAAAAAACTTTTATAAGATGGCATTTTAACAATGAAAAATAATAATAACGTCCTGTGTTTTTCAAAAAACTTTACTATCATTATGGAAAATTCTAGTATGTACATTCACTAGTTCTAAATAAAATATTTCTGAAGTATGCTTGAGTTGAATTTTAAAGGACAACTTTACTTTTAGAGAATTTGTTGTCCTTTAATTGTTACCCCACTCTCTTTCATGTGGCAGCCATCCCCCCAAATACACTTATTCTGTTCCCAAGATCTTTACTGTGTTGCACTGCCCAGGGATGCACCGCTTTTACAGGAATAATCCCAGCTAATTCTGCACATGGATGCAGCTCAGCAAGATGAGGGAATTGGGAACAGTTGAGGGGGGGCTTTTACCAAAAGTGAAATTGTCCTTGCATGCATCTTGCATTTAACAGTCAATAGACTTGGTTTAACTGCAAAGTGGCTTTTATGTTATTTTCATTCTAGCATTCATCTTTCACACTTTTCTGTCTTGCTAGATGCTAGATAAATCCTTGTGTTTGGCAATATCTTTTTTCTGAAAGACCCTAAAGCCTTGTACACACGATCGGATATCTGATGGAATCTAATCCGATGGATTTTTTCATTGGATATCCGATGAAGCTGACTTTCATCAGTCTGACCTACACACCATCGGTTAAAAATCAGATCGTGTCCAACACGGTGACATTGCATGTCTTCTCTATAGCTGAAAGAAAAAAATATGGTTGTGACCCTCGGTTCGAAACTGCGCATGTGCAGTTCTGATCCGGAGCTGGCCAAGACCATCCGAGTGTCTGATAAAGTGTATTTGGGCAGCACTGGCGGAAGGGCGGGTCTGACAGAAGCAGTGCCTGAACGTCATGTAATGTCTTTGTGGAAGAGCCTCTTGTGCAGGTCTCTGGGATGGGAGCAAGGCAAGCTGGGAGCGGGAATGTCAGTGCTGTTTGGACTGGAGAGGAGTGAAGGGACCACCTGGCATGAAGAGAGACTGTCACTGTGACTCAGGAGAAGACGTGTCATGTCGGCAAAGTGTCATCATCATCATCTGTGCTGCTGCACACTGCTGTCTGTGTTACTGTTATGCCCTGTACACACGATCGGTTCGTCTGATGAAAACGAACCGATGGATTTTTTCATCAGGTATCCGATGAAGCTGACTTTCATCAGTCTTGCCTACACACCATCGGTTAAAAATCCAATTGTGTCCAATGCGGTGACGTAAAACATAACGATGTGCAGAGAAAAATGAAGTTCAATGCTTCCGAGCATGCGTCGACTTGATTCTGAGCATGCGTGGATTTTTGATCGATGGATTTCCCCTCAGACGATCGTTTTTTTCTATCGTTTTTTAACCATACGAAAATGTTAAAACAGGTTCTATTTTTTTTCAGCGATGGGAAAAAAACTGATGGGGCCCACACACGATCGGTTCGTCTAATGAAAATGGTCTGTTTTCATCAGACGAACCGATCGTGTGTACAGGGCATTAGAGTCAGTTTCATCTGTGTGTGCCTGCCCATTCTAATGTCTTGCCCTGTCCCTAAGCTATTTAACCACTTCTCGTCTGCGCTATAGCCGAATGATGGCTACAGCGCGGACCCCAATTGCTGGGAGGTCGTCAATAGACGTCCTCTTCTGCGCGTGCTGTGATCACCCAAGTCACTGAGACTCGGGTGATCACAGATCCGAGTAAGGGGCCAGTCCTGGCCCCTTACCACGTGATCAGCTGTCAGCCAATGACAGCTGATCACGTGATGTAAACAAAGCTCGGTAATCGTGAGGAGCGTGAGAAGAAAAAAAGCCGATCACCGGCTTAGGTGCAAGGGACATCGGCCACAAAGAGGAAGGAGGCACATATGCCTCGTGTGCCAATCTAAACCCCCTGCCAGTGCCACCTGTCAGTGTTCACAGTGCCCACCAGTGCCACCTATCAGTGCCCACAAGTGCCACCTATCAATGCCCACCACCATTGGTGCCAATCAGTGCCACCTAGTGCTGTCTATCAGTGCCCATCACTGCCACCCATCAGTGCTCATCACTGCCACCCATCACTGCCAGCTATCAGTGCCTTCAGTGCGACCCACCAGTGTCGCCTATCAGTGCCCACCAGTGCCGCCTATCAGTGCCTATCAATGCAGCCCATCAGTGTAGCCCATCAGGGCAACTCATCAGTGCAGCATCAGCGTACATCAATGAAGGAGAAAAATTACCTGTTTGCAAAATTTTATAGCAAAATAAAAATATATATATATATATTTTTTAAATGTTAACAAAAAATAAAAACCGCAGAGGTGATCAAATACCACCAAAAGAAAGCTCTATTTGTGGGAAAAAAATGATAAAAATGTAATTTGGGTACAGTGTTGTATGACCACACAATTGTCGTTCAAACTGCATCAGCGCTGAAAGCTGAAATTGGTCTGGGCAGAAGTGCCCAGTAAGCAAGTGGTTAATTACTAAATCGAAAAAATAAAATAAAAAAAATGCTTTTTGCCTTAATATCTACCTTAAATCATATTGCTAATTGCATATTATACTTGTGTGTACCCTAAATACTGAAATTTGCACCTAAAACTGTAGTTTTGTAACTTTTGGAAATGGCAGTAAAAACTTGGCTGTGGGTGTCGTGTCAGTAAATTTCAATCTGGTAGGTTGGCAACACTGCATCAGGGGTCGGTTTAGACCCATGATATCCATGATATCTCACTAAAGCCCCCCAACAGAGCATCTAAAATTTTTTTTAAAAATTGTAAAAATAATGAAAATAACTACTGACTAGCACCATCCGCTGCCCTACTGAAACTGTCCTATGCCACGGTCTTACTGACACGTCCACCACTCTACTGACTGGCACCATCTACTCTCCTATTGACACCATCCACTGCCCTACTGACATTAACCTCTGCCCCACTGGCACCATCCACTGCCCTACTGACACTGTCTCATGCCACTGTCCACTGCCCACTTAAAATATAGATGTTGGCAATATTTCCACTGGCAAGCTAATCTATTACATAGGAGGTCCGCACACCGTTCACTGCCCTACGGACACTGTCCAATGCCATTGTCCACTGCCCTATTGACAAGCACCATCCACTGTCCTACTGACATGTACACTGTTCTACTGACTGGCACTATCAACTCTCCTATTGACACCATCCACTGCTCTGCTGACATTAACCTCTGCCCTACTGGCACCATCCACTGCCCTACTGACACTGTCCAATGCCACTGTCCACTGACCTACTGACAAGCACCATCCACTGTCCTACTGACACGTCCACTGCTCTACTGACAGGCACCATCCACTCTCCTATTGACACTGTCCACTGCCCTACTGACAGTGTCCTATGCGACTGTCCACTGCTCTACTGACTGACACTGTCCACCTAAAATATTCATGGCAGGCATTGAAGGGCAGTTATGAGGCTTTAACCAATTAAGGACCGAGCCTCTTTCTGAGTTGTTTTTGTTTTGCTAGAAAGTTACTTAGAACCCCCAAACAATATATATATATATATATTTTTCTAATACCCTAGAGAAGAAAATTGCGGTCGTTTTGTCACACCGTATTTGCGCAGCGATCTTACAAGAGCACTCTTTTTGGAAAAATAACACTTTTTTGAATTAAAAAATAAGACAACAGTAAAGTTAGCCCAAGTTTTTGTTATATTGCGAAAGATAATGTTACGCCGAGTAAATTGATACCCAACATGTCAGGCTTCAAAGTTGAGCCCGTTCGTGGAATGGCGACAAGCTTTTACCCAGTTTTCATATGCGGGCGCTGCTCACGTATGCGTTCGCTTCTGCACACAAGCTCGGTGGGACGGGGCACATTTAAAAAAAAAAAAAACATCTTATTTATTTTAGCTTTTATTTAAAAAATTTAAACTGTTCTTAAAAAAAAAAATTATCACTTTTATTCCTATGTAAACATCCCTTGTAATAGAAAAAAGTATGGCAGGTCCTCTTAAATATGAGGTCTGGGGTCAAAAAGACCTCAGATCTCATATTTTGCACTAAATTGCATAAAAAACAATGCAATAATATGTAGACGGGTGAGGGCCATCTCCCCCTCACTCATTGATCTTGGGGGTCAAAAGGTCAATCTATTTTTAGATCTTTGGAGTCAAAAGGTCAATCTATTTTTAGATCCTGGGGTCAAGAGGTTAATCTATTTTTAGATCTTGGGGTCAAGAGGTCAATCTATTTTTAAATCTTGGGGGTAAAAAGGTCAATCTATTTTTAGATCTTTGGAGTCAAAAGGTCAATCTATTTTTAGATCTTGGGGTCAAGAGGTCAATCTATTTTTAGATCTTGGGGGTCAAAAGGTCAATCTATTTTTAGATCTTGGGGGTCAAAAGGTCAATCTATTTTTAGATCTTGGGGGTCAAAAGGTCAAACTATTTTTAGATCTTTGGGGTCAAGAAGTCAATCTATTTTTAGATCTTGGGGTCAAGAGGTCAATCTATTTTTAGATCTTGGGGTCAAGAGGTCAATCTATTTTTAGATCTTGGGTTCAAGAGTTCAATCTATTTTTAGATCTTGGGGTCAAAAGGTCAATCTATTTTTAGATCTTGGAGGGTCAAAAGGTCAATCTATTTTTAGATCTTGGGGTCAAGAGGTCAATCTATTTTTAGATCTTGGGGGTCAAAAGGTCAATCTATTTTTAGATCTTGGGGGTCAAAAGGTCAATCTATTTTTAGATCTTGGGGGGTCAAAAGGTCAATCTATTTTTAGATCTTGGGGTCAAGAGGTCAATCTATTTTTAGATCTTGGGGGTCAAGAAGTCAATCTATTTTTACATCTTGGGGGTCAAAAGGTCAATCTATTTTTAGATCTTGGGGGTCAAGAGGCCAATTTGTAGATTTTGGGGTCAAGAGTTCCATCAAGTCAAGTTTTCTGTAGATAAAAACAAACTGTACAGTTTTGATAAAAGTTAAATAATGTCCTTGCTAAAGGTGTAGGCCATTTACATGCCTCTTGAAGCCTGATTTAAAAACTCCCAGAGATTTCATCATCTCGTCCTGCCATGTTGCTAGGACATCACAGCTATTAGCCCCCTTTCACACTGGAGGTGCTAAAGGGCTAAAAATAGCACCTGAAAAAACTCCTCCCCTGCAGCCCCAGTGTGAGAGCCTGAGGGCTTTCACACTGGAGCAGTGCGCTTGCAGGACGTTAGAATAAGTCCTGCAAGCAGCAACTTAGGAGCGGTGTAAACCCTGCTCCTCCACCGCACCTGCCCATTGAAATGAATGGGCTAACGCGGCCCACTGGCAGTGTGAAAGGGGTCTTAGTGTTTACCTTCACCATCACAGGAGTTCGCTTTTTCTCTGATTCAAACCTCCTCACATGCTCTTTATCTCCCCTGATGCAGTAGCTCTGAGTTTGAGAGCTGTCTCTAGTTATGATAGAGGTGAAGAGTAACAACCAAGAGTCTTTTAGCGAAATCCTAGCAATAAGGCCGGAGAGGGTTATGTCATCTCTGGGATCTATTCAGTCAGGACCCATGAAGTATGTAAATGGCCTATACCTACAACAAGGGTATTATTCAACTTTGGTCAAAGCTGCACAGATTGTATTCATCAATGGACACCCCAAACCTGCATAAGCAGTTTATTTTGCCTTTAAGGGATTGTTCACGTGTGTTGATTAGAAACAGCAAAGCACCGCTCATTAACACACCTAGAGCATTTATGTGTTTTTGAAAAAGCATCAAGAAAGTGTGTTAAATTACCTTTGAATGTGTTGTTTTTCTAGTGGGAAGGGCTTAAAGTGGAACAAAAGGGTGAATATTTACCTGTCAAAAGGCCATTCGTCAACATCTTCTTTGGAGTGCCAGTCTTCAGGCCTCTTCATTGGCCGATGGGGGATGACGTCACTCCTGCACCAGCACTGTGGAGCTGCATATGCACTCAGGCTACAGCACCGGAGAGGATGGTAAGCAGACAGGTAGGGGGATTTCATTGCAGAGGAGACATTGCATGTCTTCTCTACAATAAAAGCCTGCCTGTTCACTGTTTACTGTTTCTTACTGAACTTCAGTTTCACTTTACCCACTTGCCAGCCGCACTATAGCCGAAAGAAAAAAATATGGTTGTGACCCTCGGTTCGAAACTGCGCATGCGCAGTTCTGATCCGGAGCTGGCCAAGACCATCCATCATCAGACGAACCGATCGTGTGTACAGGGCATTAGAGTCAGTTTCATCTGTGTGTGCCTGCCCATTCTAATGTCTTGCCCTGTCCCTAAGCTATTTAACCACTTCTCGTCCGCTCTATAGCCGAATAACAGCTACAGCACGGACCCCAATTGCCAGGAGGTCGTCAATAGATGTTCTCCCCTGCACGCGCTGTGATCACCCAAGTCACTGAGACTCGGGTGATCACAGATCCGAGTAAGGGGCCGGTCCCGGCCCCTTACCACGTGATCAGCTGTCTGCCAATGACAGCTGATCACTCGATGTAAACAAAGCTCGGTAATCGTGAGGAGCGTGAGGAGAAAAAAAGCCGATCACCGGCTTAGGTGCAAGGGACATCGGACATCGGCCCAGAAGAGGAAGGAGGCACATATGCCTCGTGTGCCAATCTAAACCCCCTGCCAGTGCCACCTGTCAGTGTTCACAGTGCCCACCAGTGCCACCTATTATTTCCCACCACCATTGGTGCCAATCAGTGCCACCTACCAGTGCTGTCTATCAGTGCCCATCACTGCCACCCATCAGTGCCCATCACTACCACGGTGGTATGACCGCGCAATTGTCGTTCAAAGTGCATCAGCGCTGAAAGCTGAAAATTGGTCTGGACAGAAGTGCCCAGTAAGCAAGTGGTTAATTAATGCTTTTTGCCTTAATATCTACCTTAAATCATATTGCTAATTGCATATTATACTTGTTTGTACCCTAAATACTGAAATTTGCACCTAAAACTGTAGTTTTGTAACTTTTGAAAATGGCAGTAAAAATTTGGCTGTGCCGGTAAATTTTGGGTGTCGTGTCAGTAAATTTCAATCTGGTAGGTTGGCACAACTGGAGGGAGGGTCTGTACTGAGGTGGTTCACAAGAGATTAATATATGTTAGTGTGCTATATATGTTACTATAGGCCTATTTTTCAATTTATGTTTCTTATGGATATATTTTGATCTCACGTTACAAATTATTGGCGTAGCAGCATGGCACCATAATATCATATCAATGACCACGATTAAATTGTCTTCAATACAAACACTGACAAAATTTGAATGCATATGCCTCAAAAACTGAACAGCTAGAGGCATTATCCACAGTTTATAATTTTTTGTTGGAAAGTCAGACCCCAAAACCTCTACAATATGTGGGGCACTGGGAAAAAGATCTCAGCAAAACTGTAGGACTGGAGACAGATCTGGTATACCACAACCCATTGCTCGATAAATGTCTGAACAATAGAATCTAACTCTAAAAAAAAAGTACCGACAAATTGGGATGGGGGTCAGGCAAGTTGTTTAGGGTAGGTTGTGAGTATGGGATTAAGCAGTTATTAGGTTATGGGGTAGGGAGAAGGGTCAGGTGAGGTGGTTAAGGGAGGGCATGGGTGTCAGGTATAGTGGTTAAGGGAGGGGGTTAGGGTTAAATGATATTGTTAAAGGAGGATATGGGGATCAGACATATGTTTATGGAAGGGGGAGTGGATGTTAGACATGGTGGTAAAGCCTGGTGGTTAAAGAAGGGGTGGGCTTAAGGGTCACATGTGGTAGTTAGGGGAGGGTGTGTATTTTCTATGAACCTTTGGGAGAAGGATCTCTGAGCTGTAGCCAGGGTGAGGCCAAGAGGAGATGGGACTAGTGAATGGCATCTGGTGTCATCCAGGAGACAGCCAGAGACAGCCAGAGTGAGAGCGAGGCTTGGTAAGTGGAGGGGAGAGGAAATGTTGAAACCCAGTGGGGGTTAGTGCGCCGGCGATTGCACTGTCAAATTAGGATCTCTGTGGCAAAGGGGATTTACTATTATTTGCTAGAGAAAACATTCTAGCACTAATGGATGTTGGAGGTACTGTGCCTTTCTTTTTAGTGTTGATGAACACCTTTGGAAAGGTGCTGGATGACTTTATTCAAATATTTTATATAAGAAGCAGTATCAGTGAGAAGAGCCTTTCTTCTGCTAGTCTGCATTTGTGGAATTTTCACTTTAGCACCTGTATATTCCAAGACTCTTATTTTAAAGGCTTGGGTTAAACAAAGACACCAGAAGGCCTCATACACATGGCTGTTCAGGGCTATATACTGCCCAGATCAGCATATTTGTGCAGCAGATAGGGCCAGGTGTTTGCGATCAGATAAGGCAGCTCAGACTTGACAAATAATGACAGACTGGCATAGTCCACGGCTGTTCTCATGTACTCACCTGGCTGTACCTGCCGCACAAATATGCTGATCTAATCGGTGTATGGCCCTGGATAGCCACGTGAATGAGGCCCAAGAGAATTGTGGAAGTAATCATTATTATCATCCTGCTACATGGGGGGATGTAATTGGCAGCCCAGGCCAGACAGACCAAGCCAAACTTTTTTACCATTGGCTCCTCCTTTTGTAAGGAGAGGATTCTGTTGGTTGTGTCAAGGGGTGCAACTAGGTGTCTTCTGGAGGTTCTAGGAGTTCTTGGAGGGAGGTAACATAGCCAGCCTACAGTTCCCTCCATTGAATGACTGCCAAAAAGGCATGACCAATCACTGAAACATGTCTTTATACAGCAGCTCATTCAAAATATCGATCTTTTTTTGCCCAAAGGGGCCATGTTGTGTTAGGAACTCATACAACATCATTCCTATTGAAAAAACAGTCTGGGCTCCCATTGGGCTTCTTCACCTTAAAAAAAAGCTCTGCCTTTATCCCAGAAAGTCTGTGCCTCCTCTTTCCTCTCCTACTTCTGTCCCTTTTTGTTCTTCTTTCCTCTCCTTCTGTCTATCTCTCCACTCCTCCTTCTCTTCTCTAGCTCTCCTCTCCTTAAACATGCTCCACTTTTTAGATTTCAATATGGTAGCACAAAGAATTTTCGTAAGTTGGATCGCACTTTAGTAGTAAACTCACAGTTGTTCATTCGAAGGTCTGAGAAGACTGAGGGCCCCGGTGACCCTTTATGTAGCCGCTGATTCCAGAGACCTTTCAGGAAACGTAACCAATAGACCAAAAATAAATAAATGGAAAACCTGCATTCTCAGCCTGCTGTTCAGTGGATTGTATTTTGGTTATCTTTAATCTATTAAAAACCAAAGGTTTTAAAGTCAGGTCAGGCTTTGGCACAATTTTATAATTTAGTATAAAAGTTCTGCCAAACAGCAGATGCCAAAAAAGCCTGCTGTCAACTACTTTATCTACCAGATAAAGGGGTTAAAGGGGTTATTGCTTCAGCCAGCAGTTGATCACCAATACTTCTGACCAAAGTGTTTTTGTCCCAATAATAGATGGTTGCTAAGTAGTCACTATTTTATGAAATTCTTCATGGTAGACTGAAAAGCATATGTAATGGAAGAGTTTCAGGTTTTGAAAAATGATTGTGCTCTGTGTGATACTGATTCTGTTAGAGTTTAATTTAACCATGACCCTTAAAAACAGTCCTAATGATTGCACAACCTGGCCACAGCCACCATTCAGCATTGAGTGCTGTGTTTTTAATTTTTTTGTTGATAATACAGTAATTTAAAAAAAATTGTACAGGGGGGGATTCGTGAACTCCTGTCTTTCTAACAGTAAATTACCTTGTTTTGTTGGAAGACTATATATCATCTGCTGTTCTTGTGTAGACTTGGTCTGATTGTCTTTTGGAAGTACAGGAATAGATTGGTGGTTGTCCAGACCATCTGCTGTTGGGTTGCCTTTAGCATTTTGTAGCCTATGGAAAACAAATGTAACAATTCATCTGAAATGAAAAAAGTTTTTCTTGATTCCTGAAATAAAAAAAAGATGATTTGAACTTTCTGTAGGCTGTACCAAAGAAACCTCCAAATGTTATTGTGTTTAATTGTCCTAACTATGGGAAATTTGGTAATGTGCACATTAGCAGCTTTTTGACTCTGAGAAATGTAGCTTATTTTTTGCCAACTACGTTTCAGGATTTTCATTCTGGTGTCAAAGATATTTTACTGCCACACGCAGTGAGGTGAAATCTTTCCAGTGGAGTAACTGACAGCAATAAAACATCAATACAGATAGTAACTTCCCCACTCAATTCACCACTAAAAACACAATTCTGGGTGTAGTTAAGCTTTGAAGAAAAGGTTTCCAGGATTAAATGCTGTTCTTTTGGCCATGTGAATGTAGCCCAATAGTCATCAAATTAGTGCTATAAGATATATATATTACACATATTTTAATTCTTCCTCTTTTAGGGAAGTGCTATGAGGAAAAAAAGTGAAAAAGAATGAGAGACACCCTCTCCAGGCCTAATTAAAGAACAGGATTTTTTTTGTACTTTTCTCTGAATCCATTAAAAGACAGGATTCTTGAATAACTGGGTTATAATGTATCTTAATAGTAAATTGTGTGTATGATCAACAAGAATGGCCATGCACACTGGGGGATGGAACCTTAACTGAAGCTCCCCTCAACAGACTCCAAGATTTTTTTTTACAGTGATGGACACAGGATTCTTTCACAGCTGGAATTTCCAAAAGCAGTTCAACTGAGGGTGGGCTACAAATCAATGCAGGCCCAACAACAAGGAACTTCATGCAGCTCAAAAAGCCACTTGATATCAACAGAAGACCAGGTGATAGACCTACAAACCTGGAAAACCGAGGCCTGATGCTAAAATGGCCAAGACGTATTTGACCCTGATTGAGTGAGCTTTGATGAGAAAAGGGAGAGCCCTATCCTTGAGACCATAACCTTGAACACTGGCTTGACAGATCTACCTGGGACACTAGCAAAAAAACAGAGCATATTGGTCATGGGAGAAATTATACCCAGGAATGGCCTACAGATTTTTTCAGCCTCTTTGATTACAGTGTACAATCCTCATGTAGGCAGCAGTTTATAACCAGTTGTCCAAGAATTATGTGCCCCTCAATAAACATTATGTGTCCCTCAATAAACAAGAAAGAGATCTCCTGTGTGCCTCTCACAGCAGACAATACTGCAATAATGGTGAGCAGCCATTTTTGAGCAAAAAAAAAAAATATCTTCTGCTATGACTTTGGAAAATAAAAAGATGAGGTAACAAGTTTACATACTGCTCTGTATCTTCTGCTTGTGGATCCTCCATAATATGATCATCTACAGACAGATCAGAAATGGCAGACTCAGTGTCTTGATGCAAATGCTCTCTAGACAGGGTGGGATTGTGCAGAGTACTTTCCACTGTTTGATTCCTGGGGATCCAAAGATTTCCCTGTTCTGAAACCTAACAGGAGAAAATAATTTAAGCTTTGTAATTTGAAAATGACTGATTCCTGGCTTACATTTTAACCAAGCGATAGAACATATCTATGAAAACTGATGTGATACAAACATATTAATGTTGCCAACAACAATTAAAAATTAGCTTTTATCTTTTTACCTGCAACAGATAAGGTCTCATGCACACTGGGCGTTTTTTTCAGCCGCTCCTAGGGGCATCTGGCTTTTTTTTCCTACCTCTAAACACTCCTGCATGTTAGCCTACGTGTCTATGCACACATAAGCTTGCAGAGGAGTTTAGAAGCAGAGGCATTTAGAGGCAGGAAAGAAATTATTATTTAAACCAATGAAATGAATTAACACCGAAGCACTTGACACCTGTAAAACGTGCTTTTCTGCAAAAACGCTGTTGCCAGAAGGAAATGCTTCTAGGAGAGTTGGGAAAACATTCTGGCCCAGATTCACGTAGGGCGGTGTTTCATTGAGCGGGCGTAGCGTATCGTATATACGCTACACCGCCGCAACTTAGAGAGGCAAGTGCAGTATTCACAAAGCACTTGCGTCCTAAGTTACGGCGGCGTAGCGTAAATGTGCCGGCGTAAGCGCGCGTAATTCAAATGATGAAGAGGTGGGCGTGTTTTATGTAAATTAAACATGACCCCACATAAATGACGCTTCGAACGAACGGCGCATGCGCCGTCTGTGGACGTATCCCAGTGCGCATGCGTCGGATAGAATGCCTAAGATACGTTGAACGCTGCCTACGACGTGAACGTAACTTACGCACAGCCCTATTCGCGTACGACTTACGTAAACGACGTAAAAAGATACGCTTGTATGGGCTGCGCCACCTAGAGACCAGCTTTAACTTTACGCCGGCGTATGTCTTATGTAAACGGCGTAACTAATTGCGACGGGCGTACGTACATTCGTGAACCGGCGTATCTTGCTCATTTACATATTCAACGCGGAAATCAACGGAAGCACCACCTAGCGGCCAGCGTAAATATGCACCCCAAGATACAACGGCGTAGGAGACTTACGCCGCTCGTATCTTGGCCAAATCTATGCGTAACTGATTCTATGAATCAGGCGCATAGATACGACGGCGGCCATTCGGAGATACGCCGTCGTAAGTCTTTAAGAATATGGGCCTCTGTGTGCACAAGGTCTTAAAGTGTTACTAAACCCAGGAGTGTCTGGTTAAAGCTTGTAGGAAGAGTTTTCATTCTGCACTAACTATCCTATCAGAATGCAGGGCCCCTGACCCTCTATCTGGACAGTGCTGATTGGCACCCTCCCAAAAAAAAAAAAAAATTGCAATGTACACCAAACTGAGCATGTGTCCCTGGCTCTATATTATCAGGAAATATATTGGGGACAGTGGAAGGAGGAGATGATCAGAGAAGACAGGCTCAAACAGACATTTTTTTACACAATGCAGGTGATTAACCCAGTAAGTATAACACTGCTGTGGGTTTAGTAACACTTTAATGACATTTTACAATGGGAATGTGGATACCAGCTTACTTTGCATGGTTTTGATATGCATACTGCCAAAGGATGCATGTCAGTGGCACATTAAAACTCATATGTGTTTGCCGCCTATCAGGTGTTCATAATCCTAGGAAGCAGGACTGCCTAGATGCATTATTCTAGGTGCATATACAGCCTTCTTTGAATAAGTGACAAGGAGTTACAATCTTGCTCTCTGTATTGAAATAGATGATGGTGACTGCGCTGTTTGAGGAAGGGTAAAGAGCAGATGCACAAGGAAGTGAGTAGCAAAAACCCACCGGGTTTTTGCTACTCACTTCCTTGTGCATCTGCTCTTTACCCTTCCTCACACAGCACAGTCACCATCATCTATTTCATTCACACATTTCTGTCCAGGACCGGTTCCAGGTAACTGCAGCAGTGCCCCCCCCCCCATAGTATTTAGCACCGATAGCGCGAGAGCCCTTCCAATTTATTGCTCTCTGTATTGTCATCAGAACATGAGGGGAAATCTTTCACTGACTATAACTGTCCCAGTGACAACTGTGTAAGAGGGTGTTTCCCTCACTGTAAAGGCTCATACACACAGTCAGACATCCAACAAAATTTCCCTTGGATTTTTTTTCTAATTGATTTGTCCGGCCACACCCATAGCATACACACAGTCAGACTTTTCTGCAAACTTTTCTAAAACTTTTCTAACGTCACATGTTTTTGCTATTTTCTGCTCTTTACCGCCACCCTTTGGTTAACTTCTGCTATTGTTGGTTGCTTTTAACATTGGTTCTGAGCATGCGTATTTGCACTTTGTCCAAAAGTTGGTTGGCTTGCTGTACACACAGTCAGACAAGGCACCATCGGACTTTTGTTGCAGAAAAGTTGGTCCGTTTGCAGACCCAACTTTTTGTTGGATGAAACCCGAAAAAGTTGGTCCGATGGAGTGTACACACGGTCAGACAAATTGGAAAACTTGCAGATTTTGAAGTTGGTTGGCAAAAAGTGTGACCGTGTGTATGGGGCTTAAGATATTTCCCTTCACGTCCTGTTGTGTCTAAAGAACAGGAAGTGAAGGGAAATTTCCCCTATAATACACAATGGCAAAAAGAGACCGGCCAAGGAGTTTATTAAATCATTTCCTACTCAATCCAAAATGTAATAAAAAAAAGGGGGGGGGGGTTGCTTAAGATATTCTGTTTTTTTGAAGAGGGAATATCGTCATAATATTGGTCAGCTTCTAATTGCTGTCCATTTCCACATTTAGGAAACAGGTATGCAGACCCCCAAAAACAAGTCTATCCCTTCACCCTTTTGTCCAAAACTAAAAAAATTGTCTGTAGTTCAGTGTGAATCTGAAACCTATAGAACTTTGTTCCTTCACCTTTCACGTATTGTGACATTCAAAAAGAGATTTGATATATGTAAAGTAAAAACCTAAAAGAAAAGTGTGGGAATCAAAACAAACACACTGTGTAATCACCTAGATCAGTGGTTCTCAACCTGGGGGTCGGGACCCCCTCGGGGGTCGAATGATGATTTGGCAGGGGTCACGAATCCTGGGCTGTTCCAAAAGCCTGCACTGCTCTCCCAGCCTTTTTTGCCAACTCAGCCTCTTCGCAGGCGCCCATTTAGTTCATGGCATGGCTGGGGGGCAGAGACTAGAGTTCAGCTGACTGGTG
This sequence comes from Rana temporaria, assembly GCF_905171775.1. Classification (NCBI taxonomy): domain Eukaryota; kingdom Metazoa; phylum Chordata; class Amphibia; order Anura; family Ranidae; genus Rana; species Rana temporaria. Next base: position 111,271,951 of record NC_053497.1, read on the forward strand.
ATGAGTGTGAAGTGGGAGGGGCTGGAGGAGACCCTATCTCCTGATTTCGCTTTAGGTGTCACTGCTACGAGACACCACAAAAGGGTTTTAATATTTTAAAAGTGGAAGGAACTCAGGGAGCTCTAAACGTTAATGGGTTAGGCCCCGTACACACGACCGAGTTTCTCGGCAGAATTCAGCCAGAAACTCGGTCGGAGCTGGATTCTGCCGAGAAACTCGGTCGTGTGTACACTTTTCAGCGAGGAAGCCGACGAGGAACTCGTTGGGCCGAAAAGAGAACATGTTCTCTTTTTCCTCGTTGTTCAATGAGGAAAGTTGGCCCGCCGAGCTCCTCGGCGGCTTCCACACTGAACTCGCCGAGGAACTCGATGTGTTTGGCACGTTGAGTTCCTCGGACGTGTGTACGGGGCCTAAGGGGCGCAAATTACTTGTCTTGTCTTGGGTGCTCACAACCCATGCTACGATTTTTTTTTTTTACTGTTAGGGGTCCCCACAACCTGGGAAATTTTATTAAAGGGTCACGGCACTAGGAAGGTTGAGAACCACTGACCTAGATGGCTGCAGCATTGTTCCGATTCCCGCTGCCTCTAGACACTGAGAACTGAGCAATCAAAGACAGCTTATGGGTCAGCTTTCCGATCTGCTCTGAGCACAAGTCACCGCTCTGTTCTCTGCCTCTCCAGTGATCACTAGATTGCCAGGCTATGAATGGGGTGGGAGCAGCTGAGGGGCTGAGGCAGCTTCTGGTCAGGCATCTGAGCAGATCCTGACATTATTGTCAGGATCCCTGCAGAACGTGGACTGGCTCTGTAATGTGAGCCGACAGTGGACTTTAGCCAGTTGTTGGCTGAATCTGGGTCACAGGAATGTAGAACTAAGCGCAAGTCTGTGGCCCACAGGAGAAGTATATCCAAAAGAGCCCTTTCTCATACTTTTTCTTTAAAACCTACTTAAAAATTAGAAGTCCCCTGGACCTGACGGTCTAACGTACCTCTACTACAAAACTTTCCAACCGCTCCTTCTCCCTCATATCACCGCACTGTTTAACGCTTTCATGCCTAACTCCCCCATCCCGAGAGACATGCAGACCTCTTACCTCACGTTGATCCCCAAACCGGGAAAAGACCATACCCTCTGTTCTAATTACAGACCAATTGCCCTCCTCAACGCAGACTTAAAAATCTTTATTAAGTTACTGGCGACTAGGCTGAACAACTTCATGCCGTCACTCATCCACAAGGACCAGGTTGGGTTTATTCCCCTCCGTCAAGCGGGGGATAACACCAGGCGAGTTATTGACCTTGTGGAAGTGGCAAACAGGACTGGGACTGAGGCACTGCTGCTCAGCCTGGATGCGGAAAAGGCCTTTGATAGGCTGGGTTGGCCTTTCCTGTTTGCGACCCTCCGGCGTGTTGGCTTGAAGGGCCCCTTCCTACAATCTATTGCCCATTTATACTCGTTCCCTTCGGCACTAGTTAGAACCCAATTTGCCTCCTCCCCAATTTTCCCTATTTCTAACGGAACCCGACAGGGCTGCCCGCTTTCCCCTCTTCTTTACGCCCTATGTATTGAGCCCCTAGCAGCACACATCAGACAAAACCCAAATATTCGAGGCATACCAGTCCGCACTAGGGACTTTAAGATTTCCCTGTTTGCGGACGATGTCCTACTCACCCTTACACAACCTCAAGTCTCCCTCCCGAATTTGCATGTAGAGTTAGACCGCTATAGTGCCCTTTCGGGGTACAAAATTAATAACTCTAAGACGGAAGCCCTCCCCCTCAATCTACCACCCCGGACACTGTCTGCCCTCTCCCAATCCTTCGGATATGCTTGGAAGACATCTGCCTTAAAGTACCTTGGTGTTTACCTTACGCCTTCCTATGACACTCTATATAAGGCCAATTTTCCCCAACTATACACCTCCATTAGGGCATCCCTGGCCAAATGGAAAAACCTGAAGCTGTCCCTATTTGGTCGCTTAGCAACCATTAAGATGGCGATCCTGCCTAAGCTTCTCTATCTTTATGAAACGCTCCCCATTCCTGTCCCAACCGCACACCTTAGACACATCCAGGGCGATTTGTTAAAAATTTTTTGGAACTATAAGAGACACCGGATAGCTAGGTCAGTCCTGTATGCCCCTCGCGACCAGGGTGGCCTTGCTTTCCCTAACGTTGCCAAATACTACTTAGCCGCCCAGCTGCGCTCAGTGGCCTCTTGGTGTACCCTCCATGCCTATAATCGATGGACGCAAATTGAAAAATTGTGGCTAGCGCCCACTCACCCTAACTCCATGCTGTGGAGTCCCGACACATCGCTCAGCCCATCACAACTCCTAGGACCTATGGTATTATTGCGAACCTTGTGGCGGCGCGCTAAACTGCAATATCCCCTCACTTCCTCCGCCTCCCTGGTCACCTCCTTTTTATTTACACCCAGTATCCCAGACAGCTTGACCTGGCAGATGTCCCACTTCTGGAGAGATAGGGCCTTATTTCGCTTCGGTCAATTGGTGGATACTAGAACCAGAACCCTACGGTCTTTCCAAGACCTGAAAGAGGCTTTTGATTTGCCCAAACAGGCTTTTTTTAGTCATTTACAAATCCGTCATTTTGCTCAATCTCTAGTAACGAATCTTCAATTCTCCCCTTTAACTGAGTTTGAGAGAATCTGTTTGGAAGGGTCATCCCCCAAAGGTATGATCTCGCGCACCTACCGGCTCCTTATACAGGACATGTCACCTACTGGGCCTCGGCATGTCTACATGCGCAAGTGGGAGCGGGCCTTGGGTGAAGATATACCCATGCAGGCATGGCAGCTTATATGGTCGCAAGCCTCTAGGAGCTCCATCTGTACGCTCTATAAAGAGAACCAGTATAAAATTCTGTTTAATTGGTACCAAACTCCAGACCTGCTCCACTCTATCTACCCTACAGCTGATTGCCGATGCTGGCGCTGCTTTGACGCGGTGGGGACGCTTTATCATACCTATTGGACCTGCTCCTTGATCGTGCCCTATTGGCAGACAGTCCATTCCCTAATTCACTCTATATTTGGTTCATCGGTGCCGTTTTGTCCTAAACTTTTCCTTCTGGGCCTCCCACCCCCCTCGTTTTCTAAACTTTCTAAAAAACTCCTGGCCCAGGTCCTTACGGCCGCACGGTGCCTAGTGGCCCTGAAATGGAAAAAGAAGGAACCTCCCTCCCTGTTTGAACTACACTCTAGAATCAGGGACGTTAAAAGGATGGAATACATGACAGCTTCCTTGAATAACACTCTTGACACCCACAACCAGGTATGGGAACTATGGAATGCGCTGGAGGCCCCGATCACGTGATAACTCCTGTCTTGGGGGGGGAGGGCGACCTGGTTGAGTATCCCGGGCTGGGGGGGGGTTCGGGGCGGATGGTGGACCTTTCTCCTCTCTTTTTCCCCTGCACTCTTCACCTCTCTTTCTATACTTCTCTCCGCTTTTACTGACTGTCCTTTACTTCCCCACTATACTTTATGTTTCCTTGGTCGCTAAGACACACTGTGGCAGGCTAGATTCTGTGATGATATAGACACTATGTCCTATGTTAACTAGTTTGGATTTTGCACTGACCCGTCTTATTATCCAGTTCTTGCACTGGCAACTTTGTCTGTCCCTCCTAGTGCTGCCCCTTTATGATGCCATATGTCCTTTTATGTCTTTTTCTATTATTTTTATTTTTTTTTCTTTCCTGGTCCCTTCTTTTGTTTATCCTTTACCTGGAAAATGTTGAAAATTCAATAAAATTTAAGTTTTCAAAAAAAAATTAGAAGTCAGCAGTATCCACTTTCTTTGTATTCACTCTGTAATAATGATCTGTCCCTACGAATTCTATTGTGGTTGCACAATCTCACAGCAGGTAACGCTTACCTGAATCCCTGAACATTGCAACTTCTGTTGAATATCAACTGCTGACTGCTGTATATGCAATACCTCCTTCTGCTGCTTTAGCAGTAGCTTCCTCTCCTGGTGTGCTGCCTTGTAGATGTTGTACAAGTGATGAATTTCTGCCTGAGTAACAAAATGGGCATGACAAAATGAAAAAAAAAAAAAATCAAAAGTGGACTTTATGTATTACTATGACTGTATTATTGTATTATTCTGCACACAATATTGTGGTTTTAAATGTACCAGTAGCGCTTATTTACACCATAGCAGTTGAGCTGCAAAAATCTCCATTGACCCAATAATGCTGTGTTGGGGCAAGCTGCTACACAATGCATGAACAAATACATGAAATACATGAAAAAATGCAAAGTATCTCATTGCATATCACAGCCCCTCCCTTACTTCACACCGCCCCTCCCTTACCCACACGCAACACACACCAGCAAACATGCATTTTAACATGCGTGCTGGTGTGAACAAGCCCTAAAAATATTTGTACAGTATTTTACATTTCCGTGTGAGCTCCAACATATTTTTATAAAAACAAAGGCAATTTTAGTAGATTGAAGCTCTAATTAACTAATATTAATGCCAGAAGCATTAATATTTATAATCAGGCTGGGTCGTGATCCGTGGTTCAAAAAGACCAAGGCTTCTGGTCAATTGTTAACATGTATTGTGCTTGGAGTCTGCATGGTCTCTGTGTTTTCTCAAGATGTTCCAGTTTCCTTATACAGTTCAAAGGAACATTGCCTTCTGAATTAGTCAGCCAATAACGACTGGCCAAGGTATTCCTTCTGCATTTCAGGAGATTTGCATTACAGAAGGCTGATACCAAGACAGATTTTGTAAAAAAAAAAAAAACATTTTTAATTAGTTCAGAACTAAATTCAATTGTATTTTTATGTTTACCTGCAATTTAGTTTTCACAATAGGCCTAAGTAACTAAATCTTCTTGACATAAGTCTTATGGAATCTACTGTACAGCAGCACTCTGACTGGGGGAAGGAACACAACCACTCTGTGCTAATCAGAGATATACATTTCTCTAAACAGCAGCAGAGGGGGAAAAAGGGATAAGCTCATTGGTATCTTGCTGTTTCTTCACAGTACAGACAGGTTGGGGCAGTTCCTTTACCAGACTGTATTGCTTAATTGCAGCTTAGTACAGAAAAGCCAATCTGTCTGGTAGGGATGCCTGGATCACAAGACTGACTAAACAGAGTACAAACGGACTGGCAGGTAACAGTTCATATATACAATATATAATGTATATTTTTTTTCTCTGTGCTGGCTGTCTGCTAAAGTCCAGCATTAATCCAGGGTCTATAGAGAGCAAAAATGAATGTAACTTATTCAACCGACAATCTTGACTCAAGCAATTATATGAATGGTAATTATATGAGCCAATAACTACAATATACATTTGTGGTTAATACCAGAAAGATTTAAGAAACATACTGTAAGGCATAATAATTTTTTTCTCTTGGGTGTATACTGTAAAAACATAGGAGAGGTAGATGTAGTGCCAAAGGCTGTTAGCTATGTCAGCCTTGGGGAGCTAGAACTACTACCGCTGTTTTTCTTTCTTGCTGGTAAAAGATGCCAGCATCTCCTACCAGGTCAGCCTATCTAAAGTCTATGACAGGTGTCTGAATTCCCAGCCATTTACAAGGGTAGGCTGTACAGTGATTAGATTTGAGACTTTGTATAGAAACACTCTGTGATAAGGGGTAGTCACATTTGTCAGCTGCAGCCACGAAAAACACAAAATTATCTTCTGTTTTATGTTGTAAAATATTCCTCTATAGTCTCCATTGGTATTCTAATTATCAGATGTAGAAGATATGGTGGAACAAAAAGACAACAATCGACATTTTTGTGACATGTTAAAAAAAATATCTGGACATGCTGGTATTATACTGTAAAACAGAACACAGAGAGAAAACATAACAACCAGTCATGTTTTACTTTATAAAAGTTAACTTGATAAAAAAAAAATCATGACGGTTTCCTATAGATTATTGCACTTTACTTTTTGGGTTATTGAATAAGGCCTTATGTGTTGTCATTCTGAGAGCTGAGATTGATGAGAAATCAACTATCAGAATTTTAATCATTTTTCCATATAGACTGTATTGCGTACGGAAATTCCGACCGTGTATGCCCCATCAGAGTTATTCCATTGGAGTTTAGATAGAGAATATGTTCTATTTTACTCCGATGGAATTCCAATCGTGTGTATGGGGCTTTAATGTTAATTATTTTCACAAGGGTTAATGGTGACATATCATAATATTTCATCTCATGAACTGCATCATCCCACGGAACAGGTAAACAATTTTATTTGCCAAATTATCTGTAATTCTGCTCAGCCAGTCTTATGAGTTAGGCTTCCCTGCAAGGCAGCACAACCAAGTCCCTGACCTCCATGCAACTATGACACACTAGCAACCACTTAAGTTAAGTAATGGCCCTAATATAATTCCTCTCCCTCTAGTATGTAAAGGGATATTTAATGCATGCCACATATGTTTGTGCATCCTAACTGCTTGAATGTTTATGTACTGTATGTGCATACATTATTTTGACATGTTTCATTACTGTCATGTGACCAATTTGCTATGTGACAATTAAAAAAACCCATATGCAGAAAACTGAGTTGTATTATCTGACTATATAAATATGCCTTACTTTAAGGTTCAGATAGTGCTGTACATTTATCGTACATTAATGCAGTGTTTCTCAACGCCAGTACCTAAGGCGCCCCAACAGGTCATGTTTTCAGGCTATCCATTACTTTGCACAGGTGATTTGATCTGTTTTACTGCCTTAGTGATTACCACAGCAATTTCATCTAAAGGGAAATCCTAAAAACATGATCTATTGGGACACCTTGAAGACTGGAATTGAGAAACACTGCATTAATGCACTTCTTATCCAGTGTTGCCAACTGTCAGTAATTTTACTAGCAGCCAGTGAAACGGGCACTTTCCACTCACTGGCACAGTAAATGCCAGTGACAGGAAAAGGTTGTCACTAAAAAATATGTCTGTGACGCTCGGCTCGGAGCTGGCCAAGACCATCCGAGTGCCTGCTACAGTGTGTTTGGCAGTGCCAGCGGGGGGAAGATCTGACAGAGTCGTGCCTAAGTGTGTCGCGTGATGTCATGGTGCAAGGGAGTCTCGTGTGCGGGTCTGCGGGACAGGAGTAAGGTAAGTCGGGAGCAAGACTGTCAGTGCTGTTTGGACTGGAATGAACTGAAGGGACCACCCAGTGTGGAGAGAGAGTGTCACTGTGACTCAGTAGGGGATGTATCATGCAGTGTCATCATCATCTGTGCTGCTGCATACTGCTGTCAGTGTCATTGTGAGAGTCAATTTCATGTGTGTGTGTGTGTGTGTGCGTCCATTCTAGTTTCTTGGCAAAGATTTGGGGGGCACACCCTAAAAGATCCATTAAAGATGGCGCAGCCATAAGACCATAAAACAGAACAAAATATTACAGCGCAGACATGCAAAAAATTTTATTTATCTAAAAAAAAATGGGGATTTGGTCACACCATATGGCTATATGGTGCTTAAGCCCACTTACTGCGACAAAGTACCCCATTATCAGTGGGTCTTATGCTATCCATAGACTGGAAGATCCTGCTTCTCTGAACCATGGGAGAAATACACTCCTCTATATGGGAGAACTAAAGGACTCCTCCTTTAACACAGGTGGACACTAATAAGAGGCAATGATGGAGTGGGGTGCTCCTGCCCAAAAGGATTTGGTCAGAATCCATACAATAGACAAACAAAGATTTGGGGGGCACACCCTAAAAGATACATTAAAGATGGTGCAGCCATAAGACCATAAAACAGAACAATATATTACAGGGCACACATGCAAAAAATTTGTTTTGCCTTATCTACCTTAAACCCCATTGTTAATTACATATTGTACTTGTTTGTAGCTTAAATCCTGAAATGTCCACTTAAAACTTGTAAGTAATTTGGTAACTTTTGTAAATGCCAGTAAAAACTTGGCTGTGCCAGTAAATTTTGTGTGTCGTGTCAGTAAATTTCAATCTGGTAGGTTGGCAACATTGCTCTTATCTTAGCTCTAGTGTAGAGAATGAGCTGTTGTTGAAAACAATACACTCACAGGCTGGCTTATTCTCTCTTGATTCTCTTGCAGCAGTCTAACAAAGTGACAGTTAATAGAAGAAGCACCTACTGTACATGTCTGTATATGGAGACGCAAGCATTTGAAATTCAAATTTTAAAAATGCTTTCAGGTAAACTTATGAAAATAATATAAAAAATTAGCACTCACTAAATGTAAATGGTGTTTTCTCTTTAAGTCTATTGATATATTCAGATCTGGAATGGCGGACTCTCTGTTTTTTTGGGTCAGGTAAACTATAAAGATCAGGCAAAAAAGTTTTGGAGGTTTTTCTTTGTTCCCTCCAATGACAGTGAATGTGAGGGCACTTTCTAACACAGACCACTTCTGTTACCTGCTCCTGTTTCAGCTTTTTCTGGATGTCTTCCTCTTGTCTCAAGATTTCTTTCACTTTATCATGTTCGTTCTTCATCTCCCAGCACCTTGGAAATAAACAACATTTGCCGTTAATATACTGACTGGGAAGATAAGTTTCTCTGATTCCTTCCATCAACTCAGAGAGGTCACACCTGATGAGGAATCTGTAGCTGAGAAAATGATTAGCTGCCAGGAGGGAGATGGTCAGAACCCGACAGCTGGCAACCGGGCAAAAAAATACAGCTTCTCCAAAAGACCCAGCTACTGAAGTTCCAGTGGGGTGACACTTCGCCTGATCAGCTGTGTTAAAAAACTACTCTGGATTTCACTTTGTGTGAAAATCACTGTATTTTGTACCCTTTTTTTCTGTATTCAGATGGACGCTTTGTTGTTATAGAGTCCCACAGAGACGATGTAGCCACCTTTTTACCTTGATTGAGTCACCAAGACATTGCTGAGAAGCTGCAGCTTTGATTATTCTGCTGTTTATGCATGATTTTTCACCATCTTGAACCTGTTTTGCATTATTGCTACTAACTTTGCACCTATTTAGTAAACTGCATGTTACAGTTACTATCTGTTTAATCATTCAGCCGATTGCCCCTACTTTAATGGCCCCCTTATTCATATCAGGACTCCTTCTGCAACAATTACCCAATTATACAAGACTAATGAGTAAAGTTAATCCTGCACCTCCAAGTAAAATACTAGTATTTCCTTGACAATATAGTTAACCATTTTTTATGCGAACGGCAAAAAGCAGAGATTCTATTCCACAGTATGCTCTGCGGCTGCAAGACATGGCAGCAGTAATGACCTGGCTGGGGTGATGTGGACAGATAGCTGAAGGAACTTTTTGTAGATGAATTGCTCCCAATTAAAATCAGAGAAACATTGCAAGAGAAAGACAGAAGCAACTCCAATATGACCTTCCATGAACTGTCAGAGATTTACAGGCTATGGCACACCTATGGCTATTGTAGGTGGGAAATGACAGATCCACCTGCAACCAAGTAAATGGCTCCACTGGAGGTGAATGGGTGGGATGGCTCAGCCCCAGGCAGAGATATCTCCCCTAAAGCACAGACAGTAATACTTCTCAATGGGGCAAAGATGCTCCCAGTGTAGAAGGAAAATGCCACAGTCAAGATAGGCATGATCATCTTCCCTGTGCTGGAACTGCTAAGTTGTGCTATCTCTACAGACTGTCCCAACTACACACCGTAAAAGGTGTTAAACTCGAATACCCCACTGTCAGGAGCCAAGCAGTGGGGCAACAATGTGGAATGTCTCAACCTAATGTGGGTTTAAAATCTGAAAAATTCGAAATCTCTGACTTGTCCTGAGGATTGCCTCAGAGTAGGCTTTAGGTGAATATCATCCATGAACTAGATTAGTATAACTGGACAGAGATCCAGAGAGGATCCAATGATTTTCCCCCTAATAGAGGTGATGCAGTTACAGCAGTGGCCTAGTCCAAGAGAAAGGTCAAAGCTATTACCAGAAACAAACAAATGAGTGGTCCCAGTGCCCACAAAAGAACTTGAACACACTCTGTATTGGTAATGGCAGCAATGCCGGTCTGCAATCAAACAGTTTGTTAAAAACCAGTCGTGGGTGGAGCAAGGAGAGCTAAAAGCATCAGACCTTGATGCTTAACTTAGGGACATAATGCTAGTCAGATGTAAAGCCACATGTTAGCAAGGAAGATAGAAAATAACATTTGAAGAAGTCCCTGGAGTTCTCTTACAGCAGCTCACTCTAGGTGTACCTAAAACAGTCTATGATATCCAGAGAGATGGAACCCAAGTAAAACAGAGGTGCCTACACCAGAAACTCCTCAAACCCATTGTGACCCACAGAGAAGCCCATAAGTGGGTTTTAAAGATCATTCAGATAATCGCTCAGTCTGCTACTCTACCTTAGAGTACCTGATACTGACTGCCCCTTGCCTGAAGGAACCAATATTTCACAGCTCAGTAAAGTCATGAAAGCCCTGACATGTTTGGGGAGGGTATCACTACAAATCTATGATGCATTTCAGTCTGTTTTTATGCTGCACAAAACAAGCAATATTGGCATACATCCTCTGATGCTTGAGCAGTGCTAGTTCTGCTTTTGTCTTTTCTTTGAGGGCGTTTTCACGGAGCTTGAGAAGCGCTGTCTGGTGTCTGGCCCGCAGTTCCTCCTCCCGAAGATACTGTTGTGCCATTTCCATGGTAAAGCGGCTGAACATGTTAGAACCGTAAAACTGTCTCACTTCGCTCCACTAAAAATTAGAAAGAGGCACATTTAGTGAACAAACCTATGTTACATAGTTACATAGTTAGTCAGGTTGAAAAAAGACACAAGTCCATCCAGTTCAACCACAAAAAAAATAAAAAAACAAAATAAAAAACACAGTAAAATCCTATACACCCAACTCCATACCCACAGTTGATCCAGAGGAAGGCAAAAAACCCCAGCAGAGCATGATCCAATTTGCTACAGCAGGGGAAAAAATTCCTTCCTGATCCCCCGAGAGGCAATCGGATTTACCCTGGATCAACTTTACCTACAAATCTCAGTTATATTCTGTACATTTAGGAAATAATCCAGGCATTTCTTAAAGCAATCTACTGAGCTGGCCAGAACCACCTCTGGAGGGAGTCTGTTCCACATTTTCACAGCTCTTACTGTGAAAAAACCTTTCCGTATTTGGAGGTGAAATCTCTTTTCCTCTAGACGTAAAGAGTGCCCCCTTGTCCTCAGTGTATTTCAAGTGAGCACATATTATGAGATATTACTGCAGTGTTACCTCAAAGTACATGTTCACCTATAAAAAATCCCAGCTTCTGATGCCTGAGGTATATATGAACTAAAGGGGAAGCTGGGGCCACAACACACACATCTAGTGGTATTGAGAGGGATGATGAGATGGGTGGGGTTTTTATTTTTATTTTTTATAGGTGTACTTTTAAATAAGATGTAAAATTAGCAGGGTTGATTAGCTATTTAATGACTATGCCAAACTGGTTAAGAATTACTGATATAAATCAATCTGGGTTAAGTTCATCTTGTGTGCACTTAAAAATATTGGCCCGGATTCACATACATCGGCGCATATATATGCCACCGTAGCGTATCTCTTTTACGCTACGCCGACAAAACGCAGAGAGGCAAGCATGGCATTCACAAAGCAAATGCTCCCAACGTTGCGTCGGTGCAACGTAAATTCATAGGCGTAAGCCAGCCTAATTCAAAGTAGGTGGAAGTGGGTGTGATCCATGTAAATGAAGCATGACCCCATGCAAACGATGGGCCGAACGAATGGCGCATCTGCCGTCCCGTGGATGCATCCCAGTGCGCATGCTCAGAATCACGTCCAAAATACTCCCTAAGATACGTTGAATCACTGCCTACGACATAAACGTAACCTACGCCCAGCCCTATTCACGTACTACTACGTAAACGCTGTAAAATACGACGGCTGTTCCCTGGTCCATACCTTTGCATGAGTTGCGACTCAAAGATGGGGAATAACTTTACGCCGGACGTACGACTTACGTAAACCGCGTATATTAATGTGCCGGGCGCAAGTACGTTCGTGAATCGGCGTATCTCACTCATTTGCATATTCGAATCGTAAATCAATGGGAGCGCCCCTTGCGGCCAGCGTAAATATGCGCCCAGGATAACGACGGCGTAGGAAACTTATGTTGGTCGGATGAAGCCTATTTACAGGCGTATCTTGCTTTCAAAGTCAGGCGCATAGATACGACGGCGCATATGTGCACTTACGCGGCATATCTCGAGATACGTCGGCGTAAGTGCTACGTGAATCCGGGCCAATGTATATATATTTTATATATAGATATATATGTATATATATATATATATATATATATATTTTTTTTTTTTTAAATAAAGATTTTGATTTCATAAACGTTTGTGGGTATGGTTTAGATCTTTTAAAGATTTCCTACTGCCCTACCACAGGAAATACACTGAAAACATTAGTTTTAGGTAGTGACCCTTTAAATTTAAAGAATATATATAAAATAAACCTATCCCTTTCATCTCCAACCATTTTCCTTCCATGAAAGTACTTGGAGGATTAAATATTTGTGTTATACCACATAAAAAGGACAAATATTTTCCCCTCATATTTTCAGTAATGATTGAAGATGAAGTAAATGTGATACTGAAGGAGTGCATGTGATAATTTTCCCAACAGCAAATAGCTAACAGCAAACAGCCTAAATGCAGTATACTGTGATAATTTTCCCAACGGCAAACAGCCTGAATACTGCCACCTACTTGTCATACAAATTATAGAATTTATATAAGAAATTATCTAAAAAAAGTACATAAAATCATCTTTCTGTGAAAAAGATAATATACCTTGCTTGTAGAGTCTGTGGCTGAGTCAGTGTGATCCCAAGAGTGCTCCAAAATGTTATTCTCATCGGGTAAAACATTCACTGTTTAAACGAAACAAGTAAAAAAAAAAAAAAAATATATATATATATATATATATATATATATATATATATATATATATATATATATAAATCACACTTTTTAGCTGCTGATATTTATTCACAATGAAATATTGCCTAAAAAATAAATGGTGAATTCATATTTTGTGGACACAAACTACATAGGTTTTTTGATTAAGTGGCCACAGTGAAAATAACATGAAAGCTATTCTTGTATTAAGGCTAAACTCTAGACAAAATAATAAAATACACAAAATGGGCACAGTTTTAGCTCCCAAAGGGTTTGTATTTATGTTCGTCCAGTCCTGTGATTGATACAGCTTTGTCACATCACACAGTTCTGCATGTTCTCTCTATGCTTTAGTTTTACTTTGACTTACAGGTCTTCTTGCCGTCTTGTTGCTCAAGATGTTTTTTTTTTGTGGGGGGGGGGGGGCGCAAACTAATTGAAAAATTCTGAAACAAAAACATCAAATGCAGCCTCACTGTGACATCATAAGCAGCCACTGTGCTCATCATATGCAGTCAACTGTGCCCATCATATGCAGACAACTGTACCCAACATATGCTGTCAATTGTGCCCAGCAAATGCAGCCACTGTGCCCCATCATATGCAGCCAACTGTGCCCATCATATACAACCACTGTACTCATCATTTGCAGCCAAATGTGCCCATCATATACAGCCAACTGTGCCCATCATATACGTCCACTGTGCCCATCATATGCAGCCAACTGTGCCCATCATATATAGCCAACTCTGCCCATCATATATAGCCAACTCTGCCCATCATATATAGCCAACTGTGCCCATCATATGCAGCCAACTGTGCTCATTATATACAGCCAACTGTGCCCATCATATACAGACATTTGTGCCAATCATATGCAGCCAATTGTGCCCATCATATGCAGCCAACTGTGCTCCATTATATGCAGCCACTGTGACACCCACCAACCCGCCTGCCCGCTCGCTGTCTGCCCGACACTTACCCCATCGTGGTGGTGGGTCAAGCAGTGGATGATGGCAGCAAGCCGTAGGACAGCTTCTGCGTCCTCCATGTGTCTCTTCTTGCCATCTGCTAGGCGGCCAATGGGATTGCTTGTGCCTTCAGCCAATCAGGTGACGGGTATTAAACCCATGCCTCCTGATTGGCTGTGAGGCGGTTCAGTGTTAGAAAATATTCATTCCCTTTTCTAACATATCTGGGTGGACTGCGAGCGCAATGCTCTGTGCCACGAGTCCACCTTTTTTAATCCTATTAGACCATATGGCTCTAATCAGGTACTTCAAAAAACACCACTGTCGCTGTAATTCAGGCGCTCGGTGTTCGAAAAGGGGCCGGATGCCTGAATAGGGGTTGGCAGCAGCGGCCATGGATAAATTCATGCTATGCATGAATCTATCCATGATACATAAAGGGGGGGGTGGCTGGAGAAAGGGGGCAGCGCCTGTGCGCCCTTAATGGACGGACCCTTAATTATTGAGTCACCCCTGGTCCCAACACTGTGGCTGGAAAGTGAAAAAAGCATCAGACTGATGAGCTTATCTCTTTGTCACTTTGCTTTTTTCTTCTATTAGCACGCTCCTTGAACTGCAACACACAAGGGCTGCAAGAGGTTCATACCAAGTTAAATTAAGGTACACTGCTTGCATTTAAAAAAAAAAATACTAAGAGAATGTATGAATGATTACAAAGCTGCATTATTTCTGTCTGTATTTGTCTGGAATTCAGCTTTAACGTGATAGTGAATTGCTTAAAATAAAAAAAAGATGTTATACTTACCTGCTCTGCGCAATGATGTTTCATAGAGTGGTCCCAAACCTCCTTTTGGTGGTCTCTCACCAGGAAAGCATTAAAGGGGTTGTAAAGGAATTTTTTTTCCCCTAAATAGCTTCCTTTACCTTAGTGCAGTCCTCCTTCACTTACCTCATCCTTCCATTTTGCTTTTAAATGTCCTTATTTCTTCTGAGAAATCTTCACTTCCTGTTCTTCTGTCTGTAACTACATGCAGTAATGCAAGGCGTTCTCCCTGGTGTGGAGAAAGCCTCTTGAGGGGGGAGGGGGCGAGCAGGAGTGTCAGGATGCCCACTAACACACAGCTCCTTTCTATATCTGCAAAGTAGAGAGTGTCCCGACCCTCCTGCTCGCCCCCTCCCCCCTCAAGAGGCTTTCTCCACACCAGGGAGAAACCTTGCATTACTGCGTGTAGTTACAGACAGAAGAACAGGAAGTGAGGATTTCTCAGAAGAAATAAGGACATTTAAAAGCAAAATCGAAGGATAAGGTAAGTGAAGGAGGACTGCACTGAGGTAAAGGAAGCTATTTAGGGAAAAAAAAAATCCTTTACAACCCCTTTAAGGTAAAAAATGTTTTGACTTTAGAACCGCTTTAAATCATGAGCATTTGCAAAACTATAGTGGATGCTCGAGCATGCCTGCTTTAAAGTGGAATTCAAGCTTAACAAACTTTCCTTCCTCCTCCCTTTTAGTCTGGTCATCTGATCCTGCAGCTCTGGCTCTGTGGTGTCAGAGAGTAGCTGCTGCAGGGGAGAGGAGGGTGCTTTAATAACAGATGGGCCATGGGATTCTATGGGTGATGGCACAGCTCCTAGAATTCACAGTTGTTGAGCTGTCCATGACACAGTGGAGTCAGAGCTACAGGGTCACATGACCTGACCAGACTGGAATATAAAAAGGTAAGTATACATTTTTTTTTACACAAGGTAGGCAGGATAGGTAGGATGGGGGGGAGGGAACATTGTTAAGAATAGTTAGGTTTGAAATCCACTTTAAAGCTTTGCAAACTCTTGAAGACTCATCCCACCCATCTGTTCATTTCCATCACATGATACGATTGTTTTGCTTTCAGTTCATCATACAGGTTGAAAGGAAAAGGAAAACTACTGCAGCCACACATCTAAGGACTGCCAAACTACAATATACTACATTATTTTGTTGTGTTGAGTTATCCTTTAACACTGAAGCATCCGTATATGATGCAATGACTTTAGGAAATCCAGAGTTTTGTGTTCTGTATAATTTCCTTTGGTGCACCATTAACGGTGGATGAAATTTGGGGTTCTTGCACACAGGTGTACATATGGAACATAACATTTTAGGCTTTGAAAAAAAAACACGTCCATATGCGCGCATGTTAAACAGTGACTGCTGGTAAATTACCACGCATAGCCGCGCATAGTGTATTCTTCAATACATGTCAATGGACAAGTGGATTTTACTCTGGCTTTGTGCAAGAGCCCTTAGTAGGATACCAAACTAATTAGAAAAGCATAGTACATTCAGGTTTTAGAAATATTGTACATAAAAATTTAACAATACTTGCTGAATATAGAGTTAAAAAATTCATCATGTTTTGCTACCTAGTTTTCTTAGTTCCTAGGGTACATAAACTACATACGCTTATCAGATGTTTTCATGGTATTATGTGTCACAGGTGCAGCTGGTGTATTAGATGCCGAATCCAAATAACCCTCCAGGGCATATTCAGACCTAAAATAAAATAATGCAGAAAATTTGAGTTTTTGTGCAAAGAGAGCTAATCTAAATATTTCTTTATCTCAGTTTATTTATCACAGAGTTAAAATATATTGAAAAACCAATTTTTGTTTTTGTTTTGGATACACAAGGGATTGGTTAGAAACCCTTAACATACCCCTTGTTTGCATTCTTTTGAGGTTTCCCTACCCATCCTGTAAGTGGAAGTTTCCCCAAAGCCCAAAGAGATATCCCCACGTTCACAGCTGTCAATGGAACAGATGTGTCCACTGGAGATCTCCCCTAAATTCATACTCTGGTGACAACTGCAACATTTATAAATGTTTTTTGCATTTCATTTGGCAGATATGTCTTTACTTCCTGTCCTGGAGACACAACAGAAGGTGAAAGTAAAACTTTCCAATTAGAGGGTACATCTTACCATATACAACTGTAGAACAGGTGTCCTCAATGAAGGATTTACACCAAATTTTTGCAGCTTAAATCACTTTTTGCCCCGCTCACAAAGATTGCCAGGACAAATACAATGTGTGAATCATTCCCACAGTGGGGACACAGACCTCAACAAAAACAGAAGTTATACCCTTTACCTACTCTCTGAATACACTTTATATTTATACACACACAATTAAAAAGGAAGCAGTAAGAACTCAAATATGTGGTGACCATGTAAAAAAAAAACTTTCAGATATCTTTAAATGTTTATGTTGGGATAATATACAATAATGTTCCCCTTAGTTAGAAATAAACCACAAAAAAAATTAAAATACTTTAAATTGGCATTGAATCTGACAGGTGTCAACCAACCAATCAGACTGCAGATTTAGAAACACTGCTCAGAGTAATACGCAAGAATCCATGTAGTGTGCTGAGCAGGACAATCAGATTGGTAATGTCAGCTGTCTGATTTATAGGAAGTAGTAAAAGCTGGCCGTCCCCCTGTCTGACTCCGTTGGCCGTACTATTGATAAATCCTCCCCCTCAGACTCTTTCCAATAGGAATAATCATGCGAATAATGCATTCCTGGTAGAACAGCATTGAGTCATGTTGTAATGTCATCGTTCTTGTTGATCCTTTTCCTTAAAGTGAATTTGGAAGCTGGGCCGATGGGGCCTGGATCCTCTCCAGGTAATTACTGGTAAAAGGTTGAAGACGTTTTATCCAAATGGCCTGTGAGTAATCAGTGTAAGCCGCCATAGCTTTGAACTTGTTCTTTAAAGATTACAGCAGCCTGATTAGATTGTTTAGGTTTTATACTTACAAAATCTGATTACTTACACCCTTATGTGGGATTTTCAGAACCTTTTTCCTTTTCATTTATTAATTGGACCTAAAGAAAAGGATTTTTTGTGCTCATTCTGATGATATTTGCTGTTAAGTCCAATCTACTTATTTCTCACTTGAGTATAGTTAAGTGTTTGGAGAACAAAACAGATTGTAGACAGTTGGGTTAATACAAGTTAAGTGTATCTAAAGCCAAGTAAAAGTTAAGTGTATATAAAGCCAATACCCTTTTTTGTTAGCATTGGATTATGTCATAATAAAAGTAAGAATCTCTTTCAGGTTTTTATTGTTATATGTGTCCCCACTGGAGAGATTCACTTTCTCTATTTGTCCTGGTGACCATTCCTCTCAATGTTATTTCTTTATGACAGAGAGCAAATGGAAATTTCCTTAGCAGGGCACAGGCATAAAAACAAAAAAAAGAAAGAAAGAGGAGCTTTAAACTATTCCTTCACTATCCAAAAACTAACAAGAAAAAAAAGAGGAAAACGCATTTAGACAATTGTGAAATATATAATTTTCCAGATAATATCTTTTTGTTGCAATTTTTTGGGGACAGTAATGTGTTGTGATTGGGTCCCAAAAGCTTAATACTATATTATGAGTTTGGCAAATAATACTGCGATAGTGTTTATTGCTGCAAAAATGTAGTATTGAAAATATAGTAATTATTGCTGTAATAATATGAAATTTGCCTGAGATTTAGGGCTAGTGTTAGGTTCAAGTTAAAGTTTATAGGTAAAAAATACAGATAGGTATATTTGGGGCTGATGTTAAAATAAACCTGTGCTCTCTCTCTATTCTGACTCCGCTAGTAACTCTCATTTGTGTAGGTACGAGGTTTTTTTTTTTTACTGTTAAACTGTACCCTGACGCATATTAAGCGAATTGATAACATAGAATATGCTACCATTACTGTTTTACTTGATGCTATGACTGATTTTATGGCTGTTCTGATGCATTGCATGACCTGAACCCTTGTGTTTGTTACTTTTCCACCTTATTGTAATGCACAAACCAATAAAAAATGTTTTTTTGGAAAAAAATAAAAATAAACCCGTGCTTTAACCATTTAGTGCTTACATGGTAAAAGAAAATATATGAATAGGTTTCAAACCCATGCAAATCAATGACCAAAAAACAAATAAACTACGATAAAGAGGTGTGTGTTGTAAAGTGTAAAAAACACCTGTAACGTAAAAAGAAACAAAAAGAACTGTGCTCGTATATTACATATCACTACAGTGAATAAACAAATAAATAAATACATCTTCATTTAAATGATAAAAAATACATACAAATTGTGAAGTCCATATATAGATCCCACACATGAATAACATCTTCAGTGAGTATAGGAAAGGTTCCTTTCCATCCGCATGGACACACTATGCACTCACCAGACTTAATTGACCCTTATTACAGGGAGCCAAATTACTCATATGGGAAAATCCAAGATGTCATACATGTGGTCACAGCAATTAATCCAAACCGCTGCTGTCATCAATTCTATGGCTGGGATTCACGTAGAGCGGTGCATCTTTATACCGGCGTAGCGCATCTCATATGCGCTACGCCAACGTAAATCAGTGAGGCAAGAACAGTATTCACAAAGCACTCCCTCCCAAAGTTGCGCCGGCGTAGCGTAAATTGGCCGGCATAAGCCCGCCTAATTCAAAGTAGGAAGGAAGTGGGGGCGATCCATTTAAATGAACCGTGACCCCATGCAAATGAATGGCCGAATGAACGGCGCATGCACTGTCCCGTGGACGCTTCCCAGTGCGCATGCTCAGAATCACGTTGGACCTAACGCCTAAGATACTTTGAATCACTGAACGTAACCTACACCCAGCCCTATTCACGTAGTCCTACGTAAACGATGTAAAATACGACGGCTGTTCCGTCGTCCATACCTTTGCATGGGATGCGCCTCTTATAGGTGGAATAACTTTACGCTGGACGTACGCCTTACGTAAACGGCGTATACTACTGCGACGGGCGCAAGTACATTCGTGAATCGGCGTATCTTGGTCATTTGCATATTCGACGTGTAAATCAATGGAAGCGCCCCTTGCGGCCAGCGTAAATATGCGCCCAGGCTCCGATGGCGTAGGAAACTTACATCGGACGGATGAAGCCACATTTCAGGCGTATCTTGCATTAGGAATCAGGCGCATAGATACGACGGTGCATCTGTGCACTTACGCGGCGTATATAAAGATACGTCGGCGTAAGTGCTTTAAGAATCCGGGCTTATATATATATACTGTATATATATGTGTAGATAGTGTATTCAAAGCTCCAGTTTTGCCATATAGAGAGGCAGAGGAAAGAACGTTCTCATGGTGCAGTAATTCAACTAATTTATATTAAAAAAGGTTGTATAGCACTTACATCAAAGAAGACAGGGATCAGCATGTATTGTATAGGGATCACCTGCGTTCCAGCTGACCGGAAATTACGTATCTCAAACACCGCTCAACGCTGTTTCGTCAGCCTATGTACGCTGACAAAATGTAGCCAGATGTAGGCTGACAAAATGGCAGCATTGGGTGGTGTTTGAGATACATAATTTCCGGTCAGCTGAAATACAGGTGGCACTAGCCGGCGATTCCTATACAATACATGGTGATCCCTCTCTTCTTTGATGTAAGTGCTATACAACCTTTTTTTAAATACATTATTTGAATTACTGCACCATGAGAGTGTTCTTTCCTTTCCCTCTCTATATGGCAAAACTGGAGCTTTGAATACGCTATCTACATATATATTGAATGGCTGACAGCAGTGGTTTGGATTCATTCCTGTGACCTCATGTATGACATCTTTGATTTTTTCATATGCGTAATTTGACTCCCTGTAATAGGGGTCAATTAAGTCTGGGGAGTGCATAGTGTGTCTGCAGGCAGGTCAAGAGGAACCTTTTCTATGCTCAGTGAGGACGTAATTCATGTGTGGAATCTATATTTGGACTTCACAATTTGTATGTATTTTTTATAATTTAAATGAAGATGTATTTATTTGTTTATTCACTATGGCAGTTCCGGTGGCTGTATGTGACCCATTTACCTGAATTGGGCCATGCTGGGTGCAATGCATGCGGTTGCAGCATGGTGGTGTGGGTTTTGATAGAAGTTAAAAAAAGGTGGTAAGGACAAGATATAACGCCTTCGTACCTCCCTCTTAAAACTGCTCTTCAGAGGGCCAAGGCTAGTATAAATTAACTCTTAATGTTTCTCTCTTTACCCATACCTGATGAAGGTGTGGCCTGGTTCATTGGCCACTATTCTGTAAAGGCTCAGTACTAAACTTTTAATGTTGTTTAAATGTTTCCACCTTTTGTAATTAAGATGTAATTAGTGTCCTTTCAGTAAACTTTCAAGTCTGGCTAGCATCAGAATGTACAGAAACAGTCTTATTTTTTTAAAACGCTCTGACTTTTATTACTAAAAAGCTGCACTTGAGCTCCAGTCTGTGATTTTGTCAGGGGGAATAATGTTATCTCTTAAAAAGGTAACAAATACCTCAAGTGTTAGACTCAAACATTATTTACCATGCGTGCACTTAACAATTTTTTTTTAGCTACAAGGTCCAATTCTGGTCTTGTTCACATGGGGCATTTCAAACCATGCCCTGTGAAGAGTCATGTTTACTGGCCCGAGGGAGGTTGAACATGTGTTGTTTGTGTCCCCATGCTGTCGATGGGGATACAAAGGCTGCACAGACACAGCCTCTACTCCCAGTGTGACATTCGTGTGGGTGCATGGCCCTGAAAGCAGGGTGCATTCGGGGTCAAGCATCCGCATGGATGTCACATTGAGAGTAGTGGCTGTGTCCATGCAGCCTTTGTGACCAAATTGACAGCTATAGGACTGCCTGCAAGGGGATGCACACAACACCTGTGCATTGCTGTACAGGTATAAACAGCCCTTGCACGGGGCACAGATGAATACGCCCTGTGTGAACAAGGCCTTAAGAATAAAATATAAAATTAATAAAAAGTCGGAAAAAAGGCTCAAGCAGCAAATAGCATTTGAACATCTTTGCAAATAGTTGCATCATTTTGCTTCTTTCCATCACTTTTTAAGACAATGTTCTATGTATTGGTTTACAAAGAATGAAAAATTATTTCAAGGACACAAGCAGTTCAGTAGGACGATAATGTGTTGGAGGAAAATACAGATTTTTTAATGACTTCAATCCTCGTGATGAGAGTCCAGGGGAACAATTACGCTCTGACTTGTGGAAAGATTTTTCTCCCTCTAATGGAGACAAGTGCTCACTTAAGGGCCATGCAATCTGCCAGGCGCTTCAACACAGCCGCGTGGCAAAAGTGCCCGCTCAGCAACTCCTGACAATCAGGTGGCTAGTCTTTGTTTCTCAAGTCACTGAAGTGTGTTTAACTCTGTGCCAGCCTGGCACAAATAAATGACTTACATGAGACATCACAGATTGTGCAGAGTCCTGAATAGATATAACGCAGAGGTGAAAGAAAATAATGCAGATGCTGTGGAAGAGCTGCCTCATCCCTCTGTACGTCTTTCAATATCTACTCTGCAGCAGATGAAAGAGTATACCAGATATATTTAACTGAAGCCTCCAGAGTCTTTTCTTGCCTATTATAGGCCTTATTTACACAGGTGGCAAAGGGGCCATTAATACAGGTGGTTGATTGCACTTTTATCACCCATCTAAAACCTACCATGGCAGCTGGAGGTGTTTTTTACACATGCCATGGTTGCGATGCTTTGCTTAGTGGCCGTGGCAAATATAACTTGGCATGTCATGACTGATAGGTGTCACTGCAGTTAAACTCGCTCATTGAAGTTAACAGGACTGTGCCTCAACTGCAAGCCCGGTGTTTGACTCAAAGTTGGGGTGCAGTATTTAAATGGAAAATCAACTAAAAGAATAGGCATTTTGAAAGCGGCAGTATCAGCTTCTGAATGCCTGGAAGATATTGCTCTACCACACTTTCAAAAGGAATTCACCCTGGATTACTTTTCAGAGAGATAATAGAAACTGCAGCTCATGCAAAGGAGGCCATAATGTTACAAACCTATCTTAAAGTGTTAGAAACCGTGAGGCACATATTTTTAGGATAATCAAATTATATTATTAGTTTAAAGCTGAAGTTTAGGTTTTTTGTGGATATAGCACCACACACATTTGCTATGTTTAGTGGTGTCTGTCCCGTTTTATATAGGCAGCTTCTTCTGATAAAAATCTCCACTGCAGAAAGACCTTCTTAGCTGTGGAAGTTTGCTTTGAGAGGCTATCTGCCCTCTCCACCGTTCTAATTGCTCATATTACTATGGGCTGGGGAGATTCTGTCATTTAACTACTGCTACTCTATTGATAGAATATGATGTGTTAGATTAGTAATACCAGTTTTGTGGATGGGCGCAGAGAGCAGAAGGGTTCGGGTGAATGACGCAACTTTTCTCAGTAGCAGAGGCTGCTATTAACCTTCATAGCACTGGAAGATAGCTGCTCAGAGCACTATTTACAGACTATGGAGAAGGTCCTGTGAGGAAGATTTGCACTAGAAGCAGCCACCCACAGCTAATGCGATACACACTACATAACTAACATGTTTGGTGCTGTATAGCCAAAAACATAAAACCTAACTTTAAGTGAAAAAAAAGAAATAATCATCTTTATTGCCAAAAAAGGAGCATTGCATTTCAGATCACCAGAGAGCTGTTATAGTAGTCTTGAAAGGAAATAACCAAAACACTAAGGCACAACCAATATGCAGGATTACTAAGCATGAATGAACATTTCTAGATGTGAGAGCCAATATGGTCGTCCCCATGTATATATAGAACTACAAACTATACACAGAAACAATGTTCTTAACATATTAAACTGGATTATATTTAAAATTCATATTGAGGTAATTTTAACAACTCGGCTACATGATGCATGGAAATTGTAATTTGGCTTCTGAAAAGTGTATCTAATATGGGCACCCAGGCTGCCTTCTGGAGGACAATCACATGACCATTGCTAAGGCACAGGTCTCATAGAGTTGCTGACTGACAGTTTTCAGAGAAGGGTTTCCCCCTTTATTTTATAGTTCATTAAAACTACTGCATCTAGAATAGATACATATGAAAATATGGGCTCCTTGAAGCATCTGCAACTTGTTTTGATACATTTCTTGGTCACTAAGGTTATATAACTGTAGAGTAGTACCCACCTGTGTGCTGAACCTCCTGACTTACTTATCATTGAGGGATTATAACATTTCTCGTGTTCGTTGTCCCTTGGATGCATTTTCTTAGACCTCAGTTTAACTGGTAGATCCTGCATATCAAACAAAAGTATAAGCTAAACACAAGATTTCATTGCCCCATGAGAATCTTTTGGTTGCAATTTTAATTTTAATTTTTTTGACCTAGGTTAACTTTCTTACATATTGTTTTAAATAGCGTTGCAACCTGAAAAGTTTTTTTTTCCTGGTATATATTCAATCAGCTGTTATAGGAGAGTGGTCACCAACAGCTCACAACTCTATATGTTTGCTGACAGAGGCATGGGGTCAATAATGTAAGATTGTTCCACAGAAAGGGCTGCAGATTTGCAAAAATAATAGGTTTTTAAGTTACTTACAAATAGTGCTTGTTTACCTGCAAGTTATCCTGTATCAGCATTTCTTGCATACACCTCTCTGCTTCTCTGGCCTCCATCTCTGATTTCAGCTTTAGCACAGCCAGGTCCTTCTCTTGCTGCTCTAACTGGGCCTCCATAAAGAAGAACAAAATTATGACATGGCTATATGCAGTTCAAAAAGTCAATTTTTTTGTTTCAGATAGAGAGGTCAAGAGATAACATTTTTGTCAGGTTTTTATACATTTTTGTGATCTCATAGGGAAAGATTTTTCGTCAATTCCTACACCTGAAAAAATTGTGTGTGTGGTTGTCACCGGTACAGGGTGGTACAGACAGTAATACAAACAAAGGCAGAGGTTATTACACTTCCTCACTCACCTAAAAAAAAGTTTTTATTTTTTGCATGCATCCCTATTGGACAAATTTCCCACCACTTACTGCTATAATAAAAAGCGAAGGGAAATCTCCCCAAGAGGGACACAGGTCATGACATAAATCTGACAAAATATATATTTATTATAAAAGTATAGCAGAAAACCAGGGTAACCTAGGCTAAATGCAGCAAAACAAAAAGCAATTGTTTTCACAAATAAGCCCCCTTGCAGTCAGACTAAGGAAGCTCAGACGTGCTCGCCATCACATTTTGTTCTGGTGCTTTGGTTCATCAAATGTCTGGTTGGTCTGATTGCTTTTAGGATATAGACTGAAATACCTGAGGACCCAATAAAGATTTTACAATAGTAATATTTTTTTTTTTTTTAAATCAAACAAAAAAATGTTAATTCAATTATAAAGTAAAAGCCCCTTTCACAAGCAGAATGACTACCTTTATCCTGTCTCTAATTTCCATCCGAGTCTTACGCAGGTCACCGCCTTCTGGTTGTAATTCTCCATAATTCAACATGGCACTCTTCCCCTTCTTGTCTGCCGCTGAAAAATATATACTGTTACTAATTCAGAGCCCCTCATTACAAATGTGATGTAATTAGTTATTAGTATTTATTACTAGCATTGTTTCATATGTTTCTACAGGTTTATGCATCTACCGTTCTCAGTTAATATTGAGTTTGTTGCTATGGGGACATATTTGTAGCATACTGTTGTGTCTTTGTATTGTTTTTATTTTAACTCATCTTTGGTAGGGTACACACAGTATTCTCTAGTCTCTCTATAGACCTAACCTTGACTATAGTTCCTTCATGGTAACAAAAATAAATAAATGAATATTTCCATTTGGATACAGTGGACGTAGCAAGGGCATGTAAAATAATAAGGTAAACCATAGTAATATATACAATTTCTAAAGCTGTTGTACTAACATGCCTATTTTTTTAGGCATGGAAATATCCAGGTACAAATTTAAAGGAGCCCTACTATCAAAATAAGAACCACATATCCCCTATTTTCTCCGCTACTAGAAGGCAAAACTCCAGACAAACACGTTTATATACAGATGCAATATGTATATAGAGTTGTTTTACATGACAAAAGGAAATGTTCATCCGGGTTTAGATTTACATAGCCATGCCACGCCACAGTTCAGAAATACATGCAAACCTTGTCTCACCCCAGCCTGTGACTGGACATTGAAAGGAGAAACAGCAGACCAACAAGCTCATCTCTCTACTACTCTGATCTCTCCTATCAGTATGCTTCCTTGCAATGCAGCACAACTGATTGACTTCTTGTCCTCCTTATTCTTCCCCCAGTCTAAGCTCTGCTGTACAGGGATTGCAAGAGGCTGATACCACATTAAACTCAGGTTCCTACACTGCTTGCATTCAAAAACACATATATATATATATATATATATATATATATATATATATATATATATATATATATATATATATATATATTTAATGGTTTATCAGTGAATTCAGAGCTACTTTAAAGGGTATGTTTACCTTTATGAAAAAAAAAATTCACATTTTTATGCAGATTTTTATCCTTTTTTTTTTTTTCTGATAGAAATCTGTAAAGCATTGCACCCACAATCAGCATATCATAGGTGTAATGCAATGGTTCTGCAGACGGTCTGTGCATCTGTCTGCCCGTACCTCCGATACAGCACCGTGGTAGTTCACTGAGAACTACAAGCCGACAGTCGCAAAGGCTGTCAGACCTTGTAGTTTTCCCATTCACAGAACACTGTGAATGGATGACCCGGCCGGGTGGGCAGATTGTGATAGCTAGCTGGGGGAGAGGACCCCCCGTTAGTTGTCAAAACAGGGGATCGGGAAGGGGGGAGCGTGGGCGGGTGCATATCCCTGATGAAGAGTGCTGAAAGTTTGAAAACGACTTGCTAAGCTATTGTTAGACTTGCCAGGCTTCACAAGTTTGTTACACCATTGCAGCAAGTCCACATTTCATGGCTCCAGATCAACTTTCTTTGCAAACATTCTGCAAGTTCTGGTACAGTTATGTTGTGCAATAGTCATCCCACCACAGCGACCCAGAGTTCTTGCTGTAGACTCACCACTGCAACTTTGCTCTTGCTAGAGACTTGGCATGCAAATTTGCTACATATTGGAAAAGTGTCAACTAGAACTTGTGCTTCAAGTGCTCTGCAATTGTACAACTTGTCAGTGAAAATGCACAGCAAGTTAACAGACTTTCAGTTCAACACTACCACAAATGGCAAGTTATCCTTACTATCTGGGATGTAACATGTTACAAAAGGTAAGCTTATCCTTTAATTTATGTATTTTATATCTGCCTACTGTTCAGCTTTAACTTCCCTGGAGGTATAATTATGTCAGATTTTTGATGCTGAAAGCGGTACAATGTTTTGCATGGAAACTTGGCGTTTTACATTGTAGGCCTGTAATTCTGATGCCCCGTACACACAAGCTTTTGGTCGGGAATCCCGACCGTGTGTATGCTCCCTCTGACCTTTTCCAACAGAAAAACTGCCGGAAAAAAATAGAGAGCAGGTTCTCTATTTTCCCAACGCAAAAAATTCCTAGCGGAAAAAACATTAGTCTGTATGCAATTCTGACGCGAAAAAAAACATGTATGCTCGGAAACAATTCGAGGCATGCTCGGAAGCATTGAACTTCTTTTTCTCACCTCGTCGTAGTGTTGTACGTCACCGCGTTCTCGATGCTCGAAAGTTCAGAGAACTTTTGTGTGACCGTGTGTATGCAAGATAAGCTTGAGTGGGATTCCGTCGGAAAAAACATCCAACTTTTTTCCGACAGAAAATACAGTCGTGTGTATGGGGCATTAGAAATAACTAATTTAAATCTGTCCAAACAAGAGTCTAGTAGACATCCCGGGTATGATAAAGTTTGAAACACAAAATCATAAATTATAATATAATAAATAACTATAAATAATTATAACAAATAATAATATAATAATAATAAAAATTATTCAATAATGTAATCAAATCAAAAACACTGAAATTTGCTGAGTTGCAGAAGTGTCCCTGTCGTTACTTTCAGTGTTTGATGACGAATTTCCCCACAAATCACTATCGCTCAATTCTGCAAGTAATTCTAATTCAGTGGCGGCCCGCCCATAGGGGGCGCCCGGGCGCCGCCCCCCCTCCTGTAGGCAAAAAAATAAATATATATATATATATATTTTTTTTTTTGGCCCCTTTAAGAAAGAAACTTAAAAAAAAAAAAATTCTTTAATGGGTTGGGATTGAGCGCCGGCCACCATTTCCCTATGAAGCGCCGCGTCACTACAATCTAGACATGGCGCTTCATTTGCGGGCTTTTAGCTTGAATATGGGCGCATTGAAAAGCGCTGATATGCTTCCCGTGCCTCTCTATGAGCGCCGGGAGCATTACTACTGTGACTTCCGGCTATTCGTCTTACAGACGAAAACCGGAAATGACGTCACGCGGCACTTTCTCTGAAGTTTACACTGCCCGAGCGGAGTGAAGCTGGCGCTGCTAAGGTAAGCCAGCCAAGCCACAGAATTCAGTTCAAATTGGATTTGATTTATCGCCCCATTAGGTCATCAGCGGACAGCAGTGCACTGCCTGATCCCCACCCATCCACCTTGGAGCCTGTTATTGTATTTAGACTGCTGGGACTTGTAGTTCTCCACCATCTCCTGGGGCTCAGGTGCATGCAATCCACCCTCTATGGGACTACAAGTCCCAGCAGTGAGAAAAACTGAACAAATATGGTGGATTGCATGCACCTGAGCCCCAGGAGATGATGGAGAACTACAAGTCCCAGCAGGTTATAATATAAAGCTCTGAGGTGGATGGATGTCTGGACAGTGACAATTGATGGGCACAGTGGTGACATTTGATGGGCACAGTGGTGACAATTGGTGGCACAGTGGTGACAATTGATGGCACAGAGGTAACAATTGATGGCATGGCACAGTGGTGACAATTGATGGCACAGTGGTAACAATTGATGGCATGGCACAGTGGTGACAATTGATGGCACAGTGGTAACAATTGATGGCATGGCACAGTGGTAACAATTGATGGCATGGCACAGTGGTGACAATTGATGGCACAGTGGTAACAATTGATGGCATGGCACAGTGGTGACAATTGATGGCACAGTGGTGACAATTGATGGCACAGTGGTAACAATTGATGGCATGGCACAGTGGTGACAATTGATGGCACAGTGGTGACAATTGATGGCACAGTGGTAACAATTGATGGCATGGCACAGTGGTGACAATTCAAGGCACAGTGGTGACAATTGATGGCACAGTGGTAACAATTGATGGCATGGCACAGTGGTGACAATTGATGGCAAAGTGGTGACAATTGATGGCATGGCAAAGTGGTGACAATTGATGGCATGGCAAAGTGGTGACAAATGATGGCATAGTGGCTGTGTTTGATGGCATGGCACAGTGGTTGCGTTTTGATGGCACAGTGGTTGCGTTTTGATGGCACAGTGGCTGCGTTTGATGGCACAGTGGTGATAATTGATAGGCCGAGTGAGGCTGCAATTGTTTTTTTTTTTTTTTCGTTTGCGCCCCCCCAAAAAATTTGAGCACCAGCCGCCACTGTTCTAATTTATTATTGCTGTTTTCTATCTGGTCTAAAACCACTTTTGGCATAAAGAGATACTTTTTGGTTGCTATGGACAATCTCCAATTTTCAGGTAGAAAGAACAATATTTATAATATAAAACTAAATGCAGGGCACTGGACAAACTACTAGGGACAAAGGGGATGTGAAATTATTTGATACAGTACTGTAATCTGTAAGATTACAGTGTACTGTATGTATACTGTGTTTTTTTTATTTTGTATTTGGCGCCGAACTCTGTCCCGTGTGCAGGGCCGTCTTTAATATGGTTTGGGCCCAGGGCAAACATTATTTTTGGGCCCCCCTCCAGCTTATTTTGGGCCTGGCTGGTTCACATGTATGTTTTGGCGGTCCTCATTTGTGCAGGTACAGCAGCCCATTGATTTGAATGGGCCGCCATGCCTGCGTTTCCTGCAGAAAAAAGGTGCATTCAGCATTTTAAAAATACAGTTGCCTTGAAATCCATTTTGCTTTTGCACCATGCTACTTACCTGCAGTTCTTGCACCATGCTACTTACCTGCAGTTCTTGCACCATGCTACTTAACTGCAGTTCTTGCACACACAAACGCACTGTGTTTTTAAAAGCGTGACCTAAACGTCTAAAAATGCAGCAAGTTTGACAGTGCGGGAACTGCAGATAAGTCACAGCAGACAGCAGAATGGACAGACAGTGCTGTATTTCAGTGCTTGATGGGCATAGGCGTGCCGTGTGCGCAGCCTAATACAGTGAGGAAAATAAGTATTTGAACACCCTGCTATTTTGCAAGTTCTCCCACTTGGAAATCATGGAGGGGTCTGAAATTGTCATCGTAGGTGCATGTCCACTGTGAGAGACATAATCAAAAAAAAATATTCCAGAAATCACAATTTATGATAACTATTTATTTGTATGATACAGCTGCAAATAAGTATTTGAACACCTGTCTATCAGCTAGAATTCTGACCCTCAAAGACCTGTTAGTCTGCCTTTAAAATGTCCACCTCCACTCCATTTATTATCCTAAATTAGATGCACCTGTTTGAGGTCATTAGCTGCATAAAGACACCTGTCCACCCCATACAATCAGTAAGAATCGAAGTACTAACATGGCCAAGACCAAAGAGCTGTCCAAAGACACTAGAGACAAAATTGTACACCTCCACAAGGCTGGAAAGGGCTACGGGGAAATTGGTGAAAAAAGGTCCACTGTTGGAGCAATCATTAGAAAATGGAAGAAGCTAAACATGACTGTCAATCTCCCTCGGACTGGGGCTCCATGCAAAATCTCACCTCGTGGGGTCTCAATGATCCTAAGAAAGGTGAGAAATCAGCCCAGGACTACACGGGAGGAGCTGGTCAATGACCTGAAAAGAGCTGGGACCACCGTTTCCAAGGTTACTGTTGGTAATACACTAAGACGTCATGGTTTGAAATCATGCATGGCACGGAAGGTTCCCCTGCTTAAACCAGCACATGTCAAGGCCCGTCTTAAGTTTGCCAATGACCATTTGGATGATCCAGAGGAGTCATGGGAGAAAGTCATGTGGTCAGATGAGACCAAAATAGAACTTTTTGGTCATAATTCCACTAACCGTGTTTGGAGGAAGAAGAATGATGAGTACCATCCCAAGAACACCATCCCTACTGTGAAGCATGGGGGTGGTAGCATCATGCTTTGGGGGTGTTTTTGTGCACATGGGACAGGGCGACTGCACTGTATTAAGGAGAGGATGACCGGGGCCATGTATTGCGAGATTTTGGGCAACAACCTCCTTCCCTCAGTTAGAGCTTTGAAGATGGGTCGAGGCTGGGTCTTCCAACATGACAATGACCCGAAGCACACAGCCAGGATAACCAAGGAGTGGCTCTGTAAGAAGCATATCAAGGTCTCCAGACATAAACCCAATAGAGAATCTTTGGAGGGAGCTCAAACTCCGTGTTTCTCAGCGACAGCCCAGAAACCTGACTGATCTAGAGAAGATCTGTGTGGAGGAGTGGGCCAAAATCCCTCCTCCAGTGTGTGCAAACCTGGTGAAAAACTACAAGAAACGTTTGACCTCTGTAATTGCAAACAAAGCCTACTGTACCAAATATTAACATTGATTTTCTCAGGTGTTCAAATACTTATTTGCAGCTGTATCATACAAATAAATAGTTATCATACATTGTGATTTCTGGATTTTTTTTTGATTATGTCTCTCACAGTGGACATGCACCTACGATAACAATTTCAGACCCCTCCATGATTTCCAAGTGGGAGAACTTGCAAAATAGCAGGGTGTTCAAATACTTATTTTCATCACTGTACATGAGGCATGCGCTTTTCTTTG
The DNA here is from genome assembly GCF_905171775.1 of Rana temporaria. Lineage (NCBI taxonomy): Eukaryota > Metazoa > Chordata > Amphibia > Anura > Ranidae > Rana > Rana temporaria. The sequence goes on from NC_053497.1 coordinate 111,303,638, forward strand.
CAGGAAACGCAGGCATGGCGGCCCATTCAAATGAATGGGCTGCTATGCCTGCGCAAATGTGGGCCGCCAAAACACATACATGTGAACCAGCCAGGCCCAAAATAAGCCCATCAAGCAGTTAAATACAGACAGTAATGCCATGTGCTCTGAGGCCTTACTCAGCCTGGACTGCAGGTCTGGTCTGTGATTTAAAGAGTTCCTCTATTTTACACATGGCATGGCATGGGGTCCCATGGTGCTAAAGCAGAATGGACAGACGGTGCTGTGACCCCCATGCCATGCCATGTGTAAAATAGAGGAACTTTTTAAAACACTGACCAGACCTGCAGTGAATCATCAAATATTATAAAGACTTTGGGCACACTCTACAGAAAACTTCTATTTACAATATAGATTAGCAAACAGTGACATACCTTGAGGAGCAGGACATGAAGAAGTCAGCCTCGGGAAGAGCAAACTGGGGATGTTATAAAATCACATTCTAATTCACTTTTATATACAAGCAGCACCCAGTGGCAGGAAGGGAGAAGTGCACGTCTAAAGGGAAGCCAGGGGTGCTGTACATTTTAAAACACTGGGAAGGTAAGCAGTACTGTCACTGGCTGCGTGCCGCTGATGATTTTCAGCCTGATTTGTGGGCAGCACAGGGGCTTAGCGGGCGGCAGGGCCGCCATCAGGAATTATGGGGCCACTTACACAGCTTCAGGCATGGGCCTCCTGAAGCAGAGAACCGGGATGGGGGGGTGCTGCCGCCTGAAATTGAGAAGCAGGGGGGGGGGGGCTGCCGCGAATTTAGAAGCGGGGGGCCCTTTACAAAAAACAAATAAAGAAAAAAGAAATAAACAAAAATATATATAAAAAAGGGGTGTAGCCATCCTCTGGGCCCTTTAATAAAAAGAAAAAAAGAAATAAAAAATATATATAAAATATATATTTTAAAAAGGGGGTTGCAATCTGGGGCCCTGGGGACCTCTGGGCACTTTAATAATTTTTTTTAATAAAAATAAATTACAAAAAAAGGGGGTTGCCATCCGGGACCTCTGGGCCCTTCAATAAAAAAAAAATATATAAACATTTATAAAAAAAATAAAGGGTGTTTGCCACATGGGGCCCTGGGGACCTCTGAGTCCTATATATATATATATATATATATATATATATATATATATATATATATATAAAAAGAAATAAAAATGTAAAAAAAATGTTTTTTTTATAAAAAAAGGGGGGTTGCCATCCGGGGGCCCTGGGGACCTCTGGGTCCTTTAATAATAATAATAACAGTTATATTATATAATATATATATATATATATATATATATATATATATATATATATATATATATATATATATATATATATATATATATATATATATATATATATATATATATATGAAATAAAGAAATATATAAAAAAATATATTTTTTTTTATAAAAAAAAGGGGGGTTGTCATCCGGGGCCCTGGGGAACTACAGGCCCCTGGGGACCCCCAGACCTCTAAAAAAAAATGGCCCTTTAATAAAAAATTTAATAAAAATATATTAAAAAAAATGTTTTTTTTATTTAAAAATAAATGAAAAATTGGGGGGGGGGTTGCCATCTGGGGCCCTGGGGGCCTCCGGACCCCTAAAAAAAAAAAAAAAAAAAAAAAAAATTTTTTTTTTTTTTTTTTTTTTTAAAGAGGGTTGCTTTGGGCCCCCAACAGTGACAGGGCCCAGGGCACCTGCCCCATTTGCCCTGCGGTAAAGACGGCCCTGCCCGTGTGTCGCAACGATCGCAGGGAACAGAGCTCAGCACTCGGGCACTGCGTGAATCGAGCGGAGGAGGAGACATCGCAGGATCCAGGGGACAAGGTAAGTAACTTTGCCTGGATCCTGCAATGCGATCCCGAGTGTGGCTCGGGGTTACTAATTTTGGTACTGAAATTTCACCCCGAGTCACACTCTGGATTACCGATAGGGAGGTTAAAGTGGTTCTAAAGTCACAACATTTTTTTCTTCAATTGATTCCCAGTAGCCGTATCTCCCCCTCCCAAATACTTAGAAACATAGAAAAGTGACAGCAGAAAAAGACTGAGTAGTCCATCGAGTTTGCCCATACTTGAGTCCTTACTCAATCCAGCACTGTGCCTGTTTGTAGCGGTGTTCTACTCTTCTCCTGCATTCACAGGACACAAAGGTAGTAGTGGGAGCCATTGGCTTCTTCTGCTGTCAATCAAATCCTGTAGGCAGAGAGCAGGGAGCAGGGCTGAGCTATGTGTGTGTCTATGGATGCACACAGCTCAGCTCGGGAGTGCGCCCGCGCGTAGGCCCCATAGCATATGGAGGGCATGTGGAGAAGAAGAGTGGAGAGCGTCAACAGGGGAAGTTCAAAGCCCATCTGTGCAAAAGCATTGCACAAAGCAGGCAAGTATAACATGTTTGTTATTTAAAAAAAAAAGCCTTTATAACTATTTTAATCTTATAAGAAACCACCATATACGGTACTTACCTTGAGGGTTCTTTTGTTTTGAGATTTAGTCACGGCTGGTCACTTGACCAAATGCCTAGGTCTTTTTAGCTCTGCTGAGGGGGGAAATCAGATTTCAGAATGGGTAATCTCCCGTTAGCAGGGATCAATGTGATCTAATACCTAAGCATTTGGCCAGATGATCAGCTAGTGTGGAATCTCAGACCAGCAGTTTCTCCGGCTAAAGTAATCTGCAGTTTCTCCTTCTCTAAGCGAATAGAGTGGATGAGAGGGGAGAATATTCATTTGACAACAGGACTGCTTTACACATAGGAAGTCAATTTCTTGTCATTTCCTTCATGACCGACCTTATAATCTATTTATTTAATTACACAGTATATTTCTTAAATGTATGTACAGGTCAAAAATCCAACATTAAAATATGTGGGTATGTTAAATGAAACCTGTCACAAAATACCTGGGTTGTCCTCGACTCTTTTAGAGAATACTAGATAATTGGCTTTAATGCTGATTCTCTAGCATTAATCAATTTCTGGGTCAGTGACTCAAAAAGTACTCACCCTAGGCTGCTTCCTCCTAATTTGCACTACAGAACAGCTTTCTATGTTCTCATCCCACCAATATACCCTAGCGAAGAGATGTTCTGTAGTTCATGCAAGAGAACAGGGCAGGACTGAAAACACTTTTTGAGATTTCTGCAGTACAATTATATTCACCAATAAAAAATATTCTTTTAAATTAATGCATGGTGCTTGTGATTGAAGGAGGAGGGGATTAACTGTCATGATCTCCCTTCCCCTAATCACAGAGCACTTTGCATTCATTGAAAAGAACACAAGACATATAATGAATGGGGGAGCTGAAGTGTGAGCGACCCACTGTGATCTGAGTAATTCTCAGTGTCAGACATAAAACGCTTACCCAGATAGCAAGGATAACTTGCCACAAATTTGTGGCAGTGTTGATTTGTAAGTCTGTTAACTTGCTGCACATTTTCACTGGCAAGTTATACACTTGCCGAGCACTTGAAGCACAAATTCTAGTTGACACTTTTACAACTTGTAGCAAATTTGCATGGAAAGTCTCTAGCAAGAGCAAAGTTGCAGTGGCGAGTCTACAGCAAGCGCTCTGCAATTCTACAGCATAACAATTCAGCCACAGTGGTCCCTGTGGTGGAATGACTACTGCACAACATAACTGAACCAGAACTAGTAGCAGACTTCCAGAATGTTTGCAAAGAAAGTTGATCTGGAGTCATGCAATGCAGACTTGCTGCAATTGTGCAACAAACGTGTAAAGCCTGGCAAGTCTAGCAATAGCTTAGCAAGCCATTTTCAAACATGCAGCACAATTGCTTTCTATCTGGGTATTTCATTTTATGGGGTATGAATAAAATTCAGTGTTGTACATAATTCCACAACCTAGATACATGGGACATACTTAATTTATGTGGATTTATTTTTACACTGTACAAAAAATTGTTTGTTGACTGAGAGGATGGCTATTTAAGGCAAACTCTGTTTTAGCCGAGGTGCACACTGCTGCGGGATTGAAGTTTAGCTGAACTCGCATGATTTTATTCCCGCATATCAGTCTGACGATTTTAGAGACATCTGTGCGGTTTTCTGCACAGATGTCTATTGAAATCGCAACTGAAACTGCCAAAAGTAGTACAGAAATGTATTTTGGGAATCGGCATGGTGACGCAAAGTTTCACCGATTTGGATGGGTCCATTGTGGGCAATATCTGCCAATTTGGCATGCAAATTGATATGTCAAATCGCATGCCAAATTGCATCAATGTGAACAAGGGCAGAGTCAGAGGGTGTACCTTCAAAACACACAAGAATTTGTGTCAGTGACTAGGTGTTGAACTGATCTGTACATTGAGGATTAAGCAAGTATCACCATGGATAAATGTAGCATATCTATGTGCAGTGTCAAGTGCCTTTGTGTACATAAGATCATTTAAAAAAAAAAGTTTTATTAAAGATATCACAAAACACCAGTTTCTATCTGTTCTATAGTGTTGCTAATAGACTTTCTTCATTGTATCTTATACATTCTGTAGTATTTTATACCACTCCTTCTTGCACTGCTAAGATACAGTTGGAGGCAGACAGTAGATGATAAACTCCTTGTTTATTAACCATTTGCTAAATTTATTTACTATTATTCCAGTTGAATAAATTGAGGATTAGAGATTAATTTTTTTGCAGCTGCAGTAAGGCCAAAAGTCAGTAATCAGCTTACAGCATCGCCTACTTACTGAATGAGCACAAATCATATTGTAACCCGGCTCTTGAGCTTACGTCAAAACAGGGATGCTGAGCAATCTTACCCCTAATGCAGAACAAAATGCTGGTAAACAGCTTGCAAATTACTTTATAGTTAATAAACGGGATGACTGGTGTGTGCAATTAGCAGCTTTCCAGAAATAAATGCTTCATAATGCAGATTTATTTTTCCCAAGCTTGAACATGTAAGGGCTTATTTTTATTGACAACGTGTAAAGCGCAGTGGTGCACAGTAACAGAGAGAAAATCAAAAATCAGTTTTTATGAGCAAGTCTTCTCCAAGCTGAGTTTAAATTGGTTGCTGTGGGTTACAGCACCCAAATTCCCCCTGTTTTGCTCTGTAAATCTCTCGCTACTGCAATGTGCATCTATGGTCATCCAACTTGGGCATGCAGACAGCTTCCACAGTGCTACTCATGGGCTTATTTCCTTAAATAGCAAAAGGGTGCCTCAGCCATTTGCCTTAAGCAGCAAAATATGATTAGAGACAGGGAAGCTTGCAAGGAAAAATTAATAGCTTTTCACTGGGGAAAATATAACTCAGCACCACCCAAGCTCACCAAATGCCACATTTTAATATGCTCAAATATTCATAAAGGCAAAGGGCAAACATACAAATAGTTAATGAACATAATCCATGTCTTGTTTGGCTATATAATTCTGCATGTGTTGTTGGTGCAATGGTCCGGTTTGGCAAAAACTAGAATATCCCTTTAAAATGAGCATTAAAGTGACTAGCTTCAGGTGATGCACATATATGAAAATCCTCCTATATAAGTTGTATCTGTTTTTCTGCGACCCACTATTCTCTACATAGCATAAAAAATAGGCAGCAGACAGAAATGACACTTATGCCTCATACACTTATGCCTTATGCCTCATACACTTATGCCTCATTTCCCTTTGGGAAAACTGCCATGACAGCTTTTGGCCAGGAAAACCGGCCGTGTGTATGCTCCATCGCAGTGTGCCCAATGACAAAACTGCTGGGGGAAAAAAAGAGAACTTGTTCTCTTTTTTCCCAATGGGATTGTCCTTGGTCTTTTTTTCCGTCGGGAAAACCGGTCGTGTGTATGCTTTTCCGAGGGGGAAAAAAAACGCGCATGCTCAGAATCAAGTATGAGACGGGAGCGATCGTTCTGGTAAAACTAGCGTTCGGAAAGGAGATAGCACATTCGTCACGCTGTAACAGACTGAAAAGCACGAAGACTGAAAAGCGTGAATCGTCTCTCGCCAAACGTTTACTATCACTAGGATCAGCAAAAGCAGCCCAAAGGCTAGTGGCGTTTGAATGGAACTTCCCCTTTATAGTCCCATCGTACATGCTGTACATCACCGTGCTTTGGACGGGCGATATTTGGCCTGAACGTGGGTATGCAAGGCAGACTTGAGAGGAATTCCATCCGGAAAAACTTTGTTTTTTTTCATGCCTAGAAAAACGGGGCATAAGAGCTGTGAATTGAGCACTATATATTCTTTATTATACCGCATTCACTAAATGTTTGTGACAGTTTATGGTGAACTGCACTTAAAAATATACTTTAAAGGCTAGGGGGTTTATTTACTAAAGGCAAATCCACTGTGCATTACAAGTGCACTGCAAGTGCACTTGGAAATGGAGTCTCTGTAGATCTGAGGGGGCAGGGCTGCCGATAGGGGGGACAACAGGTCCTCCTGTAAGGGGCATGGGCACACAGGTGGGCCAGACAGTAGGAGGATCGGTGGAGCAGAAAACGAAGGATGACCCACTACCTCTCACCCAGAAACTTAAAGCCGTTTCCTCCCCCTCTCCCTCCCGCCAGCTTTCAGGCTGGGTGAGAGAAAAAAAGGGCCGGATTTAGGGGGTGCTGAGGTGGGTTGTGCTCACCCAGATTTTAGTTCTACCCCCATGCTGTCTGCCACTGAGCTCCTTTACCCCACCCGCACTCACTGCCAGGACAAGGAGACGGCAGCCTGGAGGATGGAGCTGTGAGAGGTGAAGAGCCAGGAGGAGGTGTGCTGTGTTCTGCTCTCCCCTCCTGTCAGAAGAGCGCTGGTCTTTACGGTACATGAGTACGATCTACAGTAACAGCGATCTGGTCTCATGTACTGTAAAGACCAGCACTCCTCTGACTTGAGGGGTGAGTAGAACCTGTAAGTTGGGGGAGGGGGATGGGCGGGATTTGAGGAGGGGGAGTATGTGATAGGAGGAGGGTTTGGGGGGGTTACATGGTGGTTGAACCAGGAGAGGGGTATCTGTGCCAGAGGTGATGTTTGTGCTAGGAGGGGGGGGATAAGTGCTGGGGGGATTTGGGTAGGGAGGAAGAATTTGTGCTGGGAAGGGTGATTTAGAGGGGGTTGTGCTAGAAGGAGGAATTTGTGAAAATGTGTCCTAGGAAGGGTATTGAAGAAAGAAGATTTGAGCTGGGGGATTTTGTGCCAGGAGGGGGAATTTGGGTTAATAGGAAGGATTAGGGGGGATTTGTGCTGGCAGGGGGCATTTGGGGGAGAAGATTTGTGCTAGGATAGAAAGCTTGAGAAGAAAAAGGATATGGGGGGATTTTCGTTTTGAAATTTTTGCACGATGGGGGGGAGGGAGGGGGGGGAGTTCGGTATGCTGGGGAACATGCAAGGAAAATAAAAAACAGCATTTTGCTTGCACGTAATTGGATGATAGAAATCATCAGTGCTTCCCCTCATTTCAGATCTTCCCCTCAGATATACAGCGACGGTACTTCCAAGTGCACGTACAGTGCAATTGTAGTGTACAGTGGATTTGCCTTTAGTAAATCAACCTCTATGTTCAAATTTTCCAGAAAATAGCCTTTGCAGTTAAGGAGCTCCTGTAAATATAAAACATCTGTGCATCTGTAAAATGATCGATACCTTATGGCCTCGTACACACGATAGGTTAAACAGAGGACAACGGTCTGATGGATAGTGTGTGGGCCCCATAGGTTATTTAACCATCGGTTAAAAAAAAGCCAACTTGCTTTAAATTTAACCGATGGATTCCTAACCGATGGGAAAAAAACGATCGTTGGTAGGCACAACCATCGGTTAAAAATCCACGCATGCTCAGAATCAAGTCGACGCATGCTTGGAAGCATTGAACTTCGTTTTTTTCAGCACGTCGTTGTGTTTTACGTCACCGCGTTCTGACACGATCGTTTTTTTAACCGATGGTGTGTAGGCGCGACGGACCATCAGTCAGCTTCATCGGTTAACCGATGAAAACGGTCCATTGGTCCGTTCTCATCGGATGGACTGATTGTGTGTACGCGGCATTATAGTTTTACCTGTAGGCCATTTGGGTCCCCATAGAAGCCTGGCTAAAAAAACTCCTAATTAGCAACCCTCATGTTCTGACTCCTATGATGTGAAACAGTTGAATGCTCACTCCCAGCACTGCAGGAGTGAAAAACAACGGATTTCACATCTGAGCAACAAGGCAAGATGTGGGGGTTGCTAATAAGAATTTTTTTTAGCCAGGCTTCTGAAAGGAACCCAAATGGTCTACAGGTAAAACAATACAAATTACTGATCATGTTAAAAAGCTGCACAGATTTTTAATAAATACTGGGTTCCATTGACTGCATAGACAATTCTTTGGAAAAAGGTGAAATTAGCCTTTTAAGAAAACACTTGCAACTTTTAAATCTCATTTTCATTTCCATACCATGATATGTCGGCGATCTCGTTTTTGTTCCGCCTGTTTTTCCCGGCGTGATTTTCGGGCTATGTGATTCCGGTCTTTTCTGTGAACTGTCAATACATTATAAAATATTATAATAGCAGAACGGTGACATATTTAATACTTCTAACTTATAAAGATCATATAGCAAATGCATAAAATGAAAGTCAAACTCTGAAAACCCACCATTATGCCTGATTATAAATGGACTTGCCGATGACATTATTATCATTGATTTATGTAGGACTATCACTTTTGGCATTAATTCTTTTTGACAGGTTTTTCTTTCTCTCAGCATGCTTGAACAAACTTAGCTCAATACAACAGATATTGGACATTTGCTGTGTTTGCTATGAGTTTTTTTTCTTGCCAGTTTAAGGTTTGCTCACGAAAAAGGACTGATTTGTCGAACTGCCAGCTAGTAATAGCAATTTTTCATATTTTAGAGAATGCTGGGAGATATTTTCGTCTGATGTAAGAGTTACCTCATTCAGGCCTGATAGTTTGTAATTTGTTACTTTCTATATAAAAGAAGGTTTATATTATTGAGAAGCTGTCATTTTTTTCTATCAGACAGAAATCAAAGTGTTTATGATTTTTAATCTAGATTTACTTAATGTAAAATGTGTTTTTCTTTTAAATTGAGAATATGACAGAAAGAGAGACAGAAAGAGTGAAAGAGAAAATTAGATATGTTTTTTTTTTTGTTTGTTTTTTGTGGAAGTGGGTACACAACACATACAATCTACATAATTGGGGACAGTAGAGAAAGAAGGGAGTCCACAGGCAATTACTTTATCATAAATCTTACTGACAGATTCTGTAGCAATCATATTTATACAGTGGTCCAAGCAAGGCAAAACAATTACTTTGAATTAATCTTCGTCATGGCACAGGTTAAACCATCCTAATCCCCATAAGAAAAAGGAGGATCAGAGGAGATTTGACTGTGTGCTTATATTATTCAAATAATCAATTTGTGTGGCGCCCTACACCAGCCATATGTTTGAATGCAAGTAACGTGCATGTGTCATGGTCGGGGCCAAGTATCGGAAAACACTTTTTTTTTTGCTGGGCAAAAATAAACAGATCAATAGGAAGCAATGTGCTTAGAGGAGGGACGAGAGCTGTAGAAAAATCTGGATAACCATACAGATTCAGTTTACCAATCACTATTATTTTATGCTTTATTACAAACTTGTAGAGCAAACTGAATTTATGAAGGAAATCTGATTTTATTTATTTATTTAATTCATGATGATGCTGTTGAGTAATCAACATTATATTATTAAAAGTTTTAATGTCTTTGAATAAAATGTTTGCTGTATGTCTAAGCACTCTTTTCTGGGTGGCAGATCCCCTCTGAAGATTTCCTTTATTAACTCATTAAAAACAAACAACTAGTCTTGTTATAGTAAGTGACTTGTGGCGTGTTTTTTAAAAATGAATGCAAAAAAGCCCACGCACTTATTAATTGAAGACAAATGTATTTTTTTTTTTAACCAGCAAGTTAATCTAGTAGTTTTATAGGCTTACTTTTTTTTTTAGGCTTACTTAATAACTTGGCAGAAACATCTAAATGCATTGTAAAGAAAGCAATCAAACACCGTACTTAATCAATCCAGATATTTGTATTTATTTATTTTTTGAGATCTAGATATACCAAATGTATATTTTTTCCCTGAGTTGCAATCAGATTCAGAAGCATGTTAAAATACTGTAGTTGCCGTACAAGTCAAACAGTCTGGTGCATACAGCAAGGAGGTGCAAGTGTCCAATTTTAATCCATGTGAATGGTGGGGAATGCAGATTACGTAGCTGGGGAATAAAAACTAAGATCTGCTCAAAGTGCTACAACTCTAGATGACCATCAGATAAGTCTATATGATTTTTTTAGCTACTTAATCAAATTTCCTATGACAAATCAAATTGGATTTTGAAAAACAAAGTTGTTGTAAGTTTTCACGATGAAGGAAAAAAATATATATACATGTGTTTATGTGGGCAGGCGGCACTAACAAGTAAATATAGGTATTTATGTATGTTACCATGTGTGTCCCAAAAACACCAAAATAAACAAATTCCAAGGGGCTTACAGCATAGAGAGCATACTTTATTGCTCCATTAAAGAATGATCCACCAACCTCAGGCATTCCTGCCCTTTTAATTACTGTCCTACCGTGTGCAGTAGAAATGGAGCTATGTCTGTGTTCAGGTCCCAGATGGCTTAACTATATGTAACAACACATGTGATACTAAAGAGGTGTAACCCCATGCTAGTCCTTACATATTTATAGCAAACTCTTGCTGAAAAACAAGAATTCTTACTTTGCATATATTGCAATACATGATCAATCTGGCCAACTGTCATCAAAGGGATCCCTCCCTGACCAGTTTCAACTTTGCCTTGCAGATTGCCAACCTCTTACTTGATAAATAGCATAGTCTTATGCCGCGTACACACGATCGGTCAAACCGATGAGAACGGTCTGATGGACCGTTTTCATCAGACCAAACCGATCGTGTGTAGGCCCCATCGGTTATTTATCCATTGGTTAAAAAAATTCAATCTTGTTTTAAATCTAACTGATAGAAAAAAAACGATCGTTTGTAGGCACGTCCATCGGTTAAAAATTCATGCATGCTCAGAATCAAGTCGACACATGCTTGGAAGCATTGAACTTCATTTTTTTTCAGCACGTTGTTGTGTTTTACGTCCCCGCGTTCTGAAACTATAGTTTTTTTTAACCATCAGATGTTTTCATCGGATGGACCGATCGTGTGTACGTGGCATTAATGTGGACATATAGTACCAATATGGAGAAAACAGACAGGCCCAATGAGGCCCATTCAAAATGGGAAAAGATACAAACTTTAACAGGGTGGACAGCACCAACAAGTTAAGTTAGTTATATTTGCACATGATTAGGTGTGTCCCAGAGGTTGGCATTTCACAAGGTAGAGTGTGGACTGGCCAGAGAGGGATCACTTGCAGTTGACCAGTTTTAACACGCATTGCAATACATGCAAACCAAGAATCCCTGTTTTTTAAAGCAGGAGTTTGCTATGAATATGTTAGGGTTAATACGGTTACACCTCTTTATTATCTCATGTGTTCTATATATCTGGAAGCCATTTAGGACCTTAACACAGACATATCTCCATTTCCATTACACAGGGTAGGTCAGTAATATCAAGGGCCTGAAGTTGCTGGATTATTCTTTAATGAACCAATAAAGTATCATCTCTGTGCTGCACACCTTTGCACCCCTTGTAATATATACACACACTCACCGGCCACTTTATTAGGTACACCTGTTCTATTGCTTGGTAACACAAATTACTAATCAGCCAATCACATGGCAGCACCTCAATGCATTTGGGCATCTAGCTGTGGTAAAGATGACTTGCTGAAGTCGAGCATTAGAATGGGGAAGTAAGGGGATTTAAATTACTTTAAAACGTGGCATGGATTTTGGTGCCAGATAGCCTGGTCTGAGTATTTCAAAAACTGCTGATCTACTCGGATTTTCACACACAACCATCTTTATGGTGCTATCTGTGTTAGTCACTGGGGTTGTACAATCTGCATATTTATGTGTTTGTTGAATAAACACACATGCATGCACATTTTTCATATACTGTAAACAGTAAATTGATGTGGGTGTGTTTGTGTGTAAAGAATGCTTGAGAATACCGTTTTATCAAAATATCACAAAACTGGATTACAAGAAAAGATTTTGTGTCCATTTCAGAAGAAATAGATCCAAAGATAGATAGATAGCTTAGATGTAAAGTATACCATTGTTTGGTAATGGCGCTCTCTAGTGGACAAATATAAGATTACTTTGAAAAAAACTTAGGTTTCCTGGCACAAAAATAGAAATGTTTTTAAATAAAGCACCTTCTCACATATGCAGAGCTTTGAGAAATAATCCAACACAATGTATTTTGGATGAGCTGTCCTGTATGGTCCACGGAGGTCAACAAGATGAGATTCTTTCAATGTGGAGCAGGGGATTTGAGAATGTACAGCACTGTGTTGCTACTTATCTTATGGTGTGAACAAGCACTAAAAAATAATGTAATTTGGGTGTTACATTCATTCATATTATTCTTTATTGGGATGGGATATAATGTCTAAGGATCTGTGATTGATAATGCCATTATTTTGCAAATATGAAGTACAGTGGTTCAGAATTTTTAAGCTCTAAAGAGTGGTTGCTCACCTTTTATTAGCAGTTTTGTATGTTATGGAACTTTTCTGTGCCTTCTTGGTCTTGAATTTTGGTTGGCTCTTTATAGGTTGTGCTATCTTCTCCATCATGAGACCTAAGAAGAACACTAAATAGTGTTACTATGGACACTAAGCAGGGAGGTTATGCCTGTGCTTTGTTTGATAACAGGAACATACAATGTATAACAATCTCATAATACCTGATATGAGATATCTCTAGCATACCACTAACAAGAGGACTGAGAAAGAACTGTGAATTACCCACCATGTTTCTGCATATGGCGCCTGTACTGAAGAGGTGGTGAGAAGACCTGCTTCAGTTCTGCACATCTTTTATTGTACAGATCATCAATTTTTTATTTATTTTTTATAAAGGTATACAGTATAGTGCCGACATAGTGTGCAGCACCTTACTGCACCAGAGGAGCTTAGTCTCTAATGTACCACCACATTCACACACTATGTTAATGTACATATAGCTCTGATATTCCACATTGCCATTCACCAGTCTCAGTACCAAAGGAGCTTGAACTTTATTGTTCTTACCACAACACATTTTAGCTTACTTGGTCAAAAACCAAGTAAACATTTTAATTTAAAATTATAGGCAGACATCTGAGCATCCAGAGGAAACAACAAATATAGGAACGTGAGCTGTCCTGTCTCTGGCCTATTTACGTCATAATTTTACACATTTATTAAAACTTTTCAAAAGAGGAATCAGTCTCCTCCATGACTTTTCTATAGAAGGATAAATCTAAGCCACTATGGTTACTGCCTTTACCAACCGTATGTAGATAAAGGATTCCAACAGCACACAAACCTAAACATTACCATACTTGGAAAAGACTCATATATGTAGTAAAATATGGGATAAATACCTTGATCTTTCTGCATCTTTCCATTCTGCTTGGCAGAATTAGATATCTGTGCTGATCCTATGTTGGAAGATTTTATAGGGAGGACACAGTCTTTATTTTCTATAAACTTTGATCTCTTTGTTCTAAACAGTTTATCGGCCTCAGTTTGTTCGGCTGTTCTACTTATTGTTGACCTTTCTCGGGGTGGTGAGGTATTAGAACAAGTCGACGTCACATTGCTGTTAAGCTGAATGGCACCAAATCTGTTCATTTCAATTTCTACCCTTTTCCCCAGATCCTTTGCTGCTGCCCATATTGCTTGCACACGCTCCTGACTGTCTCTGTATGGGGATTGTTCATCAGAACAGTTATCAGGATTGAGACGTTCCTTGGAGTAGACATAATCTTGAAGGTCTTGGCAGTGGATAGTGGGAGTAGCACTCAAGTCTTGAAGCTGAAGGGGACTTGTACAGCCATTGTGAAAGGGCTCTTTAGTGAACTGCTTCCTTGTTTTTTCACTTTGAAATAAAAATACAGGAAAGAAACTCAAATAATATTGTAAATGACAGAAACATGAGGATTTAAAGGTACACTCCAGCATAAGGGAAAATTATTTTTATTATTAAAATGCCTACAAGAGACAAACTCCACCTACACAGTCTTTTTTTCCATCCTAGCATTGCTTGACTAGCCAACTGTATAATGTTTTGATTCCTGATGGTAGCCTACTGTTCTAGAAACACAGAAATCTGTTTATTACTAAATAAATGTGCATCATCCCAAGGCCTAAAACCTAAAGGAAAACATTGATGTTCACTTTCAACAGGAATCAAGAAAAACCTAAATGCAAGCGCCTGGCATTTACAAAGTCAATAAAGAAGTAGAGATGCAACAACATGAATGTTCATGTACCTTCATTACATAATATAAAGTACTGCATCACCAAACTCTGAGCAATAATACTTGCTGTTCATATACCTTGGAGGAAGAGATACATGAACTTTGATGCTATAGTGTCTTTACTTGTTAAACGTCATTGTGATTGGCAATCGCCTGGATTGCAGCTGATCCTGCCTGCTGGAAGCTTATGACTAAGCTTGCATCAACTGGATGAGGCACATGTATATAGTAAAAAATAAATAACAAATATTTGAGTAATTGATATTGTTGTAGAGCTACCCTTACTGAGCTTTGGTTTGAATTTTTAATATAATTTCATAGTTTACATAGTAGGTTTAGCTGTACATAGCTTCTCAAGTCCCATACCTTAAATCGTCTTATATCTAACATCCAGTCAGCTTTACCTGCCTCCATGGTCTTCTTTAAGCAAGTCAGAAGAGGTTGCATGTAACCACTCAGACAGGTCTCTTCTAATCTTATCCACTTCTGATGTTACCTGCAAAGTGAATTCAGACATATAAATACATGGGGTCTAATACCACAGAATTGGGGAAGGGAAATGTCAGCTCAAAATTCATTGATTTTTATGTGTAACTGACACGAGAGAAAATTAGATGACAAGTTACAGCCTTGCAAAGCTAGAGTTAGCTTTAAGGTGTCACAATTGGATAATTAAAGTGTATGTGAACTGTACCATATGTAACAATGCAATTCTCTTTTTCGGTACAATTTTTCTGTTAACCATACCATTTAAGGAATTGTATTATATCTGATTGAAAAGTACAAACAATAGCAGTTGATCCTGCCAGAAACCTTGTGAGCACATTGCCTTCTGTGTTGTACCCCTATTTTGCATAATCAGTTCTCTTGGTGGACTACGGGACACCTCCTCACCATAATATGGGAGAGAGGGAGGTATTTGTAATCCTAAAACACTTTGGGGCAGATCCACAAAAGAATTACGCCGGCGTATTTTAAAGTTCCCGCGTCGTATCTTTGTTTTGTATCTACAAAACAAGATACGACTGCATCTGGGATCGATCCGACAGGCGTACGTCTTAGTACTGCATCGGATCTTAGGTGCATTTTTCCGCCGGCCGCTAGGTGGCGTTTCCGTCGAATTCCGCGTTGAGTATGCAAATTAGCTAGTTACGGCGATCCACGAACGTACGTCCGGCCGGCGCATTTTTGTACGTCGCTTTCCTTTCGGCTTTTTCCAGCGTATAGTTACCCCTGCTATTATGAGGCGTACTTAATGTTAAGTATGGCCGTCGTTCCCGCGTAGAATTTTGAATTTTTTACATCGTTTGCGGAAGTCGTTCGCGAATAGGGATTTGCGTTGAATGACGTCACAGTCGTAAACAATGGCTTGTTCCGGATTAATTTCGATCATGCGCACTGGGATACCCCCACGGACGGCGCATATGCCGTTAAAAAAAAACGTTGTTTACTTCGTGTCATCACGTATTTACATAAAACACGCCCCATCACATCCATTTGAATTGCGCGCCCTTACGCCGCCAAAGATACACTACACCGCCGTAACTTACGGCGGAAATTCTTTGAGGATTAAAAAAAAAAAAAGTAAGTTACGGCGGCGTAGTGTATCTTAGATACGCTACACCCGACGCAAAAATGCGCCGATGTACGTGGATCTGCCCCTTTCTGTCCTGGTGTGACAATAGTACTTCTCCATAGATATAGTACAATGTATCCTAGGACAGGAAGCATGTTACTGATATGACCACCAGATAAAATATAGTAAAGAAACCTTAAAAAGGAAAACAAATGCTCCCACAGCATCCAAGATTAGTAGGCTGCAATATTACATATTAAACAGCCTTTAAGCCAAATATATTTGGAACAAAAAAAAAATTTAAGTAAAACTACAGGCACAATTTTTTTCAAATTTTGGATAGAGTAAGGGAAGGTTTTTTTTGCCATCTGTGTCACATATCGGAAATTTCCCTTTACTTCGTGTTCCATAGCCAATCAAGAAGGGAGAATACATCTGTACAAATTAAGGAAATTTCTTGGGGACCCCCAGGTCACCAGAACTAGTGTCACCATTTGATGACTTCCCCTCTATTACTTTTCTGGGGATTTTCTTTACCTTCACTTTCAATGATAACAGTAAACAGGAGAAATAGAGAGGGTGAAATCTCCATAACAGGGGCACAGAAAGCAATAAAAACTGTCAGGAGTTCTAATCTATCTCCACTCTATTCAAAACTGAAACAAACATTTTGCCTTTAGTTCTACTTTAATTAAAAAAATTCTACTATTGTTTCCATCATAATCTCCTGTGCAACGGATATCACATACCTCCCAACTTTTTGAGATGGGAATGAGGGACACCTATCAGCAAAAGTATGCAGGCATAGGACACGCACCCTTGCCACACCCCCTTAAAGGAGAATTGTACAAAAAAAACAAGATTGGTTAAACCCACAAGTGCTTTTTTTTACCACTACTTATCCTTTATATTGTCTTTTGGAATTTACAAATGCAGCTATTTAGAAATCATATGAAAGGTTTAGCACTGGAAAACAATTTTTGATAGATAAAAAGTACATTTTATATAAATCTATATAGATCAGACCAAAATGAGGGACAAATGAGGATGAACGAGGGACAGAGGGACATTGCTCCAAATCAAGGACAGTCCCTCGAAATCAGGGACAGTTGGGAGCTATGGATATCAGAATAAGGACTGGGAATTTCTACACATAAAGCCGGTCAGTATGCAGTGGTAAATGGCAACATGTTTCAGGCACGGATGTCTAGAGCCAGAGTTATTTAGTAAGCTTACCGGAGCAATGGATAACATAGAATACCCCAGAATTTACCTGAGCCCAGTGATTAGTCAGATGACACAGGAATATGTAGTAATGAACAGATGGATGTCATCTATCATCTGACCATGCAGATATAGACCAGAAGACTGACTGAATATAATTACAAATATTTTGTCAATTAGACATGGTTCATACACTGTGTATTTAAGTTTGACAAAAATGTCACTATAAATAACTCAACAGCCTTTCTTTGCAGTGGTAAAGCAACATACAGTATATGGTTTACTGGATCTGACAACCTCAGAATTTGAAAGGGAACCTGAAAAAGCCAATATATGAAATGAGCATTTTTTTGCTATATTAATATTAATAATTTTTTTAGGTTACTATATTGATATACTTTTTTTTAAGTGAGTAGAATGCACCCCAGCAGAGAAAACAAATATTTACGTGTCTTACTGCCTGCACCACTGAACTCAGCTGCACTGAAAATCTAAGCTGTCTTTAAGATCTTTAGCATCCTTCACAGTTCTGGGTGCTTGGTGCACTTGGTGGTTCCTTCTGCTGGCCTCTATATCACTACTATGTCTTGCTGAGATGTATGGGATGGCAGAGGAAACCACAGAGTGCAGCGGGGGATACACCAGTATCTGACACTCCTTGAAGTGTCAAATGCTGAACATTCGTCAGTAAACAGGTCATTTGCACTCGGATTGGCTGTTCTGTCTACATGTTAGGTGTCACTTACACAAGTTCTTGTATTGATGTTATTCTTGTAAGCAGCGTTCTTGGCAAATTCTTGTTTTGGTGGGAAAGCTTCTTTTTGCTTTCTCAGGATGTTATTTAATTGTTCCCTTTTTATTTGCTGAGCTTTCTGAACCTTCCTCTGGTTTTCCTTCTCTGCTTTTTGTCTTTCTATAATCTTCTTCTTCATGTAGTGGCGAACTTCGTGCACACTGTAACTGTGAGCTTTGGTGCTATTGGAACGCCCACTTTTGCCATCTTGGATATTCTCTTTTCCAAACTCCTTATTATCATGGCTGCCTGTTCTAGATCGAAGTCTTCTTGGAGAAACATTCCTGGACACACTTTTATTTGTCAACCTCTCAAAGCCTTCTCTTAAACTGCTACATGGAGTCATCAATCCTTCTTTACCAGCTTGGATATCCCTCAGGACTTGAAGCATATATGTGTTTTGGTTACTGTCCCGTCTGTCCTGAAGGTGTTCTTCCTTTAAACTGTCTTGACATCTAAATCTTTGGCATCTTCTTCTACAATTTTCTGCAAAAAGAGAACATACAAACAATGCTAAACTCTGGCCACAGAAAACAGGAATCTTGTAAAATAACTTGTACTGGAGATAGTGTCACAGTGGGAGAACCTGCTTTGGAGGTTGGGGTAAGAGAGGTATTTAGAGGGTCTTACAGAGATAGGAAAGACATCATGGTGGTGGTGCCAGTCCAAAGAACAATACAGCAAAAAAAAAAAAAAAGTTTTGAATAGAGTAAATAATTTGAACACCCCCTGTCAGTTTTTTTTTATTTTGGAATAACACTTTCTGTTCTGATGACAACAAACACAAAGACAAAAAGAAAAGGTTAATCTCCCCAGTGGGAACCGAGGCAGCAATAAAAACCTGACAGAGAATATAACACTTCCATGCTCCACATCTAAATCTGAAAACAAAGCTCTGTGAAGGACACATTTTACATCTTTTGGCAGGTAAACAGTATTGATATATATGTGTTACACCTATGGGGGTGATTTACTAAAACTGGACAGTGCAAAGTCTGGTGCAGCTCTGCAGAGAAACCAATCAGCGTCCAGGTTTTTTTTTGTCAATGCTTAATTGAACAAGCTGAAGTTAGAAGCTGATTGACTACCATGCACAGCTGCACCAGATTTTGGACTATTCTGTTTTATTAAATCAACTATTATGTATGGCTGTATGCCTGGATATGCCCTGTTCTCAGTAGTAAATCTAATTGACAATGTTTTTTTAGGCACAAGAAAGGTACTAAATTACCACGTTGAAGAAATTCTTGGTGCTCACACACTCTGCGTTTCCGTAAACTGATGGGTGAAGGTCCTAGAATCTTCTGGACAAGCTTCTGTCCTTCCCTCCAGGCAGATGCTCCATAGAGGTCATCACCTGAATAAAACATGAATGAAACTTTAGGGTCTGAAAACAAAGCATGTGCCATAGTGATCCTCAACTTTGATATGTATCAAATTAAATAAGCCATATACATTTTGGAGATTTTTCTCTATGTAACTATACCATAATGGACATTAGACCTACTGAAGCTCTGAATAAAAAAGATAAACTATTTCCACTTCCTCACAGAAGAAGCTCTTCAATGATTAAAAATGTCTAAGCCTCCATGTAAAAGTTGAGGGCTGTGTGAAGCCTAAATCGGCCACATTGTGGAAGACTGGTAAATAGGGAAAAAAGTTTCCACACATGCACAGCGAAATGAACAAATATACAGTAAATAGCAATCCATTCCTTACCAACCAGTTTGTCTCTGCAGTGACTGTTTCAGGCTCAGGGGCCTTACACAGCCCTAGGACCTCCTGTGAATGCTAAAGAGTTGATGGATTCAAGCAGCTTAACAACTCTCCTCCTTGAATAAAGGTAAAGTTTTCTTTAGTCTTTTATGAACCCCATTAAAATGATCTAATCCTTTCAGAACCCAAAAAAATATATATTACACAATTTAATTTCAGCAGTCCCCCCCCCCCCTGTCCTCTGTCTGAGTGCATTTAAAGTGTGACTTTGTAAGTAAACTGCAAATTAATTTTCAGTTAACGGCAGCAAATTTTCGACCCGGCTTCCATTCATCAAACTCCGTGGGATGGTGACTCTGACCTCCGAACTCCAATTTATCTTATCTGAGCCTCTGTCCCGACATTGCCTCTGACAGAAACTAATGACCAAAAAAGAGCCTGTGACACTTGGAATTGTGATGACAAATGCCTCCTTTGGCCGTGATCTTAGGGGACGGTCCCATTGGGGCACAAGATAATTTTTCAAATAACCCATTAAATCCCTAAATTTTATATTTCATGCATTTTAAATATGAGTCAAGACCCTTTATGTTAATGTTGTTTATAATATATATTTTACAGATTTCTATAGTTATTATTTTAACAGAACCTATTTTATAACAGTTTTGCAAACATTGGAAGCAATTACGCAGCATGTAAAACTCAATCATATAACAGTTGCCTTTTCTTTATACATTCTTTATACATTCACTTCCATTGCCTGGTAAAGGCTGACCCTATGGCAGTAAGATGCGTGGAGATGGCCGCTCTAGACACTACAGATATTTATTTAAAATGTCTGTACACCAATGAATTTAGCAACACTGTAACATAACAACATTTGTCTGGACATCGGCAGATTCAGCAAAAACAGGTTTATTCTTCTCATTTTATTTCATTTCATTTGTAACAGCTTCATATAATATGCACTTTTCTTGGTTACTGAAATGTATCAAAAATGAAGATATAAAAAATGGATGTGGTATAGTGAAGGAGGGGAAGACATATTCCTGCATGTCCATCAGACCAGAAAGCCTTTTCTGGCATGAAATGATAAACTAGCATAGTATAAGACAATAACTGTTATTACCTTTATTAGTCAGAGATTACCTTCACAAGTCCTGCTGAAACTATTGTCACTCGTGACTTGATTTGCCTGATGTCAGGGCTAAGGCCCTTCAACCCTCTCTTTCCTCAGGCAAAGTGCCCTATTTGGTCCCTAAGACTTTGTAATTGGAAAGGGGGACAGATGGAATTAGGCAGTGTTTAGCACTGAAAAAAAGGTTATCATAGCTGCCATCTTGTATTTTATTTTAAATGGATAATTACCAGATCTTGTTAGGTTATAGATTAACTATTTGACCAAATATAATTGCTTATGAAGCATTAAACCTACCTGAACTTTTCTCCTTCCTCTCTGGTGAAGCAGATTTAAAGGATAACTTCTGAGAAACTGGACAGTTCGCCTTTCCTTTGGCACACTTGAGTGCTGCAACAAACAATCATGATGCCAACTTTGATAATAGTTGCACAAATAAGGGTGCAGTGTAAGAGTTTACTCTACATTTTAATTAATTTAATTTGACAATCAGGGGAGACAAAAAGATTGGTCTACAGCCACACAGTGATTCTCCAATACACTGGACAATATCTGTGTATGACAACAAGCTCTTCCTAAGCTTTGGGGAATTTAGAATTCCCCTTCAAATTACCTTACATGGCCAAGCAAGCAGTTCTAACATCTGATATATCAACTGCCACCAGAGTACATGTGGCAGTCCAAAAACTGCAAGTAGGAGTTTTAAAAAGAAAATGAGAATATGGAGAACATGCAAAAACAATGGCCTTGAGCTAGGTTTTTATTCCCATTTTGCAGACCTAGTTAAAGCTAAAATGTAACTACAGAGGTAAGTAAGATTGAAATGGAACTCTAAACAGTTGAATATACAGTTAGAGCACAGATATATAAATTATTTTACCTGCCAAAAGATTTGTACAGACATGCACAGCCTTTTGAGCCCCATCCCCTTCCCCACATGTGCTACATTGACACATACAAAAGGGGGTTTATGTACTAAAACTGGAAAGTGTAAAATCTAGTGCAGCTCTTCATAGAAACCAATCAGCTTCCAGGTTGTTTGCCAAAGCTTAATTGAACAAGCTGAAGTTAGAAGCTGATTGGCTACCATACAGATCTGCACTAGATTCTGCGTGCACCAGTTTTAGTAAATCTTTCCCACAGAGTTTGTAGGCAGGTTGAATTGTGTTTGGTTCTAGTAAATTATCAACTGGCCTAGGCCAGGGCAAAGGGTTAACTTGTTGAAGTTCAGTTCCTGGAGTTTTGGTCCTAGCCGGCCTATCTGTTCTATACAAAGGGGGAAGTCTGAGGTCTAGGGGCCGCCAGATCTTCCTAGCTGAACTGATTGGTTTTGTTCTGTCTGTGAAATGGGGGTTGCTGCTCAAGACACTGGGACTTTTGGGGTCATCCAAGCCATGGACAATGCTATTATGGACTCTTTCTCACCTTATAGAGGTATACCTGGTCAGCCATACTACTATAGTTAGGGGAAAGATGTTGTCCATATTGAACTGTATGCTGCAACCTGTTCAGTAAAGTTACATTCACCATTTTGAGCCTGGTCTGAAGTTATTTAAAAGGGTGCAAGTTGGTTTTGGTGTATCTTAAGAACCAGGGTCCGTAAAGAACTACAGGTTAGTGAAGTAACACCACTGAAAATGTTTAACTCAGCAAGACAAGGAAAAGAAGTGTAGTTGCTAAGAGTAACCAAGTACAAGTTCAAGACACCAAGCAACCAGTCATTAGGCGTGGTACCTAGTAAGGTGACAGGTCCTCCGGTAGCAAGGGCATTGATGTTCTGGCTCCTTCCCTAGCGGTCAGTATCCAATAGCAACCAAATCCTAACCCATGTTACGAAAACCTCTGGCCTCGTCACCAGGTAAGGGAAGGAAGGGGTTAATAAGCACGCATGAGGTCTGCACTGTGCTTGACGGGACCCTATTCTGTTACTAACAGTGAGGTAACAGAGGTACGCTGAACTGGTGGAGTGGATGTAAGCGCAGCACGTCTCTTCTAATGCAACGTTTACTAAAGTTACAGTGTAGTGACATAGGACAAGGCACCTTACAGAAGAACTTTGTATTTTTATACAGTGCAACTCAATGCACTGTCTAATAGCATGCAATGTCAAGCTGCAGTTTGCAAAGCGAGCAAAGTCCTTTCTTGTATTAAGAGAGGTATGGACTCCAGAGAGAGAGATATAATTTTGCCCCAGTGCAAATGATTAGCAAGACCTAGAGCTGGGCAATTTTCTCAAAAAAAAAACTTGATTCGAATTGCGTTCTTTTTTTGATGGACACCACGCCAGTCCAGAGGAGCTGCGGGCAGGAGTTTTTAGGTGAGGCCGCGGCTTTGGCCTAGTCCGCGGCGTCTGGCCTCATGGACTAGGCCGAAGCCATGGCCTCGCTTAAAAACTCCTGTCCGCAGCTCCTTAGGACCGGCACAGTGTCAGCGCCCGTCCTGGGGAGCTGCGGCCAGGAGTCGGTAGGCGAGGCCGCGGCTTCGGCCTAGTCTGCGACGTCCTGCCTCGTGGACTAGGCCGAAGCCGCAAGCTCACCTAAAAACTCCTGCCCGCAGCTCCTCAGGACCGGCGCGGTGTCAGTGCCGGTCCTGGTGAAAAAAAAACTCTCAACTTGATTCACGATTCAAATCGATTTTTTCCCCAGCCCTAGCGAGATCTCATCTGGAATAGTTCAGTTTTGGGCACCAGTTCTCAAGAAGGATATCAGGGGAACTGGAGAAAGTGTAGAGAAGGGCAACCAAACTGATAAGAGGCATGGAGGAGCTCAGCTATGAGGAAAGATTAGAGGAACTGAATCTACTCCCTCTTGAAAAGAGGAGATTAAGATCCCTTTCACACTGGGGCGTTTTTCAGGCATATTTCAGGCTCTTTGGCGTTATAAAAAGCCTGTAAAGCACCTGAAAGAAACCTTATCTGCAATCCCAATGTGAAAGCCTGAGTGCTTTCAGAGCCCTTCCATGCTGCCAGCACCCGAAAAACGCTGATAAAGCGCCGCTAAGACCCCTTTCACACTGGGGCATTTTTCAGGCGCTTTAGTGTGAAAACACTCAGGCTTTCACATTGGGATTGCAGATGCAGCTTCTTTCAGGCGCTTTACAGGCGCTTTTTTAACGCTAAAGCGCCTGGGTGAAAGGGGTCTAAGGGGGATATGATCAACATGTACAAATACATAAGTGGTTCATATAGTGAACTTGGTGTTGAGTTATTCACTTTAAGGGCCCTTTCACATGCGGCGGATCAGTAATGATCCGCCTTCCGTGTGTCCGTCAGCTCAGCGGGGATCCTCCGTAAAATCCCGGCTGAGCTGTCGGCTGACAGGGCGGTCCCCGCACACTGTGCAGGGACCGCCCTGTTTTTTCTCCGCTCTCCACTATGGAAGGATCGGATGAACACGGACCGTGTGTCCGTGTTCATCCGATCCGATGATGGAAGAAAAAATAGGATTTTCTTCCGTCCGCAAAATCGGATCTTTGCGGAGGCGGGTGATTACGGGTGTCAGCGAATGTTTATCCGCTGACACCCGCAATCACATAGGGACCAATGTATGTCCCGTTTTCATCCGCAAACGGATCCGCACATGTGAAAGGGGCCTAAGGTCATCACAGAGGGTCTTTTTTTTCATTCTGACTAATTATGTAACTATGCACAGGTGCACCAGATTCTGTGTGCACCAGTTTTAGTAAATCTCCCCATTCACCATTTCTACCTGCCTCTTCCTAATGTTTGTTGGAGGTGTCATGGGGGAGATTTACTAAAACTGGTGCACACAGAATCTGGTGCAGCTGTGTATAGTAACCAATAAGCTTCTAGTTGTTGGTCTTATCATCTCTCCACAAATTCTGGTCTATACTAACTTCCTCCACTGTGCAATTATCTACAAATCTTTTTGGATTCTATAATGATGTTCTTGGACAATTGTATATTTCCGAAATGTTTTCCTATGTTACAAAAACTTTAAAAAAAATGAGATGTAACAGAAGTTCTGACTATTATTTTTACCTCATCAGCACTAAATTGGTATTCCACATGTTTCTACCCAACTGCATATGTTCTTACAGGGTGTCCTACTAACCTTGTAAATGGTCTGTTCTTTGAGCCTTGTGGTCTATTTTCTTCACATTTTCCTTTTTTCCAGTGACAGCAGACTCATCAGGATACATTTCTTGGTTGAAAGCACTGAACCCTTTCAGATCAAAATATGGTTAACAAGCTGAATTTGTTCTATAAGCTTGTGATAAGCACAACCAAATTAATATTAAAATATTTCCAAAAAAATCTGTTACAGGAAGATATATGGAACCTCAGTGAAAATTCTCTTCCCTGACTGTTCTTACGAAAGTTAACCTAGAGCTGTACTCTTTTAAACCTAGGCCGCTTAGAGAAAAAAAAAGATTCTCTAATTTTCAACAATAAATGCAGATATGCCATTACATGAAACATACAGTATGTAATCTGTATCCACTACTTTTTATTGTCAAAAATTGCATTAAACAGATTGTCAGATATTTATTCTAACAAGTACTATTGTTCTTTCAGAAAATACAATCACTTTGAAGGTCATCTACCTTCAAAACTTTTTTTTTTTTTAACTATTTGTAAGTGGGACTTTTGAGGCATAACATACTACAATTAGAGCCGGTTCACACTGCGGCGGCACGACTTCGGGGGCGACTTTGCAAGTCGTCCTGAGGACGACTTCAGAGGCGATTAGCAAAATGACTTCTGTATAGAAGGCAATGCAAATTGCCCCGAGCCGCCCCCGAAGTCGTACAAGAACCTTTTTCTAAGTCGGAGCGACTTGCGTCGCTCCTATTAGAACGGTTCTATTGCATAGAATGGGACGTGACTCGTCAGGCGGCTCAGCCTCCTGACGAGTCACCCCAGTGTGAACCGGCTCTTAAAATATACCATAAGATAAGTATTTATTCATATACATTAAAAAAAAGATACAAAAATTTACAAATATTTCCATTAAAAAGAATTAAACAAATTCTGGATATTGAATTCACAGATTGGTAAAGCGACTATCAACCATATACAATGTTATAGCTCATTGTGTCTCTTGGACTTGGTCC
Source organism: Rana temporaria (assembly GCF_905171775.1). Taxonomy (NCBI): domain Eukaryota; kingdom Metazoa; phylum Chordata; class Amphibia; order Anura; family Ranidae; genus Rana; species Rana temporaria. The sequence continues at coordinate 111,329,600 of NC_053497.1, forward strand.
ACTTATTCAAGAGCCAAAGGATCTTTTAATTTTAAATCTCCTCAATAGAAAGGATTAGAACCTTCGTCAGGATTCTGACATTGACATTTCTATCCTTACTGGGCAGATTTTCAATAACTTTCCATCAGGATGGGAACTGATAGGAAATCTTTTAAACAAAGACAAAAACAGTAGTAAAGTTAGAGCTTCTGAGAATGTCTGTCTGTAAGTGATGGAAAAAAAGCCCAAGAGAAAAATTAACTCTTCCCTACTCCATCCAATATAAAAAAAAATGGTTTTAGATATGCTTTAATATACTCATAACATGTTTCTTCTTTTCATAACTGCATTATCAAACACACATCAATAATGCAGTTTTAAAACTACAGTAAAGCAATATCTACTTTCCCTTGATAGGGGTATTTTCATCACAGTGTCCATAGTGTCTTATATATGAACTATTTAAACCCATCTATATCTGCAAAGTACATAAATGACATTTTTGAAGACAGAAATCCTGATCTGTATTCTTGTTCTGTCTCAGTGACCAAAAGAATGTTAAAACAATTTGACCAGCATTGCTTGTGGGTCATTAACATTTTTAGCGGTGGGTTAGCAACGGCAGTCTATGTTTCTTACAGCACAGGCTCTCTTCTTGCTGTATTTTCCTCTATTTGTTCTTCTCAGTTCATCTAGAGTACACCACAGCATGACAAATGGACTTTTGGCATGTGCTGCTTCCAAGAAATTGAAATATATGCCACTCAAATATTTTCATATCTAAATGAAGACTTAAAACATAGATCTACCACTGCTGACAATTAGAAGGATGAAGTGTCCCTAGGAGTAAATTAAACTGCCATACTGTCAGGATTTGTCAAAGAGAAACAAGAGGACAAGCTTACCTTTGTAAACAGGCGGTGGTGGCCCGAATGTCACCTTGCGAATTTTCTGCATGTTCATTACTTTGCGAGCCAGCTCTGGGTTTTGGCGAGATTTTAAGTTCTTCTTCACTGCTTCTTGGCGCCTTTTTTGCTCTCTAATCCTTTCCTTTAGCTTCTCCAGTTTGCTGCTAGGAGATCCACTTTTTAAGGTCTCTAGCTTTTCATTGTAAAGGTCATTTTTTGGAGAGAGTAGAGGTGTAAAGGCAACTAGGGAAGAGTAATGTGAAATTTCATCTTGAACATGCTGAACAGAAAAAGGACTGGTCATTAAGTAAGGGTTCATCACTTGCACTGCATCGTCTGAATTTGGAACTTGAAGATATGAGTCAGCAGTCACCAGAACTTCATCCACACATTCATCTGCAAAATATCTTTCATCTGTGGTTTTGCTACCACTGATATTGTCAAAGGTTTGCATTTCTAATGTGTCCTGGGGATAAGTGCTCAAGTGGTATTTTTTTGTACTTCCATGTAGGTAATGACCAGCTAAATAGGGTTCAGCTTGGTCTAGAGACTGCATCAATGAATTTCTATTGGATGAAACAAGCGGGGGATTCAAGGTGGACATTAGCTTGCCACTGTGTCCATCTGGTTCTTTTCTAGAAATAAAATATATGATAAATTTAGAAGAATCACCATGAAAGCTGAGGTTTTGGATACAGTTCATTTGGCAGGTTTGTTCACAAGGTTGAATATTAAAGTGATTGTGTTTACACAGTTGTTAGTTTTTGCTTGTATGATAAATAGACAAGAAGGGCTCATTGAGAATTGCAGCCAGCAGGATGTCAAAGCAGGCGGCTAAATGCAAAAATTAAATCTCATGTCGCATTCGGCGAGCAGTACCAGAACTGAATGTAACCCTTTAAAGTAATGGAGCCATGCTGAAACCGCAGTGCAATGCGCAGCTGCAGTGCGGTGGTTTCAGGGTAAGGCTCCATTCACATCTGAGTATTTTAAAGCTCAAAGCTTGAAACATCTTACAAAACAAAACCACATGTAATGAAATAGTGGCCAATCACATACAGTATGAACACCGGAAAATCATTCTACTCAGGTGTGCATGTTGCCTAAGGCCGGGTTCACACTTGTGCGACATTGGGAGCTCATGTCGCATGACGTGTGAAAATCAATGTTTCCCTATGGGAGCCATCTTAACTGGTCCGACACAAGTCGGACTGACTTTGAAAATGCTCCCTGTACTATTTTGGTCCGACTTTGGTCCTACTTCAGCCCATCGAATATCATTGAAGTCGGATCAAAGTCGGAACACCGTCTTGCATGTTCCGACTTTGGCATGCGACTTGTGCTCTGATGATCTTGAGGGGGAACTCCACGCCAAATTGTAAATAAAAAAACATAACGGGTTCCCCCTCCAAGAGCATATTAGGCCCTTGGGTCTGGTATGGATTTAAAGGGGAACCCCTAAGCCGAAAAAAGTCATGTGGTCCCCCAAAATCCATACCAGACCCTTATCTGAGCACGCAGCCTGGCTGGTCTGGAAAGGGGGTGGGGACGAGCGAGCACCCCCCCTTGTGAACCGTACCAGGCCGCATGCCCTCAACATGGGGGGTGGGTGCTTTGGGTCAGGGGGGCGCCCTGCAGCCCCCCCACCGCAAGGCACCCATGTTGGACAAGGGCCTCTTCCCAACAACCCTGGCCATTGGTTGTTGGGGTCTGCGGGCGGGGGGCTTATCGGAATCTGGGAGCCCCCGTTAATAAGGGGGCTCCCAGATCCCGGCCCCCCACCCTATGTGAATGAGTATGGGCATTTATCATTGTCATTTATTAGGCAGCTCCGGGGGACTTCTTCTGACTTCAGGGGTCTTCTTCTGACTTTGGGGGTCTTCTTCCAACTTTGGGGGCCATTTCGGCCTCTTCTATTGCTCTCCGGTTCTTCTCCCACTCTCCAGTGCCTTCTGCCTTCTGCCGGGCTCCTCCACTATCTTCTTCCAGCTATTTTACTAGCGTTGGCCTGGTCTTCTCCGTCATCTTCTTCCCTCTTCTCTTCTTCCGGTGTTGACACAAAGCTCTCTCCCACTGTAATGCCGCATGCAAAATGACTTAGAAAATACATGGGGTGACCTGCCCCTTATGACGTTACAGTCCCATCATACCCCGGGTGACATCACCTGGTAACCACGCCCCATGCCTATATAAGTCGTTACACACCACGCACACTGCATTACAGCGGGAGAGAGCATTGTGTCAACATCGGAAGAGAAGAGAAGAGGGAAGAAGACCATGCCAACGCTAGTAAAAGAGCTGGAGGAAGATAGTGGAGGAGCCCGGCAGGAGGCAGAAGACACCGGAGAGCGGGAGAAGAACCGGAGAGCGGGAGAAGAGAGTGGAGAAGTCGGAAGAAGACCCCCAAAGTCGGAAGAAGTCGGAAGCTGCCTAATAAATGATTAGTGTGTTTTTTTTCTTGACACTTTTCCCCCCAGGTGAATGGGTAGGGGTATGATGTAACCCATACTCATTCACATAGGGTGTGGGCCGGGATCTGGGGACCCCCTTATTAAAGGGGGCTCCCGGATTCCGATAAGCCCCCAACCCACAGACCCAGACAACCAACAACCAGGGTTGTCAGGAAGAGGCCCTTGTCCTCATCAACATGGGAACAGGGTGCTTTGGGTTAGGGGGGCCGCAGGGCGCCCCCCTGCCCCAAAGCACCCACCCCCCAGGTACGGTTCAGGAGGGGGGTGCTCGCTCATCCCTACCCCCTTTCCTGGCCGGCTGGGCTGCATGCTCGCATAAGGGCCTGGTATGCTCTTGGAGGGGAAACCCATGCCGTTTTTTTTATTTAAAATTTGGAGTGGAGTTTCCTCTTAAGATTCATACCAAACACAGTGTTTGGTATTGGCGGGGATCCAAGTCGGATCCCTGTTCATTGAAAGTCGGACATATGTCGGCTACAAGTCACAGGGCAAAGTCGGATCCAAAGTAGGACGGCTGTCGTGTCATACCAGTGTAAACCCAGCCTAAAGCAGGTGATGAGGAGGTGAAATATTTCCACCCAGCCACCTGTCCACTGCTGATTATTTTTCAGTGCAGCAGTCTGGCCTACCGTATGTGAAAAGTACTAATCTGAAGTCCCCTTGTAAGTTGGGAGAATATTTCCCCCTGCCATTTCTGGCTTTCAAAATGTTGACATCTTCTGAAAGTTTTGAAAATTTATGTTTCATGAATCATGAAAACTAATTTAAGTAGTGGCTTTTCAATAGTGCATAAAAACTGACGGAGTGACAAACTATGCTCCACAACACTGCACAATGCTTTTAAAAGGTAGCTGGATAAAGATGAGCAGCACTGTATTTGCCCCTGGATGTTGCTGAAAGTAAAGTAATACTAGTTAAGGTAGCCATACACAGCTCAATTTTTCTCTTATTCGGACTGCAAAACAAAACGTGTGGATGGAGGAATGTCCGCTGCTGGCTATTGTATTCAAGCAGCCACAGCTGCCTGAATACTGCTTGATAGGATGCAGAAATAATTTTACACTCGCCTCAGGTGATTCTTAAATTTAGGGTTAGGGTTCGGGTTAGGGTTCGGGTTAGGGTTAGGGTTCGGGTTAGGGATAGGGTTTGGGTTAGGGTTCGGGTTTCCCATTGAAGAATATGGCTAGGACTCAGGAATTGGAACAGGGACCTCCCCCAGGGGTCAAAAGTCAGAAGGCGGGTTCCCAGAGGTCAAAGGTCACAGGACATGGCTGACCCACCCCCACCAAAGTGTACCGCCTACCCCAACTAAGTCGGGGAATGAACTAGTCGGGGAATGAACAAGTCGGGGTAAGCGTCCACAGACTGGATGTTTACTTTAAACTTTTTAATTTAGTACGGCAGGTTTATAACCCCTGACAATTTTTGTTTTGTGTCCCATTGGATAGATTTCCCTTTACTTTCTGTACCAAAACAGGAAGTTGGGGAAATCCCTCCAAAAGGAGGGAATACCTGATTGTCACCAGGACTAGTGTTCCAGTTGAAAGATTAACCCTGTATTTCTACTCTCAGAACAACCCAACATTTGAAATTTTCTTTTATTGACACTTCTGGTGATAATGGTAAACTTGACACATAAACAGGGTGAATCTCACTTAACTGTGGAACAGACAGCTATAAAAAAGGTAATCCCTCTCCACTGTATCCAAAACACAAAAAAATGTTTTATACCTTTAGGTATACATTAATATACTTAACCCGCTAACATCATTTTATTTTCCTAAAGTACAATGTACAGTATATGAACTGTCATATAAGCTTTAGCATCTTGATATAAAATATTATCAAGTTTTGAACAAACTTTAAATATCTGCAGCTTTTATCTAGATTACCCAGAGAGCCCACCTTGAGGTTCTTGTTCAGACACTTCATGTTACTGGGGGACAACTCTCTTCCAACTGTGCACCTGAATTTTCACCCTGCCACTGCACCAATTGTAGCCAATTGTAGACACGATGGCCCAGATTCACAGACACTGGCGCATATTTATGCCGCCGTAGCATATCTCCCTTACGCTACGCCGACGCAGCGCAGAGAGGCAAGCACTGAATTCACAAAGCACTTCCTCCCAAATCGGCGCTGGGTTTCTCAGGCGTAAGTCGGCGTAAGTGGAAGTGGGCGTAAGCCATGTTAATGAGGCGTGACCCCATGCAAATGATGGGCCGAGCGCCAGACAGATACGTATCGCCAACTGCTCATGCGCCGTCACATCCTACGTAAACGACGTAAAATACGTCGGCTTGTGTTCCCTGGTGAAGCCCTTTGCATGGATGCTGCTGAGTTACACCTCCTTTATGGGGCATAACTTTATGCCGGACGTATGACTTTACGCGCATTGCGTCGGACGGACGTATGTTCGTGAATCGGCGTATCTCCCTCATTTGCATATGTGAATAGAAAATCAATGGGAGCGCCAAATACGTCCAATGTAAATATGCGCCCACTCTACGCCGGCGTAGGCAAGTTACGTCGGTCGGATGAAGCCTATTTTCAGGCGTATCTTAGTTTCTGAGTCAGGCGCATAGATACGACGGTGCATATTTGCACTTACGCGGCGTATCTCGAGATACGTTGGCGCAAGTGCTTTGTGAATCCGGACCGAAATGTTTAAGAGTGGCTGCAGGGGATCCACAGCAATGAGATTAAAAAAAGAATGAAAAAAAGGGAAAAACAGTATTTTATGTACTCACAGTAAAATCCTTTTCTCTGTTGTCCATGGACGGACACAGCTCCTTAAATCTTGACAAGTGAGTTATGTTCCTGTTCACAGGAGAGGAGTCCTCTCCTGTGAACAGGAACATAACCCACTTGTCAAGATTTAAGGAGCTGTGTCCGTCCATGGATGGACGATAAGAGAAATAGTATTTTACGGGAAAAAAAAACATGGCGTTTGGTCATAATGCACAATAATTTGCAAAATAAATTTAATTCTCTTGGGTTTAGAGTTACTTTAATGAATATTCTCACCTATATAATGTTAATGGCTGCTCTGATATGCTCGGAATCTCCTCCTCCTGTTCGTGATCTACAGGATTGCTGATTTCTTCAGATTGTGTATCTGGACCAAGTATAAAATGCAGTTTGTAAGTTTTATGTTTTGATCAGCTTCCCTCTTCGTTGGCAGTCAAGTCATTCATCTGATCACCAGGCAGGTCACAACTTGTCCTGCTACACATTCCATCTAGAAATGTATTTGTCTATTATCAAGAGCCAAAGAAAGCCTGGCACTTCGCCTTGGTACATACAGCACTCTGGTGTGCCCAGGATAACTTGTCAGCTCTCACAAAGAAGGCAACCACTCAATGTGGTCTAATACAGAACCACAAGGCCAATATTACAGTTGGTTTTTATTTGGTTCTCCACAAACAGTAGCTTGTGTGATGGGGAAACCTAGCAAAAAAATATCAAGGGGTCCTTCTATCTTTCTAATTTTCAGATCAAAAGTAATTTTTCTATGGATGCAGAATACCAATTGTCTGCAAAGCTAGCACTTATAGGTTTGCAAACTTTACATTCATTAATTTTATCCAAACAAATTTTTTAAATGCTATTGTTTCCTGCAAAATCAATGTGTAAGCTGGTCAGTTTTGGCTCCCCTGCACTTCTAAGTCCCAAAGCATTCACATTGTCCTTTATGCCTATAGTTATACCCTTGGCTGTACAAAAGAACAAATAACTACATTAATAGTAAAGCTTACGGAGTTTAAATATAAAACTCAGTCCTCATGCAAAATTTAAATTTAATTTTCTAATTTAGTTATGTATTATGTAAAATAATCATAAAATGTATTATTAAACATGTTTAGTACAAACACCAGAAACTTTTTTTTATTATTTACATATATTTCCTAGAATCCCCATGCAAGGTAGCAGTCAGACTGGGAGAGAGAAGATCAGCATTGTAAACCAAACACACACACACACACTGTGCATAGTGTTGTCAGTACCAATCTGGGAGCAGTTTGCCGACAGCAGGAGGAAGAGTGATGATCTCACCAGCGATGCTCCTTCATTGTCCATTCTGCAGGCTGCAGAGGAGTCAGTGACCAAACTTTTACTGACTTGGGTATTAAGGGCCATATTCTTAAACAAGTTACGCCAGTGTATCTACTGATACACCGGCGTAAATCGAATTTCCCGCCGGCGTATCATTGTTTTGTATTCACAAAACAAGATACGCCGGATTTAGGCTAGGATCCGACTAGTGTAAGTCACTTACACTGTCGGATCCTAAATGTAATTCGCCGCCGGCCGCTAGATGGCGTTTACGTTCAGTTCTCATTTGTTTATGCAAATGAGCCTGATACGCCGATTCCCAAACGAAATCGCGTTGCGTGACCGTCGCTTACGTCGTTTGCGTAAGCGTAAGGTTACCCCTGCTAAATGACCTTACGCCAGTCCCACGTATGCCATGTTAAGTATGGCGTCGGGTCCGCGTCGTCTTTTCCCGTCGGGTACGTCGTTTTACTAAGTCGTTCTTGAATACGACTTTACGTCAATGACGCACACGTCGGCGTCATTGACGTTTTCCGTCGAGAACTGGAGCATGCGCACTGGGCTATTTTAAGCCCGGCACATGCGCAGTTCGAACGGCACGGGGGCGCTCTTAATTTATATACAAGCCGCCCCCTTGGAATTACGCGGGGATACGCCGGGCCAATTACACTACGCCGCCCCAAACTACGGAGCAAGTGTTTGGGGAATACAGCACTTGCTCCTGTAAGTTGGGGCGGCGTAGTGTAAATGGCTTACGCGCCGCCGCCGCAGGATCTACGAGAATATGGCCCTATGTCTGGCAGAAGTGTCTGGAGTTCAGATTTAACAGAATAGATCTAAAATATACTTCTGGTATACTTTAGTTCTAAATATACTTCTGGTACAGGGATACATGTTTTCCTGGGCACAGATTAGTCTAGGTATCATAATAAAAGGCTACTGTAGACACAATATGCTATATGCAGAGAAATTTAGGCTGCTTTAATTTTATACCAAGTATAAGGACAGAGTTCAGAGGTCAGTAGTGACACAGAGGTCAGTAGTAAGTGACTCAGAGGTCAGTAGTGATGCAGAGGTCAGTTGTAAGTGACACAGAGTTAAAAGAATAGTAGTGAGTTCAGAGGTCAGTAGTGGTGCAGAAGTCAGTTGGAAGTGAGGCAGAGTGCAGAGGTCAGCAGTGGTGTAGGGGTGAGTAGTAAGTGACGCAGAGTTAAAACAATAGTAGTAACACAGGGAACAGTTGTAAGTGATGCAGAGTGCAGAGGTCTGTAGTGGCCCAGAGGTCAATACTAGGTTACATAGAGTTCAGTTGTAAGTAACGCAAAGTTCAGATGTCAGTTGTAAGCGAGGCAAAGCGCAGAGGCCAGAAGTGGTGCGGAGGTGAGTAGTAAGTGATGTGGAATTCAGAGGTTAGTAGTGATGCAGAGGACAGTTGTGATGTGTGCAGATGTCAGTAGTATGCAAGACAGAATCAATAGGTCAGTAGTGACACAGAGGTTAGTAGTAAGTGACTCAGAGTGCCGAGGGCAGTAGTAAGTGATACAGACTTCAGGGTTCGGTAGTATGTGACACAGAGTTCAGGCGTTAGTATTATGTGATGTATAATGATGCAGGGATCAGTAGTAATGATTCAGAGGACAGTAGTATGTGATGCAAAATGCAGAGGTCAATAATAAGTAACACAGAGTTCAGAGGTCAGCCTGTGTCCATCAATGCAACCTACCCGTGTCCATCAAAGCAGCATGCTTGTGTCCATCAAAGCAGCCTGCCCATGTCCATCAAAGCAGCCTGCCCGTATCCATCAATGCAGCCTGCCCGTGTCCATCAATGCAGCCTGCCTGTGTCATCAATGCAGCCTGCCCATGCCCACCAACGCAGCCTCCCCATGCCCACCAACGCAGCCTGCCCATGTCCATCAATGCAGCCTGCCCGTGTCCATCAATGCAGCCTGCCCGTGTCCATCAATGCAGCCTGCCCATGTCCATTAATGCACCAATACAGCCTATGCCTAACAATGCAGTCTGTGCCTAATAATGCAGCCTGTGCCTAACAATGCAGCCAATGTCCACCAATGCAACCTGTGCCTAACAATGTAGCCTGTGTCCACCAATGCAGCCTGTGTCCACCATTGCAGCCTACCTGTGCAGGGGAAGAGAGGAAAGGAATTGCCAGCCGGATGATCAGAGCGCCAAGGAACATCACAGCTTTCATTTCAATTGCTGTGTGTTCCTGCCACTTGCCATCACATACAGCCCGCCTCGTGGCTGAGAAACTTTGATATACGTCACACGTCCCCGAATTGGACAGGTGATTTGTCTATCAAAGTCCCCGGACAAGGAGGAGGGGCTGTATCAAACAGCGAGTGTGGAGAACACACAGCAATTGATATGAAAGCTGTGATGTTCCTCGGCACTCTGATCATCTGGCTGCCTGCTCTTCTCTCTCTTCCCCTCCGAAATCGCTGGGCTCCCATACAACCCTGCCTACTGGAGGTGCTCGCCCCCTCCCCCCGTTTCCAGGCAGCCCACCCTCGCCAGCCCTCATTTTCCACTCGCAAAATGCGAGTAGACGAGTGGAACATTTGAGGGCTGTAGATTTCAGAATTGAGAGTTAGTAGCATTGCAGAGGTCAGTTGTAAGTGATGCAGACTGCAGAGGTCTGTAGCGGTACAGGGGTCAGTAGTAAATGACGCAGGGTTCACAGGTCAGTAGTAAGTGATGCAGAGTTTAGAGGTCAGTAGTAATTGACTCAGAGTTCAGTGGTTAATAGTAAGTGATGCAAAGAACAGTAGTAAGTAGTCAGTGACACAGAGCTTATTAGTAACTCATGCAGAGATCAGTAGTAATGATGTAGAGTTTTCAAGGACAGTAGTAAGTGATGAAGAATGCAGAGGTCGATAGTAAGTCACAGAGACTTCGGAGGTCAGTAGTAAGTGACACAGAGGTCAAGAGTCAGTAGTAAGTGATGCAGAATCATTTACTACTAACCCTGAATAGATGCCCCAACTTCTAATGTTTGGCCCTGGCCCCACCCAGTGAACCCCCACAGATGCTGTGCTGTACATTCCTTATTCAACCCACTGTATTCTCATTCTATATGCAAGTCAGCTTAGACTTTATTTAAACATACCACTTTAAGCCAAGCCCTATATTTAGCGCAATTAGAAACATGTCAGTTTGTGCCCATTTTCTTGTTCATGGGACTGGGGGACCCAACCTACTGTTTGACACGGCAACAAACCCAATCTGTGAAAGCAGAGGCTCTGATTTTTTGCCTGTCCCTAAGCACACAGGATTGTGAGGGAGGAGATAAAGCTGTATACTGTAGTGAAGGAAGTAAAAATAAAGCAGCAAGACTGTATATGTCCAGGGAACAGGAGGACAGAATTGTTGGTGATGCAACACCAGACTGTGTAAAAGAGTAGTAAGAGAAGACAACTAAATAGAATGAGTAGGAGTTAGAAGGAGGAGCGAGCTGGACTGCATAAGTGCTTCAACTGTTTATTTAGTGGTTTAGCTGGCTCTGCATGTTTATTTCAGATTGGGGTTATTTACTAATAAACTGTATTAAAACATACCAGAATATAAACCTCTGTCCATCTCTAGCCTTCTGCAAATTTTCCGTGCCTGAGTGTGGCGCCTATTTTGGAGATCAACTTTATTTTCTATCTCCTGTAACTGTGAAGAAAACAATAATTTCAACTATGCACTAATCAGCCAAACTTTAAAACACACTCAGGCAATGAATTCCACCATGAAAATTATTTCAACTTTGTTTAAATCCCCTTTGTTTCCTATACAATTTAAAGTCTTAAGTGATGAGATTTCCCCACAGTAGTTTGCGTCTATCTTTCCCACAATGGTGAGATTTTCCTGCTGTAATGTGTATCTTTACCTCTCCCACAATGGTGAGATTTTCCTGCTGTAATGTGTATCTTTACCTCTCCCACAATGGTGAGATTGCCCTGCCGTAATGTGTATCCTCACCTCTCCCACAATGGTGAGATTTTCCTGCTGTAATGTGTATCTTTACCTCTCCCACAATGGTGAGATTGCCCTGCCGTAATGTGTATCCTCACCTCTCCCACAATGGTGAGATTTTCCTGCTGTAATGTGTATCTTCACCCCTCCCACAATGGTGAGATTGCCCTGCCGTAATGTGTATCTTCACCTCTCCCACAATGGTGAGATTGCCCTGCCATAATGTGTATCCTCACCTCTCCCACAATGGTGAGATTTTCCTGCTGTAATGTGTATCTTCACCCCTCCCACAATGGTGAGATTGCCCTGCTGTAATGTGTATGTTCACCCCTCCCACAATGGTGAGATTGCCCTGCTGTAATGTGTATCTTAACCCCTCCCACAATGGTGAGATTGCCCTGCCGTAATGTGTATCTTCACCTCTCCCACAATGGTGAGATTGCCCTGCCGTAATGTGTATCTTCACCTCTCCCACAATGGTGAGATTGCCCTGCCGTAATGTGTATGTTCACCTCTCCCACAATGGTGAGATTGCCTGCCGTAATTTGTATCTTCACCTCTCCCACAATGGTGAGATTGCCCTGCCGTAATGTGTATCTTCACCTCTCCCAAAATGGTGAGATTGCCCTGCCCTAATGTGTATCTTCACCTCTCCCACAATGGTGAGATTGCCCTGCCGTAATGTGTATCTTCACCCCTCCCACAGTGGTGAGATTTTCCTGCCGTAATGTGTATTTTCACCCCTCCCACAATGGTGAGATTTTCCTGCCATAATGTGTATCTTCACCCCTCCCACAATGGTGAGATTGCCCTGCTGTAATGTGTATCTTAACCCCTCCCACAATGGTGAGATTGCCCTGCCGTAATGTGTATCTTCACCTCTCCCACAATGGTGAGATTGCCCTGCCGTAATGTGTATCTTCACCTCTCCCACAATGGTGAGATTGCCCTGCCGTAATGTGTATGTTCACCTCTCCCACAATGGTGAGATTGCCTGCCGTAATTTGTATCTTCACCTCTCCCACAATGGTGAGATTGCCCTGCCGTAATGTGTATCTTCACCTCTCCCAAAATGGTGAGATTGCCCTGCCCTAATGTGTATCTTCACCTCTCCCACAATGGTGAGATTGCCCTGCCGTAATGTGTATCTTCACCCCTCCCACAGTGGTGAGATTTTCCTGCCGTAATGTGTATCTTCACCCCTCCCACAATGGTGAGATTTTCCTGCCATAATGTGTATCTTCACCCCTCCCACAGTGGTGAGATTGCCCTGCCGTAATGTGTATCTTCACCTCTCCCACAATGGTGAAATTGCCCTGCCGTAATGTGTATCTTCAACCCTTCCACAATGGTGAGATTTCCTTGCCGTAATGCATACCTCCCAATTTTTTGAGATGGGAATGAGGGACACCTATCAGCAAAAGTATGCAGGCATAGGACACACACCTTGCCACGCCCCCCTTTAAGAAGAATTGTACAAAAAACAAGATTGTTTAAACCCACTAGTGCTTTTTTTACCACTACTATTCCTTTATATTGGCTTTTGGAATTTACAAATGCAGCAATTTAGAAACCAGATGAAAGGTTTAGCGTTGGAAAACCCTTTTTGATAGATAAAAGGTGAATTTTATATACAATCAGGGCCGCTGATAGGCCAGTACAGCTGGCCCTGTTGTACCGGGCCCGGCCAGCAGGGGGGCCCGGCAACCTGATCAGATCAATAAAATAATGTAATAAAAAAAAATCCTGCAGCCCTGTCCCTTAACGTCGATCAAATGCCCAACCACCACAACCGTTTGATACTGACATGCCACTGACACCCCCCAACCCCCCCCCCCGTTCAGATTTTACGTTTTTTTTCCGTTTGTTTGTGATTGAACTTTGTATTATTAGATGGCGGTAGGGAAGGGACTATTTTGTCTATTTCGGGTGCGGAAGAATACCTCTTCCGCGCCGCTCCCTGTGCTGGCTCAAGTCCCGGCCAATTGCGTTGCTAGGCGGGTGCGGGGGGGTGTGCGGCTCGGGTGACACCATCCTGACTCTCCCTAGGGTTTTTTTTCCGCTGAAATAACAAGTCAAGCTCCTCAGCCGTGCCTGCCTGGCGTGTGCCCTGCTTCCTCCTCCCTACTTCTCTGCTGAGCTGAGCCAGTGACATCTCTCAGACATGATGATGTCACGATCTCCACCCGGGCGGCGCGGCTGCACGCGATCCTCGTCTGAGTCTCCTCTCCAGCTGCAAGCGAGTGCTGCAACAGGTAGGAGGGAGGAGGGAGGAAAGGGTGACACTTACTATGGGATGCTTACTATGGGATGTCCACTGCCGGCCCAAGCCTGAGCCTGAAGTGAGGTGTGACTACAGAGTGTGGAGTGAGGGAGGGGTCTCTATACTTAGTGTAAGGGGGGTTTGTACTTAGTATAGGGGTTCTGAGCTGGGGGAGGGTGTCTGTACTTAGTGTAAGGGCGGCCTTGTAGTGTAAGGGGGGTCAGGACTGGGGGAGGGGGGTCTATACTTAAGAGGTGACTGTACTAAGGGAGTGGGTCTGTACTTATTGGAGAGGGGGCCTAGACTAAGGGAGGGGGGTCTATAGTGAGGGGGTGTGGTCTGTACTGAGGGGGGCTATAGTTAGTGGAGATGGGAATCTGTACTCAGGAAGGGGGTCTGTACTATGGGAGGGGGTCTGTACTTAGTGGAGGGGGGGTCTATACTGGTGGAGGGGATCTGTACTGAGGGAGAGGGGTATATGCTGGTGGAGTGGGGTATGGACTGAGGAAGGGGGGTCTTTACTTAGTGGAGGGGTTGTGTACTAAGGGAGGGGGTCTGTACTTAGTGGAGGGGGGGTCTGGACTGAGGGAGGTCTGTACTTAGGGGAGGGGGCTCTATACTGAGGGAGGGGGTGGTCTATACTGAGAGAGGGTGTCTGTACTGAGGGGGACTATACTTAGTGGAGGGGGTCTGTACTTAGTGGGGGGTCTGTACTGAGGGAGGGGGTTTATACTGGTGGAGGGAGTTTGGACTGAGGGGGGGTCTGTACTGAGGGGGGACTATACTTGGTGGAGAGGGGGGTCTGTACTAAGGAAGGAGGGTCTATTCTTAGTGGAGAGGGGGGTCTGTACTGAGGCGGGACTATACTTGGTGGAGGAGGGGTGGCTCTGTCTGCCCATAATGCATGTGCTGCCTGCAGAGACAGTGCCACCCATGCCATAATGTGCTGCAGACAGTGCCACCCATGACGCTAATGCCATAACGCATGTGCTGCCTGCAGAGACAGTGCCTACCCATGCTGCCAATGGCATTATGCCATTGGCGGTATGGATGACAGTGTCTGCAGCACAATATGGCATTGACGGCATGGGTGGCACTATCAGCAGGTAGCACATGCGTTATGGCATTGGGTCATGGGTGGCACTGTCTGCAGCACATTACGGCATTGGTGGCATGGGTGGGACTGTCTGCAGGTAGCACATGTATTATGGCCCATAACGCATGTGCTGCCTGCAGAGACAGTGCCACCCATGCCGCCAATGCTGTAATCTGCAGACAGTGCCACCCGTTCCACCAATGCCGTAATGTGCTGCAGACAGTGCCACCTATGCTGCCAATGGCATTATGCCATTGGCAGCATGGGTGGCACTGTCTGCAGCACAATATGGCATGGGTGGAACTGTCTGCAGTACATTATGGCATTAGCGGCATGGGTAGCACTGTCTCTGCAGTACATTTATGGCATTGGCATGTCCCGATGTCAAGTCGCTGGGCCAGGGGGCGGAGCCAGGGGTGGGGCTGAAGGAGGGACCAGGGGCGGGACTGAAGGGGGCCCCGTCAGGTAGGTTGTATGGGGCCCCATGATTTCTATCAGCGGCCCTGTATACAATTATAGAGATCAGACCAAAATGAGGGCCAAATGAGGGGAATGAGGGACAGAGGGACATTTCTCCAAATCAGGGCCAGTCCCTCAAAATCAGGGACAGTTGGGAACTATGCGTAATGTGTATCTTCACCTCTCCCACAATAATGAGATTGCCCTTCCATAATGTGTATCCTCACCTCTCCCACAATGGTGAGATTGCCCTGCCGTAATGTGTATCCTCACCTCTCCCACAATGGTGAGATTGCCCTGCCGTAATGTGTATCGTCACCTCTCCCACAATGGTGAGATTGCCCTGCCATAATGTGTATCGTTACCTCTCCCACAATGGTGAGATTTTCTTGCCGTAATAATGTGTATCTTCACCCCTCCCACAATGATGAGATTGCCTTGCTGTAATAATGTGTATCTTCACCCCTTCCACAATAGTGAGATTTCCCTGCTATAATGTATATCTTAACCCCTCCCACAATGGCAAATCTGTCTTGCCGTAATAATGTGCATCTTTACTTCACTAAATTTACAGGTAAAAGCACAAAAAACAAGAAGGTTAAATGATTATTTGCAGAGTTTTTTCTTTCTATAAAAATGTGCCTCTAAACTAGCTAGCAAATTTGACAACTCCAGGAAGAGTCAATAGCCTAGCACCCCCCCCCCCCTTGCACGTCACAGCCCTCTCCTCTTCTCAGAGTGTTTGAATATTGCTTGTGCTGGCCTAGCTCCTTTGCCTATCCCTTCAACTCCCTACATAACCTTTTATGTTGTCTGCTTGTTTAAAACTCTCTGCAACATCGATTGACCTTTTATTCGCCTGCTCCGCTCCTCGTGGCCCACGACCGGATACCAAATCACTTAAGTTATATATCAGACAGGAGGCTTCGTATCTTATGCAATATCTTTCTTTACTAAAGCTCATAGCAGAAATACATAAAAACTTTATGGTAATCTAAAAATAAAACATTCAAAGGACTACCAATCCCAGCAGTCCCTGGGGCAACGTAGCCCCTCCCAGGCCTCAGCCTATATATGGGACTGTCTGAGGTAACCACGTCCTCTTTCTTTCTGCTCATCGCAGGATTCAGATAAGTATTTGATTGACATTGATAGACAGCTGTTTCAGTGACAGTGGGGTTCCCCCCCCCCTGCGGTCTTTCCGTTTTTTCCACAGCTGTTATTCACTCATTTCACTTATGTATGCTGTACGCGCTTTATTCATTGTTATTTACTTCTGTAATAACCATTTAGAATTCTCCTCTTTCCTGACGGTTTTCCGGGTTATGTGCCCTTTCTCTCCTGTTTACTCCATCTACACCTGCTGATCGTGAGGTGCGGACGCTGTCCCCTCACTCGCACACTGCATGGAGTGGTGTTCCCCCGCCCGCCCCCCCCACCGCTTGCCTGTCAGCGTTCGCAGCGCGACAGGCAGCGCCATCTTCTCCCTTCTCCTCACGTTCTTTCACTGAGGAGGGGCGGGACTCGGCGGCAACCAGCCAATCAGCGCTCGGGTAGCGTAGTCTCGCGAGACTTCGCCCAGAGCGCGAAAGTAACGCGGGCTTTCTCCCTCACACCGCTGCCAGTGCAAGACGAGCGGTTCTGAGGTGAGGAAGCCTGCTGAGCTACCCCCGTTTTCTCCCCCTATTACTGACACTTGTGGATACTTGTTACCCACAGAAACCTTTTAAACATCCTAATTGCTTCTATGCTTACAAACTGTAAGGATAGAGTTTGATCCACAAATTGTTTCTAGGCTAAATAACTGTAAGGATACACTTCACTGGTACATTACAGTCTAGACTGATTTAAATAAATATATATATTGATTTATAGAGGGACCAGTGAGTTTTAAAACGCCGACATTTTAAAAAAGCATGTCTGAGGATAATTACACTGCCCCCCTTGCAGGGGAGGCTTTTACCCTGGATACCACTCAGTTCATGACGGCGGCTCAGATCCAAGATCTGATCAATATCTCTGTCCAAACGGCTCTGGCCTCGGCCATCCCGTCCACTGGAACACATCCCTCAAAGGCTGCTACGGTTAATCCGCCTCAAAATGGCGAACCGCCACACAAGAAAGGCAAAGTTTCTTTTAAACAGAAACACGTTCTAGCAGCACCTGACTCCCCGACAGGGGAAGAGAATAATTTGTTTCAGGCAGTTCCCTCCCCGGCCTGCCAACCACAGCATCCAACAGACCCTGACCGACCCCTGGGCCTCAGGGAGTTAAACACTAAGAGGCATCGGTCCGCTAGAAGGACCAAACCTGACTCCTATGTTGATTCCTCGGATGAGGATTCACCAGGTGCTTCAGGGAAAAGCGAGTCTGACGACTATGGGTCTGACGAGGATAGACAGGATGCTGAGGATACGGCATTTCACGCCAATGCCAACCCTGATGCACAGGGAGAAAGCATTTTAGATGCCTTGGGGGAACCATTTTTTCACCCAGATGCCATCGCTCACCCGCGATCCGGCGATTGGTCCCCCTTACCTCACGTATCTCAGTACGTGGAGCTCTGGGCCAGGAAATCCCTGGACAGACACGCCCGCAACAAACTGCGGGCCGAGTGCCCTAGACCCTCTATCCCCAACAAGGTAGTAACCACACCTGAGGTGGATCCCATGCTGGCCAAATACTTGGCAAAATCGGGGAAACTTCCCAAAAAAGGGATTGAGCGTTCCTTTAAATCTATCCAGGAACGCATCTTAGATCTAATGGGACCCCTAACCAAAATTCTGAATTTATCAGAACAGGCAGCCGCTTCGGGTCAACCGGTAGATTTAATGCAACTACGCGGCTGGGCTCAGAGGGCTATCTGCCTAGTGGGCACGGCTAACACCTCCTGCTCGGTGGAGAGACGCCGCTCCATCTTAATGCGGCTAGACCCCCAACTTTCCCACCTGGCCGAGACCGAACCCGGCCCGGCGGCAGTCGGTATGCTCTTTGGGGATAACCTCCTCAAAGACATCAATAAATTTGTGGGTTTGTTTTCAGGACTTGATAAAGCCCAAACATCTCTCAGAAAGTCAGGGGCTGTGAGAGTTTTCAACAGGGCCGGCAGAAGTAGAGGCCGATCTGCCGGCCGTGGGTCCACCTATAGGCCACAAAACAGACCAAACCCCCAATACCAGTACCAGCAGGCTCCTTCCACCTACCCCGTTCCAGTGGCGCAACCAGCACCGTTCTTTCCACCCCGGGGCAGACCATGGCGCGGACGCGGCGGACGCGGATACACCCGAGCCCGACCTCCATTCGGTGAGTATACCTTACACTCCACAACCACACATTCCAGTGGGGGGACGCCTGAGGTATTTTATCCACGCCTGGTCTGCGATTACGGCAGACCCATGGATATTGCAGACGGTAGAGGGTTTTCAAATAGAACTTCTGTCGTCACCGACATTAAATGTGATCCCTCATCCTATCAAATTCACACGCCAGAACGTTACTCTCATCAAGAACGAAATACAGGACCTCTGGTCCAAACAGGCGATTTTAAAAGTAGAGGATTGTTCCCCGGGCTTCACAAGCAACCTTTTTCTTGTCAAGAAGAAAGGGGGCGGGTTCCGGCCCGTAATAAACCTAAGAGATTTGAACCAACATGTCTGCTACAGACACTTCAAGATGGAGGGCATTCACTGCCTTCGAGACCTCCTACAACCGGGGGACTGGTTAGGGAAAATAGATTTGAAGGACGCTTATCTCACCGTCCCTATCCACACGGAGTCACAACACCTACTCCGGTTCCGCTGGAAAGACCAGATATGGCAGTTCACCTGCCTTCCATTCGGACTATCGTCGGCACCATGGTGTTTCACAAAGTTGATGAAACCAGTGGTAGCTGCACTTCGAAGCAGAGGGGTACGTCTAATTATCTATCTGGACGATATCCTAATCATGGCCCACTCGAGGGCCCTAGTTTCCCTTCACATGGCATGGACGGTCTCCCTGCTACAAACGCTGGGTTTCCTAATCAACCACGAAAAATCGGTTCTAAATCCGGCCCAGGTGTTGGAATTCTTGGGTTTCCTAGTGGACACCAAACAAGCGGTCCTCCGACTTCCAAAACCAAAATTGGCCCTAATTCGCAAAGAAATCAGGGCAGTGCTTCGCAAAGGCTCCTTATCCTTAAGGGTTCTGGCCCGCTTGGTGGGACTTTTAGCTTCATCCATACAGGCCATCTTCCCGGCCCCACTTCATTACAGAGCCCTTCAGAGGCTCAAAATTTTGCACCTTCGCCAGGGCCTCAGATATGCGGACGAGATCTCTCTCTGTTCGGAAGCAATAGAGGAATTACAATGGTGGCTTCGCCACGCAATCGAGTGGAACGGCAAGACCATATTCAATTCAGGTCCCGACATCATCATAGAGTCGGACGCCAGTCGCCACGGCTGGGGCGCCCGATGCGGGGCAGCTTCCACAGGGGGGACTTGGTCTGCCTCCGAATCGGAATTGCACATCAATGCCTTGGAACTGCTGGCGGCATTCTTCGCCGTCAAGAGCTTCATCCCACAGGCTTCCGATTGCTGTGTACTATTCCGCATGGACAATGTGGCCGCGGTTCAGTACGTCAACCGCTTAGGAGGCACCAGGTCCAGGACCCTTGCAGAACTGGCAAAGGAGTTCTGGCACTTCTGCTTGGCCCGCAACATTGTCCCTATCGCGGAATACATTCCTGGAGTCTCCAACACGGTAGCCGACTGGTACTCTCGCCACCTTGTCGATTCCAGCGACTGGCGACTGGATCGCCCTGTGTTCCACCTATTGGAACGTCTTTGGGGCCCGTTGAACATGGATTTGTTCGCCTCTCGCCTCAACCACCAGCTACCCCAGTTCTTCAGCTGGAGGCCCGACCCAGAAGCATCCGCAGTGGACGCTTTCCGTCACATCTGGCCAGAGGGAACTCATTACGCGTTTCCCCCATTCCAGATGATACCCAGAGTTCTCCTCCACGCCTCGAATCAACAGGCAACTATTGTGCTGATCACACCCTGGTGGCCGACACAACCCTGGTTCCCTCTCCTCTTAGGGATGGTCGTGGATTACCCCAGACTGCTCCCTCTGTTCCCATTACTGCTGACCAACCCATCCGGGGAACCCCATCCACTAATAATGGAGGGCAACCTCCACCTCCTAGCATGGCTGATTTCAGGATCTCCGAAGCGGATATCGACCTTTCAGGGTCAGCTAGGGATCTCCTCGACGTGGCCTGGGCCCCCGGGACTAGATCAACCTACCGGCATGCTTGGCGACTCTGGGTTCGTTGGTGTGATCAACAACAGGTTGATCCCATACATGCCCCTGTATCTGTAGTGGTGAATTATTTGGCGGAATCTTTTGATTCCGGCAAATCTTACAGCTCCATCAACATATACCGCTCAGCTATATCAGCATACCACTGTCCAGTTAACTCTTTAGCCGTAGGCAAACACCCTTTGGTCTGTAGACTTCTGCGGGGTATAAAATTCCAACGCCCCCCTAGACCTAAGTATCAGGCAACTTGGGACGTCTCCAAGCTACTTGACATGTTTGCTTCATGGGAAGACAATGAGGATCTATCCCTAAGATTACTGTCTTTCAAACTCACAGTGTTACTCTGCTTGGTCTCGTTCAAGCGCGTCTCGGACGTGAGAGCGTTAGACATTTCCAGGCGCCAATTTTCGCCTCAAGGGGTCAGATTTTCGGTGGTCCGTAGGACAAAGACAGGTATTCAATCTGTCTTTTATCCCCTTTTTTCCCACTCATCCGCGACTGTGCGTAGTGCGCTGTTTACAATCCTATGAGGCACACACGTCTGTTCTTCGCCCACCGAACTTCTCCCAACTCCTAGTCTCATACGTTAAACCCCATCATCCAGTCTCTTCCGCTACCTTGGCACGGTGGATACGTTCCACCATGGAGATGGCGGGCATAGACACCTCCCTGTTTGGAGCTCATTCCACTAGGGGCGCTATGGCTACGAAGATCGTCTCCTCCGGAGGCTCACTTTCGGACCTACTTAGAGCAGCCGATTGGTCCTCAGAGTCCACCTTTCGTAATTTTTATTTCAGACCGGAGGCCCATGTGTCCATGTCAATTTTATGAGGTTTATCTGCATTGTATACATTGTTAACTCTATTGTTTGCTTTGAACTTGCATAAGATACGAAGCCTCCTGTCTGATATATAAATTGAGATTTTCCTAGCATGTGAAGGAAAATATTAGTTATATGAAGACAGGAGGCGAGTATCTTCCCTCCCTTCCCATCCCTATTACGATTATTCTCTTCTCCTTGCAGGTTATTGAACAGTACAGTACTCATCCTGGAATGCGGATGGCCTGAGTTGCTCACAATCCCTGTTGGATTGCAGTTGGTATGTTTTACCTGAAGGCGACGGCCCAGTCGGCCCAAAGAATCCGGTTTTCCCTTGATCCCCGTTGGGATGAAGTCAGTTCGTATGAAACGACCCCGTTGGGCATCCCCTGCCGTTCCAGTCAGATGCGGACAACGTGTTCCAGTATGGAAATCCCTGATCTTCACAAGGAGAGAGGATCGAACTTACATTTCCTGATTACAAGGATTTGCACAAAGAAAGAGGACGTGGTTACCTCAGACAGTCCCATATATAGGCTGAGGCCTGGGAGGGGCTACGTTGCCCCAGGGACTGCTGGGATTGGTAGTCCTTTGAATGTTTTATTTTTAGATTACCATAAAGTTTTTATGTATTTCTGCTATGAGCTTTAGTAAAGAAAGATATTGCATAAAATACTCGCCTCCTGTCTTCATATAACTAATATTTTCCTTCACATGCTAGGAAAATCTCAATTTATAGCGTCTAAAAAATAGGGGATAGTTTTATGTCATTTATTAATATATTTATTTTACTAGTAATGGTGGCGATCAACGATTTTTATTGTGACTGCAACATTATGGCGGACACTTTTGACACCATCTTGGGACCACTGTCATTTTTACAGCGATCAGGCGCTATAAAAATGCACTGATTACTGTAAAAATGACACTGGCAGTGAAGGGGTTAACCTGTAGGGGGCACTGAAGAGGTTAAGTGTGTCCTAGGGAGTGATTCTGTTAGGGGGCGTGGCTACGAGTGACGCATCACTGATCACTGCTCCCGATGAGAGGGAGCATTCGATCAGTGACATGTCTCTAGGAAGAACGAGGAGATGTTGTGTTTACACTGACATCTCCCCGTTCTTCAGCTCCGTGACACGATCGCGGGACAATGGCGTACATCGAGTCCACGGGGCCCGCGGGCACGGTCACGTAAGCTCGCGCGACCACACGGCGGCAAATTAAAGGGGACGTACCTGTACGCCCATTTGCCTGTCCATGCCATTCTGTCGATGTAAATCTGAGTGCGGCTGTCCTTAAGTGGTTAAAATAACACAAGTGACTTATCTTTTAAATGCATTTCTCACAGTGCCTATTAGGTCTCACTAGTGCGACAAACGCTCCGACATTGGGAGCTCATGTTGTATGATGTGTGAAAATCAATGTTTCCCTATGGGAGCCATCTTAACTGGTCTGACACATGTCGGTGTGACTTTGAAAATGCTCCCTGTACTATTTTGGTCCGACTTTGATCCTACTTCAGCACATTGAATATCACTGAAGTCAGATCGCTGTCTTGCATGATCCGACTTTGGAATGCGACTTGTGCTCTGATGATCTTGAGGGGGAACTCCACGCCAAATTTTAAATAAAAAAAACGGCATGGGTTCCCCGTTCAAAAGCATACCAGGCCCTTCGGTTTAGTATGAATTTTAAGTGAAAAAAATGATGTGAGGGTCTCAGCAAAATCCATACCAGACACTTATCCGAGCATGCAGATTACTATAATTAAAAGAACAACAAAAACATTCTAAACAGATGCTATGCATTACTGTATCTAAACCTATTTTACGCTATTGGACTGAAATAGATAAACAGCAGATTATAATAAATTAATTTCCTTAAACAAAATAGTAGAAAAGTAGAAAAGTAGAAAATAGTAGAAAAGAAACCAGGTGCAACTCTGAGTAACCAGTGACAGGTGGCGATAGAATTGGATTGACTGCCATAAGCAGAAGAGGCTTTTTTTTTACTCACTACATTTTTAGCTTCCATGAGGCTATCCCACGCCCGGGAGACATCTAAAGGGAAAAACAAAAAAACTCAATTTAGAACTCATAGCTTGCCAGCAGGGATTTGGGGCCATCTGAAAGCAAACCGCAGGTCATGAATTGTTTATTCCACAGTAAACATGACAGAAACTTCCCAGACATGCTTTTTTATGTAGATTTTAAATCACATTCTGAGGCAATTACAGTGAAGGACTTTGCTCCTTAAAGCGGAGTTCCAACCACAATTAGCATTTTTTAAATGTATGTCCTTTCATCATGCGTTTTTATAATATAAATCCGGTCACTTACTATTTTACAATCCGCCGCCGATCCGCATAGATATTCAAAAAAGATAGTTTATAAAACTATGTCTACACCGTTGTCATTTTGCTTGTGGGCAATGTGAAGCCTACAGGCACTTACTTCCTGGAAGTCTTGGATGGGGAGTGATAATTGGACAGCGCACTGCATCCTGGGAAATGATGACACACATTTCCCAGGAGCATTAGAGGGAGATGATGTCAGAATCCTAGGTGGATTCAAAGGCAGATTTCGTGGGACCGCATAGCAACAGGCATTTCCAGATGAGTAAAAAAATATATATTTATTTTCTTTTTTTATTTTTTAGTCGTAAGCTACAGTTTAAAGCAAAATTGTTTTTTTGATGGAACCTCCACTTTAAGCCCTGTACACATGGCTGAGAATCCATCAGGAAAAAAACATTGGTTTTCCTGGCGGGATTCCTGGCAAGCTTGGCTTGCCAAGCCGTGCATACAGACGGCCATTCAAAAGAACAGTCGTTCTTTTGAATGGCAAGAACGCTGTGACGTAATCGACTACGACGAGCCTGCCCTCATCACATTCGATGCCGTCGCCACCATCTTGCTACACCCCACACTATCGTTGTATGCTACCGCGCATGCGTCGAAAGTCGTATCGAGCATGCGCGGGTTTACCATGGACAGGTAAGCATACAGACGATCGGTTTTCTCGGCAGGAAACACTATGCTGGGAATCAAGAGGAAAAAATAGAGCGTCAGGTTCTCTATTTTCCCATCGGCATGTAGCATGAAAGTTGGACCAAAGTAGTGCAGGAACTTTTTTTAAAGTTGCTGCGACTTTAATTGAAAAACATGGGGTACGACTTTTCATGTGAGTTTGGTGTCCAAAGAAGTGTGAATGGAGCCCAAACCTGGCCATACACGGTTTGAATCTTGGTCTGTTCAGCAAGGACAGGCCGAGATTCTAATCATGTATGGGCAAGCTGATTGCACCCAAGTTCATCAATCAACGTGGGTACAACCACCCTGTTGGATTTTTTATGTGATTATTGCCAACACTGTGGCCCAGATTCACAGAGAGCGGCGTATCTCTGTGCGGGCGTAGCGCCGACGTAACATAGAGAGGCAAGTACAGTATTCACAAAGCACTTGCTCCCTAAGTTACGGCGGCGTAGCGTAAATGGGCCGGCGTAAGCCCGCCTAATTCAAATTAGGAAGGTAGTGGGCGTGTTGTATTAAAATTAGCCGTGACCCCATGTAAATGAATTCCCGAACGAACGGCGCATGCGCGCGCATGCTCAGAATCACGTTGAATTTACACCCTTAGATATGACGGCTCAGTGGCAACGACGTGAACGTAACCTACGCCCAGCCCCATTCACGTACGACTTACGCAAACGACGTAAAATCCGACGGCAGTTCCGACGTCCATACCCTACACGACTTAGACCAGCTATTTGGTGGTCTATCTTTACGGCGGACGTACACCTTACGTAAACGGCGTAGCTTACTGCGACGGGCGCAAGTACGTTCGTGAATCGGCGTATCTAGGTCATTTACATATTCGACACGTAAATCAATGGAAGCGCCCCTAGCGGCCAGCGTAAATATGCACCCAAGATACGATGGCGTAGGAGACTTACGTCAGTCGTAGGAAGCCAAAATCAGGCGTATCTTGTACTGTGAATACGGCGCATAGATACGATGGCGCATCCATGGACTTACGCGGCGTATATAAAGATACGTCGGCGTGAGTCTTTGTGAATCCGGCTATGTGTGTTCTCCCAGCTGGGACAGCTCCCTGACTATGTTAATGGGGAATCGAGCGATTTTCTTTCCTGCAAGCTGTGGTTGCAGGAAAGAAAATTGTACTGTCTATAGCCAGCTTTAGGCTGCGTTCACACCTATGCGAATTGGATGCTTTCCTGCATTCAATTTGCATAGTAGGAGATTGTGACCCTTCCGGGAGAGCGGCGCTCTGACAGGTCAGTTCCTGCGTGTGCAGAGACCGACTTGTCATCTGCCTGCTCAGCAGGGATCGACGGAGCCAGAGCTTTTTTTCTCAGAAAATAGGTGCGGGAACTCAACCACGACCCCATTCAGATTTCACAAACAGTAGAAGGGTCTTAACCTCCCTGGCGGTATGATTCTTTCCGAAAAAACATGCTGAAAGCGGTACCATTATTTGCAAGGAAATTTGGCGTTTTATATTGTAGGTCTGTAATTTTTAGAAATAACTCACTTAAATCTGACCAAACAAGATTCTAATAGGCATCCCGGGTATGACATTTTTTTAAAAACAAAATTATAAATTATAATATAATAAATAATTATAAACAATTATAACAAATAATAATATAATTATAATAAAAATTATTCAATAATGTAATCAAATTAAAATCACTGAAATTTGCTCAGTTGCAGAATTGTTGCTGTCATTATTTTTTTTTTTTTTATGACGAATTTCCCCACAAATCGCTATCGCACAATTCTGCAAGTGATTATAATTTATTATCGCTGTTTTTTAGCTGCTCTAAAACTATTTTTGACATAAAGGGACACTTTTGGTTGCTATGGACAATCTACAGTTTGCAGGGAGAAAAAAAGGTTTTTATTATATAAAATGACATGCATGACACAGGACAGACCACTAGGGACAGGGAGGGGTGTGTTTTTTTTACATACAGTACTGTAATCTATAAGATTACAGTATACTGTATGTAAGGTGTTTGTTTACGTTTTTGAATTTGGCGCCGTTCTCCGTCCCCGTGCGTCGTAACGTCGCAGGGAACGGAGATCGGCGTCACACGGAGGCACTATGTGAATCGAGCGAGGTCCCGCTTGCTCACACAGTGCGGTGGCATCGCTGGATCCAGGGACAAGGTAAGTAAAAAGTGCCTGTGGATCTAGCGAGGCAAGCCCGAGACTGACTCGGGGTTACCGATCGTAGCAGGAAAATCTAACCCCGAGTCAGTCTCGGGAACACCGCCAGGAAGGTTAAAGGGGCATTAAATACCAGGGTTGCATTACATACAGAGTGCAGAGTTCAGGGGGGTTACACGCAGAGCTGTCACTTGTAAACACAGAAACCAGACCTCTGTGTTTACAAGTGATTGTGGTGAGCAGGCACCAAAGGGTCTGAGCCAAAGGTGGTGGAACTGAGTTCCCCCAAGTTCCCCCTGAAAAAAAGCCCTGGACGGAGCGATCCCCGCTGAGCAAAGCGGAGCCCGTACACGGACAGCCCCGTGTGAAAGGGCCCTTACCGTGTGTACCAGGCATAACTCTCCTCTTCTATAATATTTGGTACTGCTGAAGGACTTGTTTCTTCAGTAGCTACCTGTTCTGAAATTCTTTGCATTGATGGTGGACTCTGCTCTTCTGCTATCCAACTCTCTGCTCCTGAAACGATCTGAGCTGTTTTTCTTCCCTACTTTTCTCTAAGAAAACTTTATAAAGACAATAGATTCTCACCCTCACCTTGCATTTGGCTGTACTGCAGGAAGGAAGACGTGTCCCAGGCTGGCTTTTCACACATGATTCTGGTACAGAGGAAAAAAATAGGGAGGTTTGTGGTTTTGAAGTCTAATCTCTTTCCGTTTGGAGGTGTGTTTGTAGAGTGAACTGTCACCACAGCGACGCGCTCACACATCGCTCACCTCAACAAGTTTCTGATTAATCTCGACATATTTACAAAGTTCACAGATGACAACGCTTGTTTAAAACTCTCTGCAACATCGATCACCAAACATTCCATCACTTACTGGGATGAGCCATACGTTACTTACACATCACATCCATCTCTCTAAAGCTGGCGTTCTGCATATGCAAAATGCACACAGACCTTTTATCCGCCTGCTCCGCTCCTTGTGGCCCACGACCGGATACCAAATCGCTTAAGTGGCAAAAGGTTGGGCACCCCTGATCTAGAAGGAGAGGTATAATAGTATGCCCATCAGTGGCGGTGTGTCCATAAAGGACGCATGAGTGCCGCCCCCTCTTTCCTGCCACCTGTCTATCACCATAGATAGATTCATGCAATGGGCGAC
The DNA here is from genome assembly GCF_905171775.1 of Rana temporaria. Taxonomy (NCBI): domain Eukaryota; kingdom Metazoa; phylum Chordata; class Amphibia; order Anura; family Ranidae; genus Rana; species Rana temporaria. The sequence continues at coordinate 111,357,290 of NC_053497.1, forward strand.
GGGCACCTGAATTACGGCGGCGGGTATTTTTTGGAAGCACCTGATTAGAGCAATAGGCTCTAATAGGTGTCCAAAAGGGTGAACAGTGGGCGCCATGCTGGGCGCTCGCAGTTCACTCAGCGTTTTGTTAGGAAAGGAATGAATATTTTCTTTCCTAACACTGAATCACCTCTCAGCCAATCAGGTTCTCGAGTCTGTTACCTGTGACCTGATTGGCTGAAATGACAGGCGCTGTGGTTGGACCTATCAGACGCCCAATCATAGCAGAGGATGGGAAGAGAGGACAGGAGAAGACATCGAGGAGTGTGGAGGACATCACTGCCATGATCCGCTGCCCCACGAGACAGGTAAGTGGCGGACGGGGGATGCACACTGGCAGCATTTGATGGGCACAGTAGCGGCAATTGATAGGCACAGTAGTGGCAACTGATGGGCACTGTGTCAGCAACTGATGGGCACTGTGTCAGCAACTGATGGGCACTGTGTCAAAAATTGATGGGCACACTGGCAGCAATTGATGGATACAGTAGCAGTAATTGATGGGCACAGTGGCGCCAATTGATGGGCACAGTGGCGCCAATTGATGGGCACAGTGGCAGCAATTGATGGGCACAGTGGCAGCAATTGATGAGCACACTGGCAGCAAATAGTGGGTACAGTGGCAGCAATTTATGGGTACAGTGGCTGTGTTTGATGGGCACAGTGGCGGCAATAGATGGCACAGTTGCTGCATTTGATGGGCACAGTGGCTGCGTTTGATGGCACAGTGGCTGCGTTTGATGGCACAGTGGCTGCATTTGATGACACAGTGGCGGCAATTGATGGGTACAGTAGCTGCGTTTGAGGGGCACAGTGGCTGCAATTTATGTTTTTTTTTTTTTTAGTTTGTTTGAGCACCATTTTGAGGACCAGCCACCACTGCTGCCCATACACAGAGTTAAAAGAAGTATAGAATCTATAAGAAGAAGAAGAATCTATAAGAGGCATATTAGTCTTTCTGTGCACATATTTATATTGAGTATATAACCTAGAAGAAGATACATATTAGTCTTTCCATGCACAGAGTTATATGAAGAATAGAATATAGAAGAAGAGGTATATTAGTCCATTTATACACAGAGTTATATGGAGTATATAATCTAGAAGGGGTATATTAGTCTTTCCATACACAGAGTGATATAAAGTAAAGAATATACAGTATACGAAGAGGCATATTAGTCTTTCCATACACATATTTATATGGAGTATATAATCTAGAAGAAGAGGTATAATTGATGAAAAGACGAGAAGAAAACTGGTCAGGGGGGCTGCCAAGAGGCCTACAGCAACATTAAAGGAGCTGCAAGAATATCCGGTAAGTACTGTCTGTGTGGTACATGTGACAAGAATCTCCTGTATTTTTCATATGTCTGGGCTATGGGGTAGAGTGGCAAGGCGGAAGCTTTTTCTTACAAATAAAAACATGCAAGCTCGTCTAGATTTTGCAAAAACATAGCTACAGTCTCCCAAAATCATGTGGGAAAATGTGTTATGGTCTGATGAAACCAAGGTTGAACTATTTGCCCATAATTCCAAAAGATATGATTGGTGCAAAAACAACACTGCACATCACCAAAAGAACACCATACCCATCGTGAAGCATGGTGGTGGCAGCATCATGCTTTGGGCCTGTTTTTCTTCAGCTGGAACATGGGGCCTTAGTCATGGTAGAGGGAATTATGAACAGCTCCAAATACCAGTCAGTATTGGCACAAAACCTTCAGGCTTCTGCTAGAAAGCTGAACACTCCATGTACACGGGACGCTTTTACAACTGCTCCTAAATGATTAAACTTGACGGATAGTAACCCACGTTTAAAACGTCCGTTTTGCCGCGTTAACATGCCTTGTTTAGCAGAGTTTAGCCGCGTTTGCGTTTAGATGCGGTTCAATTTAAAAAAAATGCTAATTTAAATGGCCAAAAATAAAAATTGGCTATAAACGAAACGCTGCTGAACGCGGGTTACCGCATTTAGTCGCGTTTGGCGTTTAAAACGTGGAAATCTTCTGCGTCCAAACCCATTATTTTGCTTTAAAAAAAAACGTTGTTAAACGCAACTGCCTGAAAACGGCAATAAAGGAGACTGTGTACATGGTCACATAGGATAACATTGAATGAGTTCAGGGGCAGTTGAAAAAAACGTCCAACTGCCTCTGAACGTACGTTTAGCAGCGTCCCGTGTACATGGGGCCTAAGAGGAACTTCATCTTTCAGCATGACAACCCAAAGCATCCAAATCCACAAAGGAATGGCTCCACCAGAAGAAGATTAAAGTTTTGGAATGGCCCAGCCAGAGCTCAGACCCGAATCCAAATGAAAATCTGTGGAGTGATCTGAAGAGGTGTGTGCACAGGAGATGCCCTCGCAATCTGACAGATTTGGAGTGTTTTTGCAAAGAAGAGCGGGAAAATATTGCCAAGTCAAGATGTGCCATGCTGATAGACTCGTACCCAAAAATATTGAGGGCTGTAATAAAATCAAAAGGTGCTTCAACAAAGTATTACCGTATTTATCGGCGTATAACGCGCACCGGCGTATAACGCGCACCCCAATTTTAAGAGGGAATTTTCAGGAAAAACGAATTTTTTGTGAACCTTTTGGGATCAGCTACAAAGCAGATTACAGGCTCTTGCCTCTCAACTGGTCAGTTCCAAAATGATATATCTAGCCATATAAAAGGATACAAAGAACAAAAGATAGTGCTCTCCTTATAAAAAGGAATAATCCCTTTATTAAATGTTAAAACCACACTTACAAAATGAAAATGAAAGAGGCAAAAACCACTAACACCAAGTGAGATGTCTCCCACAGTTCACCACTTCCAGCTGGGTCTGACTGAATTTGTGCATCAGGCTGTTACTTAAATCCACTCTGCTAGCTCAATGCTTCAGTGCACCTGTGCGTGTGCGGTCTCCCTCTTATTTAAATCTATGCTATTTAAAACTATGCAGCATACAGTACCTCGGAGGCGAAGGAGGAGGACGAGCGCCCGCCGGAAATCACCGCGGGAAATCACAGAGCCGTCATCTCCACTCGGCTCTACGTCACACACGCACAGTCCCGCCTCCGCCATCGGCATTGGACCATCTTCAGTGACAGACAGAACACTGGTCCAATGCTGGTGGCGGAGGCGGGACTGTGCGTGTGAGACGCGAGAGCCGAGAAGAGATGACAGTTTGGTGATTTCCCGCGGGCGCTCGTCCCCCTCCTTCTCCTCCGAGGTATGCTATCGGCGTATAGCGCGCACCCGGGATTTCCCCCCTATTTTCGGGGGAAAAAGGTGCGCGGTATACGCCGATAAATACGGTAGTTTAAGGGTGTGCACACTTAAGAAACCATATTCATTTATTTTCACTTCCCTCCATGGTAAGCAGGGGTCTCAAACTCAAATTACCTGAGGGCCACAAGACAAGTTTTCATATGCCATGGGGGGCCGCATGCAAACTTTCAAACTTCAAAAACAACAGTACTGGTGTCAGCGAACACATTATTAACCCCCAGCACTGGTGTCAGCGAGCGCATTATTACCACCAGCACTGGTGTAAGTCAGGGTTTGACAAATTTGCTTGGAATCTAGGAGCCAGCTAAAAAAGTTAGGAGCCAGAAAACGCACCCCGTCCCGACGAGCTTGCGCGCAGAAGCGAACACATACGTGAGCAGCGCCCGCATATGTAAACGGTGTTCAAACCACACGTGTGAGGTATCGCCGCGATTGGTAGAGCAAGAGCAATAATTCTAGCCCTAGACCTCTGTAACTCAAAACATGCAACCTGTAGATTTTTTTAAACGTCACCCATGGAGATTTTAAAGGGTAAAAGTTTGTCGCCATTCCACGAGCGGACGCAATTTTGAAGCGTGACATGTTGGGTATGAATTTACTCGGCGTAACATTATCTTTCATAATATAAAAAAAATGGGGATAACTTTACTGTTGTCTTATTTTTTAATTAAAAAAAGTGTAATTTATTCCCAAAAAAGTGAGCTTGTAAGACCGCTGCGCAAATACGGCGTAACAGAAAGTATTGCAACGATCGCCATTTTATTCTCTAGGGTGTTAGGATAAAAAATATATATAATGTTTGGGGGTTCTAATTAGAGGGAAGAAGATGGCAGTGAAAATAGTGAAAAATGACATTAGAATTACTGTTTAACTTGTAATGCTTAACTTGTAATACCAACGGCCACCACCAGATGGCGCCAGCTCACATCTGGTGGTAATAACTTGTAATACCAACGGCTCACCACCAGATGGCGCCAGCTCACAAAAAAAAATGGCCCTTGGGCCGGTATTTTGAGACCACTGACCTAAAGGATTTCAGTTTGTTGTTCAGTTGAGTTGTACAGTTTATAGGTCACATTATAGGTGGAAAAATTTCAGAAATTATTTATCTTTTGTAACAACTTTTTATATCACAGAAACCTGACATTTTAACAGGGGTGTGTAGACTTTTTATATCCACTGTATGTTAGTCTGCCCGTACACAGAGTTATATGGAGAATAGAATATATAAGAAGAGGTATATTAGTCTGTCCATACACAGAGTTATATGGAGAATATAATATATAAGAAGAGGTATATTAGTCTGCTCATACACAGAGTAATATTAAGAATAGAATATATAAGAAGAAGAGGTATATTAGTCTGCCCATACACAGAGTTATATGGAGAATGGAATATATAAGAAGAGGTATATTAGTCTGTCGATACACACAGTAATTTGAAGAATAGACTATATAAAAAGAAGTATATGGAGAATAAAATATATAAGAAGAGGTAAATTAGTCTGCCCATACACAGAGTTATATGGAGAATAAAATATACACGAAGAGGTATATTAATTTGTCCATACACAGAGTTTAATGAAGAATAGAATATATAAGAAGGGGTATATTAGTCTGTCCATACCCAGAGGTATATGGAGAACATAATATGTAAGAAGAGGTATATTAGTCTGTCCATGCCCAGAGTTATATGGAGAATAGAATATACAAGAAGAGGTATATTAGTCTGTCCATACACAGAGTTATATGGAGAATAGAATATACAAGAAGAGGTATATTAGTCTGTCCATACCCAGAGGTATATGGAGAACATAATATGTAAGAAGAGGTATATTAGTCTGTCCATACACAGAGTTATATGGAGAATAGAATATACAAGAAGGGGTATATTAGTCTGTCCATACCCAGAGGTATATGGAGAACATAATATATAAGAATAGGTATATTAGTTTACCCATACATAGAGTTATATGAAGTATAGAATTCATAGATCACATACCTGAGAACGGAGCTGATCCTCACCTGAACACAGAGGTGATGAGGGGGGCGGAGCTGGACTGGGTGGAGCAGCTACCAGTTGGGGCGGAGCTGAGTGTGAGCGGGAGGAGCGGCGGGAAGTGTCCGGCTGAGGTAACGCCAAATAGAGGACGGTGCACCCTCCTTACATCGAGGTACATGTCTGTGTAATGACTTACCTTTGTACAATGTATGTATGTGCCCCATACTATATGATATGAAACACACTACACACGCACTTATTATTATTTCCGTGCCTGTCTACAATGTAGAGCACGGAGTACACAGCAGCGTGTAGCACACTCGGTAACACCGCACTTTATTCTTCCGCCTGACTAAAACAGACATTTTCTGCTGTTGTATTAATAATTCTCACAGTAATAACGGAATTATCGGGTGACTTTGTGTGACGCGAATGTTGTTGTTCCTTGTTCCATCCAGCAGGTGGCGCAGTGACACCGAGGAAGTGATTAGACCTGGATGGGGGCTGGCAGGTGAGTCTCTCTCGCTCTGTCTCTCTCTCTCTCGTATTTTTTTCAATAAATCACACACACCTCATTTTTTTACACATGAATATAGATTTGTCTCCAGTTTACTGCAGATGGCAGTTAAAGGCGCCTTTGAACGCAGTATGATTGCATAACTTATGGGTGTACTTCTATGCGCCTAGTATGTACCATCGCAGGGCTTTCATGTGCTTTAAAAGACAGTCCCCATAAATGCACATGAACACATCGCAAAAACCATGTAAAAAAATAATATGCCTAAGAAAAAAAACAAACGTAACAAAAACACACTGCAAAAAGCTCCTCATTAACACTACAAATGCATATACACACACATGTGGAACTGTACACTGAGCGGAAGGACAAGCCCTGACTGTAAACCAATCGGGACCGCTGGCCTAGCTACTGAGCTGCCTCCATGTTTGTGACAGTGACTATGGATACAGTTTAGTATGTTTTTAATTTATTTCCTGCTTTTGTATGGTTTTTATCCCCCAAAAACTGTAAAACAAAATCACTGCCTGACAATGGTAAGGTAAGAGTTTTTTTTTTTTTTTATGCATTACGGCTATTTTACATTTGCCATCCCTCTGAAAAGTGATCTGTGGCGGATTGCTTTTTTGAGGGCAGGTGGCTGGGAGGAAATGTCACCCCCTTCTCTGCATGTTTTAACTCCGCCCACCAAATATGATGGGGACTGGGGTAAACATTTTGTAAAACATCGGGGCATGTGTAGAAAAAGTCATTATAATTTTAGTGCCCACAATGCTATATGTAATATCATTTTTTATAAAAGATTAAAGGTTCTGTAAAGTAAATAGATACGATGTCAAGCTGTAGAATTGCAAGCACCCACAAAATGGCAATACTTGTGGTATTATTGCTCTCATGCTGTCGTTCTCAGCAATATCGAACATATTGTCATTTTCATACACATGCTCGCCTGATGTATGCATTTTAAGTGGGCTTTTATAAAAATTGTGTCATTTACTTTTAATCTTCAATTTTTCTTATTTATTGCTATCAAATGAGGGCTGATGACCTGCCTATGTGATCGCATCGCATCGTTTAGGTTACAGGTTCCTTTTAAGGAGGTATCAGTGGTCTGTTGGAGCCCTATTGTGACACCTGCACTTTGTTGTCAGTTTGTAAATTAGTCTAGCACAGACTGTGTGGTGCTTCTTCACTGGGCAGAAATTGACAGTTCTGAATCCTGGAATTATTGTCTGCCAATGTGTATTTTTATTTCTTTTTGGACCTGTGATCCAAACTCCTGGGGGGGGGGGGGGGTAGATGGCCTCTTGATGTAATGAGACGTCCCCTTTGTGTATATGTGTCCACATTTTGCTTGACTGTAAAGGTACTTAAAGCGGAATTTCACCCAAAAGGGGATGTTCTACCTTAAGGCCTCTCCACTCCTCTTTAACATTTGCCCCAGGTATCCACTCCCACTTGTATCGACTAGGCCAGTGATGGCGAACCTTGGCACCCCAGATGTTTTGGAACTACATTTCCCATCATACTCCACTACACTGCAGATTGCCTGAGCATCATGGGAAATGTAGTTCCAAAACATCTGGGGAGCCAAGGTTCGCCATCACTGGCCTAGGCAATCTGAACAGAAGTCCCCCCCCCCCCAGTCTTCTGGGACTTGTCAGGTCCCAGAAGACCATTTACAATGCGCATTGGGGCCTGGATGTGAAGCTGCGAACTGTCACAAAGATGGTCCCTGGCACCCCCTTGGGTGAGCGCCGCCCTGGATCCTTGTACAGGTAAGTGTCTGTTTATTAAAGGTCAGCTGCCACAGTTTTGGTAGCTGCTGACTTTTAGTTTTCAGAGGACCGACTGGAGCTCATCTTTAAGGAAATCTGAAGAGAGAATATTCTGAACAAGCAAAAAAACACTTTAAAACAAAACCTAATTCACATCTGTAGCTATACACATCATGGAGAAATTAACCTTCAAGTTTCACAACAGGTACAGTTTTATCCTATTACTTTTTATTGCATCAAAATCTTGGCAGCCTGTCATCCATCTAATGTAAACACACAGCAAGTGTGCTGTGAGCCTTCTTCACATGACCAAATCGGCTGTGGTGCGGCAAGTACCTTGCAGGAAACTGTTGCCAAGCAACCATGGCTGGAAAGCCTGTGCAGACCAGTGACACTTTTAGTGGGCACAGCTGTCCACTGGTTTTGAGAAGTAATTGCAGAGGGAGTGATTGCCTTTGGTTAGGGATCGATAATCGTCCCTGGAAAGGGGACATGCCCAAAATCCAACTTGCATCAAAGTCAGTTTGTATCCTGATGTTTGTGCATATAGAGCAGTAGAGTCTTTCAAAAAAAAAAAGTTGCTCTTCATTTGAATCTTAGAAAGTCAGGGGGGCACACCATGGAAGCTGATTGTTCGCTGGGAATTGATGGTGTAATGTAGCAATGAGGCATTAAAAGATTTGGGCTTGTGCCCGATTGTAACAGGTTAATTGGAACAAGGCTTGGCCTCTGCAGATCGGCAACACTGCTTGTCTGCGGCTAGAGGCTTAATAAGCTCATTAGCGCTGTCTCAGATGGCCGCATCTGCTTGGCGAGTCATCTCTGTGTACGGTGATTGATTATAATACAATCAGCAGCTATTACAACGTCATGCGGCGACCTCTATTACATTTCCTGTAATTATACCCCTATCATTGAACTGTGCCAGGGATACTGTCTATATTATCTACATTTCCTGTTTTCTTTGGAAGGTATACAGAGGCCATAAACAGAATAATGTTTCCATTGCACAACCCAGCCCATGAGTAAAGCAACTCGGGTAATTACCTTAGCCAACACGTTGGAAAAAGCCTATGTACCTTTTATGTATGCTCAATTCAGGTTTTTAGTAAGTAACTCACAAAGTCTTTTCTAAACCTTAACTCCAAGCAAACTGTATTTCCAATTCATTTCTGTCAGCCCGATGGATCAGGCACCCCTGCTGCACAGTATAACTTGCTCCTGGACTACTTGTGACAACACTGCACTTAAAGTGTCAGTTGTTATTTGGCAAGGAACATACATTCCACATTAATTATTGTGCTACCAAAATTAGTGTGTGCTGTGCATTGCTCCTGTTTCTTCTTGCTGAAGGCTGCCATTTTTTGCCCAGAGCCTCTGAGCAGCAGAAAATCATAAAGTTGAACTAGACCCTTCAATTTAAAGCGGAGGTTCACCCAAAAATCTACTTTTTGACATTAGCTGTAGCATACTGCTAACATCTGCAGTATGCGGTTTTGTTTTGTTTTTTACTTGTACTTATCGTTATATGAGCCCTTGTTTTCTGGCCCCGAGCGGAGAATCCTGCGGGGAATGGGCGTTTCTAAGCGAAGAGGAGTTGATTGACGGCTGCTAAGGCACGTCTTGGCCTCTGTTTAATCTTCAACTGCCATGATGCTGCACATGTGATCAGTTATGACACCAGCCATTGGATGGTTTGACAGTTTGGTTAAAGGAAGCACAACCAATGTGACAGTTAGCATTCCCGGCATGCCAGGAATGTAACTGCTTTTCCAAACTGTTAAATTGATGGATTTACTTCCGCTTTAAGGATGCTGGAAAGTTCATTTTGAGGGTGAACCTCCACTTTAAGTTTCAAAAACGGTTACATTCTGGGAATGCCAGGATTGTTAACTGTCACATTTGCTTGTGTCCTCAACCAAACTGTCAATCCATGAAATTACTGGTGTCAAAACTGATCACATGTGCAGCACCATGGCAGTTTCAGTTCAAACAGAAGCAGCTTTTTTGACTGTAGGATGACTAAAGGATAGGCGGGTTTAATTCCACTTTAGACCCCTTTCACACTGGGGTGTTTTTTAGGCGCCTGAAAGAAGCCTCATCTGCAATCCAAATGTGAAAGCCAGAGTGCTTTCACACTGGTAAACCTATATTAAGGTTTACCTGTAGGTGCTGGAAATATCTCCTAAACCTGCATGGTTTTTCACTGGTTTTCAGATAAGTGACAGATAATGGACTTCTATGCCATTATGCGTTACCTTTGCAGGAAATAAAGAGGAAATAAAACCCATCAGGGTTTACTTCCTCTTTAAGGCTGTCAGATGATAGGCCTCTACAAATTTTACAGTGCCTAAAAATAGAGAGCAACTGAGCATGTGCAGAGCAGTATGAGATTGTGTATTACTGGATTTTAAGCAGTATAGGCCTATATAGCTATACCTGCAATTGGGATCGGCTCAAAGTGATCTAGCAGGATTACATTTTTTCACTAAAGTTCCACTTTAAGCAATGCAACCAGGTCCAGAACCCATCTCCAGCTTGTTACTGGGCATTAAAGACAATTCAGTGCACTGATGGTGCCAACCCTCTACTCTACCCTCCTTTAGACATGTTTTCAATGTTATGTTGCACTTTTAGAGCGGCGGTCTTTCCTCAGAGTGTGCAGTGCGTGTCGGGCACATAGACCTCAAAGGGGTTGTAAAGGTTTGTTTTTTATTTTCTAAATAGGTTCCTTTAAGCTGTCACAGCGTTTCCCCGCAGCGATGTAGTCCCAAGGGAGGGGGCGAGCACACTGACTAACCCCCAGCCAGAACAGCTCAGATGATAGGGGCAAGCTTACTGAGGAATAACAGGAAGTGAGAAATTCAAACAAAGAAAAAAACATTTAGAAGGGAAATAGAAGAAAAACTTAAGTGAACCAACAGTGCACTAGCTTATTGAAACCTATTTACAAAATAAAAATGTAACCTTTACAACCCCTTCAAGGGGGATGGGGCCCACCATGCTCTTACACAATACACATATTGAAGATTCCTGTTAACATGTACTGACTGTGATCTCTGATTCTCTCCTCCTGTAGTCTCTTGCACAGGATCCCCCCACTACTGCTGTAATCTAGGACTACTGGCATACCAGCTTCCAATGATGCAATTCTTCACCATTCAGAAAGAAACTGAACTTCCTCTGCAGAGCTTCTCCTGGCCTCATCTCCCACCCTGCTGCCACGCATTGTAAGGTAAGGGAGGACTTCTGGGTAAAAAAGGAGTCCAATGTAAAGAGGGCACTGATCTATGTTGAAAGAGAGGACTCTGATGTAAGGGGGGCTCTGATGTAATAGTGTGGACTGTTTAGGTAAGTGGAGACTGTGAATGTAACTTTTAGCGCTATCTGCTCACACACCCCCCATTTGGGCGGTGTCACCTACAAATTTAGATGTCTGCAGTGTTGCTTGGCTCTGCTGTGTTGCAGGTCCACAGTGAGGCCCAACTTATATTCTTGCACACAGGCCCACTGCATTGCAAGGCACCTGTTTCAAAGCACTATTCTTCCCTCTCCTAGGCTGAATGCTGTTGGGGATAATTGTGTTTTTTTTTTTTTAATACATTTTTTGTTAAATTGTTGCGGCACTATAAGGTGGATTTGACTAAAAATTGGCTTTAACCACTTACTTACTGGGCACTTAAACCCCCCCTCCTGCCCAGACCTATTTTCTGCTTTCCACGCTCTCACTCTTTGACAATTGTATGGTCATACAACACTGTACCCAAATAAAATGTTTATCGTTTTTTCCCTACAAATAGAGCTTTCTTTTGGTGGTATTTGATCACCACTTGATGGACGCTGATGAGGCGGCACTGGTGGGCCCCGATAGGCGGCACTGAGAGGTGGCATTGATAGGTGGCACTGGGAATTGGCACTAATAGGGGGCACTGATAGGTGAGACTGAAAGGCAGCACTGCTAGGTGACACTGATGAGGCACTGACTGGCATCACTGGTGGGCATTGATAGGTGGCAGTGATGGGCACTGATTGGTACTGAGTGGCACTGACAGGTGGCATTGGTGGTCATTGTGGGCACTGGCAGGCCGTACTGGTGGGCACTAAAGAAGCTGGTGTGTCTCTTCCACTGGGGACCGATTTCCCTTACACGGGAGCCGGTGATCAGCTTTTTTTTTCTCCTCATGCTGTCAGCGTGAGGAGAAAAAAAAAAAATTACCAAGCTTTGTTTACATCACGTGATCAGCTGTAGTTGGCTGACAGCTGATCACGTGGTAAGGGACCGGGACCGGCCCCTTACTCGGATCTGTGATCACCCGAGTCTGTGACTCAGTAATCACGGCTCGCGGGGCGCGCACAAAGGGGAGGACATCTATTGATGTCCTCCCGGCAATTGGGATCCGCGCTGTAGCCGTCATTCCGCTATAGCGCGGGTGCCTAGTGGTTAATAAGATGGTATAGAATGCAGTAATCTATGCCCTCCAGCAATCCAAATGATTGCTTGTTTACCCTAGATTCACATCTCTACGTTCTGTGCGGGCTTTGTTTGCGTGGACACTGCAGGCAATTCAAATGAATTGCGTGCCGTGCCTGCGGTGCATGCTCCTTTTCAAAAACGCAGCCACAGGGAAATCCTGTGGTCTTTTTGACTATGCGATTTCCTTACAGTTCCTTCTCCCACAGTGCGAGTTTACACGTGTGAGTGCAGAGCAGTGCATTTTCACAGCGATTCCTGCACGCAGAGAGATGTGAACCTAGGGTTATTGTCCAATCAGTCAGCGCCTTGGGGTCCTTTACAATGCATATTAAAGTCATCTGACTACGTTCATGGGTTCTATTTTTAAAGCATTTGTTGGACAAATGTTAAAAGCATTTAGGATACATTCACACTGTTTTTACCATGATTTTGCTGTGTTTCAGGTGCGTTTTCTGTGTGTCTCTAGTGCATTTTTGGGGTGCCTGCACCTGTGAAGAAATGAACATGTGACTCAAAAATGTAAAATTGTGGTGTATTTCCTCTGATTTACATTCATTTCAATTGGAAGCTGCGTTTTTGGTGCAGTTTTCAAAACCGCACCAAAGATGCAGCATGCAGGACTTTTCAATACGCACTGCACTTGTAACGCGGTGGTGTGAAAAATCCCATAGGATTTACATGAAAACCTTTTTCGTGCGTTTTTCATGCAAGAAAAAAAAAACGAAGGGAAAAACATTGGTGTGAAAAGGCCTCTGGCTTTGTGAACCCCCATGCAATCTGATTCTGCTGCGGACCAAAAAAAAGGCCCTGTGTGAGTTTGGTCCGAATGCGATGTGATATCAGCCATACTATCTGTATGGCTGAAATTGCATCACACGGACATTGCATGTAATTTGCAGTGCTGTGTGAATCACATGCGATCTCGCAGAGCGCGCTGGTGTGAACCGGCACTGTATCCTTTCTAAAACAAGCGATAGAAACGTGAAGTAAGGTAAAATCTTCTAATGGGGACATCTGTTTCCGTGAGGGCTATCTAAAAGGAAATTGCTCCTCACTGTGGGTAGACTTTTACTCGCCTCTGTTGTGTCCCCTCATGTTTTATATACAGTATCTCACAAAAGTGAGTACACCCCTCACATTTTTGTAAATATTTTATATTGTCTTTTCTTGTCACTGAAGAAATGACACTTTGCTACAAAGTAGTGAGTGTACATCTTGTATAACAGTGTAAACTTGCTGTCCCCTCAAAATAACTAAACACACCGCTATTAATGTCTGAACCACTGGCAACAAAAGTGAAAATTTCCAAATTGGGCCAAAGTGTCAATATTTTGTGTGGCCACCATTATTTTCCAGCACTGCCTTAACCCTCTTGGGCATGGAGTTCACCAGAGCTTCACAGGTTGCCACTGGAGTCCTCTTCTTCTCATCCATGATGACATCACAGAGCTGGTGGATGTTGGAGACCTTGCACTCCTCCACCTTCCGTTTGAGGATGCCCCACAGATGCTCAATAGGGTTTAGGTCTGGAGACATGCTTGGCCAGTCCATCACCTTTACCCTCATCTTCTTCAGCAAGGCAGTGGTTGTCTTGGAGGTGTGTTTGGGGTCGTTATGTTGGAATACTGCCCTCCGGCCCAATCTCCGCAGGGTGGGGATCATGCTCTGCTTCAGTATGTCACAGTACATGTTGGCATTCATGGTTCTCTCAATGAACTGTAGCTTCCCAGTGCCAGCAGCAGCACTCATGCAGCCCCAGACCATGACACGCCCACCACCATGCTTGACTGTAGGCAAGACACACTTGTCTTTGTACTCCTCACCTGGTTGTTGCCACACATGCTTGACACCATCTGAACCAAATAGGTTTATCTTGGTCTCATCAGATAACAGGACATGGTTTCAGTAATCCATGTCCTTAGTCTACTTGTCTTCAGCAAACTGTTTGCGGGCTTTCTTGTGCATCATCTTTAGAAGAGGCTTCCTGCCAGGATGACAGCCATGCAGACCAATTTGATGCAGCATGCAGCGTATGGTCTGAGCACTGACAGGTTGACACCCCCCCCCCCCCATATCCCTTCAACCAATGCTGGCAACTTCGTCTAATTTCCCTAAAACAACCTCTGGATATGATGCTGAGCATGTGCACTCAACTTCTTTGGTCGACCATGGCAAGGCCTGTTCTGAGTAGAACCTGTCCTGTTAAACCGCTGTATGGTCTTGGCCACTGTACTGCAGCTCAGTTTCAGAGTCTTGGCAAAATTCTTATAGCCTAGGCTGTCTTTATGTAGAGCGACAATTCTCACAGTTCTGAGGTGCCATATTGAACTTCCAGTGACCAGTATGAGAGGGTGAGAGCAGTAACACCAAATTTAACACATCTGCTCCGCCATTCAAACCTTAGACCTTTTAACGCTAACAAGTCACATGACACCAGGGAGGAAAAAATGGCTAATTGGGCCCAATTTGGACATTTTCACTTAGGGGTGTACTCACTTTTGTTGCCAGCAGTTTAGACATTAATGGTTGTGTGTTGAGTTATTTTGAGGGACAGCAAATTTACACTGTTATACAAGCTGTACACTCACAACTTTTGTAGCAAAGTGTAATTTCTTCAGTGTTGTCACATGAAAAGATATAATAAAATATTTTCAAAAAATGTGAGGGGTGTACTCACTTTTTTGAGATACTGTAAATTAAAACCCATAAACAACACATTTTGTAGAAGTATCCATGACTTATCTACAGCAGCCTACAGTTATTCTGTACCACTAATGTTCAGAGCTATCAGTTGCAGGGGAATTCTTCATTGTGGATTGGTCAAACAAAAGAAACTGTCTGATCTCTTCCTTAGGCAGACAAGATAGCTTTCAGCAAAATGTCAATATTTCCCATAGATTACCATTAAAAAAAGATTATGTTGCGTGTTAGCAGAGTTTATTTCCCATAGGTAATGGCTAGCTCAAAGCACTCTGCCTTTACAAGGTGAAGGCAGTGATCTCAAAATGCAAACACTCATTTTACATGTATGAAGATAAGTGTGGCAAGATACTAGCATGGGCTCCCAGAATTCAACAAGCGCAATCTTTTTTTCATGAAATAACGACCTACCATGGTAAAAAGAAATATTTATCAACTATAGCCAATGTGTTTAAAGATTATTATGGCTCACTATATAATCTTAAGAATTAACTACACATCAACTAATCTTAAGGCAAAAGATTCACAAATATTTGGAAGCGAAAATGACCAAGCTTCCAGTGGAGGAATTGGCGAATTTATAGAAAAATTGGAATTAATGCGCTTGGGTTAAAAAAATAGCAGGTGGACAGCAGCTAGTATGTATTGTGGGCAACAATCTACAAGTATATAAAGGAAAAATGCAGTGCCTAAAATATCCATAAAAGAAGAGAACATGTCTATCGATCCCGGGAAGCACCTGATAAGTAAGTGATCCTTTACTTATGTGTGAGCAAGAGTCTCCAGCAACACCATAGTAAGCCAAGCCTCTTCTCTTTAGGAATGGACCACTAGATTATAGGTGGTCATTAATCTCCTCTTGAGTCTTATTCACCACGGACGGCTCCAGCATTTATCCAGGCATCTCTCCTCATGTTAAAAGATGTAAGAACAAATACCACTTCATGGTGTAGTATGTCAAACCACTTAAAATTCATTGTAACCACAAAGATATACTCACACAGTATATGATAAAAACGAGCATTTGTCATGGCCGTGGTTCACATGCACAATGACGCCATGCATCCAGAAGTTGACGCGTGGCGTCGTTGTGCACATGGACCGTGCCCATCTTGCTGGTTTGGAACCATCAGAAGTGTTTTACATGACATGCTCTTTTTTTTTTCTTTTTTTTTTTACAAGCAATAAGATGTTTTATTGAAAAAAAAAAATAAGGATATACAGAGCATAGTGACACATCACAAGCAGGCGTTGTAAACATGACAGAAGAACAAACCAGCGGACAATGCATACAGTCAAGATGATACACACAATGTTTCAGCACAAAATGATGAGACAAATAAAATAGAATAGAAAAACCCCATGCAGCAATCTTCCGGGGGAAATGAGGTTACCCCACCAGACCAGGCGTCAGGAAAGCCTAGAAGCCCGGCCCAACTGGAGTAAGGTAAGTAGGGCCATGTGCACAAACAAAAAAGAATAAAAATAAAAGAAGGACCAAGAGCAAACAGTAAAGGGCAATGTTAATGGGTTCAGACTGCCTGCTCAGAACATGTTGCCGCATTCTTTAACCAGGCATCCCAAATTTCCCTGTATTTAGCAGGGCAACCCCGGTGTACATAGACCTCCTTTTTGTATGGTAGGACAGAATTAACTGCCGAGACCCATTCCTGAAGTAACAGAGGTTCAGCCCGAAGCCACCCCCTTGCTATAAGCAGCCTAGCCACATAAAGTGATTCCTGGAGGAATATCTTGTGATATCTGTCCGAGTCTGGAAACACCCCGAGCAAACACTGCTTGGGGCACAATGTCAGGGGAGATCGCATCCTGTCATGAATAAACTTCACAATTTGGGCCCAGTAATCCTGTATCACCGGGCACGACCACAGTAGATGGTAAAAGGTACTGGATGGACTGTCACATCTCGGGCACAGTGGGTTATAGTCGGGTTTGTATTTAACCAAGCGAATAGGGGTTAGGTATGAGCGGTGTAGAATGTATAGATGTGTTAGGCGGTCTGATAACCTGGTCGAAACCTTTTTGCAAGCGTCCAGGGCGTCTTCCCATTCGTCATCCTCCAGCTCCCCCACATCCCCCGACCAACGATCTTTAAGTTTGTATGCTATGACTGCAGCGGAGGGGCGAAGGAGAGAATTATGAAACCCTGAAATGAGTTTACGGCAATCTTGTCATAGTACGAATGACATCTAATTTTTCAACGTTGGGGGATACATTGCCAAATTGAGCCCTGAGAGCGTGACGAAGCTGGAGGTAGCGAAAGTGCATAAAGTTAGGGAGGTCGAATTCGTCCTTAAGCTGTTGGAATGATTTTAAGGTGTTGTCGCGGTAAACGTCTGACATGTATCTCACTCCCTGAGCAGTCCAAAGTAGCTGGTCAGGCACCGTCAGCAGCTCACCCAGGCCCGGATTACCCCAAAGAGGTGTGTGGAAGTGAGCGGGGGACAGGTTCAATCTGCGCCTCACAACCTCCCAGATCCTGCAGTGATGATAAAGTAAACCTCTGCGGTTTCCCAGCGCCCATGCACCCGCCACGTCCCTCAAGAGGACCTGGAATGGGTGGACGAGCCCGGGAGCGCAGGAGGAGCAAATCAAAGTGAGGTAGCGGTCCCTATCATGTTAATCCAAATAGAAAAAATGGGACAATTGGGCTGCCAGGTAATACAAATTGAAGTCAGGAAGTGCCACCCCTGCCAATTCCGTGGGATTTTTAAGAGTCTGCCAAGACAGCTTATGTCTAGCCGTGCCCCACACAAACGAGTTAAGGATGGCTTCAATGAATTTGAAAAGCCGAAGGGGCAGGTAGATTGGGGCATGCCAAAAAACGTACAAAAATTTGGGGAGGAGAATCCTCAACGAGATTTACACGGCCCATTACCCCCAAAGGCAACTTAGCCCATATCTGTGTTTTAGCTTTCAGAAGCACAATGAGCAGGGCTCAAGTCCTGCGGGAACGCGTGGGAACGGAGTCCCTGCACTTTTTTTTTTACAGCAGGAACGCAGTTCCCTTTGCAGGACTAGAGCAGCCGAGCCGCCCGAGCCAATCCTTCACTAAGCGGCGATGCCCAGCTCCAGTCAGTGGCAGGCGAACCTTAGTAATCCTTTATGTTACTGGCCGCTTTCTGTATATGGATTCATCGGGTAGTGTGCGGGTGTTCCGTCACT
Organism: Rana temporaria; assembly: GCF_905171775.1. Lineage (NCBI taxonomy): Eukaryota > Metazoa > Chordata > Amphibia > Anura > Ranidae > Rana > Rana temporaria. The sequence continues at coordinate 111,375,262 of NC_053497.1, forward strand.
TCCTCGATGTCGCAATGTCTCCTGGGAGCTTTTGTCATTTTTCCCAGGAGACAATGCGGAGGTCTGCCGCAAGTTATCGCGGGATTTAAAAAAGAACTTGCTTAAAGTTCTTTCTAAATCCCGCGATAAAAAAAAACACATGTGGTTTAGTAATTATGCATATGAGCGTATCATATTTTTTTTTTTTTTTTGGTGGGGGAGTGGATCTTGGGTGGGAGTTGCCACACTTTTTTCCCCAGGACTTGACTCCTGGCAATGAGGGGTTCTATATTAAGCCGAACATAGTTTTCGGGGGAATGGGTAATATGGATTCCGAGGTATTTCAATGAGCTGACTCTCAGGAGAGGAAATGAGGCTTGGAGTGCTGTGGGGGCACCTATATCTATAGGGAGGTTCTGGGATTTATCACAGTTGATCCTCAGACCGGAATATTGACCAAAATTTTGTATGACCTCAAGGGCAGTCCGTAGTGAGTGGCCAGCATCAGACAGATACAAAAGCATATCTTCAGCATAAAGAGTAAGCGTCTCCACCAGCCCCCCACAACGGAGGCCCAGTATTCCAGGGTGGGCCCTGAGGGAAGCAGCAAGGGGTTCAACCGCCAGGGCGTATAGCAACGGGGACAGGGGACATCCCTGCCTCGTGCCCCTGGAGAGGGGAAAAGGGGCAGAGACTTGGCCATTGACCTGAAGATCCTGGCACATGGCCTGCAATACAGGAGGCGAATCCATGTAATAAACTTGGGTCTGAATCCAAACCGTGCAGTCCGAGATAGCCTCTAGTACACGTGCCGTGTTCTCTGCAGACGAGTCCACGAAAGTAGAGGAGCTGGCGCCATTTTCCTCCCCAGCCTTCCTGTCCGTAGCTCGGTACTTCGCCAATTTCGCCGGCCGTGTCAGACGTTTTTTTCGGCGGAGACATGTTCCCGACTAGCAGGCAGTGCCCTACACCCGATGGCAAGGGATAAACAGTCAGGGTTAGCCCCAGGATATTCAGCTATGGATGATCGGCGAGCGGAGCTCCCGTCTAGCACTCCTCACACCATGCCTTCCAGGCCACGCCCCCATGCTCGGTTTTTTAATCATCTGTGTAAGTATATCTATGTGGTTACAATAAATTTTAGGTGGTTTGACATACTGCATCATGAAGTGGTATTTGTTCTTGCACCTTTTAAAATGAGGAAAGATGCCTGGATTCATGCTGGAACAGTCCGTGGTGCATAACTAAGAGGAGATTGGTGTTTGGGCGTCATTGACCATCCATAATCTAGTGGTCCATTCCTAGAAGTAAGAGGCTTGGCTTACTGTGGTATTGGCAAATGTATAAGCCCCCATTACGAGGAGTTGATTGACGGCTGCTAAGGCACGTCTTGGCCTCTGTTTAATCTTCAACTGCCATGATGCTGCACATGTGATCAGTTATGACACCAGCCATTGGATGGTTTGACAGTTTGGTTGAGAGCACAACCAATGTGACAGTTAGCATTCCCGGCATGCCAGGAATGTAACTGCTTTTCCAAACTGTTAAATTGATGGATTTACTTCCGCTTTAAGGATGCTGGAAAGTTCATTTTGAGGGTGAACCTCCACTTTAAGTTTCAAAAACGGTTACATTCTGGGAATGCCAGGATTGTTAACTGTCACATTTGCTTGTGTCCTCAACCAAACTGTCAATCCATGAAATTACTGGTGTCAAAACTGATCACATGTGCAGCACCATGGGAGTTTCAGTTCAAACAGAAGCAGCTTTTTTGACTGTAGGATGACTAAAGGATAGGCGGGTTTAATTCCACTTTAGACCCCTTTCACACTGGGGTGTTTTTTAGGCATTAAAAAAGGCGCCTGAAAGAAGCCTCATCTGCAATCCAAATGTGAAAGCCAGAGTGCTTTCACACTGGTAAACCTATATTAAGGTTTACCTGTAGGTGCTGGAAATATCTCCTAAACCTGCCTGGTTTTTCACTGGTTTTCAGATAAGTGACAGATAATGGACTTCTATGCCATTATGCGTTACCTTTGCAGGAAATAAAGAGGAAATAAAACCCATCAGGGTTTACTTCCTCTTCAAGGCTGTCAGATGATAGGCCTCTACAAATTTTACAGTGCCTAAAAATAGAGAGCAACTGAGCATGTGCAGAGCAGTATGAGATTGTGTATTACTGGATTTTAAGCAGTATAGGCCTATATAGCTATACCTGCAATTGGGATCGGCTCAAAGTGATCTAGCAGGATTACATTTTTTCACTAAAGTTCCACTTTAAGCAATGCAACCAGGTCCAGAACCCATCTCCAGCTTGTTACTGGGCATTAAAGACAATTCAGTGCACTGATGGTGCCAACCCTCTACTCTACCCTCCTTTAGACATGTTTTCAATGTTATGTTGCACTTTTAGAGCGGCGGTCTTTCCTCAGAGTGTGCAGTGCGTGTCGGGCACATAGGCCTCAAAGGGGTTGTAAAGGTTTGTTTTTTATTTTCTAAATAGGTTCCTTTAAGCTGTCACAGCGTTTCCCCGCAGGGATGTAGTCCCAAGGGAGGGGGCGAGCACGCTGACTAACCCCCAGCCAGAACAGCTTGGATGATGGGGGCAAGCTTACTGAGGAATAACAGGAAGTGAGAAATTCAAACAAAGAAAAAAACATTTAGAAGGGAAATAGAAGGAAAACGTAAGTGAACCAACAGTGCACTAGCTTATTGAAACCTATTTACAAAATAAAAATATAACCTTTACAACCCCTTCAAGGGGGATGGGGCCCACCATGCTCTTACACAATACACATATTAAAGATTCCTGTTAACATGTACTGACTGTGATCTCTGATTCTCTCCTCCTGTAGTCTCTTGCACAGGATCCCCCCACTACTGCTGTAATCTAGGACTACTGGCATACCAGCTTCCAATGATGCAATTCTTCACCATTCAGAAAGAAACTGAACTTCCTCTGCAGAGCTTCTCCTGGCCTCATCTCCCACCCTGCTGCCACGCATTGTAAGGTAAGGGAGGACTTCTGGGTAAAAAAGGAGTCCAATGTAAAGAGGGCGCTGATCTATGTTGAAAGAGAGGACTCTGATGTAAGGGGGGCTCTGATGTAATAGTGTGGACTGTTTAGGTAAGTGGAGACTGTGAATGTAACTTTTAGCGCTATCTGCTCACACACCCCCCATTTGGGCGGTGTCACCTACAAATTTAGATGTCTGCAGTGTTGCTTGGCTCTGCTGTGTTGCAGGTCCACAGTGAGGCCCAACTTATATTCTTGCACACAGGCCCACTGCATTGCAAGGCACCTGTTTCAAAGCACTATTCTTCCCTCTCCTAGGCTGAATGCTGTTGGGGATAATTGTTTTTATTTTATTTTTTTAATACATTTTTTGTTAAATTGTTGCGGCACTATAAGGTGGATTTGACTAAAAATTTGCTTTAACCACTTACTTACTGGGCACTTAAACCCCCCTCCTGCCCAGACCTATTTTCTGCTTTCCACGCTCTCACTCTTTGACAATTGTATGGTCATACAACACTGTACCCAAATAAAATGTTTATCGTTTTTTCCCTACAAATAGAGCTTTCTTTTGGTGGTATTTGATCACCACTTGATGGACGCTGATGAGGCGGCACTGGTGGGCCCCGATAGGCGGCACTGAGAGGTGGCATTGAAGGGCATTGATAGGTGGCACTGGGAATTGGCACTAATAGGGGGCACTGATAGGTGAGACTGAAAGGCAGCACTGCTAGGTGACACTGATGAGGCACTGACTGGCATCACTGGTGGGCATTGATAGGTGGCAGTGATGGGCACTGATTGGTACTGAGTGGCACTGACAGGTGGCATTGGTGGTCATTGTGGGCACTGGCAAGGGACACTGGCAGGCCGTACTGGTGGGCACTAAAGAAGCTGGTGTGCCTCTTCCACTGGGGACCGATTTCCCTTACACGGGAGCCGGTGATCAGCTTTTTTTTTCTCCTCATGCTGTCAGCGTGAGGAGAAAAAAAAAAATTACCAAGCTTTGTTTACATCACGTGATCAGCTGTAGTTGGCTGACAGCTGATAACGTGGTAAGGGACCGGGACCGGCCCCTTACTCGGATCTGTGATCACCCGAGTCTGTGACTCAGTAATCACGGCTCGCGGGGCGCGCACAAAGGGGAGGACATCTATTGATGTCCTCCCGGCAATTGGGATCCACGCTGTAGCCGTCATTCCGCTATAGCGCGGGTGCCTAGTGGTTAATAAGATGGTATAGAATGCAGTAATCTATGCCCTCCAGCAATCCAAATGATTGCTTGTTTACCCTAGATTCACATCTCTACGTTCTGTGCGGGCTTTGTTTGCGTGGACACTGCAGGCAATTCAAATGAATTGGGTGCCGTGCCTGCGGTGCATGCTCCTTTTAAAAAACGCAGCCACAGGGAAATCCTGTGGTCTTTTTGACTATGCGATTTCCTTACAGTTCCTTCTCCCACAGTGCGAGTTTACACGTGTGAGTGCAGAGCAGTGCATTTTCACAGCGATTCCTGCACGCAGAGAGATGTGAACCTAGGGTTATTGTCCAATCAGTCAGCGCCTTGGGGTCCTTTACAATGCATATTAAAGTCATCTGACTACGTTCATGGGTTCTATTTTTAAAGCGTTTGTTGGACAAATGTTAAAAGCATTTAGGATACATTCACACTGTTTTTACCATGATTTTGCTGTGTTTCAGGTGCGTTTTCTGTGTGTCTCTAGTGCATTTTTGGGGTGCCTGCACCTGTGAAGAAATGAACATGTGACTCAAAAATGTAAAATTGTGGTGTATTTCCTCTGATTTACATTCATTTCAATTGGAAGCTGCGTTTTTGGTGCAGTTTTCAAAACCGCACCAAAGATGCAGCATGCAGGACTTTTCAATACGCACTGCACTTGTAACGCGGTGGTGTGAAAAATCCCATAGGATTTACATGAAAACCTTTTTCTTGCGTTTTTCATGCAAGAAAAAAAAAACGCAGGAAAAACATTGGTGTGAAAAGGCCTCTGGCTTTGTGAACCCCCATGCAATCTGATTCTGCTGCGGACCAAAAAAAAGGCCCTGTGTGAGTTTGGTCCGAATGCGATGTGATATCAGCCATACTATCTGTATGGCTGAAATTGCATCACACGGACATTGCATGTAATTTGCAGTGCTGTGTGAATCACATGCGATCTCACAGAGCGCGCTGGTGTGAACCGGCACTGTATCCTTTCTAAAACAAGCGATAGAAACGTGAAGTAAGGTAAAATCTTCTAATGGGGACATCTGTTTCCGTGAGGGCTATCTAAAAGGAAATTGCTCCTCACTGTGGGTAGACTTTTACTCGCCTCTGTTGTGTCTCCTCATGTTTTATATACAGTATCTCACAAAAGTGAGTACACCCCTCACATTTGTGTAAATATTTTATATTGTCTTTTCTTGTCACTGAAGAAATGACACTTTGCTACAAAGTAGTGAGTGTACATCTTGTATAACAGTGTAAACTTGCTGTCCCCTCAAAATAACTCAACACACCGCTATTAATGTCTGAACCACTGGCAACAAAAGTGAAAATTTCCAAATTGGGCCAAAGTGTCAATATTTTGTGTGGCCACCATTATTTTCCAGCACTGCCTTAACCCTCTTGGGCATGGAGTTCACCAGAGCTTCACAGGTTGCCACTGGAGTCCTCTTCTACTCCTCCATGATGACATCACAGAGCTGGTGGATGTTAGAGACCTTGCACTCCTCCACCTTCCGTTTTGAGGATGCCCCACAGATGCTCAATAGGGTTTAGGTCTGGAGACATGCTTGGCCAGTCCATCACCTTTACCCTCATCTTCTTCAGCAAGGCAGTGGTTGTCTTGGAGGTGTGTTTGGGGTCGTTATGTTGGAATACTGCCCTCCGGCCCAATCTCCGCAGGGTGGGGATCATGCTCTGCTTCAGTATGTCACAGTACATGTTGGCATTCATGGTTCTCTCAATGAACTGTAGCTTCCCAGTGCCAGCAGCAGCACTCATGCAGCCCCAGACCATGACACGCCCACCACCATGCTTGACTGTAGGCAAGACACACTTGTCTTTGTACTCCTCATCTGGTTGTTGCCACACATGCTTGACACCATCTGAACCAAATAAGTTTATCTTGGTCTCATCAGATAACAGGACATGGTTTCAGTAATCCATGTCCTTAGTCTACTTGTCTTCAGCAAACTGTTTGCAGGCTTTCTTGTGCATCATCTTTAGAAGAGGCTTCCTGCCAGGATGACAGCAATGCAGACCAATTTGATGCAGCATGCAGCGTATGGTCTGAGCACTGACAGGTTGACACCCCCCCCCCCATATCCCTTCAACCAATGCTGGCAACTACGTCTAATTTCCCTAAAACAACCTCTGGATATGATGCTGAGCATGTGCACTCAACTTCTTTGGTCGACCATGGCAAGGCCTGTTCTGAGTAGAACCTGTCCTGTTAAACCGCTGTATGGTCTTGGCCACTGTACTGCAGCTCAGTTTCAGAGTCTTGGCAAAATTCTTATAGCCTAGGCTGTCTTTATGTAGAGCGACAATTCTCACAGTTCTGAGGTGCCATATTGAACTTCCAGTGACCAGTATGAGAGAGTGAGAGCAGTAACACCAAATTTAACACATCTGCTCCGCCATTCAAACCTTAGACCTTTTAACGCTAACAAGTCACATGACACCAGGGAGGAAAAAATGGCTAATTGGGCCCAATTTGGACATTTTCACTTAGGGGTGTACTCACTTTTGTTGCCAGCAGTTTAGACATTAATGGTTGTGTGTTGAGTTATTTTGAGGGACAGCAAATTTACACTGTTATACAAGCTGTACACTCACAACTTTTGTAGCAAAGTGTAATTTCTTCAGTGTTGTCACATGAAAAGATATAATAAAATATTTTCAAAAAATGTGAGGGGTGTACTCACTTTTTTGAGATACTGTAAATTAAAACCCATAAACAACACATTTTGTAGAAGTATCCATGACTTATCTACAGCAGCCTACAGTTATTCTGTACCACTAATGTTCATAGCTATCAGTTGCAGGGGAATTCTTCATTGTGGATTGGTCAAACAAAATAAACTGTCTGATCTCTTCCTTAGGCAGACAAGATAGCTTTCAGCAAAATGTCAATATTTCCCATAGATTACCATTAAAAAAAGATTATGTTGCGTGTTAGCAGAGTTTATTTCCCATAGGTAATGGCTAGCTCAAAGCACTCTGCCTTTACAAGGTGAAGGCAGTGATCTCAAAATGCAAACACTCATTTTACATGTATGAAGATAAGTGTGGCAAGATACTAGCATGGGCTCCCAGAATTCAACAAGCGCAATCTTTTTTTCATGAAATAACGACCTACCATGGTAAAAAGAAATATTTATCAACTATAGCCAATGTGTTTAAAGATTATTATGGCTCACTATATAATCTTAAGAATTAACTACACAGCAACTAATCTTAAGGCAAAAGATTCACAAATATTTGGAAGCGAAAATGACCAAGCTTCCAGTGGAGGAATTGGCGAATTTATAGAAAAATTGGAATTAATGCGCTTGGGTTAAAAAAATAGCAGGTGGACAGCAGCTAGTATGTATTGTGGGCAACAATCTACAAGTATATAAAGGAAAAATGCAGTGCCTAAAATATCCATAAAAGAAGAGAACATGTCTATCGATCCCGGGAAGCACCTGATAAGTAAGTGATCCTTTACTTATGTGTGAGCAAGAGTCTCCAGCAACACCATAGTAAGCCAAGCCTCTTCTCTTTAGGAATGGACCACTAGATTATAGGTGGTCATTAATCTCCTCTTGAGTCTTATTCACCACGGACGGCTCCAGCATTTATCCAGGCATCTCTCCTCATGTTAAAAGATGTAAGAACAAATACCACTTCATGGTGTAGTATGTCAAACCACTTAAAATTCATTGTAACCACAAAGATATACTCACACAGTATATGATAAAAACGAGCATTTGTCATGGCCGTGGTTCACATGCACAATGACGCCATGCATCCAGAAGTTGACGCGTGGCGTCGTTGTGCACATGGACCGTGCCCATCTTGCTGGTTTGGAACCATCAGAAGTGTTTTACATGACATGCTCTTTTTTTTTTCTTTTTTTTTTTACAAGCAATAAGATGTTTTATTGAAAAAAAAAAAATAAGGATATACAGAGCATAGTGACACATCACAAGCAGGCGTTGTAAACATGACAGAAGAACAAACCAGCGGACAATGCATACAGTCAAGATGATACACACAATGTTTCAGCACAAAATGATGAGAGACAAATAAAATAGAATAGAAAAACCCCATGCAGCAATCTTCCGGGGGAAATGAGGTTACCCCACCAGACCAGGCGTCAGGAAAGCCTAGAAGCCCGGCCCAACTGGAGTAAGGTAAGTAGGGCCATGTGCACAAACAAAAAAGAATAAAAATAAAAGAAGGACCAAGAGCAAACAGTAAAGGGCAATGTTAATGGGTTCAGACTGCCTGCTCAGAACATGTTGCCGCATTCTTTAACCAGGCATCCCAAATTTCCCTGTATTTAGCAGGGCAACCCCGGTGTACATAGACCTCCTTTTTGTATGGTAGGACAGAATTAACTGCCGAGACCCATTCCTGAAGTAACAGAGGTTCAGCCCGAAGCCACCCCCTTGCTATAAGCAGCCTAGCCACATAAAGTGATTCCTGGAGGAATATCTTGTGATATCTGTCCGAGTCTGGAAACACCCCGAGCAAACACTGCTTGGGGCACAATGTCAGGGGAGATCGCATCCTGTCATGAATAAACTTCACAATTTGGGCCCAGTAATCCTGTATCACCGGGCACGACCACAGTAGATGGTAAAAGGTACTGGATGGACTGTCACATCTCGGGCACAGTGGGTTATAGTCGGGTTTGTATTTAACCAAGCGAATAGGGGTTAGGTATGAGCGGTGTAGAATGTATAGATGTGTTAGGCGGTCTGATAACCTGGTCGAAACCTTTTTGCAAGCGTCCAGGGCGTCTTCCCATTCGTCATCCTCCAGCTCCCCCACATCCCCCGACCAACGATCTTTAAGTTTGTATGCTATGACTGCAGCGGAGGGGCGAAGGAGAGAATTATGAAACCCTGAAATGAGTTTACGGCAATCTTGTCATAGTACGAATGACATCTAATTTTTCAACGTTGGGGGATACATTGCCAAATTGAGCCCTGAGAGCGTGACGAAGCTGGAGGTAGCGAAAGTGCATAAAGTTAGGGAGGTCGAATTCGTCCTTAAGCTGTTGGAATGATTTTAAGGTGTTGTCGCGGTAAACGTCTGACATGTATCTCACTCCCTGAGCAGTCCAAAGTAGCTGGTCAGGCACCGTCAGCAGCTCACCCAGGCCCGGATTACCCCAAAGAGGTGTGTGGAAGTGAGCGGGGGACAGGTTCAATCTGCGCCTCACAACCTCCCAGATCCTGCAGTGATGATAAAGTAAACCTCTGCGGTTTCCCAGCGCCCATGCACCCGCCACGTCCCTCAAGAGGACCTGGAATGGGTGGACGAGCCCGGGAGCGCAGGAGGAGCAAATCAAAGTGAGGTAGCGGTCCCTATCATGTTAATCCAAATAGAAAAAATGGGACAATTGGGCTGCCAGGTAATACAAATTGAAGTCAGGAAGTGCCACCCCTGCCAATTCCGTGGGATTTTTAAGAGTCTGCCAAGACAGCTTATGTCTAGCCGTGCCCCACACAAACGAGTTAAGGATGGCTTCAATGAATTTGAAAAGCCGAAGGGGCAGGTAGATTGGGGCATGCCAAAAAACGTACAAAAATTTGGGGAGGAGAATCCTCAACGAGATTTACACGGCCCATTACCCCCAAAGGCAACTTAGCCCATATCTGTGTTTTAGCTTTCAGAAGCACAATGAGCAGGGCTCAAGTCCTGCGGGAACGCGTGGGAACGGAGTCCCTGCACTTTTTTTTTTACAGCAGGAACGCAGTTCCCTTTGCAGGACTAGAGCAGCCGAGCCGCCCGAGCCAATCCTTCACTAAGCGGCGATGCCCAGCTCCAGTCAGTGGCAGGCGAACCTTAGTAATCCTTTATGTTACTGGCCGCTTTCTGTATATGGATTCATCGGGTAGTGTGCGGGTGTTCCGTCACTTCCTCGATGTCGCAATGTCTCCTGGGAGCTTTTGTCATTTTTCCCAGGAGACAATGCGGAGGTCTGCCGCAAGTTATCGCGGGATTTAAAAAAGAACTTGCTTAAAGTTCTTTCTAAATCCCGCGATAAAAAAAAACACATGTGGTTTAGTAATTATGCATATGAGCGTATCATATTTTTTTTTTTTTTTTGGTGGGGGAGTGGATCTTGGGTGGGAGTTGCCACACTTTTTTCCCCAGGACTTGACTCCTGGCAATGAGGGGTTCTATATTAAGCCGAACATAGTTTTCGGGGGAATGGGTAATATGGATTCCGAGGTATTTCAATGAGCTGACTCTCAGGAGAGGAAATGAGGCTTGGAGTGCTGTGGGGGCACCTATATCTATAGGGAGGTTCTGGGATTTATCACAGTTGATCCTCAGACCGGAATATTGACCAAAATTTTGTATGACCTCAAGGGCAGTCCGTAGTGAGTGGCCAGCATCAGACAGATACAAAAGCATATCTTCAGCATAAAGAGTAAGCGTCTCCACCAGCCCCCCACAACGGAGGCCCAGTATTCCAGGGTGGGCCCTGAGGGAAGCAGCAAGGGGTTCAACCGCCAGGGCGTATAGCAACGGGGACAGGGGACATCCCTGCCTCGTGCCCCTGGAGAGGGGAAAAGGGGCAGAGACTTGGCCATTGACCTGAAGATCCTGGCACATGGCCTGCAATACAGGAGGCGAATCCATGTAATAAACTTGGGTCTGAATCCAAACCGTGCAGTCCGAGATAGCCTCTAGTACACGTGCCGTGTTCTCTGCAGACGAGTCCACGAAAGTAGAGGAGCTGGCGCCATTTTCCTCCCCAGCCTTCCTGTCCGTAGCTCGGTACTTCGCCAATTTCGCCGGCCGTGTCAGACGTTTTTTTCGGCGGAGACATGTTCCCGACTAGCAGGCAGTGCCCTACACCCGATGGCAAGGGATAAACAGTCAGGGTTAGCCCCAGGATATTCAGCTATGGATGATCGGCGAGCGGAGCTCCCGTCTAGCACTCCTCACACCATGCCTTCCAGGCCACGCCCCCATGCTCGGTTTTTTAATCATCTGTGTAAGTATATCTATGTGGTTACAATAAATTTTAGGTGGTTTGACATACTGCATCATGAAGTGGTATTTGTTCTTGCACCTTTTAAAATGAGGAAAGATGCCTGGATTCATGCTGGAACAGTCCGTGGTGCATAACTAAGAGGAGATTGGTGTTTGGGCGTCATTGACCATCCATAATCTAGTGGTCCATTCCTAGAAGTAAGAGGCTTGGCTTACTGTGGTATTGGCAAATGTATAAGCCCCCATTACGTCGGATGATTTTTTTTTTTTACAAATATCTGAAAAGTGTTCATTTTCGGCCCCCCCTGAGTCAATACTTTGTAGAACCAACTTTCGCTGCAATTACAGTTGCAAGTCTTTTTGGGGATGTCTCTACCAGCTTTGCACACCTAAAGAGTGACATTTTTGCCCAATCTTCTTTGCAAAATAGCTCAAGCTTTGTCAGCTTGGATGGAGAGCATCTGTGAACAGAAATTTTCAAGTCTTGCCACAGATTCTCAATTGAATTTAGGTCTGGACTTTGACTGGGCCATTCTAACACGTGAATATGCTTTGATCTAAACCATTCAATTGTAGCTTTGGCTGTATGTTTAGGGTCGTTGTCCTGCTGGATGGTGAACCTCCGCCCCAGTCTCAAGTCTTTTGCAGACTCTAACAGGTTTTCTTCTAAGATTGCCCTGTATTTGGCTCCATCCATCTTTCCATCAACTCTGACCAGCTTCCCTGTCCCTGCTTAAGAAAAGCATCCCCACAACATGATTCTGCCACCACAATGTTCCACAGTGGGGGTGGTGTGTTCAGGGTGATGTGCAGTGTAAGTTTTCCACCACACATAGCATTTTGCTTTTAGGCCAAAAAGTAGAATTTTGGTCTCATCTGACCTGAGCACCTTTTTCCACATGTTTTCTGCGTTCCCCACATGGCTTCTCATAAACTGTAAACGTAACTTCTTATGGCTTTCTTTCAACAATGGCTTACCATGGATCTCTTGGCTGGTTCTTTGATTAATGTTCTCCTTGCCCAGTCTGTCAGTTTAGGTGGACGGCCATGTTTTTGTAGGTTTGCAGTTGTGCCATACTCTTTCCATTTTAGGACGATGGTTTGAACAGTGCTCCGTGAGATGTTCGAAGCTTGGGATATGTTTTCATAACCTAACTCTGCTTTAAACTTCTCTACCACTTTATCTCTGACCTGTCTGGTGTGTTCCTTGGCCTTCATGATGCTGTTTGTTCAATAAGGTTCTCTAATAGACCTCTGAGGGCTTCACAGAACAGCTGTATTTACACTAAGGTTAAATTACTCATAGGTGGACTCTATTTACTAATTATGTGACTTCTGAAGGCAATTGGTTCCACTAGATTTAAGTTGGGGGCATCAGAGTAAAGGGGGCTGAATACAAATGCACACCACACTCTTTTCACATATTTTTTATTTGTAAAAAAAAAATGAAAACCATTTAGCATTTTCCTTCCACTTCACAATTATGTGCCACTTTGTGTTGGTCTATCACATAAAATCCCAATAAAATAAATTTACATTTTTGGTTGTAACATGACATAATGTGAAAAGTTTCAAGGGGTATGAATACTTTTTTCAAGGCACTTTATTTGTACCTCAATGTCCATATAACATTTCAATTATTATGGTCCGCTTTTCTTTGTGAGTGAGAGCTTATGTGCCTGCTCGTATTTTTGTATCTATACGCTTGAAATGGCAATAAACAGTAATTAAAGCGGATGTGCGCTGAAAAAAAAAATATTAAAAGCCAGCAGCTACAAATACTGCAGCTGCTGACTTTTAATATTAGGACACTTACCTGTCCTGGAGTCCAGCGCTGCCCGCAGCAGAGGACGAGCGATCGCTCGTCACTCTGCTGCTCCCCCCACCATCCACGGTGAGGGAACCAGGAAGTGAAGCGCTCCGGCTTCACTGCCCGGTTCCCTACGGCGCATACGCGAGTCACGCTGCGCCTGGCGATTGGCTCCCGCTGTGTACTGGGAGCCGAGTGTTCCCAGCACACAACGGGGGGGCGGCGGGAGGTGACGTCATGCCCGCAGTCTGCCCAAGACTGTTGTGGCCGGAAGTGGGTGCAAATACCTGTCTTTAGACAGGTATCTGCACCCCCCTCCCCCCTGAAAGGTGTCAAATGTGACACCGGAGGGGGGGAGGGTTCCGATCAGCGTGAGTTCCACTTTAGGGTGGAGCTCCGCTTTAAAAAAATAACATCCCATTACTTTTGTTGTTTACCGATGCCGAAAAGGAGTTTAAAAGAGGGTGGACTGGACATTAATGAAATGACTCCCAATAGTTTGGCAATGGGAAAAAAGATGAGGGTCTGGAGCAAAGCCATCTACTCCAGTGCTTCTCAACCTTTTTCCGGTCACAGCGCCCTTGAAAAGTATTTTCAATCTTTAAGTGAAACTAAAGTCTTGAATTTATTTTCTTTAAGAGTAACAAACATGTTATATTTACCCGCTCTGTGCAATGGTTTTGCATAGAGCAGCCCAGATCCTCCTCTTCTTGGCGCTCCCTTCTGTTGAGTGCCCCCATAGCAAGCAGCTTGCTAGGGCAGCGGCTCGGCTCGGGTGCCCCCATGTGTGTCCATTCAGACATGGAGTCGCAGTTTGGCCCAGCCCCTTCTATCCTCATTGGCTCACTGACTTTGACAGCAGTGGGAGCCAATGGCACTGCACTGCCATCTCAGCCAATGAGGAGGAAATGTCCAGGGCAGCCGAGAGTCTGCTGCAACATCGCTGGATTGAGATGGGCTCAGGTAAGTATTAGGGGGCTGAGGAGGGCTGCTGCACACAGAAGGTGTTTATCTTAAGGCACCACTTTAAGGCATCCCGGTCTAAGTCTTGGTTCACATTGCTGCATGTCGTGGAATGCGCACAAAATCACAAGTGTTCCCAATATGCAGACAAATGCGCTGCTCTTTAGCAGGAGTGTCATTGATTCCTAATAGTATCCCCATGCATTGGCTAACACAGTACGTTTTTGTTGCTGCACAATTTTACAAGAAAGGGTCAGGGGACTTCTTTCCCTGCATTTCTGCCAGTAGGGCAGCCTGGTAAAAATCAATGGACTGCCTTGCATACAGCACGTAGCCACACAGATGTGAACCAAGAGCCCTTTCACACATAAGGTTGGGGGGTGGTAAAATCACGCACAGTGCCGGTTTTATATCTCAGGAGCCTATCCAAAGAGATTTTTGAAGCATCCCCCCCAAAAAAAAATAGACTGTGAGATCAACTTTTCTTGATAAAATATCTTTATATGTGTAAAGGGGAATGCTGTGGACTTTGATATAAAAGGGTTCCCTGATGTAAGGGGTCTTTGGTCACCAGAGCCCCCCTTACACAAGAGTCCTCAAAGTCCTCCTTTACATCTGAATCTGCATGGTTCCCCCTTACAGTGCAAGGTCTACTTCAGCGGACCCTGATGTAAATGGTAACTTTGATGAAGGTGGTCTCTAGTCACCAAAGACCCCCCCCCCTCCCCCTTTACATCAAAGTCATCAGTGCTCCCCTTTAAATCAGGGCTTGCAGTGTTCCTTCTTGCGTCAGAGTTCCCCTTTACAGCAGGTCCCCCTGTCTCCAATAGCTCTCTTACAATGAACATCACCATGAGGGAAAAGTTCCACATAGATTACCATTACAGAGCATTTGTTACTACAACACTGTTTCATGGTATCTACCTTGGCAAGAAGGCAAGTAAGCTTCTATCCTACAACATCCATCTCCTGATATTTAGATGAGTGCTGATTCGCTAGATTTTAGCCACAGATTTCTGTAAATTTCTTAGTGCAGCCTTTGTGTGTTATACATTAACTCTCATCTTCATAGAGTGAAATTAAGTATATCACGCCACTGACAATATGTCGGAGGTGAAATCCATATTTGTAAAATGAGTTTACGGGCTATATATAGGGAACGTATCCACAATAATTGCATGTCAACCGGAAGAACATTCTCACGCATTATTGCCAGAATGACAAATTGTAATTGTTTTTATCCAATTATTAAAGGTTACTGCAGCAGAGCCTGTGCCTGTCCGCTCTCTCTTTGGGGTTGATTTACTAAAGGCATCTAGACTGTGCATTTTGCAAAGTGCAATTGCTCCAGAGCTTAGTAAATGAAGTAAAGCATCATTTTGCAAAGAATACCCGATCACCTGCAAGGAAAATCAAAAAACTTTTGCTTGCAAACGATTGGATAATGGAAGTCAGCATTTAAGCTCTAGAGCAGGGGGTCTCCAAACTTTCCAAACAAAGGGCCAGTTTATTGTCCTTCAGGCTTTTAGGGGGGCCGGACTGTGGCCAGTGGGAGTAGAAAATGTCATGTGGAAGGGATAGAACCCGATGTTGGTGTCAGTGGGAGGAATAGTGACGCATCATTGATGTCAGTGGGAGGAATAGTGACGCATCATTGATGTCAGTGGGAGGAATAGTGACGCATCATTGATGTCAGTGGGAGGAATAGTGACGCATCATTGGTGTCAGTGGGAGGAATAGTGACGTATCATTGGTGTTAGTGGGAGGAATAGTGCCGCATTATTGGTGTCAGTGGGAGGAATAGTGACCCATCATTGGTGTCAGTGGGAGGAATATCACCTCATTATTTGTGTCAGTGGGAGGAATGATGCCCCAATGTTGGTGTCAGTGGGAAAAATAGTGACGCATCATTGGTGGTCAGTGAGAGGAATAACACCTTGTTATTGGTGTCAGTGGGAGAAATAGCACCTCATTATTGGTGTCAGTGGGAGGAATAGCACCTCATTATTGGTGTCAGTGGGAGTAATGATGCACCAATGTTGGTGTTAGTGGGAGGAATAATCCCCCATCATTGGTGTCAGTGGGAGGAATAATGGCTCATTGTTGGTGTCAGTGGTAGAAATTATGCCCAACTGCTGGTGTCAGTGGAGAGCATAATGCCTTATATCAGAGGGAAGACTAGTGTCCCAAGGGCCGGATAAAAACAAGCAAAGGGCCACATCCGGCCCACGGGCTGCAGTTTGGAGACCACTGCTCTAGAGCAACTGCATCTTTGCAAAGTGCACAGTCAAATCTGCCTTTAGTAAATAAACCCCTTTTTGTTTTTGTCGAGGGAGTTGTCAGCAGGGCCGTATTTTTATTTATTTATTTATTAAACAGCGCAGTCTTACACACGTGCCTCGATGCGCTGGCGGGATAAAAACAGAACAGAAAAGGGGCAAAAACTACATCGACCAAACAAGTGACAATAAAACAATAACAATCAGCGAATAAGAAAATATAAAACATACAAAGTTAAATATATAACATTTTTGAGCTATTAGAATACTTAATATTTCCCAATAAGCACTCCAGAAAAGAGAGGAGCAATCTTTCAACGCACGGACGCCCCTGTAGGAAGGGCACCTGTAGCCACATGCCTACAATGTCTATTGGAAAATCTGGCCCTGACCACGGCGTTGAGCAGTGTTTTTACAACCTCAACTGCTCCCCTTTTTACACATGCTATGGCGGTGACTGGAGGTATACTCCCAGGTGAATGGGGTGGCACTGCAACTGCCTCACAAACAACGTGGATTGCACGTGATTCTGGCATGGTGACGATGTGGTTTGGAGTTATTCACTGCCTGTCAAATGCCTCTGAAAAGCAATTTAACCACTTCAGCTCCTGAAGGTTTTTCCCCCCTTTATGACCAGGCCATTTTTTTGCGATGGGGCACTGCGTTACTTAAACTCACAATTGCGCTGTCATGCAATAAGGGAGGCGCCCGCTCAAGAGTACCAGAGTACTCTTGAGCGGGGGGTGACGGCTACTCTTGATCGGGGGGGGCTGACAGGTACTCTGGTACTGTTGATGGAGGGGTGACAGGTACTCTTTTTATTCCAGAGGGGGACAATCTGGTCACAGTAGGTGACACTTTTACAATTGCAACACTGTAACTCACTGTTTCTGATTTCTCCTCACACAGGATTGGTGTGTGAGGAGACAGACACAGCAACAGCAGTTACAGTCTGCTTTGTTTACACTTGTGACCGGCTGTGATTGGACACAGCCGGTCACGTGGTAAAGAGCCAAATTTCATTGGCTCTTTACCCTGATCGGGGCTGGGATATGTCCAAGGGACGAGCCTCGTCCCCGATCGCCGCGCTGTGCGCCCCAGGGGGGCGCGCACGAGTATGTGTATCTGTCGGGTACGGCTCGGTTTCGGAGGTCAGACACGCTGTTTGTGTCGATGACTGGTCCAAATAAGGGCCTGCCGTTCTTGTCGGTCACCGTTTCTCGTGGATCAGACAGGTCGTGTTTCAGGCTTATTCCCTAAAAGGACGGGCGCCTCCCTTTCCTGTCACAGCGCATTTGATCAGGGCAGTAGGTGCCTCCTGGGCCTTCCGACATCAAGTGTCTGTCTCACAGGTATGTAAGGCGGCGACCTGGTCGTCCGTTCACACTTTCACTAAGTTTTACAAGGTTGAAGTGCATGCATCTGCGGATGCTTGCTTCGGCTACAAAGTTTTGCAGGAGGCCATTTAAGGTTGCAGCTCATCCGTTGAGGAGCTCTGTTTGTTTTGGGGGGAAGTTAGTTTGCTTGCTGTGCCCACTCCTCATTTTTTTTGATACTGCTTGGGGACATCCCTACTGTCAAGAATAAAGGAGCTGTGTCCGTCCATGGACGAAAGAGAAAATAGGATTTTTGTACTCACCATAAAATCCTTTTCTCTGAAGTTCATGGATGGACACAGCACCCACCCCTCCTTTTTGTTTGTACTGCTTTTTGACGAACTGAGCGACTAGATGCAGAGTGAGGGGTTATAGCCAGAGGGACCTCCCCTGGATGGTACTGTTCAGCTTTGCTGTTACATATTTTTAACTGTTTAACATGTCTGCCTAGTCCTCTCTTGATAGATGGCATATAAACCCTACTGTCAAGAATAAAGGAGCTGTGTCCGTCCATGAATTTCAGAGAAAAGGATATTACGGCGAGTATAAAAATCCTATTTTTTGTCATTCCCCTGCAGCAAAAATTGCATTTTTGGTAAGATACTCCCAAAAGGAATTAACGTCTCAAGGGATGCAGACCCTGCAACTTTTCTCATTAGAGCCCTGATTATGCAGCAGGTGGTTAATAATTATGGAACCACTCCCATTAGACTCACTCGGCACAGAGGAACAAATGGTGATTTCTTCAGAATAACAAAAAGGTAGGAATCTGCAACAAATTTTGGCAAAATACTTGTAATGTACATAGATCACCCAGAGGAGCATGTTTTTTTTTTTTTTTCTCAACAAAAGTGGAGTTACTCTTTAAGCCTAGTTCACGCAGGTTGAATGTAGGGTAATATCGGCCGGTTCAATAAAAAACAGCAGACACACGCCCCGTGTATATGGCGGCTGGTCCAACAGAACCTGACCCTTCGGCTGGCTTCTGTCAGACGTGCCTGCTGGAAAACCAAAGACCGACCAGCCACCCCCCTGTCAAAACACAACAGCTCAGCAGGGGAGATTGCTGCACTAACATTGGATTGTTGGTACAGCTGCTCCGACCGGACGTGTCAGTTCATGGTAAGCTATGAATAATCACTGAAGCACAGTGCGAAACGCGTTAGCCTTTTCCTGATTGTTTGCTGTGGCGTGTGATGTTCTGTGACCAGTTTTAATAAAAAGGAACGTTTTTGAAGTGCGGCTGTCCCAGCTTCTTCTCTTCAATTCAGTTCATGGTGTGTACTAGGTTTTAGGCTTGATGCAGCATACATAGTAATACACACACGCATAGGTGTGTATGGGCCCTATTAAAGTTTTTTTTTTTTTTTTTTTTAAAGCACACTAAATTGCAGCACATATATGTAAACAAAACAAAAGAAAAGACACAGAAGAAAGAAAATTATTTATATTTTAAATGCATTTAATGCAGAAAATGTGTGTATTTTAATGTATGAAGTAGACGCTAAAAATTACTTACAGCAGCAAATGTGCTCCAGAAGAGAATAATAATCTAATTGCAATAGTATACTTTGGTCAGTAGTCTAGCTCATAGCAGTCACATGGAGATAAAAAGCATTGCATAAAGGCAAATGATTAGGTTTAGCCCTAGCTGTATTTTGCTGAAAGCTGAGAAAATTGCAAGCAGAAAAAAAGAAACTGCTATGTGTCTGTGGCCTTTAAATCTTGCGACCATTTGGTTATGGGCCCGGTGTAGTATCAATATTTCCCTCCTGAAGATAAACATATACAGCAATTAGGGGGAAATTTGCTGCAACTACCATGTGTATACTGTGGGACGGAGCCATCTGAACAGATTAGACACAGCAAAACATGGGCACCTCGCCATCGCAGCCAAATTTCACAGCTCACAGTCTGTGATACAAGGGTGCTAATTTTTTTTTCATACACAGAAATAGCAGGGCCTAGTGATGCATGTTATGGAGGTGTGCAGCAAATCTGATGCTTAGGAAAGCTGACACTGTATTTTGATGCAAGTACGTTTTCTGCCTTTAGCAGAGATGTGGTATTTTCTGGATAGAATTAGCAGTTCACTGATTCATCTGTTTTATTGTGTGAAAATGGCAGTGAAGTCGTAGCAAACAAGAATGTAGACGGTAGCATTGAACCATCATTTAAAGAGAAAGTAAACTCAGGTTTTTTTTTTTTTTCATGCAAAGTAAAGGCATAATGTGCTAGTACATTATGTTGAAGATATTTACCATCACACCATGAAATGACATAAATGGCATCCAAACGGATAGTTTATTGCATGAGCACAACACAAGGAAAGTGTGCAATGTTTCGGAGTCACGCAGGACCCCTTAGTCAGGCATGTGATAAATGTGGGGAAACAGTGAAAAGAATTGAAATAACCATCAACCAATCGAAAAAAAGGAAAAACTAAAGCTCCTCCCACCCCCAGACTGGTATGACGTCAAAAATACAGTCAAATAGGTCAAATGCCTTAGCACAATATCACAGACTTGAGAAAAAACACATCAGAAGAAGGGGTTAACAAAATTACATGCTATTAGTGCCTTTGTAATACTTTTCTATTATTGTGATGGCGTGGGTCCCCAATCACTGTGGGGACGGACCAGCTGCTAGGGAGCATCTGTATACGGCGCACAATCGTTATATATATCGGCACCAGTGCAGGGATTAGTAGCTACAGGGAAGATTGTGGCAGCGATCGCAGGCCAGGCGTGCGCAATGCAGCGGCGGTATCCAAGAAACAATGGATGCTGTAATGCCGGGACGCTTACGCATTGAGGACGTGTGACGTCGGCAGCCACCCGGCCAGAAACAGATCAGTGCCAGTGCAGAGATACGTCGCCGATGTCATGGAAACGAGTGACGTCGGCGGACCCGCCCATAGGGCAGATTACGTCCAATCGAGGGAGGTGAGTAAGAGAGGTGAGTGTGAGGAACATGAGTAGGGGAGAAAAAACTGCCGTAGAATAAGAGAACCAGGAAGGAAAAAGGGGAAAGAGGAAAAAGAATGGGACCAAAGAGTTATGAAAAATAAAGCAAAATAATACAGAAATAAAGAGAAAAATAAGAAAAAATGTAATCTTTTTTTTTTCATCCCTCTTTCCTTTAAATCCCCCTCCCTTTTTTATTTTAATTTTCTTTGTATTATATTTTTTTATATATTTTTATTTTATCTTATTTTTTCTCTTTATTATTATTATTATTATTATTATTATTATTATTATGTTTGGTTTTGTTTATTTCGCTTTGTTTTTCACAATTCCTTCTTTCTTCTTTCTTTCTTCATTCTTCTTCTTCCTCCTTCATCCTCCTTCATCCTCCTTCTTCCTCCTTCTTCTTCCTTCTTCTTCCACTTTCTTCCACTTTCTTATTTTTCCCTTCTTTTTTTCTTTTTCTCTTCTTCTTTTCCTCTTCTTTTCTTCTTTTTCCCCTTCTTTCTTCTTTTCTTCTTCTTCTACGGCTGTTTTTTCTCCCCTACTCGCGTTCCTCACAGTCACCTCTTACCCACCTCCCTTGATTGGATGTAATCTGCCTTAGGCCCCTTTCACACGGGGACGGATCCGCTTTCAGCGGTCCGCCAGCTCAGTGGGAGATCTCTCCGCAGATCTCCACTGAGCCGGCAGATGGCAAGTTCCTCTCTGCTCACTGAGTGAGGAGGGACTTTTCCAGCGCTGCTGTCTTCTATGGACAGATCTGATGAAAAACGGACAGCATGTCACTCGTTTCCATGACATCGGCGGCCACAGCACTGCAGCATTCTTCGTTACTTGGCTACCGCCGGCACAATGCGCATGCGCGGCTGGCGGTTACTGTTGTAAGCCCAGCATCCGTGCAATGGCGCTGATCTGTTTTTGGCCGGGGTCTGCCAATGTCACACGTTCTCATGGCGTCGGTGCCCTGGCATTACACCGTCCCTTGTTGCTTGGATACCGCCGCTGCATCGCGCATGCGTGGCCTGCAATCGTTGGCGCGATCTTCCCTGTAGCTACTAATCTCTGCACTGGCGCTGATCTATATCAAGATCGTGCACCGTATACAGATGCTCCCTAGCATCTGGTCCGTCCCCACAGTGATTGGGGACCCACGCCATCACAATAGAAAGGTATTACGAAGACTCTAACAGCATGTCATTTTGTTAACCCCTTCTTCTGATATGTTTTTTTTCTCAAATCTGTGAAAAAAAACGTTTTTTTAAAAAAATTGTGATATTTATTAAATAAAAAAGTAAAAAAATATTGTGTTTTTTTTTTTTTAAATTGTCACTATTCTTTTGTTTATAGCCCGGTATGGAAGCGGTTAAAGTGGTTGTTAACCACTTCCATACTGGGCACTTAAACACTCTCCTGACCAGACCAATTTTCAGCTTTCAGGGCTCTCACACTTTGAATGACAATTACTCAGTCATGCAACACTGTACCCAAATGATTTTTTTGTCCTTTTTTTCCCACAAATAGAGCTTTCTTTTGGTGGTATTTGATCACCTCTGGGGTTTTTTTTTTTTTTGCGCTATTAATGAAAAAAGACCGAAAATTTAGAAAAAAAATGTTTTTTTCTTAGTTTCTGTGATAAAATTTTGCAAAATATTAATTTTTCTTCATAAATTTTGGCCACAATTTATACTGCTACATGTCTTTGATAAAAATAACCCAATTTTTTTGGAAATTATTTGGTCTGTGTGAAAGTTTTAGAGTCTACAAGCTATAGTGCAAATCATAATAAATTATCACATCTGATCACACCTGATGTTTTGAAGGCCTATCTCATTTCTTGAGACCCTAACAAGCCAGGAAAGTACAAATTCCCCCCAAATAACCCCTTTTTGGAAAGTAGACATCCCAAGGTAATTAGTAAGAGGCATGGTGAGTTATTTGAAGTTGTCATTTTTTCCCAAAACACTTTGCAAAATTAAGATTTTTATTTTTTATTTAAAAAATTTCTCAAAAGTGTCATTGTAATAGCTTATTTCTCTCACATGGCATATGCATACCACAAATGACACCCCAAAATACATTCTGCTACTCTTCCTGAGTAAAACGATACCCCATGTGTGAGACTTTTCCACTGCCTGGCCACATACCGATGCCCAACCTGCAGGGAGCGCCATCAGGGGTTTTAGGAGCATAAATTGCACATCTAACTAGTTGACAACCTATTACAATTTAGAAGGCCCTGGAACACCAGGACAATGGAATTACCCACAAAATGACCCCATTTTGGAAAGCTAACACCCCAACGTATAATCTATGAGGCATAATGAGTCTTTTCAACGGTTCATTTTTTTCCAGAAGTTTTTGGAATATGTGGAAAAAAAATGAAAACGCATTTTTTTTACACAAAGTTGTCCATTGATAAGATATTTCCAACACATAGCATGTACATAGCAAAAATGACACCCCAAAATACATTCTGCTATTCCTCCTGAGTAAAACGATACCCCATGTGTGAGACTTTTTCACTGCCTGGCCACATACAGATGCCCAACATGCAGGGAGCGCCATCAGGGGTTTTAGGAGCATAAATTGCACATCTAACTAGTTGACAACCTATTACACGTTTGAAGGCCCTGGAACACCAGGACAATGGAATTACCCACAAAATGACCCCATTTTGGAAAGCTAACACCCCAACGTATAATCTATGAGGCATAATGAGTCTTTTCAACGGTTCATTTTTTTCCAGAAGTTTTTGGAATATGTGGAAAAAAAATGAAAACGCATTTTTTTTACACAAAGTTGTCCATTGATAAGATATTTCCAACACATAGCATGTACATAGCAAAAATGACACCCCAAAATACATTCTGCTATTCCTCCTGAGTAAAACGATACCCCATGTGTGAGACTTCTACACAGCCTGACCACATATAGAGATCCAACATGCAAGGAACACCGTCAGGTGTTCCAGAGACACATAGCATGCACATACCAAGAATTACACCCCAAAATACATTATGCTGAGCAAAGCGTAAACAAAAGATTACCTTGGTAATAGTAGCGCAGTTCTACACAGCAGGATAGCACTGGTCCAGGCAGCAGGCAGGGACTTGGTCAGCAACGTCCAGGCAGGGATACTGCAGGTGGTCAGTTCATGCAACAGGCAGAGGCATGATGGCATAGGTCCTACAGGCAGCAGGCAGAAGGAGGGCCTCGTTCAGGACAGAATGGGGACAGGGGTAGAGGCTTCTCCCACCCAAATCTCTTTGAAGCCTCCGGGCAACCAGACCCTAATCTAGCATGAGAAAACAAAAAAGTTTTCTTCATCCAGAAAAACTTTTCTGGCGCCCCTCACATATGTGAGACCCCTGTGTTGAATCCCACTAGTCCAGTAGCAGGGTACAAGATCAGTCCAAGAGGCAGGCAAAAGGCATGGTCAAACAGTCCGAGGTCAGTTCCAGATCAGGCAGAGGCAGTACAGAATCGTTAGGCAGAAGAATGGTCGAAAAACAGTCCAGGGTCAATTCCAAATCGGGCAGAGGTATTACAAAATCGTTGGGCAGAAGAATGGTCAAAAAACAGTCCAGGGTCAATTCCAAATCAGGCAGCGGTATTACAAAATCATTAGGCAGAAGGGTGGTCCAATAACAAGCCGGGGTCAGTTACAAAAGCAGGCAGTGGCATAAGGGGTGAGAAGGCAGGAACGGAGGATTACGTTTACCATACTAAACTAATACTTTAGTTTAGTATGGTAACGTTTGAAACAGTCAGTTATACAGAGGCCGGGTTTGGAAGGACACTCTGCACAATAATAAACTGTGTCCCGTCTGACTCCTCCACTGGTACACACTTTACATTTTTTTTGAGCTCGTCGGCCTGATGCTGTGGGAGGGATCTTATCCGGGAAGTGCCGTTCGGAGAGCCGACTTAGAACATCTGATCGGATGTTTTGGGGCAGGTCGTTCGGGAATATCAGGGAAGTGGTAATTTCCTCCAGGTAGCCAAGGAAGGGTAGGGGGTTTTGGGTTGATTTGCGGTAAACAATATGGGAGTTGTAGACGGCCAAATGAAAAAAATAAATTGCTACCTTTTTGTACCAATGGTACGTGCGTCTTGTGGCAAGGTATGGTTCCAACATTTGGTCGTTTAAGTCGACTCCCCCCATGAACAAATTGTAGTCCTGAATGCAGGTGGGTTTTTGGATGGTGGTGCCACGCCTTCTGCGGGTTTCAACAAAAGAATCGTTGTGGATGGAGGACAACATATATACGTCTCTTCTGTCCCTCCACTTCACTGCCAGAACCTCCTTGTTGCACAGACTCGCCGATTCCCCTTTCTTCAGCTTTGTATTCACAAGGCTTTGCGGAAAGCCTTTCCGGTTCTTTCTGGCGGTGCCACATGCTGGCGTCTTCTTTCGGTGCAGGTTGTGGAACAGAGGAAGAGACGTATAGAAGTTGTCCACGTACAGGTGGTATCCTTTATCAAGGAGGGGGTTGATGAGTTGCCAGACAACTTTCCCACTTGATCCCAAGTAGTCTGGGCAATCGGGGGGATTCAGCTGGGTGTCCTTCCCTTCGTACACCAAAAAGGAATACAGGTACCCTGTGGCTCGTTCGCAAAGTTTGTAGACCTTCACCCCATAGCGGGCCCTTTTGCTGGGTATAAATTGTTTGATTTTAAGTCGGCCACAAAATTTTACTAGGGACTCGTCGACACATACATTTTGTTCCGGGGTATATATTTGGGGGAATAATTGCGAAAAATAATCTAATAAGGGGCGAATTTTGAAAAGCCTGTCAAAATTGGGGTCATTTCGGGGAAGGCACTGTGTATTATCATTGAAGTGGAGGAACCTCATGATTATAAAATATCGGGATCTGGGCATTGTTGTGGAGAAAATTGGCATGTGGTAAATGGGGCGTTTTGACCAAAAGGAATGTTTTTCATTTTTTGGGTTGAGTCCCATGCAAAAAGTGAGGCCTAAAAAAATCCTGAACTCATCCACTGTAAGGTCTCTCCACTGGAAGGGACGGGCATAGGACGATGTGGGGTTCTTGATGATAAATTGTTGGGCATACAAGTTGCACTGGGCCACAATGCTAGAAAGCAGTTCCTCAGGGAAAAATAAATCGAAAAATTGAATTGGGGAAAAATTGTCCGTGTTTACCTGGACTCCTGGCTGGGCAGTGAAAGGGGGAATGTTGGCTTCTCCGGAATTTGGAGGAAGCCACAGGGGGTACTGAAGGGCATAGGGAAGGCTGGCATGGGTCCTTGGACTTTGTTGCTGGGGTACTGCGGTGCTGGTGGATGGCAATTCGGTAGAGGTGGATGGCACGACGGTACTGGTGGATGGCACTTCAGTATTGGTTGATGGCATGTCGGTGCTGGTGGATGGCATGTCGGTGCTGGTGGATGCCACTGCCTCCTCACCAGAGCGCCTTCTTTTGGCGGGCTGACCATCTTCCCCCTCTGAGCCTGTCGCTGTTCCACTGGTGTAGACTGGCTCATAGTCTACGTCCGAATCCGATTGGGAATCAGAAACAGGGAGCTCCACATTGCTCTCATCAGGTGCAGAAATAATCTGAAATGCCTCCTGTAAGGAATAGCGACGTTTTGACATTGCTGGCGGTGTGTGTGTGTGGCACAGATGTACACTGAGGTGGCACAGATGGGCAGAGACGGGGACTGAGGTGGCAGAGATGGGGACTGAGGTGGCAGAGATGGGGACTGAGGTGGTGGAACAGATGTACACTGATGAGGCAGCACAGATGTGTACTGATTGCACAGATGTGCACGGATGAGGCGGCACAGATGTGCGCTGAGGCGGCACAGATGGGCACTGAGGTGTTGCAGATGGGCCCTGATCACAGGTGGGCACAGGCGGTACTGATGGCACAGGCGGTACTGATGGCACAGGCGGTACTGATGGCACAGGCGGTACTGATGGCACAGGTGGTACTGATGGCACAGGCAGTACTGATGGCACAGGTGGTACTGATGGCACAGGCGGGCACAGGTGGTACTGATGGCACGGGCGGTACTGATGGCACGGGCGGTACGGACGGTACTGATGGCACGGGCGGTACTGATGGCACGGGCGGTACTGATGGCACGGGCGGTACTGATGGCACAGGTGGTACGGTGGCACGGGTGGTACTGTGGCACGGGCGGTACTGTGGCACGGGCGGTACTGATGGCACGGGCGGTACTGATGGCACAGGCGGTACTGATGGCACAGGCGGTACTGGTGGCACAGGCGGTACTGTGGCACGGGCGGTACTGTGGCACGGGCGGTACTGTGGCACGGGCGGTACTGTGGCACGGGCTGTACTGTGGCACGGGCTGTACTGTGGCACGGGCTGTACTGTGGCACGGGCTGTACTGTGGCACAGGTGGGCACAGGTGGTACTGGTGGGCACTGGTGGGCACCAGGTGGGCACTGGTGGTACCAGGTGGGCACTGGTGGTACCAGGTGGGCACTGGTGGTACCAGGTGGGTACAGGTGGTACCAGGTGGGTACAGGTGGTACCAGGTGGGCACTGATTGGGCGCTGATGGGCACTTTTTTTAACTTTTTATAATACTTTCACTGTAGCAAAATGTTTCAACTCACTCTCTCTCCACACACGCGGCGTCTGTGTGGGGAGAGAGAGACGGCAATGAGAGATGATCTCATATGTTTACATATGAGATCATCCGTCATTGGCTGTCCAGATCGCGCTGTAAATAGCCGCTGTGATTGGCTATTTACCGCGATCTGTGTGCGGCTGTATCCAGGGGACGCGGCGATGACAGTAGTTCCCCGCTGCGTGCTCGTGAGCGCGCGCGGGGAACGAGCAAAGGGGAGGCCGTAAAAACACGGCCTGTTAGAAATTCAGAGCCGTGCTGAGGCCGTACAAAGTCGTACGGCCGTCAGCAACTGGTTAAGCCACTACTATAAAAACCTCCCACCCCATATGAAATATACATTAACAATATGTGTGCCTGTGTTCTATAAAACAAATTTCAGATTTTACCTTGTATCAGAGCGGCTCACTTGACTCCTCGGCTCTCTCCTCTGCCCAGCTGACAGCTCCACGGGCGGGGCCAAGCACTCCTGATGACATCAGCTGGGGGAAAGAGGAGAGAGAGAGAGAGATCCGAGGAGTCACATGAGCTCCGGGAACCATACAGATCATCATATTTTAATATAACACAGGCACAGGGATACATACTGTTATGTTACACAGGGGATGCAAGGATTTTATAGTAGTTATGACAGCAGCAGGAGGGGAGGGGTGGGGCGGGCACTGACACGAGTAGACAGGTAGGGGGGAGGGAGAGAAGTACAGAGAAGGGCTGCGGTTGATGGAGGCTCCTAAACTGACCACAATGTCAGGGCTCAGCAGGTATGATAAACCATGGTCAGTTTATAGGGGGGAGGGTATAACCAGGCAGGATCAGCCAGGTTTATTAGGTGATAGAAGGAGCCAAATTACACAGCACAAGCACTGTGCTGTATAACATGCTTTAAAGGGATATGTTTTTTTTTTTTGTTTTTTAGGTTAACAAACACTTTTAACCTCATGCACACTGCAGCCTGCTTTACATTTTTTTTTTTTTTTTTGCCTCTAAACGTCCCTCTGTCTAAAGTAGGTTAGCGTATGTGTCCATGCACCCATAGGCATTTGCAGGCATTAAGAGGTAGGAGAGTTTTGGGACAGAAATTTGAACACACCAAAATCACATTTAGTTTGGGCAGAAAAACATGTCTGCCACGCCTACATGTGTGTAAATGAGTCTAAATGCTAGACCCGTTTAGTGCGTTGGCGTTCATTTTAATAGCTACAATAAATTATTCTGGCAAATGAAATCTCCATAAAGAGTACCTGTCACCACCTATTACTGTCACAAGGGATGTTTAGATTCCTTGTGACAGGAATAAAAGTGATCACATTTTTTTTTTTTTAAAGTGACAATGTAAGAAAATACAATTTAAATTTAAAGCACCTCCGTCCCCGCCAGCTTGCGCAGCAAAGAAAACGCAAATGTAAGTCGCACCCAAATACGTAAATGTTGTTCAAATCGCATATGTAAGGTATTACCACGTTCGGCAGAGCGAGAGTAATAATTCTAGACCTCCTCTGTAACTCCAACCTGGTGGTAACCGTTCCTTCTTTTTTTAAAGTGCCGCCTATGGAGATTTTCAGGTACCGCAGTTTGTCGCCGTTCCACGAGTGTGCGCAATTTCAAAGCATGACATGTTGGTTATCTATTTACTTGGCGTAACATAATCTTTCACATTATACAGAAAAATTGGGCGAACTTTACTGTTTCGTTTTTTTTTTATTCTTAAAAGTGTCTTTCCTAAAAAAAAGTGTGTTAAAATATTGCAACAACCGCCATGTTATTCTCTGGACTCTCTGCTAAAAAATATATATAATGTTTGGGGGTTCCAAATAATTTTCTAGCAAAAAATTCGGATTTTAACTTGCAAGCAACAAATGTCACAAATGGGCTTAGTCATTAAAGGGTTAACACTGATTATCTCTTGCCAGGAGAAAAGCGTTCAGAAGAGCTGGGGAAACGCCCAGTGTGCATGAGGCCTTGGGCCCCTTTCACATGTGCGGATCCCATGAGGATCCGCTTTTAAACTTCTGCTTGCTCATCAAGGATCGCTCAGTTGATCCCTGCTGAGCTGGCAGATGACAGGTCGGTCTCTGCGCAGGGACCGACCTGTCAGATCTCCGCTCTCCGTTATGGGGGATCTGATGAAAACGTCTGTTTGTTTTCATCCGATCCGCCAGACGGATGCAAAATAGGGTTTGCATCCGTCGCATTTTAGCGAAGGGGATCGCATCGGGGCTGATCGGGTGTCAGCGGACATGTCACCGCTGACAACCGATGCACTGTAGAGTTACATGGAGCGCCCGTTCAGATCTGCCTGAAAAAACTGACAGGCGTATCTGAACGGTCCGCACGTGTGAAAGGGGCCTTATAGGCAGACTGAATGTATAAAAATGGAAATGGTAAAAGCGTGAAAACTACTATTTTTCAGCATTACTAACTTGTCTTAGTGCTAGCTCACACCAGACGCAGTTCTGTGTGCTTTTTTGTTGCACTAAAAATGCATGCACAGTGTTTTCCATGTATTCCAATGGCTCTAGTTCACACCATGCAGTCAGTTCCAGTCATGTTCCGCTGCAGAAACTGTCTGGAACTGACTGTATTGGTACAGAAAAAAACGGAAGTGCATGGAACTGCATCTGGTGTGAACTGGTCCTATTTGTGAGTAGCCATCCAATGCACATTTATTTCTACATCATTGTTACAGGCTGATGCTTTATTTTAGGACATTTTTAAAGAAGTTTTCCTGATTTTAGAGCAAAATTTACAGAGAAGAATATGGTGGCTGTCGTTACTGACCCACTTTTGACTATGCTGTTAGTCTGGTTATTACTGTGGTGGTAAAAAAGGGAGGGGGAAAAGGGTTTTTCGCTTTTTTTTTAATATGTTCAGGTGCATTTTGTATGGGTCGAGGCAATGCACATTGCCATTTAACATAACACACAATATGTTAAACACACCACAGGAAAGGAAGCGGGCCCTTATTTAGAATCACATACATTTTCTTCTATATTGCAACTCTAAATTGCTGACATGGACAAAATTGATTTTCACATATTATTTGTTCAAAACCAAGGTTGTTTACAGAGCCCGATTTTGGAAAGGTAGGTCAAGTAGGCCTGAAATTATCTGACAGATTGTCTGGTACAGACTGTCTTGTCTATACTAGGGCTTTTTTTCTCAGAGAATAGGTACAGTAGGTACTCCTCCTTACAAGTCACCCCTTGTCTCTGCCCACTGCCCCTTGATTCTACCCCCTACCCACCTCCCAGTACTGCTGCTTTCAGACCCTATTCACACTTGACGATTGGGAGTAACGGGCGGAATAGCCGCGATTCAGCTCACAATTCCAAATCAAGTGTCAATAGCAAAATTCTAAATGGCATCTCAAACACTTTGCGATTTTTGCCATGTGATAAAATCACAGCAAAATGCACCTTTAAAAATCGTGTAAGCCCTGGTTCACATTGATGCTACTTTGAAACCACGCTACTTCATTTGAAGTAGCACGATTTCAAAGTAGCAAGGTCAGCACGATTTCAGGTGCTACTTGATAGACATATGTGTGGCTTCATACACAGATGTCTATTGAAGTCGCACCTGAAATCAGCAAAAGTAGTGCAGGAACTACTTTTGCAAATCGGTGTGGCACCCCAAAATCGGTGTTGCACCGATTGGAACAGTGTCATTGCTGCCAACTTAAATCTCTCAAAATGCATGACAAATCGCTCCAATGTGAACCTACGCTAATGCATGTCACTTAAAAGGGAGTAGGAGCTCCTTATGGGGGACAAATGTGCATAAGGCAGCTCTTTGAAGTGAATGGTCTGCCCTATGCTGGGTACATGTGGAATCACAAGTGGGAACACATGTTGCTGCTACGCATAGTAGGAATAGGGCCTTGCAAAATACATAACCAAGTTATGACCCGGCACATCACGGAATGGGGTAAAAGGCCAATGACAGCGGCCCTTTACCACTTGATCGCCTCGTCCAATGACGGAGCGATCAGTTGACAGACCGGAGCATGTCCGGTTCAGCTCCTCCCCTCTCACCGATCGGTACAGTATGCAAGCAGAGGAAGGAGCCGTGGTGCAGCAGCGCTGTGGGCTGGATATGAAGGGCCCACAGCACTGATCTGTGCACATCCATGGCTCATCTATCCATCCTTCCTCATTCATGCTCCCGCCGTGCTCATCCATGCCCCGCCGTGCTCATCCATGCCCCGCCGTGCTCATCCGTGCCCCGCCGTGCTCATCCATGCCCCGCCGTGCTCATCCATGCCCCGCCGTGCTCATCCATGCCCCGCCGTGCTCATCCATGCCCAGCCTTGCTCATCCATGCCCAACCATCCCCATCAGTGCTCATATGAGCCACATCAATGATCATCCATGCCACATCAGTGCTCATCTGTCCAATATCAGTGCTCATCTGTCCAATATCAGTGCTCATCTGTCCAATATCAGTGCTCATCTGTCCAATATCAGTGCTCATCTGTCCAATATCAGTGCTCATCTGTCCAATATCAGTGCTCATCTGTCCAATATCAGTGCTCATCTGTCCAATATCAGTGCTCATCTGTCCAATATCAGTGCTCATCTGTCCAATATCAGTGCTCATCTGTCCAATATCAGTGCTCATCTGTCCAATATCAGTGCTCATCTGTCCAATATCAGTGCTCATCCGTGCCACTTCAGTGCTCATCCGTGCCACTACAGTGCCCATCAGTGTCATACAAAAGTGTAATAGGTAGTCAAATTAGATGTGTAATTTTATGCTCCTAGAACACCTGATGGTGCTCCCTGCATGTTGGGCCTCTATGTGGCCTGGCTGTGTAAAAGTCTCACACGAGGTATCGCTATACTCAAGAGTAGAAGAATATATTTTGGGGAGTAATTTTTGCTATGTACATGCTATGTGTTAGAAATATCTTATACATGGACAACTTTGTGTAAAAAAAAAAAAAAAGATGAATTTTTATTTTCTTTCCACATTTTCCAAAAAACGTTACATGTTCAAAAGACTCATTATGCCTCATAGATTATACTTTGGGGCGTTTGCTTTACAAAATAGGGTAATTTTTTGTGTGTGTTTCCATTGTCCTGGTGCTCCAGGGCCTTCAAAAGTGTAAGAGGTAGTATAGAAATTAAATGTGTAATTTGTGTCCCTGGAACGCCTGATGGTGCTCCCTGCATGTATGTGGCCAGGCTGTGAAAAGGTCTCACACATGTGGTATTGCCATATCCAGGAGGAGTAGCAGAATGTGTATTTTGGGGTGTAATTTGTGGTATGCATATGCTGTGTGTGAGATATAACTTGTTATTATGGCAATTAGGGTTGTACCGATACCGATACTAGTATCGGTATCAGGACCGATAACAAGCATTTGCCCGAGTACTTGTACTCGGGGGGGGGGGGGGGGAAATGCTCCGATACTTTACCCGATACCTGACTTTCCCTGTATCCATCTCCAGTTCCCCCATCCGTTCTGCTCTCTTCCTCCATGCTCCTGTGTCCCCCCCCTCCGTGCCGCTGCCATTCTGCTTACTCCCTTCATGCTCTGTGTCCCCCTTCCTTGCCGCTGCCCATCTGCTCTCTTCCTCCATGCTCCTGTGTCCCCCCCTCCGTGCCGCTGCCATTCTGCTTACTCCCTCCATGCTCTGTGTCCCCCCTCCGTGCCGCTGCCCGTCTGCTCTCTTCCTCCATGCTACTGTGTCCCCCCCTCCGTGCCGTGCCGCTGCCATTCTGCTTACCCCCTCCGTGCCGTGCCGCAGCTGTCCTCCGTTCTTGTCTTCCCCCTTCGTGCCGCAGCTGTCCTCTGTTCTGTTCTCCCCCTCCGTGCCGTGCCGCAGCTGTTCTCCGTTCTGTTCTCCCCCTCCGTGCTGTGCCGCAGCTGTCCTCCGTTCTGTTCACCCCCTCCGTGCCGTGCCGCAGCTGTCCTTCGTTCTGTCCTCCCCCTCCGTGCCGTGCCACAGCTGTCGTCCGTTCTGTTCTCCCCCTCCGTGCCGTGCCGCAGCTGTCCTCCGTTCTGTTCTCCCCCCTCCATGTTCCGTGCCCCCCCATCCGTGCTGCTGCTTCCCCCTCCGTGCTCTGTGTCCCCCTTCATGTCCTCCTCCGCCCCCTCTGTCAGGATGGAGAGCAGCGGTAGGAGCCGCTAAACCCAGCTCCTACCTTTTCTGAATGAACTGTGTTTACAATGCTTCAGTTTATGAATGGATAGGAGCCTCTGTCTCCTGTCCATTCATTTCCAGTGCAGCTGAGAAAGGGACTGGGGAATCTGTGTCCTTGGTCCCTTTCTCCGTCTTAAAGGGGAGATGTCAGAGATCTATTAAGACCCCTGATATCTCTCCAAAGACCCCCAACAGGGCTGATAAAAAAAAAAAAAAAATTGCAATAATTTTTTTAAAATAAAATGTAAATTTTCGGTCTTTTTTTTTTTTTTTTCATTTATAGCGCAAAAAATTAAAAACCCAGTGGTGATCAGGTACCACCAAAAGAAAGCTCTTATTTGTGTGAAGAAAAAAGGACAACAATTTCATATTGGTAAAGTGTGAAAGCACTGAAAGCTGAAAATTGCTTTGGATAGGAAGGGGGTTTAAAGTAATACTAAAGGTTCATTTTTTATTTTCTCAATAGGTTCCTTTAAGCTAGTGTATTCTTGGTTCACGTACCTTTTTTCTTCGTTTTGCCTTGTAAATGCTTTTTTTCTTTGTGTGAATTTCTCACTTTCTGTTCCTCCTCTGTAAGCTTGCCCCCATCATCCGAGCCGTTCTGGCTGGGGGTTAGTATGCGTACTCGCCCCCTCCCTCACTAGCATAGGAGGAAGGGGAGCCGCGGGCGTGTCTTAAGACGCTGTAGCTCAGCCTCCTGTGCCTTGTTTATTGTATTGAATGTGCGTCTCCTCTTAGTTTTTTTATTACCATGGGCCTGCTGGGGAGTTGTGAATGGGCGTGTTATCTGGGTGGCGTGTGTTCACCGAAGATAGAACTAGAAATGAGAACTAGGCTCGGTCTTGGTCTGTCACACGGCAAAAAAGTGCCACTGCACATGCGCGATGTTGCTAAGCCTCATGGGAATTGTAGTTCCTTTGACGCCGTGACGTAGTTGAACTAAACGCGCTTGAATTCCAGAAGTGTATTAGAGAATCAAGAGAGGAAAGGAGGAAGTAGTAAAATAGCATACTTATATTGCAGGTAATTTAAATATTTTATGCTCAAATAACATTGATATATATATACACAATCTATATAGCCTATAGCAGGGGTCGTCAACCCCCGGGCTGCAGCCCACTACCGGGCCGTGACCCTTCTGCAGTCGGGTTGCAGGTGCGGGCGGGCGGCATTCGAGAGCCCGGCGGTCGGCTGTAGGATGTGAAGTTCCTCGGAGTGGATGAACAATGTCGGAAAGTGAGAGTGAAGCGCACATTCCGTTGCTCGGTGTGGTCACGTGCTCTCTCTCACTTCCTGTACACAGCCGTTAAGT
Source organism: Rana temporaria (assembly GCF_905171775.1). NCBI lineage: Eukaryota > Metazoa > Chordata > Amphibia > Anura > Ranidae > Rana > Rana temporaria. Next base: position 111,409,971 of record NC_053497.1, read on the forward strand.
GTTGTCTTTTGCTGAGCGCTGTGTGGTGTTTATTATGCACCGTGGCCCCTCCCTCCCTGTTTCTCACACGGACACTCCCTGTGAAATGTGAATGAACGTGGCCCCTCCTCGCTGAGCTTGCCCCGCTCTTCCGTCTTAGGGGAAGGTGCAGCACACCGTCACCTCCAGGACAGCCCACAGTAACAGGGAAGCCACTGGTGTCCCTTGGTAACAGGGCTGGGGGTGGATAGAGCTGAGAGGAGACGAGCCCACACTTCTTCCGGGAGAGCAAGGAGCAGGCCCCCCCCTTCTGATCCCTCCATATACTTACCTGCTGCTAATCCTCAGCCCTCATCACCGAACACACACCATCATGACTGAGCTCCAGAGGAGAGGCTCGGGGGGGGCGGGGCGGAGTACGACAACACTACCAGTGACAGGGTGAGTGTGGGCGGGGACTGACTGGGAGCGGGTCACCTGTGTGCATGGAGTGTGCAGGGCCTAGTGGGGGCACTACCTTCATCTGTGGAGGGGGGGGCTACAATCTGTGGAGGGGGGGCTACATTCATCTGTTGGTGCCTTACCACATCTGGTGGCAGGCTTCGTGGCAAGTGACAAATTCTGCATCTGGTGGCAGGCGACATGGCAAGTGACACGCTCAGAGCTCCCACTGATTCTGCCTTATGGTGGGTTGAACTATTTATTACTTCAATGTAATAATAGAAATAATGCACTGACAAATTGCCCGCAAAAAAAAAACGCTTACCTCCCGTGTGCCATCCCCAACTAGGCCTTGGCACACTTTTCTTCCACGCAGCCGGTCCCGGTGCCAAAAAGGTTGGGGAGCACTGGCCTATAGGCCTATATATATATATATTTTTTTTTTAACCTTTACAACCCCTTTAAGTGCCCAGTGGTTAAACTTGTTCAATAAAAAAAAAAAAGAAGAGGTACCCACCTGTCAAAGTTTGGTGGCTGCTAGCCCAATAGTATATGTAAGAAAATGAAATGTACTCCCAAGGGCTTGTGTGCAGCAGAAAGAATTATAAATATTTACACATGGGTAAAGGGTATAATTAATTTTATTCATAAAGTATCAAAATTGTATATAATAAAATGTAGGATATAAGAGAAAATTGATACATTTACATGGAAACGACAATAAGAGCTCTGGCGTACAATATGTGTTATGTAAATACCATTTCTATTTTTGAAAGAGGGACAGATTTGATGAAGTGAACGTGCATGAGGGCCGGCCATTTTGCCTGACATTCTTTGAACCATTAAAATATGGTGTAAGTGTGTTTATCTGAGCACCATACACTGCCCAAAAAATAATTCTCCTACCTTTGTGGCTGTGTGTGGTAAATATGTCTCCTCTTTGGCCCCCATCAAATCCCAGAGCTCCGCTCAGGGTAAGGATGAGCTCAGGTTGCAAAAAATATATATTTTCTCTTCTTTATCCCCTGAGAAATCTGGCCTTTTAATATATCTTCTGTGGCCCCCAAGCTCCACTCAGGGTAAGGATGAGCTATTTTTTTTTATATTTTATATTCTCTCTGGCCCCCACTTGTAATTTTTCCCTATTTGCCCTTATCTCTTCTGTGGCGCTCAAGCCCCGATCAGGGCAAGGATGAGCTTGTTTTTTAAAAATTCTTATATACATTTAAATATTCGCTTTATGGTGTCCGTTTATGAAGCAGTGAAGAGCAGTGATCCCAAGGATCACCAGTGATCACAGCCCATAAACAGTTTTTATGAAACAGTGATAATCGGGGGAGAAGTGTTTGAACTTGTTCTCCCGCCGATTATCTCTTCACATAGTGAAGTCTCATAGACTGACACAGAAACGGCCAGTTTATGAAGCTGTGATCTGAGCTCTTCACTGGTGATCTGTGTCAGAATTCACATGCCCCGATTCACCATTTCAGAGCTGGTGAAGCAGGGAGTGAAGAGGGAATCCCGGGGGTTCTGAGGAGGAAGGAGGAAGATTTTTAACTTCCTTCTACCTCGTTCAGACCCCCCAACACTGTAACCATGTCCCCCTGTAATATTTATGTGTATACATATATATATACATATGTGTAAGTGTGTGTGTGTGTGTGTGTGTGTGTGTGTATATATATATATATATATATATATATATATATATATATATATATATAATGTGTGTGTGTGTGTATATATATATATATATATATATATATATATATATATATATATATATATATATATATATATATATATTATGTAGGGGGACTCGTTATTCGTTATATCACCGCTCAATAAACTGACATCTCGGTGTTTCTGTGAATTTCTGGTACTGTAATCTCGTAGAGTCTCTCGAGATTCCAGTATCAGGGGCCGTTCTCCAGTGTTAGAAGCGTTGGAAGATCACTTCACTCCTCCGAGGGTGAAGCGATCTTCTCGGCTTGATAAAACGGCACACAGAGGAGAAAAATCTTCACTGTGATAGCCGGAGAACGAAGCAGTGAATAGAATTCACTGCTTCATAAACGCACACCAAAATCTGTTACAGTAGTAAACTTATTTTATCCCCTGAGAAATCCTCGAGTGCCTCTCAATGCAAGGATGACCTCGGCCGAGCCCGCTAGGACGCAGCCAATCACTGCCACCAATCACAGGCACTGAGACGCTAAGAGCTCTGCACCTGTGGACCGGGAAATGACTCAGTGTCTGTTATTGGCAATGCACGCTGTCAGATTCCCAACGGGCTTTGGAACACGCCCAGCTTATCAGTGAGAGGAGCTTGGGGATTAGAGAATATATACATATATATATATATATATATATATATATATATATATATATATATATATATATATAATATAATTTTAAAACAAGCTCATCCTTACCCTGGGCGGAGCTTGGGGGCCACAAAAGTGATAAAAGCAAATTGCAAGTGGGGGCCATATAAAACCGGACCATGAGCCGCAACTGGCCTGCGGGCTGGACTTTGGACATGACTGACATAGTTTAAGGTAAGTCTAAAAAAAATTGTATAATGTATGGCCAGCTATAGTGTCATGACACTGCTGAATTTTCTCCAGCGAGGAATCTGGTGGCACAGGAATTTGTAATAGTGAATAAGCTGAGTTACCAACCAGGGTGTCCTGTTTATTTTTTTATTTATTACAAGTACATATATAGCTCCATCAATTTATGCATATATTGTACATCAACATCAGTCCCTGCCCTCAAGAAGCTGACAATCTAAAGTCCCTAACTCACATTCATACACACACACTTGAACCTTAAAAATAAATGGGAGAAAATGTCACTGTGTCTTATGGAGCGAAAACTGACTAGATCACCCCCCCCCCCCCTGTCGCCGCCCCCTGTGAGGCGCATCCTGGCAGGGGCATACCAAGGGGGAGCGGGGAGAGGTAGTCCGCCCCTGGGGGCCAAAACATGGGGGGGGGGTGGTATCACCCAGGTCAGATGACACCCGCCAGAGGTAACACCAGCCTGAGAGCCTTGGCTGTTTTTGTTTTTTCAGCCGGAACATCCCCAGGGCCGTTGCCTGGTACAGTCTCACTTCCTGTTCCTCCCACCGGCAGCTGCTGCTGCAAACTATGTCCCCAGCCCTCTGGACCTTTCTAGCTGCCACCCGCCCGGGTGTATCTGAGGCTGAGAGACAGCCAGCCAGGCAGGGGGGGCTGTGGATTGTAATGGCAGTGTCGTCTGCTGCCTGAGGTAAGCTGGTGATAAGGGAGTGGGAGGTGTGGTCTGGAATGGTATCCACTGCCCAGTCACCTAAGCTGTTGTAATAGAAGAGGCTGAACGGGTGTTTGTGTCTGCCCTGCCATCCTGAGCTGATCTGGGAAGGGGGAGGGGGGGTTGCTGTGTCCACCACCCAGGTATAGTGTAGCTGAGCTGATTTGATAGGGTGGGGTACTATTGCTGTGTGTCCACCACCCAACTATAGTAGTAGTATAATTATTAAATATTTTAGTACACCATTTGGTTTAGATTTTTTTTTTCTTGTTTTGCTTCTCTAAAACCTAGGTGCGTCTTATTGTTGAGTGCGTCTTATGGAGCAAAAAATACAGTAGTTAACCTATCAGTGTGTATTTGGAGTGTGGACGGAAACTGGAGTACCCAGAGGAATCTAACTCGGACACGGGGAGAATATACAAACTCTGTGCAGATAGTTTAGCAGAAGCGTGTGGATCAAAAAGCTGGTTGGGCATAATTACAAATATTTTGTCTGTTAAACAATATAGAGCTGTCTGGAGAGAGTTCTGCTTTGACTCTGCAATAAATTGGTATTTAAGGAGATGATTATTGTAGATGTTGAGAGCAGAAATGTAACTTGCCGCATTCACTGCGGGACCTCATTGCTGGAAAAGAGATACAACAATGCCTCTTGTAAAACAATAAGCCTATGAAAAAAAATGGCTAACCTCCCGCATGCAGATAAGTTTGGCTGGGTTCCTGCTCAACCTGTCTCCATGGTAACCTCCCAGCTTGCGCTGTCAGTCAAACGCAGCCTCCCCATGAATCAATACAGGGAGCTAATCTGATTACTTACTGGTATCTCTGCAGACTACACGCTCCACTAGAACACTGGAAACAGCAGCCTGTGGGCAGGGGATTGCTGTTTTTTAATTGCAGTGTCACCTGTATCACCTTGACTATGTTACAGTGCATCTGGAAAATATTCACAGCGCTTCACTTTTTACACATTTTGTTTTGTTACAGCCTTATTTCAATATTGATTAAATTCATTATTTTCCTCAAAATTCTACAAACAATACCCCATAATGACAACGTATTCACAGCCTTTGCTCAATACTTTGTTGAAGCACCTTTGGCACCAATTTCAGCTTCAAGTGTTTTTGAATATGATGCTATAAGCTTTGCACACCTATTTTTGAGCAGTTTATCCCATTCTTCTTTGCAGGACCTCTCAGGTTGTTTGGGGAGTGTCGGTGCACAGCCATTTTCAGATCTCTCCAGAGATGTTCAATCGGGTTCAAGTCTGGGCTCTGGCTGGGCCACTCAAGGACATTCACAGAGTTGTCCCTTAGCTACTCCTTTGTTTTCTTGGCTGTGTGCTTGAGGGCCGTTGTCCTGTAGGAAGATGAACCTTCACCCCAGCCTGAGGATCCAGAGCACTCTGAAACAGGTTTTCATCAAGGATGTCTCTGTAAATTGCCGAATTCATCTTTCCCTTGATCCTGACTAGTCTCCCAGTTCCTGCCGCTGAAAAACATACCCACAGCATGATGTTGCCACCACCATGCTTGACTGTAGGGATGGTATTTGCTAGGTGATGAGCGGTGCCCAGTTTCCTCCAGACATGACGCTTGCCATTCAGGCCAAAGAGTTCAATCATTGTTTCTTCAGACCAGAGAAGTTTGTTTCTCATGGTCTGAGAGTCCTTCTGGTCCTTTTGGTAAACTCCAGGCAGGCTGTCATGTGCCTTTTTACTGAGGAGTGGCTTCCGTCTGGTCATTCTACCATACAGGCCTGATTGGTGGAGTGCTTCAGAGATGGTTGTTCTCCTGGAAGGTTCTCCTCTCTCCACAGAGAAACACTGGAGTCCTGTCAGAGTGACCATCAGGTTCTTGGTCACCTCTTTGACTAACGCCTTTCTCCCCTGATCACTCAGTTTGGCCAGTTGGCCCACTCTAGGAAGAGTCCTGGTGGTTCCAAACTTCTTATATGATTTAGGCCACTGTGCTCATTGGGACTCTTTGCTGCAGAAATATTTCTGTACCCTTCCCCAGATTTGTGCCTCGATCCAATCCTGTCTCGGAGGTCTACAGACAATTCCTTGGACTTCATGGCTTGGTTTGTGCTCTGACATGCACTGTTAACTGTTGGACCTTGTATAGACAGGTGTGTTCCTTTCCAAATCATGTCCAATCAATTGAATTTACCACATGTGGGCTCCAATCAAAATATAAAAACATCTCAAAGATGATCAGTGGAAACAGAATGCATCTGAGCTCAATTTTGAGTGTCATGGCAGGGGCAGTGTTTTTTTGTGTTTTTAATCAACTTTATTGCTATTACAAGGGATGAACAACATCCATTGTGATAGCATGGGCAGAGACAGGTGCTCTTGTGAGAGATCAGGGATCGGTTTGATCAGATGCTTGTGAAGCAAACCCCTGAGGGAGCTGCTTTTGTTTGTTCAGTCCGTTACTCTGCCTTTCAACCCTAATGAACTGTCCCAGCCCCTCTGGCACACCTAGCAATGTGATTAATGGAATAACTCAACAGGAATACACAACACAGTTCAGTTCTTGTAATTTACTTGAAAAAAGTAAAGTTCAAAAAAGTTATAAATTGATTTGCATTTTAATGAGTGAAATAAGTATTTGATCCCCTATAAATCAGCAAGATTTCTGGCTACCGAGTGTCTTCTATACAGGTAAAGCTGAGATTAGGAGCACACTCTCTTAAAGGGAGTGCTCCTAATCTCAGCTTGTTACCTGTATAAAAAGGCACCTGTCCAGAAGCAATCAATATGTCAATCAGATTCCAATCTCTCCACCATGGCCAAGACCAAAGAGCTGTCCAAGGATGTCGGGGACAAGATTGTAGACCTACACAAGGCTGGAATGCAGGGGTCAAGTCCTGAGGAAAAAAGTGTGGGAACTCCCACCCAAGATCCACTCCCCCACAAAAAAAAAAAAAAAAATTATACGCTCATATGCATAATTACTAAACCGCAAGTTCTTTCTAAATCCTGAGACAACTCGCGGAAAACCTCCGCAATGTCTCCTGGGAACAATGACAAAAGCTCCCAGGAGACATCGCGGCATCAAAGAAGTGACGGAATATCCACACACTACCGATGAATCCATATACAGGAAGCGGGCAGGTTCGCCTGCCCCTGACAGTGACTTGAGCTGGGCATTGCCACTTAGTGAAGAATTGCCTCGGGCGGCTCGGCTGCTCTAGTCCTGCAAAGGGAACTGCGTTCCTGCTGTGAAAAAAGTGCAGGAACTCCGTTCTTATGCGTTCCCGCAGGACTTGAGCCCTGCTGGAATGGGCTTCAAGACCATCGCCAATCAGCTTGGCGAGAGGGTGACAGTTGGTGCAATTATTCGGAAATGGAAGAAACACAAAATAACTGTCAATCTCCCTCAGTCTGGGGCTCCATGCAATATCTCACCTTGTGGCGTTTCAATGATCATGAGAACGGTGAGGAATCAGCCCAGAACTACACTGGAGAATCGTGTCAATGGTCTCAAGGAAGCTGAAACCATAGTCACCAAGAAAACAATTGGTAACGCACTATGCCGTGAAGGACTGTAATCCTACAGCACCCGCAAGGTCCCCCTGCTCAAGAAAGCACATGTACAGGCCCATTTGAAGTTTTCTAATGAACATCTGAATAATTCAGAGGAGAACTGGGTGAAAGTGTTGCGGTCAGATGAGACCAAAATCGAGCTCTTTGGCATCAACCCAACTCGCCGTGTTTGGAGGAGGAATGCTGCCTATGACCCCAAGAACACAATCCCCACCGTCCAACATGAAGGTGGAAACATTATGTTTTGGGGTGTTTTTTGGCTAAGGGGACAGGGCAACTTCACTGCATCAAATGGAAGATGGACAGGGCCATGTACCATCAAATCTTGGGTGAGATTCTCCTTCCCTCAGCCGGGGTATTGAAAATGAGTCGTGGATGGGTATTCCAGCATGACAATGACCCAAAACACACAGCCAAGGCAACAAAGGAGTGGTTCAAGAAGAAGCACATTAAGGTCCTGGAGTGGCCTAGCTAGTCCCCGAACCTTAATCCCATAGAAAATATGTGGAGGGGAGCTGAAGGTTCACGTTGGCAAACGCCAGCCTCAAAATCTTAAAGGGGTCGTAAAGGTTTGTTTTTTATTTTCTAAATAGGTTCCTTTAACCACTTAAAACCCAGACCTTTATGCAGGATAAGGACCTTTCCCCTTTTTGCGATTCGGCACTGCATTGCTTTAACTGACAATTGCGCGTCGTGCAAAGTGGCTCCCAAACAAAATTGGCGTCCTTTTTTTTTCCACAAATAGAGCTTTCTTTTGGTGGTATTTGATCACCTCTGCGTTATTTATTTTTTACGCTATCAACAAAAATAGAGCGACAATTTTAAAAAAATGCAATATTTTTTACTTTTTGCTATAATAAATATCCCCCAAAAATATATAAAACCTTTTTTACCCCTCAGTTTAGGCCGATACGTATTCTTCTTCCTATTTTTTGTAAAAAAAAAATCGCAATAAGCGTTTATCGATTGGTTTGCGCAACATTTATAGCGTTTACAAAATAGGGGATAGTTTTATTGTTTTCTTATTAATATTTTTTTATTTTTTTTTTTACTACTAATGGTGGTGATCAGCGATTTTTTTTTTTTTTCCGTGACTGCGACATTATGGGCGGACACATTGGACATATTTGACACATTTTTGGGACCATTGTCATTTTCACAGCGAAAAATGCTATAAAAATGCACTTATTACTGTGAAAATTACAATTGCAGTTTATGAGTTAACCACTAGGGGGCGCTGTAGGAGTTAAGTGTGACCTCATATGTGTTTCTAACTGTAGGGGGGCAGGGCTGGACGTGTGACGTCACTGATCGCCTTTCCCTATATCAGGGAACAGACGATCAGTGACATTGCCACTGTGAAGAACGGGGAAGGTGTGTTTACACACGCCTCGCCCCGTTCTTCAGCTCTGGTGACCGATCGCGGGACACCGGCGGCGATCGGGTCCACGGGTCCCGCGGGCGTGGTCACGGAGCTTCGGGTCGCGAGCGCTCCCGACACCATGGCTGGGCTTAAAGGGCCACGTACAGGTAAGTGATTGGGCCCAGCCGTGCCATTCTGCTGATGTATATCGGCCTGAAGGGGTCCTTAAGTGGTTAAGCTAGTGCATTGTTGGTTCACTTACCTTTTCCTTCGATTTCCCTTCTAAATGTTTTTTTTCTTTGTCTGAATTTCTCACTTCCTGTTTCTCCTCAGTAAGCTTGCCCCCCATCATCCGAGCTGTTCTGGCTGGGGGTTAGTCGGCCAGAACAGCTTACTGAGGAGGAACAGGAAGTGAGAAATTCAGACAAAGCAAAACAACGTTTAGAAGGAAATCGAAGGGAAAGGTAAGTGAACCAACAATACCAACTTTGCAAAGTTGTGGAGAAAGCCTCTTGAGGGGGGAGGGGGCGAGCAGGAGGGTCAGGACGCTCTCTACTTTGCAGATAGAGAAAGGAGCTGTGTGTTAGTGGGCGTCCTGACACTCCTGCTTGCCCCCTCCTCCTTCAAGAGGCTTTCTCCACACCAGGGAGAAATAGTCACATTATGGTGTTTAGTTACAGACAGAAGAACAGGAAGTGAGGATTTCTCAGAAGAAATGAGTACATTTAAAAGCAAAATCAAAGGATGAGGTAAGTGAAGGAGGACTGCGCTAAGGTAAAGGAAGCTAATTAGGGGAAAAAAATGTTTACCTTTACAACACCTTTAAAATTATAGACTGATAATTTTTTTGTCAGTGGGCAAATATACAAAATCAGCAGGGGTTCATATACCTTTTTCCCTTTCTGTATTTCTGTTAAACATTTTTCCTAAATGGAAAAAAAAAACTGCTGTAACCACTTGACCACTGGGCACTTAAACCCCCTTTCTAACCAGACCAATTTTCAGCTTTCGGTGATCTCACATTTTGAATGAAAATTACTCAGTCATACAACACTGTACCCATATGAAATTTTTGTCCTTTTTTCACACAAATAGAGCTTTCTTTTGGTGGTATTTAATCACCTTTTGTTTTTTTAATTTTTTTGCGCCATAAAAGAAAAAAGACTGAAAATTCTGTAAAAAAAAAAAAAGTTCTTTGTTTCTGTAAAATTTAGCAAATTAGTAATTTTTCTTCATAAATTTTGGCCAAAATTTATACTGCTACATATCTTTTGTAAAAATAAGTACAAATCGGTGTATATTATTTGATCTTTCTGAAAGTTAGGCCCCGTACACAGGGTCGGACAAAAGCGATGAGAATGGACCGAGGTTCAGCTTCATCGGTCCAAACCGACCGTGGGTATAGCCCATCGGTCTGTTTTCCTTCTGTCCAAAATTTTAAAACATGCTTCAAAACCGAACCGATGGACCGATGCCCGATCGGTCCAAACCGATGGTTAGTACACAAAAGCATTGGTTCAAAACTTGCGCATGCTCAGAATCAAGTTGACGCATGCTTGGAAGCATTGAACTTCATTTTATTCAGCACGTCGTGTGTTTGACATCACCGCGTTCTGACCCGATCGGTTTTTGGAACGATGGTGTGTACGCACATCAGACCATCAGGCCACTTCAGCGGTTTGGAACGACTGTGTGTACAAGGCCTTAGAGTCCACAAGCTATGGCGCCAATATCTAAAAACTGATCACACCTGAAGTGCTGACGGCCTATCTCATTTCTTGAGACCCTAACATGCCAGAAGAAAGAAATACCCCCAAATGACCCCTTTTTGGAAAGAAGACATTCCAAGATATTTAGAAAGAGGCATGGTGAGTTTTTTGAAGTTGTAATTTTTCCCACAATTCTTTGCAAAAAATCGTGATTTTCTTTCTTTATTTTTTTTTCACAAAATTGTCATATTAACAGGTTATTTCTCACACACAGCATATGCATACCACAAATTACACCCCAAAACACATTCTGCTATTACTCCCGAGTATGGCGATACCACATGTTTGTCTGGAGCACCCAGGCCAATTCTGACATTTCTCTCCTACATGTAAAAATCATCATTTATTTGCTAAAACATTACATAGAACCCCAAAACATTATATATGGTTTTTTTTTAGCAAAGACCCTAGAGAATACAATGGCGGTCGTTGCAACTTTTTATCTAGCATGGTATTTGCGCAGCAATTTTTTGAACGCGTTGTTTTTGGAAAAAAACAAAACGGTAAAGTTAGCCCAATGTTTTTGCATAACGTGAAAGATGAAGTTACGCAGAGTAAATAGATACCTAACATATCACCCTTCAAAATTGCACACACTCATGGAATGGTGCCAAACTTCGCTACTTAAAAATCCCCATAGGCGACACTTTATTTTTTTTTTACTGGTTACATGTCTTGAGTTACAGAGGAGGTCAAGGGCCAAAATTATTGCTCTTGCTCTAACATTCGTACCGAGGCCTCACATGTGTGGTTTGAACACTGTTTTCATATGTGGGCGGGACTTGCGTATACGTTTGCTTCTACATGCAAACACACGGAGACATGGGCGCTTTTAAAAAAAAATAAAAAATGTTATTCACTTTACTTTATTTTAGTTTGACACTTCCCCAAAAAAACATTTTTTGATCACTTTTATTCCTATTACAAGGAATGTTAATACCCCTTGTAATAGGAATATGGCATGACAGGTCCTCTTTACAGTAAGATATGGGGTCAATAAGACCCCACATCTCACCTCTAGACTGGGAAGTCTGAAATAAAAAAAATAAAAAACTACCCTGGCTTCGATCGTATCGGTGAGTCGTTAGAAGCACTGGCGGGAGGGGGTGGAAGTCCCCTCTCGCCTCCTGTAAGAACGATCAAGCTGCGGAACAGCCACTATGATGATTTTTATGGTGTAGGGAATCACCGTCTGAAAAAGCTGATATCTGAATGATGCCTGTAGCTGCAGGCATCATTTAGCTAACCCCGCAGAAAATCAGGGACGTCTTATGACAGCCGGCAGGCGGGAAGTGATTAAAACACATTTTTTTCTTTTTAACACAAAGTTGTCCATTTATACAATATTTCTAACACATAGCATGTACATACCAAAAATGACACCTCAAAATAGATTCTCCTACTCCTTCTGAGTACAGGGATACTACATGTGTGAGACTTCCACAGCCTGGCCACATACAGAGGCCGAGCATGACTAAGCATGGCTGGGTATGGTTGGGTGTCGCAATGTATGGCTGGGTGTCGTAGAGTATGGCAGGGATGGCTGAGCATGGATGGATGGATCTCTTCCCCCTCCCCTACTGTACAAGTGATTGCTTCGTCATTTGACAGAGCGATCACGTGGTAAACGCCCGCTATCAGTGGCCATTTACCGTGATCCGAGATGCGGTCACGGACACCCCCATGTGCGCGCCCCTCTGTGGGAGGACGTCAATGTACGCCCTCCTGGCGTTATCGAGCCGCCCTGTAGCCGTCATTCGGCTATAGGGCGGTCGGCAAGTGGTTAAGTATGAGCTGGAGTTTAGTTTTAATGTATTGGTGTATTTAAATGTGCTAATCCATCTAATACTCCGCTCAGTGGTGCAGTGAGTAGCACTTTCGCCTAGCAGCTAAAGGTTCGCTGGTTCGAATCCCAACCATGACACCATCTGCCTGGAGTTTGCATGTTCTCCCTGTGTCTGCGTTGGTTTCCTCCGGGTACTCCGGTTTCCTCCCACACTCCAAAGACATGCTGGTAGGTAAATTGGATCTCATCCAAATTGGCCCAGTATATATATGTATATATGTGTGTATGACTGTGTGTCCCTAGTGTGTCATGATCCTACGGGGTAAAAATGACCGCACCAGCCAAGCAGATACTGGCTGGAAAAAGCGCCCAGAGGCGATTCAGTTCGCATGCGTTGCGCTATACAAGTCATTCATTCATTCATTCAACTTCAAGTACCAAATGTTTTCTGGCAGGATGCTATACAGGTCCAGGGAAGTGGTGATCCTGCCCATGGCCCCCGGTTCCTGAAGGTCATAAGACAATGCCCACGGTGAGGGGTGAAGATTGGGTCTTCTGTTTTCTTAGCAGAACCCTGCGGCGTGGAAGGTAAGTGGAAGTACCTGCGGAACTTGGTTCGACAGGAGGTCTTCCATGGGAGCTATTGTGTCTGGCCTTCTATGCATATAGTGCCTGTGTAGATACCATTATGCCTGAAATTAGGCAGGATGGCTGTGTTCACACTAGAGGGTGCTGGTTTCCTCCTCAAGTTCTGGGTTTTTTCTATACCAAAAAGGGCTGGTCCCTTTAGTATGCTGCGGTTTGTGTGTTGCTTACCATCCGGTGTAAGGTGCATCATGCAGCGATACCCTGCAGTGTTCCGAGCACTCCGTCCCCCTCTCCTCTGGCTACAGAGGTGCCACCCTTCTCCCGGCGGTCGTGGCGTTCACGCGCTATCCCAGAAATACACTTCTCGACGAGGGAAGGGGGCGGGCAGCGTGCCGACGTTCCCCGCCTCATCTGCGCAGGCGCAGAGCGGCCTTGGCTATATATATGAGCAGTTGTGATCACACAGGCTGCCAGTGGGAAACAGGAGCACTGAGGAGCAAGTTAAAGCATACAAGTTTTTTTCCTAGCTTAAAGCCGAACTTACTTGAGGTGACAGAAGGTTTATACAAGCACCCCTAAGACACATTCGCTCAGCATTTGCTCAGCATTGTCCTGACTTGGTTATACCGGCATCCTGCTGGTCTATAATCTCGGCAAATGGAGTACCTCGGCTTTGTATTATGCCGTCTAAGGGGGCTGGTTCTAAAAATATTAAAGAGGCAAAGGGTTCCCCATCGGGTTCTTAGGATCTTGGCCAGGCTTCTGTGGTCCCGTCCTCCCCTGATATGTCAGAGATTGTTGCCCGTGGTGAGCCATCAGGGTTTCTGGGTGCTGCGGTTGCCCCTAACCCACCTGCTCCCGTCTATGTAACTGAGGAGGTATTTGCCTCCGCCCTAGGAGGGTTGGAGCAGAGATTGGCGGCATTGATCGCTTCTTCCCTACCAGAAAGAAAGCAGGCCAGGTCTCCTTCTCCTATGCTGGAGTCCCTGACAGCGGAACATTTTTCCCCGGAGGAAATTGAATTTCCATCAGGAGACCAAGCGGAAGGTCATTCTGAGGTTTCAGATTCTGAGGAATCTACCCTGGAGGAGCCCTTTTCGGCCTCCCAGACTAAAAGGCTATTAATCTAGTCCCTAGCGGATATGGTGCTTTCGGCTTTTAAGTTGCCCCTGGCAGAGCCGGCAGCTAACACAGTATCTTGAAAGCCCCACAGACTAGCTACTCCTTCCCAGTCCACCCTCTGTTAGAGGGCCTTATATATCGGGATTGGGAGCATCCAGATAGAATCTTTGTAACCCCTAAAAGATTTTCAATTCGCTATCCGATGGAAGAAAAGTTCACAAAAAAGTGGACTATTCCTGCGGTAGATGCTGCCATCTCCTGTGTTAACAAAACCCTGACATGTCCGGTAGACAATATACAGATGTTTAAGGATCCTACGGATAAGAGATTGGAAACGTTACTAAAAAATTCCTTTGCTACGGCGGGGGCGGTGGTGCAGCCTGCAATTGCATCTATAGGCATCTGCCAAGCTTTAAAGGACCAAACGAAGCAGGTCCTGAAGGATATCCCTGCTCAACAGGCTCACGAGTTAGCCGACCTGCCTAGAGCTTTATGCTTTGCGGTGGATGCCATCAAGGATTCTCTCCATCAGGCTTCCCGACTTTCGCTTCTTTTGGTGCATATGCGGAGACTCTTGTGGTTAAAGAACTGGTCTGCCGACACACCTCTTTTAAACGGCCAGCCTCTCCGGTTCCGGAAACCTTTGCCTCTAGGCAGTATCGACGGCCTCCCGGTCGGTCAGGTATGGGGGGAAAGGCACAGGGTCAAGCCCAGGGTAACAAAAGACCCTTAAACCGTAAGCCTGTCATGCCAGCCCCTAATTCAGCTTAATGAAGAGATGCCCCCACTCACTCGGGTGGGGGGGGAGACTTCAGTTTTTCTCAGGGATTTGGGAGGAGAGGGTCCTCTCCACGGTCTCTCTGGGTTACAGGCTGGAGTTACGAGAGTTCCCTCCTCCTCGTTTTCTCACATCAAGTGTGCCAAAGGATCCTGAAAAAAGTTCTCTCATTTTGGCCTTAGATCGCCTCTTGGCTCAGGGCCCATCATCAGGTCTCCATGGCTCAAGTCTGTAGGGCGGCGACTTGGTCATCAGTTCACACATTCACAATTGGATATTAAGAGGCATGAGGATATTGCCTTTGGGCGCAGGCTGCAGTATAGGTCCTCACGTCTGATGGCACACGTTTTTTTATTCTTGATGTCTCCCTCACCTCATTTGGCATTGCTTTAGGACATCCCACATAGTGATTACTATGCTGCTCTGTGTCCCGTGATGTATGATAAAGAAAATAGGATTTTTATAACAGCTTGGGGGGGGGGGGGGGGGGAGTGGTGTAGTTATTGGGTAATTTTTGTTGTATGAGGCAGTGAAAAGCTTTGGAATGCAGAGACAATATTTAAAGGGCCCTTTTGTAGTCTGTGTTGTGGAGCTATATGTGTGAAAATGTTTATTATGAATTGAACATGCTAGCTATGTGCCACATGTATTGTCATGCTCATGTAGAGTTTGAAAAAAAAAAAGCATATTTATGTCATATATATTGGATTGGTCAAGTAGTTTCTGTGAATCTCCTTTTTTAAGAACGGATTGATATGTGGCAAGTACCTTGAGTGTGTTTTATGTGGTATTTCAAAAGTTTTCGTGAAGAGGGTAGAGATTCAGTTTGAGTTGCACACTATAAATGTTTTACTTTTATGTATATAGTTCTAATGTATTCTGCTGTGCAGTATAGAGAATATTGCATCAGTTTTTTCAGCCAATGTGCTGTTCGTTCCTGCCCACATCCCCTTTCTCATACTGGCTGCACGGAGGAGAGTGGACGGACAGACACAGAGGGGTAGGGGTGGGAGGATTACCAAATCAATAAGCGTTTATTGATTTGGTTTGCGCAAAAGTTATAGCATCTACAAAATAGGGGATAGTTTTATGGCATTTTTATTATTCTTATTTTTTTTACTAGTAATGGTGGCGATCAGCGTTTTTAAAAAAAATAAAACATTTGTGACTGCGACATTATGGCAGACACATCGGACGCTTTTGACACTATTTTGGGACCATTGTCATTTTTACAGCGATCAGTGCTATAAAAATGCACTGATTATTGTGAAAATTATACTGGCAGGGAGGGGGTTAACCTGTAGGGGGCGCTAAAGGGGTTAAGTGTGACCTAATGTGTGATTCTTACTGTGTTGGGGTGTGGCTTGGCGTGTGATGTCACTGATTGTCGTTCCCTATGACAGGGAACAGACGATCAGTGACAGTCTCACGAGGAAGAACGGGAAAAGGTTTGTTTACACTTGCGCCTCCCCGTTTTTCAGCTCTGTGACCCGATCGTGCACAACCCACGGCTGGGATCTTAAAGAGTACGTACCTGTACGCCCTTGTGCCCAGCCGTGCCATTCTGTCGACGTATATGGTCGTGCGCCGGTCCTTAAGCGGTTAAACAAAATCTCTTTAAAACCGTGCTGATAATATTCTCCCCCACTCCTGCCCCCCTCCTCATGACGTTTTCCTCAAAATCAATCAATAATGAAACCATTATTCCCTCCCCTCACGCCAGTTTACTCCTAGACTCTGACCTGTCCTTTCAGCCCCAAATCTAGTTGTCAAAAGCCTGTAGACTTCACCTCTGTAACCTCTCTAAAATACGCCCCAACCACCAAGCTACTCATTCACTGTTATCTCTCGCCTTGACTATTGCAACTCTCTCCTTTTATAGGCCTACCTCTATATAGGCTATCCCCCCTTCAGTCTCTCATGAATGCTGCTGCCAGACTTATCTACCTTACCGCTCAGTGTCTGCCACCCCTCTCTCCCAATCCCTACACAGGTTTCTGATTGCCCAGCGATTTAAATTAAAAATACTAACCACAGCATACAAAGCCATTCGCAACTCTGGCCTCAGCTACATCACCAATCTTGTATCCAAATATCACCCAAACTGTCCTCTTCTCAATACCTGATCTCAAAGTGGAGTTCCACCTGTTTTTTAGTTTATAAAGTCGGCAGCTATAAAAAGCATAGCTGCTGACTTTTTTAATAAACAGAAACTCGCCTGTCCCACGGTCCAGCGATGCTGTCGTCCGGAGCCTCGCTCCTCTCCCCCTCTCCTCTGTCATAGCAACTATGGGCACCCGGCCGTGAAGCCGTAAGCTGCGATCTGCTATTGGCCAGCCAATCTTCTGGGACCTTTTTGTGTCCCAGAAGATCACTGGCAGGGGAGGGCCACCCAGGGCATGAGGAGGAGTCACCTAGGCAGCCAAAAAGAGGAAGGAGGAAGTGGGACAGGAAGTCGCACTAAAAATAGGGTACACCCCCCCCCCCCCCCCAAAAAAAATATATATAATTATATCAAATGTGGCATGTCAGGGGGCGAGGGGTGCTTAAAGCCGAAATTCCACTTTTGGGTGGAACTCTGCTTTAAACTCCCTTGTCTCCTCCTCCCATGCTCGTCTGCAGGACTTCTCCTGAGCCTCTCCCATCCTCTGGACCTCTCTACCTGAATCTGTCAAGCTATCCCCTACTCTGGCTGCCTTCAGGCGATCCCTGAAAAATCATCTGTTCAGGGAAACCTATCACGCCTCCAGCTAATCTTTTACCACTTCCATCAGCTCATTCCCCACATTTACAACCTTTTGTACAACCTGCCCAACCCTATTGGATTGTAAGCTCTTCTGAGCAGGGCCCTCTTAACCCTCTTGAATTTTATTGTACTGTAACTGTATTGTCTCCCTTATATATAGTAAAGCACTGCATAAACTGTTGGCGCTATATAAATCCTGTATAATAATATATGATGCATACTAGCACATTATAACTTTGCTTTGCAGGTTTAAAAACGAAAAAAAAATGGTGGTGTACTATTGCTTTAAACCAAACCACATCAAAATACAAATACATTGCATTGCACCTTGAAGTGGTTCTAAACCTTTAGGGCACTTTAACACTGAGGCGCCGGACCGTGTTAGCGTTAAAGCGCCGGCTAATTTTAGCTTGCGCTTTGCTGTTGTTTTAGCAGCGTTTCTTGGACGATAGCGGGAGGTGTTTTTACCCCCCTGCTAGCGTTCGAAAAAGGGTTAAAAGTGCCACTGCCGAAACGCTTTGCAGGCTCTTCGGCAGCACTGGCTATTGATTTTAATGGCAGGGGCGGTTTAGGAGCGATTCCATGGCACAGAGCAAGTAAGTATGAACCTGTTTGTTGTTAAACAGCTTGCTGACCGCCCTATAGCAGTTTTACTGCTACAGGGCGGCAGTTCTGTGCAGAATCACATGTGTATATATACACATGATCCTGCCCTTCCACCTGCAGGGGACGGGTGTGTCGCTTCTGCTGTGATATTTCACAGCAGAGGATGATCTGCAGGTGTTGGGCACTCTATGTCCTCTAGCACAGGCTACACAGAACAGAGATTTGCCTATGTAAACAAGGCAGATCGTCATTCTGACAGGGGGGAAGGGATAGATTCCGTTTCCAGGGACTGGACTCCATTACTTGTCCTAGTAAAAGCAGCACATACAGCACACCTAAACACTGGCTAGGCACACAGTTAACCCTTTAGTCGCCCTATATGTTTAGTAAGCAAAACGAC
Organism: Rana temporaria; assembly: GCF_905171775.1. Lineage (NCBI taxonomy): Eukaryota > Metazoa > Chordata > Amphibia > Anura > Ranidae > Rana > Rana temporaria. Next base: position 111,428,399 of record NC_053497.1, read on the forward strand.
AGCTGCGCTAAATTCAAAATCAATATAGAGATGCCACTATACATAAAGTGGAGTGCATATATTGATAGTATACATGAAATCAATAAAGGTATCCCCACGTGAATAAAGAAAAAAACAATAATAAGTGTAACGGTCATCACCGTTTACGATATTCCCATTTCATCGCCCCATGACAGCTTATCTGACACTCCACAATCTATCTAGCAGACGCGATCCATCCCATTTCCCAGAATGAACGAGACACGCACAGCTCTGTTCTCTGGTTTCAAAATGTATGAATGAACACTTTTAATGGTTCCTTAGCTTTCTTATATACAGTACAAATATGTTACAGTAATCAAAGGAACAAAGAAACTCTCCACCCCCAGTATCACACAGTGGGGGGCTTGAATACACCTTCTCTTAGACAATGACATTCAGTTGAGTTAATTATTAGACATCCCCCAGACGTCCTGTCTCCGCAACTAGAGGAGGTAATTACTACAGCTTGACAAGTCACATTCCACATACAAAACAGTGTCATTAGCATCACACAATGGAATGTCTAGGAGCAGACGCAATTAACACCTCAAAAGCGTGTGTCCCCCCATTGAATGAAAACACTCCATTTGGAGTCAGACTTTAACAACCTGTAATATTCCAAGATATCTTGCAAAACATGAATTATCAGTAATGTCCCATCTCATGTAATTTATAATTATCATTTCTCAGTCACCCTATGCCCAAAAGGGGCACAGGATGACTCTAGACCCAAGAGTCGTTGGTGACGCTGGCACAGGAGTACCCCCCATCCTTCAAAAGTCTCTGGGTGTCACGGGCCATTCCGTTACAATAAGTGTGATCATAAAGAATCCAATTGATAAACAGTACAAAAAATATTAAGCTCTATAGTCCATAGAATTGTGATCCCCAAAAGGTGATAATAAAATCACAGAATACGTTGAAGCAATAAATATCCAGTGCATGAGCACGTCCTCTGTGCGACGAAACGCTGGGCAGGCGACATTCTGACGTCACCGCGTTACCAACTGAACCCGGAAGACGGGCAGGCATATCGAGGAGCCGGCCGGCTCGATGTTTTTACATGCTTCTTAAAGCGGAGTTCCGGCCACAATTTTAAAAATAAAAACTTTTTAAATATGAAAACCCCTGTAAAACACAAGCTTAATGTATTCTACTACAGTTAGTCTGTAAACTAAGGTCTGTTTTGTTAGGTTGTTACAGCATTTAGACACTTTATAAAACAGAAATTGACTGGGGCCATCTTAAGTGTGGGCATCATGAAGCCAGACTGTATGACTTCCTGGATTTCAGCCTCGCACATGCTCAGTGCTGTACAAGCAGTGTAATGGTTTCAGATCAGGTTTCAATAGCAACGGGAGTGTCAGAGGAAGTTACCGCCCCTTATCTATGCAAACCTCTCCTCCCCTCCTCCCCTCCTCCTTCCAGGAACCAGTAAATATACAAAATAATTTGTTCCTGTGCAGATATATCTACATAACAAGATTATATATATATATATATATATATATATATATATCTTGTTATATATGTGGTGTGTATACATATACCAGACATGTGCACTGTCAATAAATTCATTTTGTTTAGTTCCGTTTCGCATTAGCCGTTATTTCGTATTTTGTGCCCGAAACTCAATTCAGATTCGTACGCTCATAATGGGCACAGCAGGAGTACAGCCACAGGAAGTCAGCACAGAACAGGGATGGTGGGAACCCTTCACGAGGGGTTCCCACCATCCCTGCACTGAGTTCCCGGGTCTGTACACCAGCTGTGCTCATTATGAGGGGTTCCCACCATCCCTGTGCTGAGTTCCCGGGTCTGTACACCAGGTGTGCTCATTATGAGGGGTTCCCACCATCCCTGTGCTGAGTTCCCGGGTCTGTACACCCGCTGTGCTCATTATGAGGGGTTCCCACCATCCCTGTGCTGTGCTGCATCAGCCCCGGCACCCCACATCGGCCCCGTCACCCCGCATCGGCCCCTGACACAACACCCTGCATCGGCCCCCGGCACCTCGCATCGACCCCCGGCACCCCGCATTGGCCCCCCGCATCGACTCAGGCACCCCGCATCGACTCAGGCACCCCGCATCGACTCAGGCACCCCGCATCGACTCAGGCACCCCGCATCGGCTCAGGCACCCCGCATCGGCTCAGGCACCCCGCATCGGCTCCGGCACCCCGCATCGGCCCCCGACACAGCACCACACATCATCCCCCCGCATCGGCTCCGGCACCCCGCATCGGCCCCTGACACAGCAACCCGCATCGGCCCTGGCACAGCACACTACATCGGCCCCGGCACCCTGCATCGGCCCCAGCACAGCACACTGCATCGGCCCCAGCACATCTCATTGCCCCCTGCCAAATTGCATCACATCGCACCAGCACATTGCATTGCCCCCCCACCAAATAACATTGCCCCCCCCAAATCGCATCGCCCCCCAACAAATTGCATAACATCGCACCAGCACACAGCATCGCCCACCACCAAATCGCATCGCCCCTCGCCAAGTCGCATCGCCCCAGCACATTGCATCAACCCAACACAGGGCATTGCCCCCCGCCAAATCGCATAGCCCCCATCGCATCAGCACATTGCAATGCCCCCCCACCAAATCACATCACCCCAGCACATTGCATCGTCCCTCGCCAAGTCGCACCGCCCCAGCACATTGCATCAACCCAACACAGGGCATTGCTCCCCGCCAAATCGCATAGCCCCCATCGCACCGGCACATTGCAATGCCCCCCCACTAAATCACATTGCCCCCACCAAATCGCATCACCCCAGCACATTGCATCGCCCCTCGCCAAGTCGCACCGCCCCAGCACATTGCATCAACCCAACACAGGGCATTGCCCCCCGCCAAATCGCATAGCCCCCATCGCACCAGCACATTGCAATGCCCCCCCACCAAATCACATTGCCCCCACCAAATCGCATCACCCCAGCACATTGCATCGCCCCTCGCCAAGTCGCACCGCCCCAGCACATTGCATCAACCCAACACAGGGCATTGCCCCCCGCCAAATCGCATAGCCCGCATCGCACCAGCACATTGCAATGCCCCCCCACCAAATTACATCACCCCAGCACATTGCATCGCCCCTCGCCAAGTCGCACCGCCCCAGCACATTGCATAAACCCAACACAGGGCATTGCCCCCCGCCAAATCGCATAGCCCCCATAGCACCAGCACATTGCAATACCCCCCCACCAAATCACCGCGCCCCCCACCAAATTGCATAACATCGCACCAGAACATAGCATCGCCTGCCATCACATCGCCCCAGCACATTGCATCACCACCCCACCAAATCGCATCACCCCAGCACATTGCATCGCCCCTCGCCAAGTCACATCGCTCCAGCACATTGCATCAACCCAACACAGGGCATTGCCCCCCGCCAAATCGCATAGCCCCCAGCACATTGCAACGCTCCCACCAAATCGCATCACCCCCAGCACATGGATGCGCTTAACGGGCACAGTGAAGCAGCGTTGGGCACAGTGGATGCGTTTGATGGGCACAGTTAGGCAGCGTTTGGCACAGTGGATGCGTTTGATGGGCACAGTTAGGCAGTGGATGCGTTTGATGGGCACAGTTAGGTAGCGTTTGGCACAGTGGATGCGTTTGATGGGCACAGTTAGGCAGTGGATGCGTTTGATGGGCACAGTTAGGTAGCGTTTGGCACAGTGGATGCGTTTGATGGGCACAGTTAGGCAGCGTTTGGCACAGTGGATGCGTTTGATGGGCACAGTTAGGCAGCGTTTGGCACAGTGGATGCGTTTGATGGGCACAGTTAGGCAGCGTTTGGCACAGTGGATGCGTTTGATGGGCACAGTTAGGCAGCGTTTGGCACAGTGGTTGCATTTGATGGCCCAAGTGAGACAGAGTTTCATGGCACAGTGAGGCAGCCGTTTCATAGCACAGTGGCTAGCTGGGTGCTTTCTCACACACACTACACCCCTCGTCGTCGTTCCCCCCCCCTCCCCCCCCTTCCGCCGAGTACATAACTATTGCGGTGGGCGGGGCTGTTAACCATGTCTCCGCCTCCGCCGGCCGCCCGCTCCGCTCTATCTCCCAACACTGTCCCCCGCCCCCCCCCCCCGCCGAGTACATAATTAGTGCTGCGGTGGGCGGGGATGTTAAAGATGTCTCCGCCTCCGCCCGCCCCGCTCCCTTCTGCTCTATCTGCCGACACTGACACTCGTCCCGCCCGCCGAATACATAATTAGTGCGGTGGGCGGGGCTGTAAACCATGTCTCAGCCTCCGCCCGCCCGCCCGCTCGAGTTTTATTTTTACTGCGGCTGAAGTCCCGCGATACTTCTGCCTCCTGGGCTCGATAACAAGCATCTCCCCAGGAGGCATAGCAGCGCTGAATCCGCCGCGGCGGGAGAAATAAACTTATCGGCAGAGCACAGTGAGTTTTTAAAAAAAAAAAAAAAAAAAACATGCCAAATCTATTTAAGGGGGCAGTATTAAAAGGGATGGTTCAAAGTTGTAAAATAGGGCGCTTTAATGTCATCTACATTGTAAGTGCAATTTTTTATACTTCATCAAACACACTTTGGATTTTACGCTATGCAAGTTCTCTTTTCTTGACATATCGGTTTATGTACTGGATTTACTGGATGTGAATATCTGCATTGAGGATAACCCTGGTGGAAAGCTGTGTGGAAATAACAACCTTTAAAGTGAGTATGATCTCCTAATCAGAGATCAATACTATCTGGTAAGAGACAGCTATTACCTTTGGTGGAGGTTTTTCTTTCTTCACATTTTCCGGATGTCAGCAGTTTTTACATTTGGATATTTATTGCTTCAACATCTTCTGTGATTTTATTATCACCTTTTGGGGATCACAATTCTATGGACTATAGATCTTAATATTTTTTGGACTGTTTATCAATTGTATTCTTTATGATCACACTTATTGTTTTTTTCTTTATTCACGTGGGGATAACTTTATTGATATATAATCAATTTCATGTATACTATCAATATATGCACTCCACTTTATGTACAGTGGCATCTCTATATTGATTTTGAATTTAGCGCAGCTGTCGTTTTGCTTACTTATCTGTTTTTGGTGTAATATAACACTGTTTAGTTGCTGCTGGTTATTTTTGAATGAGCGCAATATTTTTTCTTTTACTATATGTTTAACCTTTTTCCAGCCAGTGTCATTAGTACGGTGACGGTGCATATTTTTGTCACTGATCACTGTATTGGTGTCACTGGTTCCCGCAAAGTGTCAGTCTTAACTGTCCACCACAATATCGCAGCCCTGCTATAAGTCACTGATCACTGCCATTACTAGTAGAAAATAAAAATTCCATATATCCCATATTTTGTAGACAATATAATGTTCGCATAAACCAATCAATATACGCTTATTGGGATTTTTTTTGCCAAAACGTGTAGCAGAATACACGTTGGCCTAAATTTATGAAGAAATTTGTTTTTCTCAAATTTTTTTTATTGGATGTGTTTTATAGCAGAACGTAAAAAAATGTTTTTATTTATGTTCAAAATTGTCTGTTTTTTTTTGTTTATAGCGCAAAAAATAAAAAACTCAGAGGTAAACAAATACCACCAAAAGAAAGCTCTATTTGTGGGCATAAAATACATTATTGTTATTTGAGTACAGTGTCACGGGACCGCGCAATTGTCAGTTAAAGTAACGCAGATAATGGCCTGGTCATGAAGGAGGATAAATCTTCCAGAGGTCAAGTGGTTAAAAAAAAAAAATATCATTTACAATCACGTTAAACAAAAACACACCTAAGGAGAAAAATAAAACATATACTTACCTTAAAGCGATTGCCAATCTATATAGTGTGTGTCTGTATGTATGTATGTATGTATATATACAGTACAGACCAAAAGTTTGGACACACCTTCTTATTCAAAGAGTTTACTTTATTTTCATGACTATGAAAATTGTAGATTCACACTGAAGGCATCAAAACTAAATATAAAAATAAATAAAATATATTTCATATTCTAGGTTCTTCAAAATAGCCACCTTTTGCTTTGATTACTGCTTGGCACACTCTTGGCATTCTCTTGATGAGATTCAAGAGGTAGTCACCTGGTGTAGCACCCCATCACTCTCCTTTTTGGTCAAATAGCCCTTACACAGCCTGGAGGTGTGTTTGGGGTCATTGTCCTGTTGAAAAATAAATGATGGTCCAACTAAACGCAAACCAGATGGAATAGCATGCCGCTGCAAAATGCTGTGGTAGCCATGCTGGTTCAGTATAAATCCCCAACAGTGTCACCAGCAAAGCCCCCCCCCCCCCCCACACCATCACACCTCCTCCTCAATGCTTCACGGTGGGAATGTAGAGGCATGTAGAGTCCATCCGTTCACCTTTTCTGCGTCGCACAAAGACACGGGGGTTGGAACCAAAGATCTCAAGTTTGGACTCATCAGACCAAAGCACAGATTTCCACTGGTCTAATGTCCATTCCTTGTGTTCTTTAGCCCAAACAAGTCTCTTCTGCTTGTTGCCTTTCTTTAGCAGTGGTTTCCTAGCAGATATTCTACCATGAAGGCCTGATTCACACAGTCTCCTCTTACCAGTTCTAGAGATGTGTCTGCTGCAAATGGTGGCTACTTTGAAGAACCTAGAATATGAAATATATTTTCAGTTGTTTCACACTTTTTTGTTATGTATAATTCCACATGTGTTCATTCATAGTTTTGATGCCTTCAGTGTGAATCTACAATTTTCATAGTCATGAAAATAAAGAAAACTCTTTGAGAAGGTGTGTCCAAACCTTTGGTCTGTACTGTGTGTATGTATGTATATATGTGTGTGTATATATATATATATATATATATATATATATATATATATATATATATATAATGTATGTGTGTTTATGTATGTATATTACACCATGTCTACTGTACAACTAAATCAATGAAACGTATAATGGGGGTGCGTTGTCTCCTCTCTTCCTCGGCACAGTTTGATCCCAGATTGGGGTGTCTGGGGACGACGACAATGCCTCTTACTTTACGCTAAATGCGTAGTGTTTATACGGTCTACCTATGTCTGTCACTTTGCTAAGTCATACGCCTTCCAACCACTATTCTGTTTGATTTGTACTTTTCTATTTTGTTTTTGTGAAAAACTTAAATAAAAACATTAAAATAAAAAATTTGCTTGCCTTATAACCCAGATTCCCCCTGAGGTGCCTAGGCAAGGGTGACATGGCTCTTCCAGGCAGATCCTGGGAATTCTGAGGATTACAAGTTTCACAAGAAGATGCCACAGCACAGTTCAGGAGCGTCTTCTGGTGAGATCTAGTATTTTCCACGTTTCTAGGATCTTTATGTTAGGCATGTGATGTCACTCATGCCTAGGCGTCAAACATAAGGTGAACATAACTCTGTCCAGACAATGCCCCATGAATTACAATTTCTAGGTGCTAGTGAGGCAGACTGGGACCTGTGATTCTACAATATCCATAAAGAGTCTAGGTTGCTGCTTGTAGGTTATAGCATACTATCTGCTTCCTCTAGGTCAAAAAGGGTTAACATTTGCCTGAATATGTTTACACCTCTGGGCACAGGGAAGTCTTTTAAACAATCAGTTGACCGTTTGTTGCACTGGTAATTTAGTCTTTTTTTTTTCTCTCTCTGCAGAACATAAGACCGAGATCTATAGTGCACATGCTATTGCTGCAAAATTGTTTTAAAGCAGTGCTTGCTTCTCAGCTAGTCCCCTCATTTCATCCAAAAGAGGGTTTATGTGCTGCTAGGCAGCCTGTCCTGCCTTGATCTGATTCACAGAAAACTCCACTGGCCACTGGTGCATTGTGTTCAAGAGGGGATGGGCAGGGTCACAGAGCAGAAGGAGGGAAAGGAAAAAAAAAAAAAAAGCTTGGCTACCCCTCCTCGTATTCCCCTGACAATAAAGCGTTGCATGACATCACACACAGGGGGAGTGATTAGTGAGACTTTATGTGTAACATACATCACTTCCTAGCTGCCATAACACAACTGTTATAGAAAAAGGGCTGGCAGCCTCTTGGCTTATCACTGAGCCGTCTCTCTTTCTTTCTCTTTCTGTCTCAGCTGCAAGCTGCGTGGATGGTTTGTACGACTGCCTCTTTTAAAACTGTGACTGCATGAGCTTCTCTGATACATGGCTTTCCTGGCTAACAATGGACCGCATCAGCCACCTGCTAGAAGAATATATTCCAGGTATGAACATGTTGTGCAAAGGCAGAGGGCTACCCAGACTGTAACGTGCTGTTGATACATAAACAAGGCTGCATTGGGTGCTACAAGGCTACATACAGCAGTTTTGCTGGTTGTCGTTAGACTGACATCCCTGAACGGAAAAGGCTCAGACTTGAGCTACTCAATTCTTTCATTGTTCTAGACTTGGAAAGGAATTATATAAATGTAAAAGGTTGATGTAGACTGGTTTGCCAGAAGTCTCTCTAGAGGTGACCCCATCTTGGTAAACCGCGGTCACTCTTAAAACGACGCTAGAACAAGAACCATTGAAACAGTACTCAGCTTAAAAAAATATAAGCAAAAAAGTCTGTTTTTTAAATATATTATTATAATGCAGGAAGTAGATTTTCTGGCTGTTAGTCCCCCCCCCCCCCCCCCACACACTCTTTTCCCTAACAATCATTTTTGGATGTGATGTAAAGACTTGTATAAATGTACGAATTACGTACCACAAACCTCTACAAGGGCATTATTTTCTGGTCGGAGTCTGACCTATACATATAGGTGTTTCTTACTTTACAGCACCAATGTAATGGAGAAGTGGTGATGCTACTCAGCTGGTTTAATTTTTTGACTTGCTTAAGAAAGGTGATAGAATTTGGTTGCCATGGGCATTGAAACTGTTTTTTTAAACAAGCCCTTATTGTGTTCCACATGAGTTTATTTTTCTTGTCTCCTGAAACAATGCATTACAAATGTCTTTTACAATTGAAGTACTGAGGGTCTGTTTGTTTGTTTGGCTGTCTGTTATGATAAGTAGAGTAAATGGAGGTAAATGTGTATTCTACCAAATGTTGCCATGCCAAAATGTAATCATTTTCTGTAACACAGAATGCAGGGTGGTCTGGGAAACGACAAAGAAAATTAAACCTGACAATCACTGTTTGTGTTTCTTGTTGCACCACCTTGTTTTTTCAATACTTATTTTTAAAAAGTTTTTTTGGGTACTGGTGGAGAAACTCCATGCAGATAAATAATAGAACTGTGTCCCCCTTGTACCTGTGACCGCACAGGCGGGAGAAGTTTCAGCCGCTGTAATGAAAATGCATATATCTTGAAGAGTAACTCCACTTTTTGTGGAGAGAAAAAAACATTCTCCTCTGGGTGATCTATCTACAAGGATTTTAACAAACTTTGTTGCACATTGTTACCTTTTGTTATTCTGAAGAAATAGCTGTTTGTCTGTGTCCATGTGCAAAGTCAATCTGTATGGGAGTGGTTTTATAATTATCGATCAACACATTTTTTTTTTTTTTATTTGGTCATAATTTTTTTTACCCACAAGTGGAGTTACCCTTTATCTTCTGTAGTCATGATATGGACTTTGTTATTTGCTGGCATTTGGAATTGTAAAACCTTGTAAGGAGGGCACAGACAGTAGAGGCTGATTGGACATGTGGATTCTATCAAACTGCCACTGGCATTTGTATCAGTTTGCTGGCCATTAAAGTAATTCGTTTTTAACCTATATAGCAGGGCAGGGGAGGAAGCTGCATATTTTCAAGCCAGAAAACTCTTAAGACATACGTGTATATGGGAATCTTTAGGACATGGGCAGGAAAAGTGTTTAGGTATGGGTGATTTTTACAGTTGTGGAAAACTCAAAAAGCACAGTCACTTCCAACACTAATAGGTCTTCCAAGGTGAGGAGTAACAGATGTCAGTCAGATAAAATGGTGGTGTGAAAGTTATATATGGTCTCCCAGAACTAGGTGGATGCTGCTGAGGAAGGGGGTGCACCCCCAAAACTTGTTAGCTGTACCCCATGTTCTGTGCATGTCCATGCACTGTGTGTTTATGGCCTTTTGTCAGTTGTATTTTGTGAGTATCCACTTTTATACAAAAATGTCTTGGTATTAAATTATCTCTGGTAATGTACTAGGTGTGCGTGCCTTCCATTTCTGTTTTTCCTGTAGTTGTAGTAGACTGGCTGTGAATGAAAGTGTTTTTTGGTTGGACTGCCAGGCAGGTGTACAATCAGTAGGGACATTGTTTGGGATCATCTCAATGCCTGAGCCTGATTTAATTGATCACACACGTGTTTCCGGTTTTGACCTAGAATAGCTCCTCTATATATAAGGCCCCTTTCACACGGGCTTTCCGATCAGATCCGCCTGTCCGTTTTTCAGGCGGACCTGATCGGACACTCTATTCACCCCTATGAAGCGGCGGATGTCAGTGGTGACATGTCCGCTGATATTCGATCTGATCCTGTCTGTGAAATACAGATGGATGTAAACCCTATTTTCCTTCCGTCTAAAGCAGTGGTCCCCAACCTTTTTGGCACCGGGGACCAGCTGCGTGGAAGAAAAGTGTGCCAAGGCCTGATTGGGGATGGCATGCGGGAGGTAAGCGTTTTTTTTTGTGGGCAATTTGTCAGCGCATTATTTCTAGTATTAGATTGTAGTAATAAATGGTTCAACCCACCATAATGCAGAATCAGTGGGAGCTCTGAGTGTGTCACTTGCCATGTTGCCTGCCACCAGATGCGGAATGTCACTTGCCACGATGCCTGCCACCAGATGTGGTAAGGCCCCAACAGATGAAGGTAGCCCCCCTCCACAGATGAAGGTAGCCCCCCTCCACAGATGAAGGTAGCCCCCCCTCCACAGATGAAGGTAGCCCCCCCTCCACAGATGAAGGTAGCCCCCCCCTCCACAGATGAAGGTAGCCCCCCCTCCACAGATGAAGGTAGCCCCCCCTCCACAGATGAAGGTAGCCCCCCCTCCACAGATGAAGGTAGCCCCCCCTCCACAGATGAAGGTAGCCCCCCCTCCACAGATGAAGGTAGCCCCCCCTCCACAGATGAAGGTAGCCCCCCCTCCACAGATGAAGGTAGCCCCCCCTCCACAGATGAAGGTAGCCCCCCCTCCACAGATGAAGGTAGCCCCCCCTCCACAGATGAAGGTAGCCCCCCTCCACAGATGAAGGTAGCCCCCCTCCACAGATGAAGGTAGCCCCCCTCCACAGATGAAGGTAGCCCCCCTCCACAGATGAAGGTAGCCCCCCCCTCCACAGATGAAGGTAGCCCCCCCCTCCACAGATGAAGGTAGCCCCCCCCTCCACAGATGAAGGTACCCCCCCCCCCACAGATGAAGGTAGCCCCCCCCTCCACAGATGAAGGTAGCCCCCCCCTCCACAGATGAAGGTAGCCCCCCCCTCCACAGATGAAGGTAGCCCCCCCCCTCCACAGATGAAGGTAGCCCCCCCCCTCCACAGATGAAGGTAGCCCCCCCCCTCCACAGATGAAGGTAGCCCCCCCCCTCCACAGATGAAGGTAGCCCTCCCCTCCACAGATGAAGGTAGCCCCCCCTCCACAGATGAAGGTAGCCCCCCCCCTCCACAGATGAAGGTAGCCCCCCCCTCCACAGATGAAGGTAGCCCCCCCCCTCCACAGATGAAGGTAGCCCCCCTCCACAGATGAAGGTAGCCCCCCCTCCACAGATGAAGGTAGCCCCCCCTCCACAGATGAAGGTAGCCCCCCCCTCCACAGATGAAGGTAGCCCCCCCTCCACAGATGAAGGTAGCCCCCCCTCCACAGATGAAGGTAGCCCCCCCTCCACAGATGAAGGTAGCCCCCCCTCCACAGATGAGGGTAGCCCCCCCCTCCACAGATGAGGGTAGCCCCCCCCTCCACAGATGAGGGTAGCCCCCCCCCCTCCACAGATGAGGGTAGCCCCCCCCTCCACAGATGAGGGTAGCCCCCCCCTCCACAGATGAGGGTAGCCCCCCCCCTCCACAGATGAGGGTAGCCCCCCCCCTCCACAGATGAGGGTAGCCCCCCCCCTCCACAGATAAAAGGGTAGCCCCCCCTTCACAGATAAAAGGGTAGCCCCCCCCTTCACAGATAAAAGGGTAGCCCCCCCCTTCACAGATAAAAGGGTAGCCCCCCCCTTCACAGATAAAAGGGTAGCCCCCCCCCTTCACAGATAAAAGGGTAGCCCCCCCCCTTCACAGATAAAAGGGTAGCCCCCCCCCTTCACAGATAAAAGGGTAGCCCCCCCCCCTTCACAGATAAAAGGGTAGCCCCCCCCCCTTCACAGATAAAAGGGTAGCCCCCCCCTTCACAGATAAAAGGGTAGCCCCCCCCTTCACAGATAAAAGGGTAGCCCCCCCCTTCACAGATAAAAGGGTAGCCCCCCCCCTTCACAGATAAAAGGGTAGCCCCCCCCCCTTCACAGATAAAAGGGTAGCCCTCCCCTTCACAGATAAAAGGGTAGCCCCCCCCTTCACAGATAAAAGGGTAGCCCCCCCCTTCACAGATAAAAGGGTAGCCCCCCCCTTCACAGATAAAAGGGTAGCCCCCCCCTTCACAGATAAAAGGGTAGCCCCCCCCTTCACAGATAAAAGGGTAGCCCCCCCCTTCACAGATAAAAGGGTAGCCCCCCCCTTCACAGATAAAAGGGTAGCCCCCCCCTTCACAGATAAAAGGGTAGCCCCCCCCTTCACAGATGAAGGTAGTGCCCCCCACTGGGCCTTGCACACTCCATGAACACAGGTGACCCGCTTTCAGTCAGTCCCCGCCCACACTCACCCTGTCACTGGTAGTGTTGTCATACTCTGGGGGGCCCCCGGGCCTCTCCTCTGGAACTCAGTCATGATGGTGTGTGTTCGGTGATGAGGGCTGAGGATTAGCAGCAGGTAAGTATATGGAGCAGGGGTGTCAAACTGGTGGCCCTCCAGCTGTTCTGAAACTACAAGTCCCATCATGCCTCTGCCTGTGGGAGTCATGCTTGTAACTGTTAGCCTTGCAATGCCTCATGGGACTTGTAGTTTTGCAACAGCTGGAGGGCCGCCAGTTTGACACCCCTCAGATGGAGGGATCAGAGGGGAGGGGGCAGCTCCCTGCTCTCCCGGAAGAAGTGTGGACTCGTCTCCTCTCCGCTATATCCACCCCCAGCCCTGTTACCAAGGGACACCAGTGGCTTCCCTGTTACTGTGGGCTGTCCTGGAGGTGACGGTGTGCTGCACCTTCCCCTATGACAGAAGGGCGGGGCGAGCTCAGTGAGAAGGGGCCACGTTCATTCACATTGTACGGGGAGTGTCCGGGTGAGAAACAGAGGGAGGGGCCATGGTGCATAATAAACACCACACAGCGCTCAGCAATAGACAACATTGAATGGCTGTGTACAGGAGGTGAGAGAGAGCACGTGACCACACCGAGCAACAGAATGTGCGCTTCACTCTCACCTTCCGACATTGTTCATCCACTCCGAGGAACTTCACATCCTACAGCTGGCCGCCAGGCTCTCTCATGCCGCCCGACTGCAGAAGGGTCACGGCCGGTAGTGGGCTGCGGCCCGGGGGTTGACGACCCCTGGTCTAAAGGGTCTGATGGGATCAAAAAAAAAGGAACATGTGGTCCGTTTTCATCCGATCTCCCCATAGAGGAGAGCAGGGCTCTGAGAGGTCCATCTCGGCACAGTGAGCGGAGACAGACCTGTCATTCGCCTGCTCAGCGGAGATCAGCGGATTGATCCCCCGCAGAACGCCTGCCTGTGTGAAAGAGCCCAAAGGCAAAAGAATGAACATCTTTTCTGCATTCCCACATTCATCTGATAAGCAGGACCATATATTCCCTCATGTATGGCAAGCTGTGAGACATTGGGGTTGATTTACTAAAACTGGAGAGTGCAAAACCTGGTGCAGCTCTGCAAAGAAACCAATCAGCTTCCATTTTTTTTTTTTTTTTTGTCAAAGCTTAATTAAACAAGCTGACATAAAAAGCTGACAGCTGAGGTTACCATTCACAGCTGCACTCGATTTTACACTCCAGTTTAAATAAATTAACCCATTGTGGCCATCAAGTGATTTTGGGGCCACAATTACTAACATGCATAGTCAGGGATTTTTAAAATAATAATATTTCATCAGCTAAACTGTCCAAAGCTGGTTGGAGTACTTGAGAGCAGTCATAATGATGATATAATGACATAACAGTTTTAACTTCACAACTTTGCATTCTCATAAAATTTCATAAAAACTTGTGCAACACTTCCATGCTTACATCTGCAATGTTAATTGGCTGGTGTTTCCCACTAGAAGCTCCAACCAATCAGCACCTTTAACTGGGCAGTCATTCCAAGGCTAACATTTCCCAGATGTGTTGCTAGCCTTCCTATAGCAACCCATTAGTTGCCAACGTGGGCTGTGTTGTACAGGCCTAATCCAGCCTCATGAATCAATGAGAGCAAGCCAAGAACCTCCAAGCAGTGGTGGCATCTGAATTGCTCTGTGAAAACAGCTGATCGGTAAGAGCCTCTTTTTATATTTCCCTTATTTATATTGCGTTCACATATTATACAGCACGTTACAGAGTACAAAGAGCTGTTTACACCAGTCCCAGTTCTAAAGGAACACTCACTTTATCATCTACACTCTAAGTGGGGTTAATGTGGAAGGAATCCAATTCACTTTACACTATGTTTTTAGATTGTGGGAGGAAAACTAAAGCCCCCCAAGGTTCAAAGAGCAAACATATAACTCCATACAGATCTCAAGCTGCAGATATCGACCCAGAGCTATAAGATCGACACTATGAAGTTTCCACCTTTCAATGTGAAAAGTGGAAATCTCTGTAGAGTAAAATGTTCCCATGAAAAGTGGGGTTCGCCATTGTTGATCTTTGAAAAAAGCTAGTTGCCTGGCTGTTATGATGATCCTCTGACTTCAGTATTTTCTGAGTCAGGAACATTACAGTAGAGACAAAAAAACGACTTATCGGTATTAATGAGTATTGAGCCCAGAGAGTCAGCATGACATCCAGGTAGCTGTCACTCATAGAAAGAGAAGTCTGCAGTAGCAGCTTACATGTTTCTTTCAAGAAAACCTTCCTATAAATCTACTCCTAAGGATGCATTTTTGGTGAAATCTATTGAAATTGCAGCCACACGTCTTATACCATGCTTACTTGTATCTCATACCTTTTTTTAATTTGCAAAAATCATGTGCACATCTTTTTTGGTTATCACTTTCTTTAGCCCCTTTCTTCCTTGAAATGCCTTTATCTGATGAGAATAAACTCACTCCCATAATGCATTGAGGCTTTCTCTTTCCTGGCTGTCTTGAATCAAACTCTCACTTTAAAAGTACAGGGTTTTATATTGCTTAAGTGTAATGAATTCAGAAGCCTATTTGTCTCCTGACTTAGCACTTCAGACAGATTTTTTTTGTATTTCTTTGAGTATAAACCCTAGGCTGCATCACCAAAAGGAAACACGTGTCCAGCCAGATGTTGTAGATATAAAAACTCCCAGTGGATCTTTCAGGGCATGCTAGGAGCTCCTGTGTTCTGGGTTTCTTTGAATGTTTGTCAGAAATGGTTTGGCAGGGGGAGAGTTAAAACTTTTAACTTGCAAAGACACCTTCAGCCCTGAGAACTTGGATTGATCCACAACAAATACATTTTGTTAGATAGGCTGCCAGTGGTGTTAACCCCTTCCTGGCTGGGTAGTACTGCTGTTCCGCATTAAACAGACGCACAAAGAGACAACTTATATAAAGAGAAGACATGCATTCCAGCTTGTTAAAAGGACATTCTGGCTGATGCCATGTTGTTTTTAAACAATGCAAAAGTGCAGACATTAGCGATTTATACTGTAAACATTAGATTAATGTAACTTTCATCAGCTGCAATGGGAAGTTCATACAAGGCACCATTTTTTTATGGCTATCTGCAGCCTTGAACCCATCTTCGGCCGCCACTGCCAAATCTGCCTTTATATCACTTCTGCTGTCCAGCAGCTACTGGCTACTGACACAATGCTGTCTGTGAGAGTTCATTGACCAGCAAATACCAGGTGTGTATAGGGCTTTTTTTTTTACTGGTTAATAGTTGTAAAGCTAATATTAGTCAGAGGTAGATCTCTGAATGACTGGTAATCAGTTATGTGCCACTCTCAAGTTGCTTGCTGACCAGTGGCAGAAGAAACAGAAACCATGTATCTGCATGAACTTCCCCCTTTATTTGTTTGCATATAAATAAGTTCAAAGGGGAGATGAAAAAAAAAAGAGGTAAAATACAACAAATCTTTAATATCTGCAGGGGCAATTTGACCAATTATCTGTCTAGAAACACCCAAAATGCCTGCCTAGGCACTAATTGGGCATTCTGGATTTTGTGTTTTTTTTTTTTTTTTTTCTGTAGTTGGGGAGCTCTCGTTGCAGGTGCTGTTGTCTTGACATCAGTTATGTATGATTGAATTTTTTTTTTCTGAAGAGTGAGTACATGTGCAAATCATGGATTTTTGTACCTTTGCTGCCCTTTGATTATCAGAAAAATAAATATTCAATGGTTTTATTTTTTTTATTGAGGCTGAAGCTGAATACTCTTCCCCAAGAAGATTTCCCCAAGAACAGAGCTTTCCTTTCATTTGTTTCCAATTGTTTATAGACTGTGTATTGTGTCCTGCTGCTACAATATTCTATAAATTAAAGGCAACAAGTGAATCAGACCCTTCATATTGCCAAGGTAAGTTTCCAAAGCCAGGAACTCTCATGCACAGACAGCTCTCTGTAGGAGTCCCTAAAATACACTGGCAGGTTAATTGAGCCTATCATTATCTATCCAAAAGTGGGATATCACTTTTTTGTGGATGTAGTCTTTCAATGGGCAATGTCTGAGAATTAAACCGTTTGATTTGGTTGTGCTTCTCATTCTAGACCTTATGCTTACTTTGCTGACTAATCCATGTATACTGTGTGCACCCGAGCACCATTTAACTTTGCGGACTGTTACCTTTCTGACTGTTACCATGGCAACAACATCTCTTGTGTCGCGAGGAGGGAGCCTAGCATCGGATTAGTGTCTGCCGTCTATTGTGTTTCTGTGCTCTTTTGATATATGTGGATATGAGTGATTGAGCCTATAATAAAACAAATGTAAAATATTTAGATATGTTGAACCCCCTTAGGTGGGATGCATATTAAATTATTTTTTTTATATTCAAAGAGTGGATTTAAAGGGGTCAAGAAACGTCAGCTGCAAAGTGGATTATTAAGAATAAAGATTTGATTAACATTAAAAGGTTAGTCCGCCCCCATATTGGTGAGGGCCTTGGTCTGCACATCTGCTGTGGCCATTTTAGGAGGTTCCGGCCGTCCCTATTGTGTTTATATGTATTTTATATAATATGGAGACTTTATTGTGAAGAGTGGATACAACCCAAGGTAGACGTAATATTCAAAACTTGAAAATCAAATCAAAAGATTGTAAACCCATGTATATTTTTTAAATAACATGTCATAATTACCTGCTCTGTGCAATGGTTTTGCACAGAGCAACCTTGATCCTGGTTTTTGATACAACTGGTTGATTTGTGTCTTACGCAAGATACAATGTCTGGTACATAATCCGTCCAGGCAAGGAAAAAAAATGTTCACGTGGTATCCCCATACTCGGAATTACAACCCAAAACATATTCCGAGTACTCCATCTGAGTATGCCTATTGCTGTATGTGAGAAATATATTGGTAAATTGACAACTTTGTGTTAAAAAAAAATAATAATAATGATTATATTTTCATTCTGCATGTTCCAAAAACCTGTTGCAAAAAAAGTTAAGTCTTCAGACTCAAAGACTCACTATGCCTCTTAAAAAATAGCTTGGGGTGTTTGCTTTCTAAAATGTGGTCGATTTTATGGGTGTGTCCACTGTCCTGGTACTCCTGGGCCTCCAAAAATGTGATGGGAAATTAGATGTGTAATTTGTGCCCCTAGAACACCTAAAGGTACACTTTTGGATTGTAGGAACCTCTGTGTGGATAGGCTGTTAAAAAGTTTCACACATGTGGTATTGTCTTACTTGATATGAGTAGCAGAACGTGTTTTGGGGTGTAATTCTAAGTATACCTATGATGTATGTTAGAAATATCTTATTAATTGAGATCTTTGTGTAAAATCTATATATAATATAATCTTCATTGTACATCACAGGACACAGAGCCGGATATTATAATAACTACTTGGGTTATACGCTACCTATAGGTGAATCTACGCTGGTAGATCAATCAGAACAATCAAACAGGAAGTCCTCCCCTATATAACCCCTCCTAAACAGTGTCTGTAGGATGGTGGTCACTGATGTGATGCATGTGCTCTTGGAGCATACTTGAAGGTCTGGACGGTCCTATTTAGAATCATGGACTTCATTTGAATCCATTCGAAAGAGCTCTCAGCCAAAATGCATGGTACCCGAGCCTCATTCCTTGAGGTTTTGCCTTTAATGCAGCCTTATGGCGCTGAACCCTGCAGTGTTTGTTCTGAGCAAGGTGCTTTCCTACAGGGTGCTATACAGGTCCAGGGGAGTGGATCCCACATTAAGGGGGGACCCAGTCCCTGAACGTCTTTTGTGACAAAGCTTGCCGTGATGGGTGAAGATTGAACTCCTGTTATGTTCAAAGTCCTGCAGCAGGAATGGTAAGTCCGCATTTATTTGCAGTTTCTCTTCATAAAAAGATCTGACTGTCTAGTGTTCTCTTAGTAGTCCCCATGGGTTGATGTACTGGTAATACCTTAGGGACCCATTCTCCCTTATTTGATGCTTTTCCTCAGTTTCGGCTTCTGCCACATCTTTTGCGAAGAATCCGGGAGGAGGTAACACTGACATAGACATACACTGAACACATATTAGTGTTGGCCGAATTAGCCCAGGAGAGCTTGGTACACTGACATGGTGAGTCTTGCGGGGGTTGCTCCTTGGACACTCCCTGTCCAGCGGGACCCAATGGTTTTGAGTCCTATATCTCAGCACTGTTGAGTCCCTGGAAGCCAACTTCGGGGAACTTCAATTGCAGCACTTGAAAATATTTTTTTGCCTGGGGTGAAGCCAGGAAGTGGCACCCGCAGAAATGTCTCCGCCACCCCCCCCCCCCTAGAGTGGGAGATTTTCTTTTTTCTTTCTCCAATCGGTAGGTAAAAGATTGGTCTTAAGTACCGTTAAGGGTCAGAGTTTGTCCCTATTCATTTTTTCTTCCCCAGAGGCCGTTGTTTCTCACTCCTTGATTCATACAGTGTGTAATTTATATAGCACTCTGGTGTCCTTGGGACTTGAATTTGATCTGGACTATCCTTGCAGAGGCCACTTTTTGAACCAATTGGGAGATTCTGTTAGTCCCTTTATCTCGGAAAGTGACTTCTTTGGTTGCTGTCACTTCACTAAGTGGAGTGTCAGAGTTGGTGGCTCTTTCATGCAAGGAAGTTGTTCTTGATCTCGCATCATAAGGTGATGTTGCGTCGTCATTCATTTTTATTGCCCTTTAACAACTTCTACACCAAGGACGTTGTATGACGTCCTCGACTTTGTGCAGTGATATCTGAATGATGCTTGTAGCTACAGGCAGCATTCAGATATCATTGTTTGCAGCCGAACGTTCTTATAGGCATCGGGAGGGGACGTCCCCCCCTCCTGCCACCATATGATGCTTCTCCGTACTCTCCCGTGCCATCGGGGGCTCGGAGAACGAATCAACCGGCGCACAACGATAGAGATTTCCGGTGACCGGATGGTCATCTCTATAACCATCCGAGGCCCAGGCGCGACGTTGTAACGTCACGCTCGGGTTCCTGGAAGTAAACAAAGCCGCAATCGCGGCTGACGGCATGAGATCAGTGAATTTTTCGATCTCATGCTTTCCAGCCTGGAGGAGAGATGTGGGGTCTTATTGACCCCCCGCATCTCTCCATAAAGAGAACCTGTCACAATATTTTTTTTTAAAAAGTGTAAAAATAAAAATAAATTAAGTAACAAAAAAAAAAGTAAAACGCCCCGGTAGCTCGTGCTCAAAAGCGAACATGCATGTAAGTCCTGCCCACATATGTAAACGCTGTTCAAACCACACATGTGAGGTATTGCCATGTGCGTTAGAGCATGTGCAACAATTCCAGCACTAGACCTCCTCTGTAACTCGAAAATAGTAACCTGTAAAAAAATTTAAAGCGTCGCCTATGGAGATTTTTAAGTACCGAAGTATGGCGCCATTCCATGAGTGTGCGCAATTTTAAAGCGTGACATGTTTGGTATCTATTTACTCTGCGTAACATCATCTTTCAGATTATAAAAAAAAAATGGGCTAACTTTACTGTTTTGTTGTTTTTTAAATCATGAAACAGTTTTTTCCCAAAAAAAGGAGTTTGAAAAATTATTGCGCAAATACAGTGCGAGATAAAAAGTTGCAATGACTGCTATTTTATTCCCTAGGGTGTCTGCTAAAAAAATATATATAATGTTTGGGGGTTCTGAAAACTATGATTTTTACATGAAGGAGAGAAGTTGCCAGAATAGGCCTGGTGCTGAAGTGGTTAAACATGCACCACAGACTAGCAATTCTTCTGATCTGACGCTTTGTTGGCAATTTTGTAAAAATAAAATAAATGCAAGAACAATGGGTTCCTTGTTTTCTGCCATGTTAACCTTTTGCATTTCTGGCTGTTTTCCGGCACACAAGAATGTTAAACACTGGCCAATGTTCAGGCAGAAGCATGCCTGTGCCCCTCTCATGTGTGACATGCAAGGGCTGTACCAAGCAACAGCTGCTTTACCGTCACAGATGTAGAGTCAAAATGTTTCTTGATGCTGCTTGTAGCCTGGTAACCGGCACAAACTCGCACTGCTTTGTACGGGCTTATTAAATCCCTTTGTCTCTAGGCCCAACCAAGCAACGCTATCATTCAGGAGGCAACAGGCATCTGCCGAAGCTGATTTTTATTTATGGCAGAATTTTTCCATTTTAAAATGCCCATCTAATGCAACAGACTATCATTTTAGAGCATAAATATTAAGTTGCAACACAGGAAAAACACTTGTATGCCCGGTTCGCTCTGTCATGCGATTCAGGTCACATCTGAAATCGCATTAATGTAAATAGCATTGATTTTAATTGTGTCTGTTCACATCAATGCAGGACAGCTTCAATGTGACTTTGGGGAAGGGCCCTGTGCTACTTTGGTGCGATGTTGTGGTCCTTAGACTTCAATGGAAATGCATCAACATGGGGACAAAATGCCCTCCCATGTTAAGGGCATGTGGCCTGGTATGGTTCAGGAGGGGAGATCTGCTCGCCTGTTGCCCTTTTCAAGCCTGCCGGGTATCGTATTCAGATACGTGTCTGGAATAAATGACAGGGGGGACCTTGCACCATTTTTTTTTTTTTTGCATTGCGCTCCCCTCATAATCCATACCAGACTAAATGGCCTGATATAGATATTTGGGGACACCCCACACATTTTGTTTTCTTTTTTTGGGGAAGGGTCCCCTTCAAAATCCATACCAGAATTAAAAAGACCTAGTGTGGTTTGGGGGAGGACCTGCATAAAATATAAATACAAATATATAGCCAAGCCCAACTCCTGAAAAACAACCCCACACCATAAATCGTCCTCCACCATGGGCCAGATTCTCGTAGATCGGCGTTAAACTATGCGGCCGTAACGTATCTCGTTTACGTTACGCGGCCGCAAGTTTTACCGGCAAGTGCTTGATTCACAAAGCACTTGCCTGTAAAGTTGCGGCAGCGTAGCGTAAATTCTCCGGCGCAAGCCCGCCTAATTCAAATGATCCAGGTAGGGGGCGTGGATCATTTAAATTAGGCGCGTTCCCGCGCCGATCGTACTGCGCATGCGCCGTCCCTAAAATTTCCCGACGTGCATTGCGCTAAATGACGTCGCAAGGACGTCATTGGTTTCGACGTTAACGTAAATGGCGTCCAGCGCCATTCACGGACGACTTACGCAAACAACGTACTTTTTTAAATTTCGACGCGGGAACGGCGCCCATACTTAACATTGGTTGCCCCTCATATAGCAGGGGCAACTTTACGCGTCGCAAAAGCTCCGGAAACCTCGTAAATTCACTGCGTCGACCGTGCGTACGTTCGGGAATCTCGCGTAAATAGCTATATTGCATAGACGACGGGGAAAACGACGTCGGCGACACCTAGCGGCGGGAAAAAAAATGCATCTAAGATCTGACAGCGTAAGAGCCTTACGCCTGTCAGATCTAATGGATATCTATGCGTAACTGATTCTAAGAATCAGTCGCATAGATACGCCGGGCCAGATTAGGACTCACGACGGCGCAAATGGCGTTGCGCCGTCGTAAGCCCTTTGAGAATCTGGCCCCAAATGTTTTAGATCAGTGTACAAATCAAGGTCCATAAATACATGGATGAGCGAGTTTGGGGTGGAGGAATGTGACTGGCCTGCACAGAGTCCTGACCTCAACCCGATTAGAACACCTTTGGCATGGAAGCAGAGACTGCACGCCAGGCCTTCTCGTCCAACATCAGTGCCTGACCTCACAAATGTGCTTCTGGAAAATTGGTCAAACATTCCGAATCATAGACACACTCCTAAACCTTGTGGACAGCCTTCCCAGAAGAGTTGAAGCTGTTATAGCTGCAAAGGGTGGGCCGACTTAATATTGAACCCTATAGACTAGGTCGGACTGGGATGCCATTAAAATTCATTTGCGTGTAAAGGCAGGCATCCCAGTACTTTTGGTAATATAGTATATATCAAGCTCTTTTGTTTACATTCTGCTGTCGCAGGGATATCTTATCGTTGTTAAGGTGCCAGCAGTTGCCAGCTCCTTAACAACCCAACCTGATTTATCACTGCTGACATCAGGGATAAATCATTTAAAACACATTAAAAACATATCAAGAACAAACTAAGTTGCACTGCAGCTGCATTAAAAAAATTGCATCAAAATCGGATCAGCGTTGCACTGCACCAGTGTGAACCCCAGCCTTATGTCCTTAGAGTAAGGAGGTAAGCTATAGTGTTGTGGACAATGCAGTGATAAGAACCTAAATGGCTGTATTGCTGAGACTGGCCTTTATTCACCATCCTTTTATGAATTTCACTGCAGTTTTACAAAACTTCAAGCCATTATAGCAGGTAAACACCAAGAGTTTGGCTCTCTGTTGCCGTCTAGGATTGAGACACAGATTTTCTAGAATAGCGAGCAAAGTCCCTGGTTTCTTGGCAGCTATTGCTGGTGCAGCCACAAAGCAGTGCAGGGGTTGACTGTGTGGTTTATACCACTGCAGGAGATTTAGGCTAGACATTGTAGCAAGGACCATATTTACTGGGTGGATGTGTAGGGTACTATACCTAAAACTCTAACGACATCCCAACTGTAAGGTGGCAAACTAAATTAGTTTGACTAAATTAGGTTGACTAAAGAGCTGCAAAAATTCAATGAACTATGCGTTTGCATTTGAACTCGCATTTGTGCGGGCACAGTAGGCCATTAATTTGAGTGGGCTGCTTTGCCTATGGGAAACGCAGGCATGACGTCCCTGTACCTTTTTTTCTTTTTAAACACAACTACGTCTATTCTTCTAAACCCTTTTGGCCTGGTTCTCACCTATGCTGGTAGCAGTTTACATATTGCAGGTGCATTTTGCGTTTTTCAATACACGTTTTTTGCCCATTGACGTCTATGAAACCAAAAACCAGAATAAAGTCCCTGGTCCTTTCCATAAAATGCACAGATGTGAACATGACCCATAGGAAACCATGTTAAATGGACTGTAGTGTGTTTCTGCAAATTGAAAATGTACTAAAAAATTCATAGGTGTGAACCAGGCCTTATCCCTAACCTTATTCTCTGACCCCTTCATTCATTAATTACTATACTTTTGTCTTTTTTTAATCCTACATCCATGTAGTGAATGCTTATTATTTCCATGTAAGATACATTTATTAGTTTGCCTCCTTTTATAAAACAATTATGAAAGGATGGTGTTCTTTGGGTGATGTGATGTGTTGGGTTTGCGGCAGACATAGCGTTTTCTTTGATCGCCAAAAAGTTCGATTTTAGTCTCATCAGATCAGAGCACCTTCCTCCATACATTTTGGGAGTCTCCCACATGCCTTTTCGCAAACTCAAAACGTGCCATTTTGTTTTTTGCTGAAAGTTATGTCTTTCTTCTGGCCACTCTGCCATAAAGCCCAACTCTATGGAGCGTACGGCTTATTGACGTCCTATGTACAGATACTCCAATCTCTTCTGTGGAACTCTGCAGCTCCTCCAGGGTTACCTTAGGTCTCTGTGCTGCCTCTCTGATTAATGCCCTCTTTGCCCGGGCCGTGTGTTTTGGTGTGCGGCCATTTCTTGGCAGGTTTGCTGTTGTACCATGTTCTTTCCATTTGGTTATGATAGATTTGATAGTGCTCCTAGAGATCATCAAAGATTTGGATATTTTTTATAACCTAACTCTGACATTGTCCCTTAGGCCCCTTTCAAGAATGCTCCTTACATTGGTGGTCCGTGGGAAGAATGCTCCTTACATTGGTGGGCAGTGGGAAGGATGTCCCTCACATTGGTGGTCAGTGAGAAGAATGCTCCTTACATTGGTGATCAGTGGGAACAATGTCCCTTACATTGGTGGTCAGTAAGAAGAATGCTCCTAACATTGGTGGTCAGTGGGAAGGATGTCCCTTACATTGGTGGTCAGTAGGAAGAATGCTCCTTGCACTGGTGGTCATACCTCCCAACCCGCCCGGATTCTGCGGGAATTTTACGCAAAGACTGCATCCTCCCGCAGTCCCGCAAAGTGGTTAACTTTCCCGCACAGGAAGGAGAAGCAAACTTTCAGAGGGGAGACATGCAAGGAGAACTGACAGGCTGTGCAGTGGTTAGTGGCAACCCCCCCCCTGATCGTCCCCCCCCCCGTGGAACAACTTTGGCCGCACCCCCCCGCTCAACAACTTTGATTGGCCGACCCTCCCCCCGCTCAACAACTTTGATTGGCCGCACCCCCCCCTCAACAACATCGATTGGGCGACCCCCCTCAACAACCTTTATTGGCCGACCAACCCCCCCCCCTCAACAAAAATGTCCCGCAGTGGATCTTTAAAATTTTGGGAGGTATGTTGGTGGTCAGTGGGAAGAATGCTCCTTACATTGGTGGTCGGTGAGAAGAATGTCCCTTACATTGGTGGTCAGTGGGAAGAATGCTCCTTACATTGGTGGTCAGTGGGAAGAATGCTCCTTACATTGGTGGTCAGTGGGAAGAATGCTCCTTACATTGGTGGTCAGTGGGAAGAATGCTCCTTACATTGGTGGTCAGTGGGAAGAATGCTCCTTACATTGGTGGTCAGTGGGAAGAATGCTCCTTACATTGGTGGTCAGTGGGAAGAATGCTCCTTACATTGGTGGTCAGTGGGAAGAATGCTCCTTACATTGGTGGTCAGTGAGAAGAATGCTCCTAACATTGGTGGTCAGTGGGAAGGATGTCCCTTACATTGGTGGTCAGTGGGAAGAATGCTCCTTACATTGGTGGTCAGTGAGAAGAATGCTTCTTACATTGGTGGTCTGTGGGAAGAATGCTCCTTACATTGGTGGTCAGTGGGAAGAATGCTCCTTACATTGGTGGTCAGTGGGAAGAATGCTTCTTACATTGGTGGTCAGTGAGAAGAATGCTTCTTACATTGGTGATCAATGGGAAGAATGTTCCCTTCATTGGTGGTCAGTGGGAAGAATGTCCCCTTCATTGGTGGTCAGTGGGGTATTGTCTTTGTAGTTTGTCTTTGTAGTTTATCTTGTCTTTGTAGTTTGGGTCACACAAATCATAAATAGCTGGGCACCCATGGATAAATTGAATGATTTGCTCATTATCAAGGACATCTCTTTTTTTTTTTTTACCTGTTTGGAGCACATTGTTCCTGAGGGAATAACCAGGAAGTGAATGTGTGGTGGAAAAATGTGCTTGAGAGGGGCTTCTATGCTGAAAGGATTGGGTGGGACAAGGGTTAAAAAGCTGCTTGTGCTTACAAAGTTGTACTGAAATCGTACTGAAATTGAGTCTATTATTCAGGTACGATTTACATGCTACTTGAGGGTTTAACATTGAGGTCTATGGACATCAACTAGCATGGAAGTTGTACCAAAGTAGTGCAGGGACTATTTTGAAGTCGGCACGACTTAAAGTCGTGCCAATATGAGTGGTGTTCATTGGATATTATGGAGAATGACTTGTCATACGATTTTGCAGTCCAAAATCGTGAGACAAGTCATAGAAGTGTGAAAGGGGACTTACTTGTTTGGAGAGTTCCTTGATCTTCATGGCAGTGTTTAGTTAGTGGTGCCTCTTGCTTGGGTGTTGCAGCCTCTGGGGCCTTTCAAAAAGGTGTGTGTATATGTAATGACAGGTCATGTGACACTTATGCCTTGTTTCCACTGAACGGAACCGTTCGGGTCAGTAGATTTAGAATGATTTAGAACGGACCGGTCTATTCTCGTGAGCGTTTCCACTGCAAATCGGACCGTCGGGACCATACAGGATTTAGAAAAGATGCCTAGCACGTCCACCAATCAGTGGAATGTATTGCATCTCCGCCCTAATGGAACCGTTCCATTTTCTATGGCCCCACATCTGATATAATGGAAACACCCAAAATAGCGTACCGAACCGATCCGCTCAGTGGAAACGAGGCATTAGATTGCACACAGGTGGACATTATTTCACTAATTATGTGACGTCTGAAGGTAATTGATTTCACCAGAGCTTTTTATGGGCTTCATAAAAAAGGGGGGTGAATACATACGCACGTGCAAATTATCAGTTTTTTATTTCTGAAAAATTGTTTTATGTATATATCTTTCTAATTTTACTTCACCGACTATTGTGTTCTAATTAGAGTTGAGCGGACACCTGGATGTTCGGGTTCGAACCCGAACTTTAAAAAAAAAAGTTCGGGTTCGGGAACCCGAACTCCGAACCCCATTGAAGTCAATGGGACACGGACTTTTAGTAAAAAAAAAAAATGCGCGGAGGTCCCCCCAAATTCAATAACCCCGCCGTCAATTTAAAAAAAAAATTACGTGGGGTTCCCCCTAAATATCCATAACCAGACCCTTCAGGTCTGGTGTGGATTTTAAGGGGAAATCCACCCCAATTTTTTAAAAAAATGGCATGGAGTTCCCCCTAAAATCCACACCAGACCCCTTATCCGAGCACGTTGACCTGGCCGGCCGCAGAAAAGAGGGGGGGACAGAGTGCGGCCCCCCCCCTCTCCTGAACCGTACCAGGCCACATGCCCTCAACATGGGGAGGATGTCCCCATGTTGATGGGGACAAGGGTCTCATCCCCACAACCCTTGCCCGGTGGTTGTGGGGGTATGCGGGCAGGGGGCTTATCAGAATCTGGAAGACCCCTTTAACAAAGGGGACACCCAGATCCTGGCCCCCCCCTATGTGAATTGGTAATGGGGTACACTGTACCCCTACCATTTCACGAAGGAAGTGTAAATTCTTGTAAAAAAAAAACAGACACCGTAGAAAAAAGTCCTTTATTATTAAAAAAAAAAAAACTCCAGCGGTGATAATCCACTCGTTCCTGGCTTCCTGCTCCAACGTTGTCCTGATCCAGCGATGGGTGCGGGTGATCTCCGGTCCAGCGATGGTTGCGGGTGTATCCAGCGACGGGTGCGGGTGATCTCCGGTCCTGCGACGGGTGCGGGTGTATCCAGCGACGGGTGAGGGTGATCTCCGGTCTAGCGATGAGAAGATCCATCCATCCAGAGCGCAGCATCGCCGACCTCCTCTCACCGCTGGACACAGCCCAGCGAATGACGCGACTGAAGCTGTGACATTTCTTATATAGGGGAGGTAGGGCCACCTGTCACGTGACCCGCACCCTCTGCTACGTCACTGGGGAGGCCCTGGAAGGGGGAAGACTGGGCTTACCCAGTGACGTAGCAGAGGGTGCGTCAGAGGGGGCGGGGTCACGTGACGGGTGCCCTGCCTCCCCTATATAAGAAATGTCACAGCTTCAGTCACGTCATTCGCTGGGCTGTGTCAAGCGGTGAGAGGAGGTCGGCAATGCTGCGCTCTGGATGGATGGATCTTCTCATCGCTGGACCGGAGGTCACCCGCACCCGTGGCTGAACCGGAGATCACCCGCACCCGTCGCTGGATACACCCGCACCCGTCGCTGGACCGGAGATCACCCGCACCCATCGCTGGATCAGGACAACGTTGGAGCAGGAAGCCGGGAACGAGTGGATTATCACCGCTGGAGTTTTTTTTTTTATTAATAAAGGACTTTTTTCTACGGTGTCTGTGTTTTTTTTTTTTTACAAGACATCCTCCCCATGTTAAGGGCATGTGGCCTGGTACAGTTCAGGAGAGGGGGGGGCGCACTCTGTCCCCCCCTCTTTTCTGCGGCCGGCCAGGTTAACGTGCTCGGATAAGGGTCTGGTGTGGATTTTGGGGGGAACTCCACGCCATTTTTTTTTACATTTGGGGTGGAGTTCCCCTTAAAATCCACACCAGACCTGAAGGGTCTGGAATGGATATTTGGGGGGAACCCCGCTTCATTTTTTTTTTTAATTGACGGCGGGGTTCCCCTTAATATCCATTCCAGACCTGAAGGGCCTGGTAATAGAATTTGGGGGAACCCCCACGCAATTTTTTTTATGAATGAATCCTCTCTGAATTGCCGAAGCCGACAATTCATTATAGCCGCAAAGCCGACAATTCATTATAGCCGCAAAGCTGGTTTTAAATGACTTTTTTATCCTTTCAGAAATGACACTTTGTGCAGTGCCATTACATAGCTGAACTCCGGGTCCAAAAAAAACTAAATTCTAAAACTAAAAAAACTAAATTCGGTACGAACCCGAACTTTACAGTTCAGGTTCGCTCAACCCTACTTCTAATCCATCACATATGATTCAGATTAAAAAAAACTTGAACTAAAGTAGGGCCGAAACAACTAATCGATTAATCGATTACAATTTTCATAATCGATTAATCGCCCAGTAACATAACGGGGTTAAAAAAACTAAAATTAGCCCTTTATAGTACAAAAAAACAAATCGCTACTGTAAATATCACTTTCACTGTCCCACAGTAAAAAAATGAACCCCTTGCAGTAGCGATTATTTGCTTTTTTTTTTTTTTTTTTAAACCCTATTATGTTACTAAACATCTCAGGCCGGGGTCACACCTCTGTTTTTTGGTGCTTTTTACAGAAACACACTAAATTTTTTATTTACATGTTCTCCTATGGGACACGTTCACATCCATGATTTTTTTTCAGCTGCTGCGTATTTGGAAAGGGCAAGGAGTTTTTTCTCAAATAACTTTTTATTGAAATTTTTTAAAATAGTTGCTCACAGCATACAAAAGCATGGGATATAGCATAAAGGAAGATGTACAAAAAGGACACAAACCAGCATACGTCACAGACCTTCCGGTAATAAAAAGAGTATGGTTTGTCAGTGCACTAATAAGCAATAGTAAGCACATATCCAAAGTCAAGTTTTTTAACTGACTGAAGCTTGCATTAGGACTTTGCAAAACATTAAACCTGGGATGAGCCACAAGGGTGCTCACAGAGGAAAGGGATAAAGGAAGAAAAAGAAAGGGAAGGGGTGAGGAAAAAAAGAAAGAGGAAAAAGGAAGGGGGGGGGGGGGGTAGGGGGGAAAAAGGAAAAAAAAAGGGGGGGAGGGAAAGGTGTCATCGGATCAGCTCGTTCACCTGGTTATAATGGGTCCTCCCGGAGGCGCCACGGCTCCCAGACAACGTCATGGGCTTCCAGCCTGTCCTGTATCCTGGCGGTCATTCTCTCCATCAGCTCCACGTCTTTAACTCTAGCGTATAAAGCCTCAGGGGTGGGGGGAGAACGATTTTTCCAGTTGAGGGCTATGAGACAGCGTGCAGCTGTGAGAACATGACGCGTCAACTTTTTATATGGCTTGGATATCCTCAGGGGTGACAGGCCCAACAAAAAGAATTTGGGGCATAGGGGGACCTGCGTGTCTAGGGGGCGGCCCAGAAGTTGTTGGACTGCGGTCCAGTAGGGGGAGATCCCTGGGCAGCTCCAGTAAATATGAAAGAGGGAGCCCCTATCCGTTTGACATCGCCAACAGCGATCTGAGCTAGAGGGGTATATGGCATGTAGTACGTCGGGGGTCATATACCAGAAGAGAAGTACTTTGTATGTGTTCTCTTTGTATAGTGTACAAAGTGAACTCTTCGCCGCCTGGGACCATATTATCCGCCATTGCTCTATTGGAATTACTTCATTAAGGGCTTTTTCCCATCGGGTCATATAGGAGTGTTTACCCTGGGTTTCCGATCGGTAGGTGTTTAGTATCTTGTATATGTCGGAGATGAGGCCTTTCTGGGTCGATCCGGCCAGGATCAAAGTCTCAAAGGGCACTGGGGGGGAGAATTGCAGGTCAGGTGCTATGGATAGGGCGTAATGGCGAATTTGCAGATAGCTATAGAAAACCTGCCTAGGGAGGTTAAATTTGGTCTGGAGGCTAGAGAAGGGCAGTAATTTGCGTGAAATGGGATCTACTAGGGTCCCAAAGTGAAACAGGTTCAGAGATGTCCACGGATGGGACATATGGTGTGTGAGGCTGTCTGGCACCTTGGGGTTACACATAAATGAAGTCATGAGCGAACGCTCCGAAGACAAGCCAAGTGGCCTCGACAGCCGACGCCAAAGACGCCTGAGCTGTGTCATAGATCCCAGCAGACATTCAGGGGGAACCTCCGCGTCCGCGCACCAAAGTAAGTTATTAGGATGAGTCAGGGCTAGCCATAATTTTTCAATCTCTGTCCACTTATTATAGGAACGTTGCGTAAACCAAGAAGCTATCGCCCTGAGTTGAGTGGCTTGGTAGTATTTGACAAGATTGGGAAACGCCAGGCCCCCGTCTGAGCACGCTGCCATTAATACTGTCTGGGGTATCCTATGTCTCTTGTGGTTCCAGGTGAATTTAATTAGGTCAGACTGGAGTTTCCTCAGATGTTTGTAGGGGAAGGGGATGGGCAACGTTTGGAAAAGGTAGAGGAGCTTTGGGAGTATTGTCATTTTGACTGAGGCGATACGGCCGAGCAGGGAAATATGGTGTTTCTTCCATTGTGTTAGTAGGGATCTTACCGAACGAAACAGGGGAGGGAAATTTTCCTGGTACAGAGTGGTGAAGCTTGGGGTAATGTGTATCCCCAAATATTTCAGGGAGGTCGTTTTCCAGTGGTAGGAGAAGTTGGCCTGTAGGTGAGCTATCTCTGTCCCGGCAATATTAATTGGAAGGGCCTCTGATTTAGACGTGTTAATTTTATAGCCTGACAGGGCTCCGTACCGGGCCAATTCAGCATGAAGGTTTGGGAGGGAAATTCTGGGTTGAGTCAGGGAAAGGATAATGTCATCCGCAAACAAAGAAATTTTAAATTCCCTGTCCCAGACAGGGATCCCCCGGATAGACGGGTTGTTCCGGATAGTGGCCGCTAGGGGTTCAACACATAAAGCAAATAGCAAGGGTGAAAGTGGACACCCCTGCCGAGTGCCATTAGTGATGGGAAAGGAGGAAGAGAGGGCGAACGGTGTTTTGACCTGGGTAGAGGGGTTTGAGTAGAGGTGGCGAATCGCTGTCATAAATGGGCCCCGGATTGTTTTTTTGGGTTCAATATACTTCAATGGAGAAGCTGCAGAAAAGCATGTAATGTGTTTTTGCGGCAATTTGTGTTTTGTAATCTGCCCAAAAAAAAGAAAAATGCTAATTTATCCGATTAATCGAAACAATAATGGGCCAACTTATCGATTATGAAAATAATCGTTGGTTGCAGCCCTAAACTAAAGGCTGTAATGTAACAAAATAGGTAAAAAGCCAAGGGGGTGGCACTGTACTTATCCAGTTATTTGTTCTTTAATGTTCTATTGTTTTATTGTTCTTAATAAAAAATTATTGTAAAAATAAAAATGCAGCTTTTGCACTACGTGATTTCCCATACGCGAAAACGAGCTGCGTTTTCTGTTGTGTGGGGGTGCCGTTAAGAATAAATGGCAGCCCCGTGCATCTGCAAAAGAGCAGCACGTTTTGGCTGAGAAAATAGATAGGATTTACACACTTCCCCGCACCTGCAATAGTGTGAACTTTAGCCTTGAGGCTCTTCTCACATGGACCAGAACCAGTTTCTCTCAGCAGGGGATCCATCTGCTGATCCTTGCTGAGCGGATCAGCCGGATGACGGGTCCGGAACTGCTTTGCTTATGCAGAGCCGACATGGATACAGCAGGCTCTGCTTTATGGGCATTTGAATGTAAATGGAAGGGCTGTCCACTTTGCACACAACTGCCCTCTGATCCAAATCAGCCAGGTGGAGGGGAGCGGATCCCCTGCCGTTTTTTTTGTTTTTATTGGATCCGAGGTAGCTGGGTGTAAATAGGCATAAGTTCGTTTTATAGCTGACTGCCCATAGAGGCGATTGGAGGATCCGATTGGGTCCTCCTGAAAAACAGACAGGTGGACAAGATCGGACTGATTGTGTGAAAGTCCTAAAGTGTATTTGTAGCGAAAATTGTAACGCTGACCAAAACTTTTTGTTGTATGTTATTCTTTCTTTTTTTTTATAATAACAAGAAATTCACCCAATGGGAGAAAAAGTATCATCTTAGGCCGCACACACACGGTCGGACAAAACCGATGAGAATGGACCGAGGTTCAGTTTCGTCGGTCCAAACCGACGGTGTGTATAGCCCATCGGTCTGTTGTCATTCGGTCCAAAATTTTAAAACATGCTTCAAAATCGAACCGATGGCCCGCTGCCCGATCGGTCCAAACCGATGGTTAGTACAGAAAGCATCGGTTCAAAACCCGCGCATTCTCAGAATCAAGTCGACGCATGCCTGGAAGCATAGAACTTCGTTCTATTCAGTACGTCGTGTGTTTGACGTCACCGCGTTCTGACCCGATCGGTTTTTGGAACGATGGTGTGTACGCACATCAGACCATTATGCCACTTCAGCGGTGAACCGATGGAAATGGCCCGTCGGACCATTCTCATCGGTTTGGAACGACCGTGTGTACAGGGCCTTAGAGGCAACCTGGATGTACAGAAGTTGTAGTAAAGGTAGAAATACAAAATAGAGCTTGAGGTGAGCTCTATTTACTTCACTATTTTTCGGTTACAATGAACAAGTGCCCAGTCATGGTGGTCATTTCGCTTAACATGTATGCAGCCATTAAATGGGCTCTGCAATGACAGCCCAATTATTATAGGAGATACTTGAGCCTTGAAACATATTACGAACTCTGAATTTGTCAATGCTGCATAGTAATACAGAAAAAAAAGAAGGAATGAGAGAGAAAGGTAATGCACTAAAGAAAAGGAAATGGTAGTGAAAATAATTAATTACTAGAACTAGTAGAGAGGGTGCTTCTGAAGCCTCATCAATATACCAATAGACATTAAATCCAAGGATCCCACATCTTGTCGACTTTTTTTTAAATTATTTTGGAGGCTGCAAGTTTTTCATTAATCATAATTCAATTTAGTTTTTGTTTAACGTAGTCAAATACCACCATTGACCATTCCAGCATCTTACATTTGCTATTCTTGCTTGCCAGAACCATGTAGGAGGTTATGGTATATTTAGGGATTTCAGTATACGGTTTCTGGAAAAGGGCGATTTCTGGTGATCTGGAAACATGCACTCCTGTTACTGACCAATTTAAATTGCAAACAGAACCTGGTCACTTTCACTTTGGGACCACCAGTTTTTTTTTTTTTTTCAGTTTTTTTTTTATGTTTTGAAAAGGTTAGGCGATGGTTAAAACCCCTGCTGTTTTTTTTTTTGCTGCTATCTACATCCCATTGGGAAATTTCCCTTCACTTCCTGTCAGAGAGACAGCTGGAAATAAAGACATTTAGGATTCTCCTCACTACCTATTCTGGTGACCACTGTAGCATTTTGGAGGGGACACAGACATCCATAAAAACTAACAGAGCTTATTTCCAAAACGACAGAATTTTTTTGGGCTTTAAAAACCTTAAAGTTGATGTAAACCTTCCATATACCCAGTGAAGTGAACAGCCTCAGATGATACAAAGAGATGAAACAAATCTCCCTACAAAAGTTTTACATGTACCGGTATATCTTCTGTCTTCAACTTGATATACTGTTTAGAAAGCCCATGCCCATGCCCACACAAGCAGAGGTTGCTTGTGTATAGTTTAGCTGGCTGCTAATCCATTTGAGAGATAAGACAATTCTGCAGATATATGTGCCCAGCTTAAATTTAAGGAATCGGGTTTACATTCACTTTAAGAGGCATTGGGGTTTATTTACTAAAACTGGGTGCAAAATCTGGTGCAGCTCTGCACTGAAACCAATTAGCTTCTAGGTTTCGTTGCCAAAGCTTTAATTGAAGAAGCTGTAGTTGGAAGCAGATTGGGTCCCATGCACAGCTACACCACATTCTGAGTGCACCAGTTTAAGTATATCTACACCAATGTGCATAAAAGCCTGGTTGAAATAAGTTGCTTCACTGTAAGGCTGCATTCACACCTGAGCGTTTTGTCGCCCTATGGAGATGGTTCACATCTGCACGCCAATACGCCTGAAGCTCAAACAAGTTCCGGACCCTTTTTTGTCGCGCGTATCGGGCGGTTTGGGCGTATTTGAGCATTTCCATCTCCCATAGAAAGTAATGGAAACGCTCGATTCAAGCGGCTAGCACGACAACGAGCGTTTGCATCGGGTGTTTCGTCGCTTTAATCAATAGAACTTTTCACCCAGGCAGAAGATTAAAAATATCTACCAACATAGCAACAAGTGATGAAAAGATGATAATTTTTCCTATTGGCTAAAATAAAAAACGTCGAAGTACAAAAACGTCGGACAACGCTGTATGCAAACAAGCATGAATACGCGCGAATAAAACGCCGGAAAAAAAACTCCCGAAAAAACGACCAACGCTCAGGTGTGAATGCAGCCTAATGGAATAGGCTTGCTTTTATTGTAACCTTCTCTACCTGTTACTGCATGCTTCTTTCATGTCATTACAGTACCACGTTCCTGCCCATAATCCCCTGTGATTATAAACATTGAACTAGTCGTGTGTAGGAGATTATAATTGCTGAGCCATCATAGTTTCTACCCCTTCTTTTCTTTCCATAATCTTCTGTTTATCTATCTTTTTACCTATCTGTCTATGTTTAAAGTTGGGTTAAATCGTAATTCCATCCTAAAGTAGAACTTCTGCTCTTCGGATTCCCTCCCCCGACGGGCTAGTAGGAGAGAGGAGCGGGCCTCGCGCATTGGGTGCTGGCTTTTAATTTTTATTTTTTTGGGCAGAACACCGCTTTAATATTTGGCAGCCCCTGACTGGCATCTTGATGTTTACCTTTCACTCAGCTCTGCTTTTACACCAGTAAGTAAAATATAAAATCTACCAGGACTCCTGTTTAGAAAGTTTATGAAGCGTTTTCAGCCGTCTCACTTTCCAGTCTGTTGCACATGTGCTTCTAGGATATGGGAAGAAGACGGGACTTCTGCTCCCCTCTCCACACCTGCCTGTCCTATAGGCTGTTCTCAATCATGTTACACTGCTCTGTTTATTTGCCAAAGTGGGTGCTTACATGGCATTGCTCTTTTTACAGTCTCGTCTAGTCTGGGAAAAATTCCAGTCCTTTTGCCTGCTGGTTTAACTCTCCTGGAAATGACTTTAGACTATAATTAGAATGCAGATTATTGAAGTAGAGGAAACTGACCGACTTCTTGTGGAAATCTCAGTTTATTAATTTTTTTAGAAGATTGGTGCAAAGCACGATTTCTGCTTATATAGCTGCATACTTTGAGACATTTTAGAAAAAAAAATTACTTTTTTTTTTTAAATTGAATAAATACATAAATAAAAATAGGGTGTTGATTTAAAAGTCAGCATTGTGGTCATTCACCCTTTTTTAGCTCTTTGTTAGCTGCCTAACCAGTAGCTCTTTGTTGCTTAACTTAATTATGTTTAACTTTTCTAATCCTAGGTATCCGGTTATTTCTGAAAGATATTTGAGAAACACTAAAGATTCACTTAGGTCAGAATCTTAGCTTAAAACCTCTAAACTCTTGCCAACTTTTTTTCTTTTCTTATGGTGTTAAAGTGACAAGGTAATAAATATCCTTAGGCTCCATGCACACTGCAAGCTAAAAAAGCTATAAAAAACGTCAGTAGCTTTGCAGGTAGCCTTTCAGTGTTTTTTTAGCATTTTTGCAATAGCGTTTTTTAGCGTTTTTCAGTGTAGCGTTTTTTAGCTTTTTTTTTTTTTTCAATGGATAAAAAAAGGCAAAAAAATGCTGGCAAGCTGCGTTTTTGAGCGTTTATTAGCATTTATCTGTGCTTTTTGTGTTTTTTCCTGCCAAAAAACGTCACTTTGAACGCACATTTCTGGTGTTCAGAAAAAAAACCATAAACTCCACTGTTTATTAACACTAAAAAACGTCCATGTGTGCATGGACACATAGGCTAACATAGAGTGCAGTTTATGGGCTTTTTAAAAAAACACCAATAAACTACAGTTTATCAGCTTCAGTGTGCATGGAGCCTTATTATTGCCTTTAAAAACAGTTATTACATCATAAGGCTCCATGCACACTGGAGCTGATAAACTATAGTTTATTGGAGTTTTTTTTTTTTTTTTAAAGCCCATAAACTCCACTCTATCTTAGCCTATGTGTCTATGCAGTGGAGTTTATAGGCTTTTTTCTGAACGCCCGAAAATTGTGTTAAAAGTGCCGCTTTTTTACTGAGAAATCGCTAAAAACCGACAAATGCCGATAAACGCTAACAAAACGCTCAAAATCGTGGCTTGCCATAGTTTTTTAATGTTTTTGATCCATTGAAAAACCGCTAATAAACGATATTGCAAAAACTTTGAAAGACTCCCTGCAAAGCTACTGCTGTTTTTTTAACATTATTTTAGCGTCCAGTGTGCATGGAGCCAAAAACAAAAATGCAATATGTTGCATTTTACTAATCCTTGAATGTAGTGGCTGCATGCACACTGGACGCTAAAATAATTTTATAAAAACGGCAGTAGCTTTGCAGGGAGTCTTTCAATGTTTTTTAACATTTTTGCAATATCGTTTTTTAGCAGGTTTTTTTTTCATTTTTTTTTTCAATGGATCAGAAAGGCCAAAACCGCTGGTGAGCTGAGTTTTTGAACATTTATTAGCGTTTTTTGAGGTAAAAAAAAAACGCCCAAACTCCAATAAACTGCACTTTATCAGCTCCAGTGTGCATGGAGCCCTTAGGATTTTTTCCCTCTGTTTTCACCTGGTGACCTGGCCAGCAATGCACCTCTTGTATTAGAGTGCCCCCACTCCCCACCCACCTTTGGACAGCAGCATTGTCACCAGATGAAAATAAAGGAAAAAAGAAAACAAATGCAGCCATCACATCTAGGCATTTGTAAGCTGCAATATAATAAATGTTTGCTTTTGTGTTTAATACTGCATTAGTGGATCTCACCTCACAGTAACACCCTGTTGCACTCAGCATCTAAAGCCTAGTACACATGAGTTGAATGTCAAGCAGCATTGGCTGGTTCAATAGAAACACTGAATTCAATAGGCAGCGCCGCCAAACCGTCGCTGCAGCAGCTCTTTGCTGGCGGTTTTAACCCTTTTTCGGCAACAAGCAGGGGTTAAAAGAATAGCGACGCTAAAACAACATTAAGCGCTGCTAAAAATAGCGGCGTTTTACCGTCGTCACCCCCCCACTGCCCCAGTGTGAAAGGGCTCTTAGTAATGATGCTCAGTAATTGTGCTTTGATGTTTCTCTCTGTCAGTGCGAGTCTATAGGTTTGGTCTGATTTGACTAAAATCACTCTGTGTGGCTTGGCTTCCATCTCAGCAGTTGTTAAGGGAGCCCGAGTGATTCTGAGCAGTTTCCATACAATATATATATTGTGCCTAGAGGGAGGTTCTCATCTGTATATGCATCAAAGTAATAGAAATATTGAATGAATGTAAAAATCGTATTGTTACATAAGTAAATGTCATAATGGGCCTCATGCACACTGGACATTCAAAAAAAAAAAAGCCCCCCTCAACACCAGTACTGCTGGCAGAAAAAACACAACAGAAAAATGCACGTTTAGCAGTGTCAGCATTTACAAGCGTTTTTTTTCCCCACAAAGCACTTCCCTCTGCTATTTTTCACTCCCAGTTTCCTACAATATACACATGAATAGTAAAATATTCATTTTGTCAGTGCCATTTTTAAAGCAGAAAGAAGCACTGTATTTTTCAGGATCTATCTGTTTCCATTTTGGATCCTGTTATCCAGAAAATTGATGAGGCCATGCTACTAATTATGCTATGGAGTGTGAGGAGATAGAGGCAGCTGGAGGAGAGAACCAGCCGTCGTCGCTTCTGGACCCATCTCTTGATATTGCACGTCTATAATCGGGATACTATGGGAACATGTACGCGAAGCTGCATAATTATCCCAATAAATTCTTTAACTTTACGCCCATATCCATGGCTTCATTTGACCTTCTGAAGAGGCTCAGACCACGACTTACCAGAATGGACACCCAGATGATGATGAGCGTGTCACCTGAAGAACGTCTCTCTATATTTTTTTTATTGATTTTTTTTCCTCGCTTTTTATGCTTTTTTCTACATTTATTTTTTATATTATTTGCCTAAATTTTTTGCTATTTTTTTTATTCGTGGATTTTTTTTTACATATGCATATTCTTACTCTCATTTGTATATGGTGTTGATGAAAATATGTTGTATTATAGGTTTCTGGACAAACTTGTGTGTCTTCTTGCCATTACTTCCTCATGGGTTGCCAAAGTGACCCTGGAAACCTGCTTGGCATTGAGGAAGAAGTTGTGTGAAGTGGTGATGCCTGAGCCAAAGGAAGAGATGTGGGAAGCAATTGCAGACGAGTTTTGGGAGAAGATGCAGTTTCCCATTTGCATAGGAGCCCTCGACATCAAGCATATCATGTTGAAAAAGCCTTCCCAGTCCGTTTCTCTGTACTTCAATTACAAAAAATGATTTTTCCATCATCATCTTAGCATTGTCTGATGCAAGCAAGCCTCCACTTCATAGGTGTGGCTGTCGGAGCCTACAGCCGCCAAGGGGATGCAGGCATCTTCAGAGAGTCTGCCATGGAACATCACCTATATGAAGGACACGTCAACATTTCTCCACCCAGGCCTAAACCATGCACAGCAGAGTCTTCCAATCGTGTTCATGGTGGATTAGACTTTTGGACTGGTTGAGAATCGAATGCGGCCATGAAGTGGTTACAGAATAAGCCACAAGCAGAACATTTTTAAATATCATCTCAGCCGGGTTGTTGAATGCACATTTGGCGTCTACACAACAAAGTGGCGACTACTCCTGTTGCATGTAAAAAAAAGTGACTAGTCATACCGGCCTGCTGTGTCTTTAATAACTTTCTTTGTAAAAAAGAAGAGATTATGGACTTGCATTCCACTGCCAGGGTCATGACCATTTGCAAGCAGTTTGTGGGTTTCTATGTTTCACCTGAAGGTGAAGTGTCCTGGCAGGATCAATATGTGTAATGTCATATGTTGGCTTTACATTTTCGCAGCTTACCATCCTCCAAATAAAAAAATATATATATATTTTTTTAATTTGAATTAAATTTTTTAAAGGTTATCTTTTTCTTTTTAGCAATTTTTTTTAATGTGTTTAGAAAATTGCCCATTATCCACATAAGCATTCTGTGCAAGGTAAAGTATACAGTCTGCTTTGGTGACCCAACACAGAGGAAGGAAGGAGGAAGTAGAAGGTTCTGCATTGGAATGAGTAGGTGGGGGAAGATGTTATGAGGGGGGATATGGCACTGCTGAGGTCCCAGGGTACATGGGAAAACCTTGAAAGGCAGTGCTTGGACATCTTAAGGGTGGCCTGCCACTCTGTTTTGTAGCACGGTACTGAATAGCCACAGCATACGTGCTATCCAAGCATTGCTTTTTTCAACGCCTCCACCAGTGTTCTCCAGAACATGGTATGCATGGTGGAAGTTGATGGCCCATGGGGTAGCTTGGTTTCAAAAATGCATCAACACTATGGGGGTTATTTACTAAAGGCAAATCCACTTTGCATTACAAGTGCACTTTGAAGTGCAGTCTCTGTAGATCTGAGGGAGACATGCAAGGAAAATAAAAAACAACATTTTAACTTGCACATGATTGGATGATAAAATCAGCAGAGCTTCCCCTCATTTCAGATCTACCCCTCAGATTTACAGCGCCTGCACTTCCAAGTGCACTTGTAGTGCAAAGTAGATTTGCTTTCGTAAATAACCCCCTATGCCTCTCCTGCCCCACTTCCTGCAGCAACACCATAATCCTTTCCTCAGTTTGTGAGGTCATTCTGGTCCCCCCCTCTGATGCACGGCCTATAATGGACGTGTATGTGTCTCTTTCAAACTTTTCAATATCCTGTAAAGAAAAAAAAAAACATTACCTAACATGCATGAAAGATACAGTTATAGATGTATTAGAAAGTGACACATCCCTGCCTTCAGGTGTTGCTTGGAGTGAAAGTATGCCAGTAATGCTCATCAAAGCAGTGGACAGTACCACGGAAGACTCCAATTGCTCTTCTTCAAGTTGCTCCTTCTCTGGCTCTCGCCTTCTCCTAAGGTGGATGTTGTCCTAAAAAGAGAAAAAGGTATTAAGATATATATTTTCATAGATCCCCCACGCAATTTAAGGGTTGTGCTCCCCTTTGGAACCTCCTTGTCATACACTTTCTACCATATATAAACTTTCACAAATCAAATGGCATGGTTTTTTTTTATCCACTTTTACCAGATTTTGGTCCAGGGACCTGAGATGTGATATTTCCCCCGAAGATTGGCACATAGGCTTTATGTATACTCACAGGTGGCAGTGAGAAAAATCCTTCAGTTATTGGCTTCAACTGCTGAAATGAGCTCAGTCTGTGGCATGTCTTTTGCTGTGGTGCTTACAGCCATCTCATAGGACTTCCACATATCTCAGAAAAAGCAGAAAAGGACACTGGGAACTGAACTTTCTGTATGTAGATGTTGCTAGTGTCCAGCAATCTGCATTTGCACTTGATGTACCTAAACACTGCTGTGCACGGTTAGGTGCATTCAAGCGTTTTTAGTGCTGAACTACTCCTCTTCAGAACATGGTTTCCTACCTCTAAACACTTTTGCCTTCCAAAGCTTTTCTAAGAGCCAGTTCACACCATAAAATCGCAGTCCAGATGCTTTCCTGCACGTGTGTGTTTTTGATGTGTTTCGGTGCATTTTGTGATGCATTTTTTGTGCATTTTGGCCAGTTCATACCAGATGCAGTTCCGTGTGCTTTTTTCTGCACTAAAAATGCATGCACAGTGTTTTCCACATATTCCAATGGCTCTAGTTCACACCATGCAATCAGTTTCTGGTGCAGAAACTGACCGAAAACTTTGGAAGCCATTGTAATACATGGAAAACACTGTGCATGCATTTTGTGCAGAAAAAATAGTGCACAGAACTACACGGAAATGCATCTGATGTGAACTGGCCCTAAATAAGGAGATGTGCATTTTTGGTGTGTTCCAGTGCGTTTTTGATGCATTTGACAGCGTTCCAGTAATGTCCAGTGCAGGAAAAAGGCAGCATGTTCTTTTTTTTTTTTTTTTTTTTCTGGACCTAGGATGCCATTGAAAACCTACATGGACACAGACTAACATGCACAGGAGCTTGGAGGCAGGAAAAAAAATAACGCCAGACGCTTCTAAGATCAGCTTTAAAAACATCCAATATGTACGATGCGTAACTGACAGTACATGTTTCTGTGCCCTGTGCTCCATGCTTTTGTTTCCTATTTACGCTTAAAGTATACCTAAACATAGTCACTAAAATCCCATAATATGAGCTTTTACATAATGTAATTTCAAAATAACTAGTGATTCTGCCATTGGGGTCCTTGATCAAGTACTTGTTGTGAGGGCCACGAATGTCTCCCAGTTGTGTTTCTGCATTGTCACCCTTTCACTTGCTCCGAGAGGGGTGCCTACAATTGGTCATGCCAAAACACATGTGATGGCATGGTCCACTGTAGTTGTCATCATCGGGAAGCTAGCATGATCTGCAGCTGACGCTGGAGCAAAGGCATGTGACAAAAGGAGGCTGCAAGAGATCAGCAGCACTACAATGTAAAAAAAAAAAAAGGAAGAAAAAAAAAAAAAAAATGAAAACCGTATATAATGGGAAATTATTGTCAAATGTTTACGACGCACAGTGCTTTAGCAAACAACATATTGTCTATTTAGGGTTTATATCTACTTTAAAGCACTGTAGAGTGAACACCAACATAAATGTATTTTGGCAATTTCTATATAACAGCTGCGTGCCTTTTTAAATACCTAAAAATATCTTCTTGGTTGATTCCTCCTACACTCTGTCTTTTGCCCGAACATTTCAACTGGTGCTTGACACCAAGGAAATTCCATTTTCAGAGGATTAATTGCTAAGGCTTTATTCTTTTTCAAAGGCCGCCAAAGAAAAGTGCAAGCTGCAGGACTCTTGTCTCAGACATTTTAATTCTTTACAAAATAATTTTATTATAAGCTGAGAAAGCCACTAAAAAGCAGGATTTTATATAATTCATAACAATTTAAGCCTAACAGCCATACCGTGCAGCTGTTTCATGGCTTTTGTTGGATCTCAAGACTGATGTCCTTGTTGGAGTTTACTATATTACACCATTAAGGACATCATGAAATACTCTACTACATTTATAATGAAAACTTTTTATTATTGAAATAAATTTTATTCACAGTCCACCCAAACAGTAAACAGTATGTCTGGGGCACCAAGGCAGGCCTATTACTCTCTATTCAGCTTATGTGTGATGGTAGTACATACACAGTAAAATCCTTGCCAAGATGTTTGTCATTGTTTTCCTTAGTCATTAGGGAGTCAAGTTGTTAAAAGGTATACTAAACTGTATCTGAACACCCTAAACCGAAAACACTATTTAAATCATTTTTAATAATCAAGCCAACTCACCCATCCATTCACACAGTTCCCAACTGTCCCTGATTTTAAGGCAATGTCCCTCTGTCCCTCATAGCTCCTCATTTGTCCCTTATTTTGGTCTGATCTATAAAGTTGTATACACAATGCACTATTTTTCTATCAAAAAGTGTTTTACAGTGCTAAACCTTT
Organism: Rana temporaria; assembly: GCF_905171775.1. Classification (NCBI taxonomy): domain Eukaryota; kingdom Metazoa; phylum Chordata; class Amphibia; order Anura; family Ranidae; genus Rana; species Rana temporaria. Next base: position 111,471,668 of record NC_053497.1, read on the forward strand.
AATCCAATTTCTAAATGGCTGCATTTGCAAATTCCAAGCGCTAATATAACGGGAATTGGTAGTGGTAAAAATAAGCACTTGTGGGTTTAAACAATCGATTTATTTTGTACAATTCTCCTTTAGGGGGCGTGGCAGGGTGTGTGTCCGATGCCTACTTTTTTTTACTAATAGGTGTCCCTTATTGCCATCTCATAAAGTTGGGAGGTATGCATCCATGTTTCTGCTTGAGTAAGGGCAGACAATCTATACAGCATTTACTTCCTGAAACCAATCTTCCCTTGGCTCAGGTTTGCTAGCAGGAGGATGTGCTTAGTTGGGAAAACCCCACCTCCAGATAATAGAGAAAAAAAATGCTCATGAAGACTCCTGGGATGTATGACATAATTTTTGGCCTAGGCCAGAAACCAGGAAGCAACTGAATATATGTATTTTTTTTTTAAAATAAACTAGGGTTGTCCCAAAACCGATACTAGTATCTGTATCAGGACCGATACTGAGCATTTGCGCGAGTACTTGTACTCGCGCAAATGCTCCTGATGCTTCACCGATACTTTTTTTTTTCACCCGGCCGAGAGCGGGCGGCTAACAGGCGGAGGGCGGACTGAAAGGGGCAGAGAGCGGGCTGAGAGGGGGTGGCTAGCAGGCAGAGGGCGGACTGAAAGGGGCAGAGAGCGGGCGGCTAGCAGGCGGAGAGCTGACTGAGTGGGCGGAGAGGGGGCGGCTAGCAGGCGGAGAGCGGACTGAGGAGGCGGAGAGCAAAGCAGTCCTCCGGTATGTAAAACATGCTACTACATACCACTAATGGAGGAGAGCTGCTGCTGCTGCCGCCATCGTCTAGTTCATCAGCGCTCGGGGAACATACATAACCGCTTTTATTTGAATAGCTGTGTGTTCCCCGCCATGCGTCGTCATAAATAGCTCATCCCCCTTGTCCGGGGACTTTGATAGACAGATAACCCGTCCCAGGATTGGACAGGTGATCTGTCTATCAAAGTGCCTGGACAAGGGGGAGGGGCTATATATGACGCGCGGCGGGGAACACACAGCTATTCAAATGAAAGCTGTTATGTATGTTCCCCGAGCGCTGATGAACTAGACGCAGAGGCTACAGCAGTGACCAGCAGCAGGTCAGCTTTAATCATATATAATAGGCCTAACTTTATCTATGGGAACAGGACAATGTGAGTGATATAATATAATGTTTACATTGCACACCATTCTTCCACTTTTGTTTTCACTTTTATTTTTCTTTCAAACAATGCAGCAGTGTGCTCCAATCAGCAGCTCCAAGAAAGGATAGCCAGGGACAAGCAAATGTTGTGCTTTGAGAAACCCCCAAAGCAAAAACTTCAAATTACCACCCATAAAACAAAAGGGGGGGGGGGGGGCATCTATTTTCTTGCAGTTAATCAGTGTGCCATAATAACTCATCCATCAGGGTTCATTGGGCAAATGATTTTCACAGCAGATGCAGTGTCAGTCAGAATCGTTTATGCCCTGTAAGACCAGAGCCTGACTAAGCTGTCATTCGCTGTGCAACTTTTCCATACTGGATTGGACTATTTCTCATTTAAATCAATATTCACATGTGTCAACAGGAGGGTTTTTACAAAGGGATTGAGTGCTAATCCAATTGACTGTAACTCTCTGATTCAGGAGAAGCACTAATGAATGTGATTGTGGGAAAAAGGCTGGTGCAAACTGAGCAACAAAAATTTAATTTTTGGTAAAATACTCCCAATAGGAAATCACGTCTAAAGGGGATGCATGCCCAGCAGCTTTCCTATTTAGTGCCCTGCAGGTGCTGTGCATTTGGGGACACACGGCTGCATTTGGGGACACACGGCTGCATTTGGGGACACACGGCTGCATTTGGGGACACATGGCTGCATTTGGGGACCCATGGACAAATTTTTAAAAAAGTATCGGGTATCGGCGAGTACATGAAAAAAAGTATCGGTACTTGTACTCGGTCCTAAAAAAGTGGTATCGGGACAACCCTAAAATAAACAAATATATCTAAATAAATATACCTCCCTATCTATTTACTAATGCTAGCAGCTTAACCACTTAAGCCCCGGACCAATATGCAGCCTAAAGACCCAAGGTGTTTTTACAGTTCGGGACTGCGTCGCTTTAACAGACAATTGCGCGGTCGTGCGACGTGGCTCCCAAACAAAATTGGCGTCCTTTTTTCCCCACAAATAGAGCTTTCTTTTGGTGGTATTTGATCACATCTGCGGTTTTTAGTTTTTGCGCTATAAACAAAAATAGAGCGACAATTTTGAAAAAAAAGCAATATTTTTTACTTTTTGCTGTAATAAATATCCCCCAAAAACATATATAAAAACATTTTTTTTCCTCAGTTTAGGCCGATACGTATTCTTCTACCTATTTTTAGTAAAAAAAATCGCAATAAGCGTTTATCGATTGGTTTGCGCAAAATTTATAGTGTTTACAAAATAGGGGATAGTTTTATTGCATTTTTATTTTTTATTTTTTTTTTACTACTAATGGCGGCGATCAGCAATTTTTTTCGTGACTGCGACATTATGGCGGACACTTCGGACAATTTTGACACATTTTTGGGACCATTGTCATTTTCACAGCAAAAAATGCATTTAAATTGCATTCTTTATTGTGAAAATGACAGTTGCAGTTTGGGAGTTAACCACAGGTGGCGCTGTAGGAGTTAGGGTGCACCTAGTATGTGTTTACAACTGTTTGGGGGTGTGGCTGTAGGAATGACGTCATCGATCGTGTCTTCCCTATAAAGGGAATGACGCGATCGATGCGCCGCCATAGTGAAGGACGGGGAAGCCGTGTTTACACACGGCTCTCCTCGTTCTTCAGCTCCGGGGAGCGATCGCGACGGAGCGGCTATAAACAAATAGCCGCGCCGTGGTCCCGGATCGCTCCCCGAGCGGACCCGACCTCCGCATGTAGCGGGGGGGGGTCCCGATCGGACCCCCCACCCGCTAATAGGCGAGGACGTACGTGTACGCCCATGTGCCTGTACGTGCCATATTGTGGACGTATATGTACATGCGGGGGTCGGGAACTGGTTAAGGATTAAAAATTGGTAATGTTAATTGAGCGCTCGTTCACACCAGCCTTTGCATTGCAATGCAGTGACTAGTGTGAGGTACGGCAGGGCTGAGATCAGCAAAGCGATGAGGCATTGAGCTTGGCAGATCGCACAGTTTCCTATTTTGATTTTAAACAAACTTTGAGATGCCACAAAAACAACTTGTGAAGTTCAATTGCTGCTCACACAGTGCAAGGCAGTGTATTGTCCTGCACTGTGCTAAAAAAAGTACCGGCATGCAGTACTTTTTCTCAGTGTACTGTGCCCGCACACCACCACAACGCGGTGGTGTGAACCGGGCAAATAGGAGACAAGGCATTTTGCCTTGTCCATGCGGTGTAACTGCACTGGAATAACCACCCAATGCAGTTCCACCACATATGGTGTAAACATACCCAAAGATATTAAAGTTATACTATAAATTGGGAGCTTTGTTGCAGAAATGAATATACTGTATACTGTACATTTGTATCAATTTGAATTGATTTTAGGCTGGGTTCACACTATGTTCACGTGTTCCCCGCATCCAGTTTGCAATAGCAGGTTCTTTTAATTGGCTCTCTAGGGAACCGGTTCACATATCTCCGGTGTGAATTTGCATCTTTTGGTCCGTTTTCAGACCTGAATTCAGCCAAAAATTGCATGAAAAGATAATGTGAACCCAGCCTTACTTTTTTGTTGTGTCTTTCTGCTAATGTTGAATTGTAGTTGTCTCCAATTATAGGAAAATAGTTTTTTTTGCATATAAAATGGTAATTTTTTTTGGGGGGGGGGGGGGGGGGGGGTCTTATTTGCCACTTGAAGTGTAATTGGTTGTGGCAGCAATGTGACATTTGTTAAAAAGAACCCTATTTAACACAGTAATTTGAGAGGTATGCAAACATACATCACCTAAAATAATTTTTGTCTTGTTTTCCATTTAGCCTGTGAAAAATGCTGGGTGTAGACTTTTCCATTTCTCTTTTCCTTTTAAAATGAGAATCGCATATTTATTTATTTTTTGCTTAGAAACCCTAACCAAAAACACGCATCAACTTTTTTCCCATAGTTAAAGCACCCCCCCCCCCCCCCCCCCCTACAGTTACTAAGCTCCCCCTAGAGACACACTTAACCCTTTGATCACCCCTGATGTCAATCCCTTCCCTGCCAGTGCCATTAGTACAGTTACAGTTTAGCACTGATCACTGTATTGATGTCTCGTCACCAAAAAGTGTCAAAGGTGTCAGGTGTCCGATTTGTCCGCTGCAATGTCACAGTCCTGCTAAAAAATGCTGATCACCGCCATTACTAGTAGAAATAAATAAGTAAATAATAAATTCCATAAATAGATCCCATAGTTTGTAGATGCTATAACTTTTTCACAAACCAATCAATATACACTTATTGGGATTTTTTATTGGGTGTGTTTATAGCATAAAATAAATATCGTTTTTTTTTCCCCAAAATTGTCAGTCTTTTTTTGTTTATAAAAAAATAAAGACCGCAGAGGTCATCAAATACCACCAAAAGAAAGCTCTATTTGTGGGAAAAAAAGGACATCAATTTTATTTGGCTACGTTGTTGCACAACTGCGCAATTGTCAGTTAAAGTAATGCAGTGCCGTATGGCAAAAAAATGGCCTGGTCATGAAGGGGGTAAACCTTCTGGGGCTGAAGTGGTTAAAGCAGATTTTACACAGCGTCCCAAAGTTTTTGAAATTGGGATTGTATTTAAACAGACAAAAGGAAAAGTTCAGACACCATTGCCAACACAGAAGTTTATTTTCCAACAAAAACAGGTAACAGAAAAGGCTTAGCTACCTGGCTATCTCAGCTTGTAGTGCTAGTTCGCCGGTTCTCTTGGATCTCTCAGACTTTGGTTGTAGTACCTTGCTATCTCTAGATTATTGAAAAAACTAAGAAATTTCCAAGCTCAACTTACCAACCAGCCTGCGACCAACCAAATTGACCTGTCCAGAACTGAAGAAGTGGCTACAAAATGTCTTCAACATTACAGAACAAGTCTAGTTGAAAGCTTCTACTACTAGCTATGCCATGAGCTGGGTAAATGAGAAACTTCATAGACAATTGTAAGGGCTCACATACACTTTACATTTTGTGTTTTTCTCACAGAAATTTTGGTTGGAGCTTACGTGATACCCTTTATTGGCTAAAGGGTTATATCAGGAGCTTCAGGCATCATCCCAGTATCATTTTCAGCTGCTCTTTAAAGTAGTAGTGACTTGAGCGGTTCTACAGCCTTTCGAAACACTTCAACAGGGCCCCCCCTTTGCTGCCTTTAGCCCCCGTTCACACCTAGGCGTATATACGCCTGTAGTGCGACGCCGCTGCAGCCCCGAGACGCTGGAGGGATGATTTAACATGCACCTCTATGGAGATGGTTCACATCTCCACGCCGAACGCCTGCCGCCTGAAAAAAAGTCCCGGACCTCCCCGGCTCCCCGGAGCTGAAGAACGGGGAGAGCCGTGTGTAAACACGGCTTCCCCGTGCTTCACTGTGGCGGCTGCATCGAACGTGTCATCGCTTTTATAGGGAGACACAATCGATGACGTCAGACCTACAGCCGCACACCCCTACAGTTGTAAACACACACTAGGTGAAACATAACCCCTTCAGCGCCCCCTGTGGTTAACTCCCAAACTGCAACTGTCATTTTCACAATAAACAATGCAATTTAAATGCATTTTTTGCTGTGAAAATGACAACGGTGCCAAAAATGTGTCAAAATTGTCCAAAGTGTCCGCCATAATGTCGCAGTCACGAAAAAAAAATCGCTGATCGCCGTCATTGGTAGTAAAACATTTTTTTTTATAAAAATGCAATAAAACTATCCCCTATTTTGTAAACGCTATAAATTTTGCGCAAACCAACCGATAAACGCTTATTGCGATTTTTTTTTTTATACCAAAAATAGGTAGAAGAATACGTATCGGCCTAAACTGAGGGAAAAAATATTTTTTTTTATATATTTTTGGGGGATATTTATTATAGAAAAAAGTAAAAAATATTGCATTTTTTTTAGGGCTGTGCAAATTAACTTTTAATTAATTGATTAATCTTTAATCTTTTTGATCGATTAAAATTCTTTTGATTGGTACTCCCCTCTCCGCCAGCTTCCGGGCCTTCAGGGAGTTCCGTCGGAGATCCAGTAACGCCACGGACACCGGCGGCGCTTGCCGTGTCCATCTGAAGGGCTCCTTTGCTGTGCCTTCAAATCTGCATGCCGGCGGGACCTTACTAGCTGTTACACTTCCCTCTATCACTTCCCTCTTTCAACCTGGGATTCTACAACCATCCACTGGGAGTTGTGATAGTTCCCTTCATGGGACATCTACATGCCGACGGACTGATGTTAACCTCTCCTCATCTGGATTCAGCAGTGGTATCGTTGTACACATTTTTATACCAGTATCATACCTGGCTACATGTTTTTATGACTGCTTTCGGTACCGTTTGGTATTACTCGCACCATTTTTACAGTTTATGTAGCTACATCGATTTATTTGGTTACCTACTTGAAGACTATAAAAGTTTTAATGCTATTCCCATCGAGCGCTGCCTTTGTGTGTTTTTTGTATCCTGCTATCCATTTTTCCAGTGGTTGGTAGTTGCACTGGGAATCAGCCTGCAAGGAGATCAGCTAAAAGTAGTTGGATCTATATGTGCGTTATAATTAATCGAAATTAATCGATTAAAAAAAAAACACAATTAATCGAACAGAAAATTTTTGATCAGTAACGGCCCTAATTTTTTTCAAAACTGTCGCTCTATTTTTGTTTATAGCGCAAAAAATAAAAAACGCAGAGGTGATCAGATAAGAAATCTCTATTTGTGGGAAAAAAAGGACGTAAATTTTGTTTGGGAGCCACGTCGCACGACCGCGCAATTGTCTGTTAAAGCGACACAGTGCCGAATCGCAAAACCTGGCCTGGGCCTTTAGCTGCAGGGGGTTAAGTGGTTAACTGGTGTGGCAGTGACCAGGGACATTGACTGATGACAATACATATAAAAAATATTTTTTTCAATATTTATTTTCTTTTTTTTTTACATACTGTGACCAGAACAATACAGTGTTACCATAGTGACACTGTACCACTGTTTTTTTTACTGCTATAAGCAAATATTTGTATTGTGATTAGTTATGATTGGCCACAGCTAATCACATTGTTCAAATGGGCTGCGATTGGCCCTGTCTGTTATGTGATCACTGACCAATCACATCTAGCAACACAATTGTAAACAATGAATGGCTTCCTTTCATGCCATTTATTTAATACAACGGTCATGTAATCTGCTGTGATTGGTCACAGCGGTCACATGTTACTGGCAGTGGGCGGGTACACTGATCAGTCATCGTGACAGATTGTGTCGGAGCGCGGCTTGTTCTCAGGAAGATGTAATTTTACAATGGTGGGACGCAGTTACAGCGCCCTATGTTTATATACGCATGGCCTATGGCAGGACTCAACAAATGGCAGGTACCAGGTCACAATTGTGACTATAAATTGCACCCTGGCGCCTGAGCTTTTGCCAGTCTGTTCACTATTCCGCACCTGCTGTGCCCACACTCCCAAGTGTGCTGTGCATTCTCACTCCTGGCTTCCCGAGCGGCCAACTCTACTAAAGCTTTCTTTGGCTGGTGGCAGCGGGTGGGCGGTGTGTTGGGATCATGTGACCGATGGTGGAGCACGGTTCAGTCAAACTGACTGAAGGGCTGCATGTTCGAATCAAAGCTTAGTTGGTTGGTGGCATTGACGAGTAAGGGGGAAACTTTTGTGGACTGTTCTGCCCATTGAATGTGTAGGTGCTGTACAATTCATATACCTGTGAGCTGAGCTGATGTTTTTGGGCATGTCTCTCTTGCTGGATTGGGCATGTCTCTCTTGCTGGATTGGGCATGTCTCTCTTGCTGGACAAATAATAAACAAGCGCGCAAACAAACCAAATAATTAAGTGCAATTAACTGACTCAATATGTTAGTGCATATACAATGCAAAAAATAAAACGGTGAAAAAAATGTTACCAAAGTAACTATGTATGTTTGTACATATAAATGCACCAATAAACCAGTGAACAAAATGTTACCAAAGTAACTAATTGTTAAATAACCACTGTGTAAGAAAAATAAAGTAAAGTCCCAAACATGAAGTGAGGAAATTGTTAGCAATAGGACACTTCTAGGGATTAATCCAATGATCGCTGTAATGATTGATAGAATATCTAGAAGAAGCTTGGATCTTATTTTCAGCCAAAAGAGTGTGATATTACTGCCGCTTACCAGACTGGAAGGATCTCGGGTTAAGGAGATCTGTAGAGGAGTTTCAACCTTGGCCTGGGAGTAAAGCTGATTTATTCACTTACTGAGTATGCAGCTTCTTTATCTTCTAATCCTTGCTTGTGTTCCAGTTTAAGCTGGTGCCATGACCACTTCCCTGGGTTTCCTTTTTCAGGGGGGGCTCCTTTCTCTTGAAGCATCCTGTGGAGTCACTCTTGCATACATTTCACATACTGTAATGTATAGCTTTTCGAAAATTGCTTTATTGGGTATAATATGTAGTTACTTTAAGTCGAAATAGAGCATCGTTTTTTGTTAAATATGATAGATACATTTCTGTTTCCCATGTAAATGAAATAATTGATCCTAAAATTTGTTTCTAAAATGTATTAAAACTCCTTGAAGTAGTGCAATAGCCTTCAATGTGAAACCTTCACTGAATCACAGAAAGGCCCCTTTCACACAGGCTTTCCGATCAGGTCCACCTGCAAGTTTTTCAAGTGGACCTGATAAGACGCGCCATTCACTCCTAAGGCTTGGCGGATGTCAACGGTGGTATGTTCGCTGACAACTGCTGCTCTCTGATCTGATCCTGAAATCCAGACAGATGGTTACCCTATTTTCCATCCCTCTGGTGGATGGGTTCGGATGTAAATGGACAGGCAGTCTTTTTTTTCATTTGATCTCCCCATAGAGGAGAGCTGGACCCTGACAGGTCCGTCTCTGCACAGTGAGCAGAGACGGACCTGTCATCTGCCTGCTCAGCGGGGATCAGCGGATCCATTCCCCGCTTAGCAGCGGACCGCCTATGTGAAAGGACCCAAAGAGTCCTAATTTTGAAGGAGCCATCCCTATCACAGCCTCCCTTGTTATTAGAGACACCTGGTCAGCAGTTTGCTTGCGCAGTAGTGCAGGCATGTTCATTCCTGTACATCTTCATCAGCTGGCATTTCTTATTTGTAGTGGAGAGCCCAACATATTCTTTTAATTTTTATGCAAAGGTTACCCCTCTCCCTCATTTTTCTTCAGACTAAATATGTAACTTGGTGAAATTTAAGCATGTCATTTAGCTGAACTGAAGTAAATTAAAGGGTAGGGATGTTGGTTAGGCTGCATGTTTTAGCCAGCACAGTCAGCTGAGATCAGCACTTCTTGGAACAGTCGGTTTTGGTTAGATTACGGTACTTTCCCCCAGATAGCAATACTTGAGCTATTCAGAGTACTGACCATCCTAGATGTCTGTAAATGCATTACAATATGTCTTTTATAAGTTATACAACCTGGTGTGTTTTCCTTTTTTTCACTTATTACCAAAATGATGGTGGTATGAAAAGTTTTTTTTGTGTGCTTAAAATGTATCTCCAGCGCTGCAGTGTGCTGGAGTTCCTCGCCTGCCAGTCTGCTTCATGGTACTGATCGTAGGCCAAACTGTACACAGAGCTTTGCGTGCGCAGTTTTTTGTATTGTGAGGAAACTCATACACATATTGGTATAATGTTCAGCGCCAAACCATCTGATGAAAAAGATTAAAGTAAAACATTTTAATGAAACGGCATTCATCTGCATGCTGATACATGAAGGTGCAACCATGTGAATTGTGAGTGGATTGAAAGTTCTGGGGGGTAAACCCCTAAAAATTTGGCTCTAAATAAGTCTCTAAATGGAGCTGGCTACTTCAGGCATATGAAAAAACAAACACAATGTCGGCGCAAAAGAGGGTAATTTGAACCACAATTACCACAAAAAGTGGATAAATAAATAATTATAAAAAGGGAAGGGGAGGAAGGGAAACGAAAAGACCAGTGACTGAATTATAATAAAGAGGATGGTAATGAAAGTACCAATCTTTAAAGTTCGTATATAAACAGTTGAGGATGACATATACATCGTGGCAGCACTTTGGAGAGTGAAGCAAGACTGTGTAATATCAAAAATAAAAAGAAAAAATGCGGCGGGGGTTGGGGAGACTCTAACAAACTACTTTGCTGAGAATGCCAATGGTGAGGTCAGTGACGGCATCCTGTGGGAAGGTCATAAGGCAGTGGTTCGCGGTTCCTTCATCGCCCTGGGAGCCAAACTTAACAGGGAGAGGCAGGCGGACTTCCAGAGGGTACTACAGGCGCTGAGACAGGCTGAAATTAATCATAAGCGGACATCGGCCCCATCCGAGCTCAGCCGTCTGAACGAACTTAGACGGCTTTTTGCTAAGTTGCTAGATAGGAAAATTGCTCGTAAACTTCGTTACATGGCCCACGCGTACTATGAATACGGTAATAAATGCGGACGGATGCTGGCGCGTGCGCTTCGAAAGAAGAGGCTGGCGGCTCATGTACATAAGCTACACTCCCCTACGGGAGAACCGGCTCAGCACTCTTCAAAGATTGCCTCGATGTTTCGCGAATACTACGAGAATTTATATAATCTGGGAGCCAATGACTCCCCTGCGGAGGTGACCCACAAAAAAACTAAAATTGAGTCGTATCTTGCCTCGATTGGGCTCCCCGTCCTGCCCCCTGAACAGGTGACTGGCCTTGAACACCCTATTTCCACGGCGGAACTTTTAGCGACTATTAAGTCTCTTCCCTCTGGCAAAAGTCCGGGCCCGGACGGGTTCACGAAGGCGTATTACGAATTTTTTTTTGACAAAATACAAGCCCCCTTATGCACCCTTCTTAACTCACTGGCGTCGGGTGGCCAGCTTCCAAGGGAGACTTCGTTGGCACACATTACGGTGCTTCCGAAGGATGGTAAGGACCCTGCTCAACCCCAGAGCTATCGCCCGATTTCCCTCTTAAATACGGACCTAAAGATTTTTTCAAAGATTTTGGCCAACCGACTGAAACCTCTCCTTCCTGACTTGGTGCACGCAGACCAGGCTGGCTTCATACCGGGGCGGGAGGCCAGAGATAACTCAAATAGGGCGATACAGCTGATCCATTGGGCGTGTGCACGCGATCGGATGCCTCCATACTTGATACTGTCCACCGACGCTGAAAAGGCATTCGATCGCGTGGACTGGCAGTTCCTTAGCGCGGTTCTGGAGAGGGCAGGGCTGGGCCCACGTATGCTAAGCTGGATCTCTACGCTTTATGTCTCCCCTACAGCACAGGTAAAGGTGAACGGTGGTCTCTCGGCTGGGTTTGCGATCCGGAATGGCACGAGACAGGGGTGTCCGCTCTCGCCCCTCTTGTTTGCATTGGTCCTGGAACCGTTGCTGCAAAGGGTCAGATCTAACCCCAACATTAGAGGGGTGAAGGTAGGCTCCCTAGAACACAAGCTCTCTGCTTATGCAGATGACATTTTGTTTCATGTGGTGGAGCCCCTTGTCTCGTTGCCAGTCTTGATGGATGAACTCAGGGAGTACGGGGAGGTGTCGAACTTCAAGATAAACTATTCGAAATCCGAGATACTGCCTGTCACTGTCCCCCCTACCTTAGCGTCCTCTTTGAGGGACTCGTTCCCCTTCAAATGGTCCACGTCCTCCATGAAGTACTTAGGGATCCAGCTTACTAATCGTTTGGACTCACTTTATTCCCAGAATTATATCCCCCTTTTGAAAAAGACTTCCCAAGATTTGCAGTCCTGGGATAGGACAATGTTCACGTGGGTGGGACGGACGAACATCCTGAAAATGACAGTCCTGCCCCGTATCCTTTTCCTCCTACAGATGATACCTATAAGATTACCGAAACGTTTTTTTCGCTGAACTACGGAGTATTTTTACTAAATTTGTATGGGGGGGTAGGAGGCCTAGACTGGCAATGACGATTTTGCAAAGGTCCAAGTTACGGGGAGGCTTGGGAATACCAAATATTCTTAGGTACTATCATGCGATTGCACTACAGCGCATCCTGAACTGGAAGTTTCACACGTCCCTTAAGTTATGGGTCCCTCTGGAAAAGACAATGGCGGGACGGGACTTGGCCTACGCACCCTGGGTCCCGACGGACAATAGAGGGCTCTCTGACTGGGTGTCCCCGTTGACGACTCACTCCCTGTCCATTTGGGATAGATTGAATGGCTGCCTGGCACTGGCGCCGAGGACTTCTCCTCTGGCGCCTGTCGGAGGTTACCCTTGGTTCTCCCCTGGAGAGCTGAAATCATCCCTTGGAACGTGGGTTGGGGATGGGGTAGTTAGCCTCGCAAGATTTATGGACAGCGGGATTTTAACACCGCTGGCCACCTTACGCGCCCGATATGGTAGCTTTCCCTTTGACTTTTGGAGATACCGCCAGCTTGAGACCTTCACAGCAAAGTGCCAGAGGGCAGCACCGATTAGAGCTAGCCTGACGGAGTATGAGCGCCTTTGGGCGTCGGAGGACCCAGAGCCTCATTTGATCTCGGTTTTATACCGGCTGCTGGAGGGCGCTTCCCCAGACCCCCGTCCTTACTTTGTTAGAGAATGGGAGAGGGACTTACAGATTGACCTTACGGATGACCAACTTTACCACTTATATATATGTTACTGACGCGTTGGTACAGGGTGCCGGCCGCGCTAGCTAGAATCTTCCCTAATGTATCTGATAGGTGCTGGAGGGGGTGTGGACAGAGGGGTTCTCTCCTTCATATTTGGTGGGAGTGCCCGGTGCTTCGCCCGTTCTGGGACATGGTTGCCAAACACGTGTCTGAGGGCTTGGGCATGGATGTCCCGGCCCAACCCCAACATTTCCTGCTCCACGTCCCCCCCATTCCCCTGTCACGGTATAAACGTAGCGCTCTCCCCCACCTCCTCAATGCGGCTAAACGACTTATTCCGATTCATTGGAAAAGCTCACACATTCCCAGTGAGCAAGACTGGTTGGGGAAGGTGGGGGAGATCATGGAAGCGGATGGTTGGCTGGCCACCTGCAGAGATACCCGCGAAAAATTCGAGGCCACCTGGGCAGAGTGGAAGGCTCACGTACATGACACGGCTTTGCTCTCCTCCAGTTTGGATGAGGCGCTACTGGTGTTGGCTGACCCCTCCTTTGGGGAACTTGTCCGGGCGCATCGTCAGTCGGCCTCTTGAGGCTCCAGGATGAGGGGAGCCCTGTAAGTCGGCGAAAGTGGTGAGTGCTGGTCCTTCTTTCTTCTATCTTCCACCTCTCTTCTCTCAATTCTCTCTGTCCCTCCTCCTGACTCTTACTCTGTTCCTCTATCCCTCGCCCCTCTTCCCCCTTCTTAATGTCTAATGCTTAGTTATTTGTTAATATTGGGACCATTGATGCAACCCCCAACCTATTTGTCTAGTCCCATTATCTCAGGTCTGTTCTAATTAGCATGTAGCAAAGGGAGCCACCTTGCTGTCTGCCGGGGAGCGGAGACATGGGGACACATCCCCTCCCCCGTTATTTTGGGGAGGACCCGCCCGCGTGGATCGAATGTCCTGGGTGGGTGGTGTGTCCGCCTGTCCCTGCTCTATGGCGGGCCACTGCTCCCGGTTTAATGTTTGCCTGAGCGTGGACCGGAGGCACCTTCCCTTAGAGTCCCTTCTCTCCCTTATTCCCTCCCCCCTCCCTTTGGCCCACTACCCCTTCTCCCTCCCGTCCCTCATTGTCACCCCCTATTCTGGTTATTGTTATTATTTTGTATTGGCTTTCTGTCAGATTGATAATGCCGCATTGTACAACTGTCAATACCTCTTTTCTTTGAAAAATGAAAATAAATATTTTACAAAAAAAAAAAAAAAAAATGCGCCTACTAAGTGCAGTATGTCTGATAATATGGAATTTAATAATTAAAACAGCCAAATGGCTACTCACTAAAAAGTAGTACAAAATGCGCTCATCAAAAGGGAAGTGTAGTCACTGTGGATCGTCAGCCGATGATGGTGGCTTCTCTGGTGAAGGTTTTGTTGATTGCTGTCCAGGAAATAAGCGTGGCAGAGCACTTCTGGCACAGCGAAACCCGGAAGTGACTGTTCGGCAGCGTGCGTTCCAGCCTGGAGCGCACACGGCTCTCGGTGACAAGAAGTGACGTCAGGCAGGGGCTCGTGGTGATGACGCGTTTCAATGCTTCCGCATTTTCAGCGAAATGGGGCTGAAGGATGATCTTCCCAGAAGGGAAGATCATCTGCTAAGAAGTGTCTCAAATATTTAACATCTTTCCCAGCATGTACCATGACTGCTGATCCTTCAGCCCCATTTCGCTCCACACAGCATATATAAGCATCCCAGTCTCCTCCTCCCATTAGATCGGATGAAAATGCGGAAGCATTTAAATGCGTCATCACCACGAGCCCCTGCCTGACGTCACTTCTTGTCGCCGAGGGCCGTGTGTGCTCCAGGCTGGAACGCACGCTGCCGAACAGTCACTTCCGGGTTTCGCTGTGCCCGCTTCCCTGGACAGCAATCAACAAAACCTTCACCAGAGAAGCCACCATCATCGGCTGACGATCCACAGTGACTACACTTCCCTTTTTATGAGCGCATTTTGTACTACTTTTTAGTGAGTAGCCATTTGGCTGTTTTAATTAATAAATTCCATATTATCAGACATACTGAACTTATTAGGCGCATTTTTTCTTTTTGTTTCTACTTCAGGCATGGGCTAGGGGAACCCGAAAGCTGTGAAAAAAAGGAAAGAAAAAGGAGGAGAGAAGTGCCAAGCCAATCCTTTAAACCGCTTAGGAATTTATTCATTATATAAGTATAAAACAACACTAGAAACTTGCGTGACAAATGTTGGAGCACTTGCAGACTGCTAGAACGGGTGGGAGCTTCCACTTGCAGTGTCACAGGTAGGGGTGCAACGGATCAAAAAACTCACGGATCGGATCGATCCTCGGATCAGGAGTCACGGATCGGATCATTTTCGGATCAGCGCCAAAAAAAAAAGGGTGTTTTCATTGGTCCAAAAAAAAAAAAATGTGTGTGTGTATATATATATATATATATATATATATATATATATATATATATATATATATATATATATATATATATATAATATATATATATATACACACACACATACATATATATATATATATATATATATATATTTTCTGTAAAAACTTTAAGATTGTACTTTTAACAAGTCCCAAACAGCCTCACCTGCTTCCTCTTTAATCCACCCCTGAAATGTGCTCTTTCCCCCCCCCCCCCCCTCCTCTCACACCAGTGCTTCTCTGCTAATATTCCCTCTCCATGTCGGCTTGCCAGAGCCCAGTGCACAGCGTGACACGCCTCCCCGGGGAGGCGTGTCACGCTGGGCTCTGGCAGCAGACTGGCCGCCGCTCCGGAGCTAGGCCGAAGCCGGGGACTTTCCTAGGCCTAGGCTCCGGAGCGCTCCGCGGATCGTGGGGTGTGCCGATCCGAACGGGGTGGCCCGTTCGGATCACGGATCGGTGACGATCCGTTGCACCCCTAGTCACAGGAGCACAGGAGGACCCCTGGGAAGTCTCTATTGAGGTATCCATGAGCGCTGTGTGTTAGCCGCAGCTGGAGCCTCGGTAACCCTCATGGAGACGTTGGCTGTGTGTTTCTAGGTGGGAGTGGTCCAGGGCTGTCAAATTGAGGAGCCGCTCACACACTGGCCAATCAGAACGCGGTTCGAAGGCAGATCAGAGGAACAGCTATGGAGACAAGCTACGCCAAGTTTTTCATAGCATACTGGGAGGATCTCCACATCTGGGCTGAGAATCCCTTTTCACATCACGTGGTCTACTATGGAAGATAGATACATTGATGACGAGTCGTCATCTGGCAAGGAGACATAGATCTCATTTAAAAATGTCTCTTATATTGCAATAACAATGAGCTTGTCTTCTTAGACCTTGAACTTTTTCATGACATAGATTGTAAAATACATTCAAGGACTCACTTCACACCCACCGCTTGGAATTCCTATCTACACAAGGTTAGCAACATACCATATAGTCAGTTTTGCCATTTAAAACCCAACTGCAGCTCTATTGAAGACTACAAATCTCTCCAAAAATATTCAAATGAGTCTAACTCTGAGGATAACATGATCGCGGAAAGTCACAAATTAGACCCATCTCCTACTCAAAAAAGTCTCATGCTCATAATGAAATATAATAATAAGCACTGGGCCATCAAAAAGACCCTCGATAAACATTGGTGGATCCTGTGCAATGATCCGAAACTAAAGACACAAATTGCCTCTAAACCTAAACTGGTATTCAAGAGAACTAACAATGCCAAAAACATCATAGTCCCCAGTAAATTGAGCAAAAACAAGAAACCCCTTCTGGACTCCATTCCCAAAATGTTCTCACTTGTTGCAATGTATAAGTGTCACAAACAAAAATGCCTTGCTTGTGCACGTGACCCATGGACAAAAGACCTTTTCCCGACCAAAAAGGCAATACTTTTGCCTTGATGAATTCCTAACATATTCAAATAACTTTGTGGTCTACCTCATCATTTGTCCATGTAAAATGTGCTATGTAGGGCGTACCATTAGACCTCTTCGTACCAGATTTGGGGAACACAGGAAAGAACTCTGCCCCAAATGCAGTATTCCAAGACACTTTCTAGCCCCCCACGAAAGAAACCCTGCATTATTGAAGGTCACATCCATTTAATCTATTTCCCATTCCCTACGTGATGGAGAAAGATTTAAAAAACTGTGGGCCAGATTCTCGTAGACTGGCGTATCTTTGCGGTGGCGTAACGTATCTGATTTACGTTACGCCACCGCAACTTACACGGGCAAGTGCTGTATTCTCAAAGCACTTGCTTCATAAGTTGCGGCGGCGTAGCGTAAATCGGCCGGCGTAAGCCCGCCTAATTCAAATGTGGAAGGGGGGGGGGGCGTGTTTTATGTTAAACTACTGTGACCCGACGTGATTGACGTTTTTCACGAACGGCACATGCGCCGTCCGTGGAAATCTCCCAGTGTGCATTGCTCCTAATACGCCGCAAGGACGTATTGGTTTTGACGTGGACGTAAATGATGTCCAGCCCATTCACTGACGAGTTACGCAAACTACGTAACTTTTTCAAATTTCGACGCGGGAACGACGGCCATACTTAACATTGGCTGCGCCTCATATAGCAGGGGCAACTATACGCCGGGAAAAGCCTAACGTAAACGTCGTAACTTTACTGCGTCGGCCGCGCGTACGTTCGGGAATTCGCGTATCTAGCTCATTTGCATACTCAACGCGGATTTCGACGGAAGCGCCACCTAGAGGGCCAAAAAAAATTGCACTTAAGATCCGACGGCGTAAGAGACTTACGCCTGTCGGATCTAATGGATATCTATGCGTAACTGATTCTAAGAATCAGTCGCATAGATACGACGGCTCAACGCAGAGATACGACGGTGTATCTGGAGATACGCCGTCGTATCTCGGTTGAGAATCTGGGCATGTGTGCCCAAGAGACTTATTGAATATTCAAACTCGATAGTCTCTCACCTGAAGGTCTGAATGAAGAATCGGAAGTCAGCGCCATCATCTAATCTTCCTCCATCCCATTGTATGATCCCCAGCACCCCTCCCAGTTCATGCTGTCCCCTAAAATACTCCCCCAGGGCATTTTTACATGCACGCTTCTTGTTATGCGCACAGGGTATCTGGTTTGCAACAACAGTTGCAGTTTGTTCCCAGAACAAAGGGCTGTCAAACAAGGTGATCAATACCATCCTAGACAGTAGGAAACCCCTAACCAGGGAAATCTACGAGAAAGTGATGAAAAAGTTTGTCTCCTGGAACAAAAACAAACTGACCCCCAGCAGAGGAATAATTCCAACAATCCTGTATTTTTTACAAGATAGAGCAGACAAAAATATCTCCCAAGCCACACTGAAGGTACAAGTGGCGTCACTTTCTTCGTTCATGCATATCAGACTCGCAGAAGATCCACTGATAAAGCGATTCCTGATGTCACTTAAAAGAACTAGACCTGCCAAAATTAACAGGACCCCAACTTGGGACATGTCCACGGTGCTTGGAGGGTTTCTCTCCCCTCCATTCGAACCGACAGAGGACAGCTCAGATAAAAATATCTCACTCTGAAAAGTGCACTTCTTGTGGTCTTAGTATACGCTAGAAGAGTAAGCGAAATCCAAGCCCTGTCCAAGATGAAACCATACTGCCTAATACACTTAGACAAAATAATTCTCTTGCCAGACCCGGCCTTCCTACCCAAGGTCTCTTCAACATTCCATAGAACCCAAAAAATCATCATCCCTTTGCTTCCAAAAACTATGGACAACAAGAAAAGAGACATTTACAGCAAATTCGATGTAAGAAACACGCTCATTACATACCTCGAGAGAACGAAGGATTGGCGAAAAACTACTTCTCTTTGTCCTCTATGCAGGAATTAACAAAGGGAAACAAGCATCCAAAAATACCATCAGCAGATGGATAAGAATGGCCATACAGATGACCTATGAGGCACAAGATCTCACTCCTCCAGAAGGGATCAGAGCTCACGCAACCAGAGCCTGGGCAACCTCGGTCGCAGAGAAAGCAGGGGCAACTCCAGAGCAGATCTGCAGGTCAGCGACATGGTCATGCTTCAGTACCTTAGCAAGGCACTATCGTATAGACCAGCTGTCGAAGCAAGACCAGGCATTTGGTCGCAAGGTGCTCCAGTCTCTACCCCCACCCTAGTAAGTATTGCTTGATACATCCTCTTGGATGCTGCCCTGGAGGACGATTCGAGAAAACTAATTAGGTACCTGGTAACTCTTTTTTTCGAAGAAGTCTTCCAGGGCAGCACTAGCTCCCACCCTTAAACGTCAAATAACAGATACAGAGGGGTAGCTTCAAGCTTACTGTGACTTCCTTCGGTACTTTAATACAACTGAGGCACGCAGGTGAGACTGTGAAATTTATAATGGTGGACTAATGTGTTTGCTGTTTCAGGGGGGAGGATGCTGCCCTGGAAGACATCTTAGAAAAAGAGTTACCAGGTACCTAACTCTGTTTTTTCTTTTCGAAATTTCCCTCTTCCTGGTAATTTTTTTTTTTTGCATGTTCAATATACCTTATAGACCCTTATGAATTCTCCAAAACTGTCATCTTCCCATTCGAATAAGAAGCCAACCTTTATTTGAATTGCAGTCACAATTCATGTATACTCATTGCTGTAACCTTCTTCCTATTGGTATAGTTATTCCCTAGTTGCGACATGTGTGTATGTGTATTTATATGTTCACACATATATATAACTATTGCATCTAGTTCATTTTATGCATCCTTTTCATCTTTTTTACAACAAGGTACACACTCAGGCATTTACCCACCTAAGACCTATTCTATCAAATGTTCCTTTTACCCAAACCGACTGGTAACCTTATTTCTTATTTTCATCTTTGTGTGTGTGTGTGTGTGTGTGTATGTGTGTGTATATGTATATATATATAATATATATTTTCCCAGGTGACATCGCTAATTGCGACTCAGAGTGGGTTAATTGTAGCCTCCTATATAAATGTGATGTGACTGTTAGAGGATCAGCTGATGAAGAAGGCGAGGCCGTGCCTTCGAAATGCGTTCTAAATGGCCAGACAGCGCGTGGGTGGCTCCCCTGTTTTACAGCATTGGACCACTCCCACCCAGAGACACACAGCCAACGTCTCCCATGAGGCTTGCCAAGGCTCCAGCTGCAGCTAACACATGGGGCTCATGGATCCCTCAAAAGAGACTTCCCGATGGTCCTCCTGTGCTCCTGTGACACTGCATGTGGAAGCTCCCACCATTCTGCAAGTGCTCGAACATTTTTCACGCAAGTTTTTAAGTTTTTTATACTTGTATACTGAATACATTCCTAAGCTCTTTAAAGGATTGGCTTGGCGCTTCTCTCTCCTCCCTTTTTTCTTTCCTTTTTGTTCGCAAGTTTTTGTATCTCTACTGTTATTTATGTATAGCATGGAGGTCCTGTTTCAACTCCAGAGAATCTTCATCAGGGCTCAAACAGCATGTTGATTTCTACAATATAAACATGGAATCAGAAATGGTAAAAAGATATATCCATAATGTTGCAAGAGATGTTGTTCTAGTTAATAATATCTCTTGCAACATTATGTGTGTATCTTTTTACCATTTCTGATTCCATGTTCATATTTTATAATGTCATGTATAGTGATAACAAAAACAGGTGAGACGACAAATTTCCTATCCAAGCTCATCCCATAGCATATAATTATAAGAATGCAAGGGACATAATAAGTGGCAGACCAAATGGTGTATACTATTCAAAAATAAAATAACTTTTTACTTATATTAACCACTTGTCCGCCGCTTGATCGTTCTTCTAGGCAGCGGGAGGGGACGTCCCCCCCCTCCCGCCGCCATCCGGTGCTTCTCCGGGCTCTCCCATGCCATCGGGGACCTGGAGAACGAATGGGCCAGGGCCGGCTCATGATGATAGAGATTTACAGTGACCAGATGGTCACCGGTCATCTCTGTCGAAGGCCCGGGCGCGACGTTGTGACGTCACGCCTGGGTACCTAGAAGTAAACAAAGCCGCAATCGTGGCTGTCGGCATGAGATCGGTGAATTTTTTTCACGATCTCATGCTTTCAAGCCTGGAGGAGAGATGTGGGTTCTTATTGACCCCACATCTCTCCATAAAGAGGACCTGTCACAGTGATTCCTATTACAACGGATGTTTACATTCCTTGTAATAGGAATAAAAGTGAGCAAAAAAAAAAAGTGTAACAGAAAAAAAAAATGAAGTAAAATAATTTTTTTTTTTTTTTTTTTAAAACGCCCCTGTCCCCGGTAGCTCACGCTCAGAAGCGAACACGCATGTAAATCCCGCCCACATGTGTAAACGCTGTTCAAACCCCACATGTGAGGTATCGCCGCGTGCGCTAGAGCGTGTACTACAATTCTAAACCTCTGTAACTCGAAAATAGTAACCTGTAAAAAAAAATTCAAGCGTCGCCTATGGAGATTTTTAAGTACCGAAGTTTGTGAATATATTTCTTTATTAAATTTTCATGAAAGACATCTTTTCGTTAACAATTATCTCTTCTAATATAAAACTTACATAGATGAAAAAGCATCAAACATAATAATAATCCCCGACACCTCCCTCCCCACCCAACCCAGAACCACCAGGCCCCTTTTATTTTCTCTCCTTAAAACGGTCTTACTTTCTTATGCTCCCATTATTTCTGCAAATTTCATTGTCTGCTTAAATTCTATCCATTGGTTCCATTTCTCCTCATACTCTTCTACACCCTCTATGTCACTAAGCCTTAAATATTCAAAATTTTGCGTCACATTTATTTTATTGCACCAATTTCCCATCGAGGGGCTTTCCCTATCTTGCCAATGTCTGGCTATTGAACTCTTGGCAGCATTTAACAGGTGTGGGAGCAATGTTTTCAAATATCGCTTAGATGAAATTCTGATCTCGTGATGTAAACATCCCCACGGGTCCTCTGGAACCTCGATATTGGTTATTTCAGTTATTAAATATCTGATCTTACTCCAGTATTTTTTTATTTTCGGGCAAATCCACCATATGTGTGCCATATTCAATATTTCTCTACATCCACGCCAGCAAAGTTCTGATATTTCCTTATTGCATTTATGTGCTTTATCTGGTGTTGTATACCAACGTGCCAGCCACTTATAGTTTAACTCCGTCATCTTACTATTTACTGACGTGGAATGTACCCTCTTCATTAATTGTTTTAACTCTAGTTCATTCAATTGTGTCCCCACAATTTTGAAAAAAACTAAATTTTTTGCTATAATAATTATCCCAAATTTTCCCAAAAATCGCAATAAGCGTATAGTGATTGGTTTGCGCAAAAGTTATAGCGCCTACAAAAATAGGGGACAGAATTATGATTTTTTTTACTAGTAGTGGCGGCGATCAGCGATTTTTATTGGGACTGCGACATTATGGCGGACACATAGGACACTTTTGACACATTTTTGGGACCATTCACATTTATACAGCGATCAGTGCTATAAATATTACTGTATAAATGTGACTGGCAGAGAAGGGGTTAACACTAGGGGGCGAGGAAGGGGTTAAATGTGTTCCCTACTAGTGATTCTAACTGTGGGGGAAGGGGACTGACTGGGGGAGGTGACCGATCTGTGTCCCTATGTACAAGGGACACAGCATCAGTCTCCTCTCCCTGACAGGACGTGGATCTGTGTGTTTACACACACAGATCCACGTCCTTGTCTGTGCAATGGCCGATTGTGGGTACCCGGCGGACATCGCGGCCACCAGGCACACGCATCAGCACCTCAGTGACGCGGCAGGGGCCGGAGGAGCGTCCTCCCGGCATTTGAGAGCCACCTTGTGTCCGTCTTTTGCCTATGACTGGGGCTCCAAGTGGTTAAAATTAATGTACATACATGAATAATACATAATAATTTTTGCATCACAATAGCTCGGAATACTTTGGTTATATGATTCTGGGTGCTGTTTTACCTCTGAGTATGGATACATTAAAGCAGAGTTCCAGGCTAAATTGAAACAATTTCTTAATCAGTTAATAATTTTTTGCTGTTTTGTACCTTCACTTTTATTGCCGATTTCTCTTAGTTGCAATGCTGGCGCCTGCACCCGAGCCGATGGCTTTGGGGGTCTGACATTTAGCAGCTACAGTATTTGACTTTTACATCTTTGACTGACATTTAAAAGAAAAATTCAGAGGCTGGCACTCCGCTTTAATGTACCAACAGTTGCTGGCGAGGTCTCTTGCTGACACAAAAAGCTTTGCCACTGGCAATAATGCTCAATGCCTCTACCCTTTCCTGGCACTGTCAGTATTGCTGGCTGGCATGATGGTTTTGCCTGCACACAGAAGCAAATGGTGTTGCCACACGGCTGTTCTGTACAAACCGGAAATGGCTGTAGCTTCTCTGACCTAGTTCTCTATAATTTCCTTGTACATTCAGGGATACAGGAACCTCTACTGCCTCTCCCCAACACCCAGCAAAACTTTTTATAAATGCTTTGTAAAAGAGAAGTATGGGTATTTTTTTTTTCTCCCTCATACTTACCTAGGTGGATGCAGCATCAGACAGATGCTGAATCTGTCCCCCGGGGTCTCTTCACTAACCAATTGCTCGGTTCTCTGTCTGCTGGCTGTCAATCAGAAGCTCTCCTGCTCTGCTCCTCCACACTCACTGGAGCACTGAGCTGTGAAGGGGTGGGGAGCGGGCGTCTCAGCGGCTCGCTTAGGGGCCGAGACGGCCATCAGTCCAGCACCTGGCGGATCCAGACTCGGGATGATGCGGTGTCTGGACTGATCTGTGTTAAGTCAGCAGAGAGCAGACTTCAGACCGTTCTCTTTTGAAAACGTGTCACAGGACTGCAAAACGAATTGCACTCCTGTGACCCTTAGGAGAAGTCCAGCCAAATGAGCTCAAGCTGAGCTTCTTCTTTTAAGGTCTTGTTTATAGCCCTTTCTATCTGCTGCATTAACATGTTTGTCTGCTGGGCACTCTACTGTATGTAGTCTCAGCTACATACAGTATACAGCACTGTGCTCCAGGTGTAAGAGAAGACCTCCCTATCTCACACCCAGAACAAAATAGTGTTGGTCTGAGCAGTGCTCATGTACACGGGATGTTTTTACAACTGCTCCTGAATGATTTAACTTGACAGATAGTAACCCACATTTAAAACGTCAGTTTTGCCACGTTAACATGCCGTGTTTAGCCGCATTTGCGCTTTGCCGTGTTTGCATTTAGAAAGGGTTTAAAATAAAAATGGGCAAAAACAAAAAACGCCTATAAATGAAATGCTTCTAAACATGGGTTACCACGTTTGGCGTCTGAAACGTGGAAATCTGAACGTCGTCTGAACTAATTTTTTTGCTTTCAAAGAAATGATGTTAAACGCAACTGCTTAAAAACTTCAACAAACAAGAGTGTGTACATGGTCACGTAGGATAACATTAATTGAGTTCAGGGGCAGTTGAAAAAAGTGTCCAACTGCCTCTGAATGTCCGTTTAGGAGAAGCAGTGTACATGGGGCCTAACTGTCCCACTGCCAAGCTTTCCCCGGATTGGTATTTATAGCTGTAATAATTTGCTGTGGTTTTATGTGTTGCGATTGATTATTAATGGTCTGGTTAATGTCTAATATGGTCTAAAAGCATGAAAATTATATTAACTTGTGAGCCTTTCCTGGTAGATGATGATTTAAGTCTTCACCAAAAGCTCCCATAAACCAAACCCTTCTGTGTTCGGTATCAATTATATTAACCGGTAATTCCAGTCAGTATGGCATTTAATTCAACATAAAAATGAGTTGTTGCTCCCTGTTCTCTGGTATGATACCAGCCCTTAACCTTCAATGAATTCATCTACAGAATACATTTTTCAAGAGAACTCCACCTAGAGCTGTCTGTATATAAAATGGCCACATGTCCATGCTTTATTTATTAAAGTGCTTACTCTGTTTTTGTGCTTCTAAATGCTGAGTACATGTGCACAAATTAATTAGGCACTGAAATATCATGACTGTTTTGCATGTATGTTTTGAAGTTCTTTGTTAGCTGTTTCGTAGCTTGTATAGGGTCCTTATCTCTGTGGTTTGAACCTCTGAATGGCTTATAATAAGCAAATGGTAGCATTTTCTCCAGCATTATTAAAGCAAACCCGTATTTGTTCCTTGTAGCAAGGATAGTATAGGGAAGGTGAGTTTATATAAGGGGTGTTAAATTGAGCATGTTGCTTTGCATGGAAAACAGTCCTGTCCTGAAAGAAGTCAGGGTTTTTGAAAGTATATCTTAAAGGCAGAACTTTTTTTTAGTTTTGGATAGAGTGTAGAAGAATGAGAAAACGCCTGTAAGTTTTTATTGCTGTCTGTGTCCCCATTAGGGAGATTCACCCATTCCTACATTTTTGGTAATTCCCATAAAAGTAACAGCGGAGAAATCTTCCAATGGGGACATTAGTTTTGGTGAGTTTTTGGGAGTTCCCAAGGAATTCCCTGAATTTGCAGGGATTTATTCTCACTTTCGGTTTGGCTGTGGGACAGGAAGTGAAGGGAAATCATGGCAATAAAAAAATGTGACAGGGGTTATAACCCTCCCTTGCTCTATCTAAAATGAAAAAAAAATCATATCATACTTACCATAATTTTCCTTTCCTGGTGCCTATCCATGGTGGCATACCTGTGATAGGCTCTGCTTTGGATTCCTCCCCTCAGGACAGTGAATATTATAAAAAGAAAGTAAAGCCCCCTCCCATCATTTTCCATAACATAGAATAAAGCAGGGGATGTATGCTGCCATTGATGGGCACCAGGAAAGGAAAATTACAGTAAGTATGATACAATTTTCTGTAGTGCTGCATGAATGGGCTTTGGGAAGACTATGTTGTTGCTCTGCAAATTGTATCCCCTGAGACGTTCACCTTGCTACCCAAGATGTGGAAACTGCCCTGGTTAAATGGGCTCTGGCCAAATGAGGATCCAAACTGCTAGCCCTGTACACCTTCTGTATTAACTTTCATATCCATAATGCAATAGTTCTCAAGGAAGCTTCCTTGCCTTATTATTTCCCCTGATAGGAGTCCCTGAAAGGAACTGTAGCCTGAAGGTAGTACCTTAGGACATTGGAGATGTCTAATTCGGCCTTATTCCGGATGCAGGAGGTAGGTAGGGCCAAATGTTCTAAAAAGAGAGGAATGAGAAGACACTTTGGGAACAAAACTCCATACCATTTGAAGCTCCACTCTATCTGAGAAGAAGGCATTATGTTTGTTTGCTGCTTCCAAAGCCTGTAATTCTGAGGCTCTTATGCCTGTCAATGCAATCAGAAAAGCTGCCTTCAGGGTTAGATTCCACAGGGAAGTAGACGCTGTTGGAGTGAAAGTTTGAGTTGGCAAAACTTTGAGGATAAGGGAGAAGTCCCATGTGGGAAATGTTTGCTTAGTAGGCAGGCCTATCTTTCTTTACACAAGTGTGTCCTCTGTCCATGTCTTATCTGTAGCTGCTATTGCCGCAACTTGAACTTTAGGGGGACTTAAACCAAGGCCAAGATCCAAGCCTGCTCGAAGGAAATCCAACAGAATGAAAGCTGATGGTAGAGCAGGGTCAGGTACCTTGCCAACTGTAGACATCTTGAATTTGTCCCATATCTTGGTGTATACACGCTTTTGTTGAAGGTTTTTTGACTTTCAGGAGAGTTGAGATTACTTCTGATGAGCAACCCATTTGCCTTTTAACCTCCAAGCTTGAAGATTTAACTTGTGAGGGACCAGATGCACAAATCTCCCTAGAGATAGGTGAGGTATGAGTGGAATTTCGACTGGATGTTGGATTCTGAGATTCATCACTAGGGGAAACCATGGGCGCATTGGCTAGTAGGGGAGAATTGCTATCACCATTACTAAATCCATTAGTAGCTTCGATAGAAACCCCAAAATTAGAGGCATACACTGTCTTGCAAAACCATGGACTTTATAGGGCATCCACTGAACCTCTACAATTTGGTGTTTGCCGCTGAGGCAAAAATATCTATTTCCAGAAGCCCCCATAGTTCCACAATCCTACTGAACACTAGTGGATGGAGGGACTATTTGTTGTTGTCCTGAAAATTCCATAATAGGTGATCTGCTTCTTTGTTCAAGTGACCTGGCAGGTAGACCGCCCTGAGATCCAATAAGTTTCTCTCTGTCCTGCTTAATAGGTTCCACACCCCTCAATAATGGAATGCTGTGCATACTCCCTTGGCAGTGGACATAGGATAACACTATTTGTCCATGCCAAGTAACACTGGTTTTTGCTGGATATGGGATACTAAATTCCTTAATGCCAGATAGGCAGCTCAAATCTCTAAGATGTTTGAGACTATTCCTGCAGCAGGAAAGTCCCATTTCCCCTGGATTGCGTCTTGGTCGTAGTGTGCTCCCCAACCTATTGCACTGGCATCTGTAGTAATTATGAACCAGGAGAGACATTGCAATGGCTGTGGTCTTGAGAGCACCTCCTTCTTTGTCCAACATAGAAGACCTCTCTGCATGGGGCTCATTGGACAAATCCGCTGAGATAGGGATTTTTTCTTCCATTGTGTTAGAAATCCCAGGTAGAAGTATCTGAGGTGCCAATGAGCCCTCAGTACAATTGGAATGTATGCTGACATAGTCCCTATTAGACTTAGACAATTGGAGGTCGAAAGGTGAGAAAGTGTTCCAATTGTCATCTTCCGTGAGATAGATGTTACTTTCTGAGGCGGCAAAGATATTGTTCCTGCTGCAGTGTCGAACAATGCACCCAGATAAAACATCTTCTGGGTCTGGGTTAGACTATTCTCCTGGTTCACTAACCACCCGAACTCCGCCAGAGTTGTCATCCAAATTTCCTTGTGTTCCAGGAGCTGTACGGGACTGGTGGCCATTAACAGAATGTCGTCCAGGCAGTGAAAGACTCTCAGCCCCCTTTCTCTCAGGGTGTTCAGGACCACAAACGGGACCTTTTGTAAATACCTTCAGAGAGGTACAGAGGCAGAAGGGCAAACTTTGAAATTGAAGATGTACTTGGCCGACTGCCATTCTTAGATATCTTTAGAATATCAATTTCATATATTAGAAGGGGTAAATCATATCTTCTTGCCAACTTGGTGCACCAGCAGGACTCAAAAAGTGGTCCGCAAATGCATCCCTAATTGTGAAACCCACCCTTGGACCACGAACATGAAGGAAATCAGCTGGTTACATATTGTGTGCCAATGTGTCTTCAAAATTTACGCCATCTTTCTCCTGTACCAAATTATGTAACGCACACTGCCTTTATTACTTTACATGCATTTTCAACTTTTATGTTTATCGGTTTAACACAAATGTGCCATTTGTTAGCTAGTATACCAAAAGCACATTCAACTAGTCTATGTGCCTGACACAGCCTGTAATTGAATATAATCTTCCGCGTATCAAGATTTCTCAGTGAGTAGGACTTCATTTAGATGTTCATGGATAGCAAACACGTCATCAGCTACAAAAACAAACGGCATATCGGGACCCTCTGTCCCAAGCAATAGTCGGTTATCAAGCAAATCAAGTTGATTAGAAGCAAGACGCTTTCCGAATTTAGAATTATTGAAAACAGTGGAGTCTGCACTGCTCCCAAACGATCCTATATCGACAAAAATGAATTTATAGTCTGCATCTACCACAGCCATCAAAACAACTGAAAAATACTTCTTGTAGATAGAGTAATGACTTCCACTATGGCATAGTTTTATTAACCTAATATGTTTGCCATCTATTGTTCCTAGACCATTAGGAAATTTAGTCTTGCTCAAGAACCGCTGGGCAACATCTTCCCATTTCTCTTTATTTGGAATAGGCATGAATGTATTTTTTTCAGATTCCAGATTGAATGACATGTTTGCTTTAGAATTTCACTAATAGTTGATATTCCAATTCAAAATCCATACTGCAGTAATATGTATTTCCTGTGGCAAGATATCTGTAAAAAGAAAACCAATACATTTTTTCTTTCCGTGCGAATGTTCAAGATTCAATGGAAAACAATGAGAGACAATTTTAGAAGAGAATTACTAAAACAGCAAAATGATCTGTCTGAGGGGTCCATGTTCGGCAGATAAGGATCTGTCTGAGGGGTCCTATGATTGTTACTTGCGTTGCGATGCTCATCCGAGTGTAATTTCTGACTTTATCAGGGTGCACTCTCAGGTCATGATAGAGCAACACAAATTGTCCTCTTTTAGAGTGCATTTGTTGGATGGGATGAGCTTAAAAGCAACATTGCGGTCTCTGTTGTTGGAGAATATGTTCCCAAACATGTAGCACAAACATCAACAGCTGCTCATAATACTCCATCTTCTCCCTGTTTTATTTCTTCTCTCACAAAATAACAGGAAGTGATGTAAAGGGGGTGGGGTTGTTTGCTGACGCCAATGCTTTATAAGCGGTATTAAAACGCATGGGCGTTATCGCTAACATGGCAAAAATGCTGTAAAACCACACTTATAGCGCTTGGCGTTTTTATCACGGTTTTGCAACGCCTCAGTGTCAAAGGGGCCTAACTGAATGTAGCAGTTTAGTTTCTTTAGATCCACCACCAGTCTCCATTCGCTATTTCTCTTTGGTACCAAGAACAGGGTTGAATTAAGACTTGTAAATCTCTCAGAAGGAGGGACCGGGATCATCGCCTGTTGAGCTGGAGGAGGGAACAGGAACTGATGCAAAACCTCGCTTTCCGTGGAGAAGTTGGAATTTTTGTCAGAGTAAAGGAATCCTGAGAGTTGCCTGTATCTATTACACAAACGTTGTTTCACGCAATAGAGTCGCCCTGCCGCAGTATGTGTGGTGGGTGGTCTTTAAGTGGTTAACAGCCTAGACATAGGGCTAAACTGAGGAGAAGATAAATCCTAAAGGCTCTACTTCATCATAGGACCCCTCAGACAGATTGTTTGTGTGTGGTGTGGCCTACTGTGAGGTCATGAAAGCTGCCAGTTCTGAAATTGAATCCTTAATGACTTTTTTAATCAAATCTGTTACTTTGCTATAGGAATCGTTCCGCAAGCCCAGTTCTTTCTGGGGGCTTCCCACCTCTAGGGGAGGGTGGTGATCGATGCCTTTTTGAAGAAGTTCCTCTGCTCGATCGATGTCTGGGTCTTGGTGATCCCGGTGACCTGGACTAATTTCTGAAGTTTCCTCATGGTGCCTGGAGGTCCCCCTGGACTTCTTCTGGCGTAAGGAAACAGAGCGCACAGGCTCCTGGTGCAATACCGCATTAAGTTAAAATTAGAAATAAAATCAATGCACTTACAAAGATATGTTGTAAACAAGCGTCAATGTCCCTCAGTATGGCTCCCTAGATAGTAGACTCTCCAGGTGCGGTGATCGCTATACCATACGGTGTCTGGATCCCAGTGTCAGCGTGTGTAACGGACATATGCATGCTGCCGGGACAGTTATAGTCTTCCTGCAGGGAGGACTACAAGGAACTGCATGGCTTGTCACAATTGGATGTACCACATTGTATTCTGAGCTCAAAGGGTTAATTGGACAAGTCTTTTTCATTGCTGAATGCTAATGTTCCCTTCGCATAGCTAATGAACTCTTTTGTGGAGGTAACAGCCCCCTGTGAGGTGTATGCTGATGGGGATTATGTGTGTGATAATTGTTTTAAAGGTTAATTGAATTCTATTGTCTGATCAAGCTAAGTTGAGGAGCCGAAACGGCTAGCGGCTGATTGGCTCAAGGGAAGGTCATTCTTTCAAAGTGTGTGTATTGAAGGCCCCCTGGGGGGGGGGAGTGTCATTTGTTTCTGTACAGTTTGTAACCAGATATAAGGAAGAAAAATGTGGCATTGAAAGTCAGTCCTGCTTGACTCTGCAAACGTAGTCCGTCTCGTTTCTTGGAAGGGCGTTCGATGGGATATACCGGCGGTACCTGCATATCGCAGCTTGCCAGGGAAAAGGACGTCTCCAGCGGCTGAGACCCTCACACCAGTGGGTAGCCGTTACATTGGTTGGCAGCGGTGGGATGGTCCTTTTATCCAAAGAGCAAGTGCTGAATGGAGTCGCAGTACGCCAGGCTGAAAAGATCCACACTGAAAGATTTATTAGAGTCGTGGTAGGAGCGCCAGCAACAGACCACGGAGGGAGCTGATAGCTGAACTGCTGGAGCTGGACGAAATGGATGGATCCATGGAAGGAACGGAGCCCCTTGCACCGGTCAGCGAAGAAGATGTAATTAATGGGATTGTACAGCGGAGATTATCTTTGTATCCAGAAACGTCCGTGGAACTAATCAACCAGCTGTTTCGGGAAGCAAGGGAAGAGATACAAACGAAGAGGGGACAAGAACTGGAACTGGTAAGAGCGAGACAGCCCATTACACCTGCAGTTCCTACCCCCCCCACCTGCTGCTACAGGAAAGAAAATACCGTTCACTGCATTTAAAGCTTTTGTAGAAAGTGAGGAGGAAATCGATGGATATTTGGCGGACTTTGAGAGGCAGTGCTCACTACACCAGGTACCACCAGACCAATGGGTCACTATTTTGTCGGGGAAATTGTCGGGCAAAGCCAATGAAGCCTTTCGGGCTCTCGCGCCAGAGGATATTTTACAATATCAGCAAGTTAAAAAGGCGCTGCTAACTCGATATGCCGTAACGCCAGAAGCCTACCGCCGGCGCTTCCTGGAGTCCAAGAAGATGGCTGTGGACTCCCACATGGAATGGGCCAACCAGTTACAAAGGGTGGCATCCCTTTGGGTCCAAGGGTGCAAGGCCAACACCGGGGAGGAAGTATTGCAGCTGTTCCTAATGGAACATTTCTTCCAAGACCTGGCCGCAGACATACAAGACTGGGTACGAGATCGCCGGCCCGCTAACTTAAACGAGGCGGCTCGGCTAGCAGATGAGTACGCGGAAACAAGGAAAGTAAGCCAGGGTACTACACGGCTGGCTCATAAGGTAGAACCGCGTACTCCAACCGTCACCCCACGCCCAGAGTTTTGGGCTCCAGCCCCACCACGTCCTCAGGGGCCTAGCAACTACCCCCGGGATTCGCCTAGGGTGACGTGCCATCACTGCAGCGACACGGGACATATTGCTCGTTATTGCCCTTTGAGAGATACAAATAACAATTGGAGACGCACAGCACCCAACACAGAGGTCACTCCATCACGTCCCTCTGCGGCCCACTGCCTGGAGACCGAGGGGGGCCCTGAGGAATGTCTGGGAATTTGCTATGAGGCAGACCCAATACAAGCTGCCTCTCCGGATAACCGTCGGCATCACCGTCAGGAGGTACGAGTGAATGGACAAGTAGCACAAGGCCTAAGAGATTCCGGGACTACTATCACTCTGATTCAAAAACATCTGGTAAAGCCAGAGAACGTGTCCACTCGCACAGTTGCCGTCCGGGTCGCAGGGGGTGCTGTATTTCGCGTACCCACCACCCGGGTGCACTTAGACTGGGGAGTCGGGTCAGGAAAGACCACAGTTGGTATCATGGACAACCTACCTGCCGAGGTGGTGCTGGGCAACGACATTGGCCCTCTGACTTCGGCTTATTTACCTACACCTGCTGCTGCTTGTCCCGTGACCACCCGCGTTGCTGGAATCAACCCGCTTGCTGCTGAGAACCGGGTAAGACTACCTTCCCCGACATGTACTGTAGATCCGGCACAATATCACAGTCTAAAATGGGAATGTGACAAGTTGGCCAGTGAGAAATCAGAGATGCAACGACACTATGTCATGTATTATGAGATGTCCCGTGGCTTGAACATTGAAATGCACAAACAGGCGGAAATTGTCAAAAGATTAAATGGGATTTGCATCCAGGTGGTGCCGTATCTGTCCCAAGAGCATCAGCAACAGGTTTTGGGAGCCATTGAGAGAGCAAAGCAAGTGACTGTTCCAGAATTGAATTCTATTCTTCACCGTCACCATCAGCTACCGACCTGGTAAGCCAATGGGAAGGCCGACGGACTGTTCAGGCAAACTGAACTTTTACCCTAACAGCAGACCGGACATCCCCAAGTTGATCCGAAAAGGATCAATCCGGGGTCTGCCGGAGTGTTCCACAAAAGGGGAATAGTGTAACGGACATATGCATGCTGCCGGGACAGTTATAGTCTTCCTGCAGGGAGGACTACAAGGAACTGCATGGCTTGTCACAATTGGATGTACCACATTGTATTCTGAGCTCACAGGGTTAATTGGACAAGTCTCTTTCATTGCTGAATGCTAATGTTCCCTTCGCATAGCTAATGAACTCTTTTGTGGAGGTAACAGCCCCCTGTGAGGTGTATGCTGATGGGGATTATGTGTGAGTGATAATTGTTTTAAAGGTTAATTGAATTCTATTGTCTGAACAAGCTAAGTTGAGGAGCCGAAACGGCTAGCGGCTGATTGGCTCAAGGGAAGGTCATTCTTTCAAAGTGTGTGTATTGAAGGCCCCCTGGGGGGGGGGGAGTGTCATTTGTTTCTGTACAGTTTGTAACCAGATATAAGGAAGAAAAATGTGGCATTAAAAGTCAGTCCTGCTTGACTCTGCAAACGTAGTCCGTCTCGTTTCTTGGAAGGGCGTTCGATGGGATATACCGGCGGTACCTGCATATCGCAGCTTGCCAGGGAAAAGGACGTCTCCAGCGGCTGAGACCCTCACACCAGTGGGTAGCCGTTACAGCGTGCAGCCGCTGGCAAGCTGCAAGTGAACCTCTCATAGACTCCAAATGCTTACCAGCCACAGTGGGGCTGGCACCACCCTCAATGTCACGTGACTCAGGGGAAGGAGCCAGCTGATCGGATGCTAGAGATTGCCTGGACCATGCGTTTCAAAAGGAGAAAAATGGAGGCACCAGTAAAAAGTTTTGCCTGTAGGTTTACTTTAAGGCCCAATTCACACCTGAGTGTTTTCTAGCTTTAAGCTTGTAGCTGAAAAAGTTCATGAGCATCTTTTGAGCTACAAGCATAATTAAAAATAAAACGAAGGAGTGTTTTTCCTTGATTGAATGAGTCCACACACAGAAAGGAGAATATACCTTTATGCACATGTGCCTGGTGCTTTAGTTATTATGATTTTTTTTTTTTTTTTTTAGAGATCTTTTTCAATGGGGATGGGTTTTATATGTTTGATTTTCTATACAAACACTGCAAAGCAGAGTTCTTTAAAGGTTTTACCATTAGCAGTAGAAGTGTATTCACCCCAGAGTTTTCACTCCTCTACAGCAGTTGTTGTAAAACAGCGGCAATCTTACACCTTGGTGAGGAAATCTGCCAAGATCTGTATTTAAATCACCAACGTCTGTTGCTGGCAGTCAGGGCATCAAATCTCAGCTCTAAAGGGATAGATGTCTTATTGGCAACTACACACTTTTGTAATCTGTGGCTCAGAGACCCGAACAAAAGTCGCTGCTCTGGGGCATTCTGTGAATAAGAATATGTGGCCCTAAAGGACTGCTCCAAATTAAGTGTTTCACATAATACCCCTTTTGTAAATTTAGAAAGCTCTTTACTGCAGGATTTCTGATCATTAAATATATAAAGTGTCACGCTTTATTTCATTGTAAAGTTGTGGTGTTTTTTACGTATATATTTTTTTATTTATTGTCACAAAAAAAATATGTTTAAAGGTTCTAACTCCAAACTCCACTTTCGTGGGGAAAAGAATAGCAAACAATATACAGTTGTGCTCATAAGTTTACATACCCTGGCAGAATTTTTCATAGAATATCAATGATGACACAAACATTTCTTTCACTCAGGGTTAGTGTTTGGCTGAAGCAATCAAGAAGTACAAAACCAAACAGAATATAAATTGGTCTATCGTTTTTTCGACCAATCCGAATCATTCTGAAAGTTTGGAATTTATTCGAAAATTTATAAACTAAACAAAATTAAATGAAACAAAACGAAACAATTTCCGAAACGAAATAAGTAACATAACAAGTCAATCTGAAACAAAACAATTTTTTCCATTCTGCATGTCTACCCGGTGGTCATTACACAGCCTGAAATGTTTTGAATGTAAGTGTTATTGGGGTTTTATTCTGAAATTACTTTGGGGTCCTTTTTTGTGACAAAATTAAAGCAAATCAGAGATTAGTCTACTTGAAAGAGAAACTCTACTTTTGTGGGGGGGGGGGGGGGGATATTGCAAATAAAAAAGAATATACTTTATAATATGATCGTATACAATTGCAACAAAAGCCATATTGTAATTTATTGTTATTAAAATTACCGTAAACAGTTGCCCCCAGAGATTTAATTTCCTGCTTGTGTGATTGGCTTACTGATTTTCTCAGATGTCTGCACTAAGATACAAATCAGATTTTGGACATCCTCTGCAACAACAATTTCAGCTATGGTAAAAATTGAAAACAGACCCTGTCACTCTTATTAAAATGATTGAAAATAAAAAGGTCACTCCCATTCGGAATCAGTCCTTCACAAGACATGATCTAACAAAGAGCTATTTTTTTCAGTGCAGAAACAGGTTGGATTCTGAAAACAAAGATGGTTAAAATCCATGCAATGTGCATTGATCACTCAGAGGGCATTGTTTTTTTTCCCAAAAGTGGAATGCAAGTGGGCGGCAGGCACAATCACATACATGTTAATGTCTGCCTTCTTTCGGGTTTGGGTGCCCTCTCTTGACCTGTGCTGTTATTGCACATGGTGAGTTTGGCAGCAGATTTCAGCCAATGACTTTGGCTGAAATGAGCTGATCGGTTATGTCAAATCACACAATTCTGTGTTCTGTGTTTACAAATACACAGATCTCTTTACAGGAAACAACAATCTGGCTGTTTCTTCTCCCTAAAAAGCAAGAAGAAAAAACAGCCAGATAGTAAAGTAAAAGCAACACTCATTACACATTGTTAGGCGCACCTTTAACTCCTTGATTCCCCCTAGACGTTGACCCCTTCCCAGCCAGTGTCATTGGTACAGTGTCAGTGTACAGTAGTTTCACTAATTAGTCACTAGCAACGTCATTCAGTTAGTGACCCTCCCTGATAGGGTGGCAAGTAATCTGGTGCTAACAGACACTATCAAGTCACACTATAAGCCACTGATCACCACCATTACAGTATAGTGGGCATCACTAAATGGCGGTCCGCGTCCGGCCCGAGCTGCTGCTCTTTCCGGACCGTGGCGGTTGCGCCATTTAGTCGCTGCTTTTGCCCCCAGCCTCCTCCGCTATTATTAGCAGAGAAGAGGAGCGGGAGGCGGGACAATCCCGGACCGTGGGCGGGACCAGAGAGGTGGCTGCCTGTCATGTTAGATGGGAGGTGATTGGCTGCTAGGAGGCGGTCCTAGCAGCCAATCACCAGTTTGCCGAAAAGTCAACCCGACAGCTCCTGCGCCTTCAGTCTACGACTGTCCCACCTCCCGCCCTCCGCTCTGTGAAAGGTAGGAGTGGAGAGGGAAGGGAGGAAAATGTATGAAAATGTTAAGGATGGGGAGTGGGGGCAGTGCTGTGTGTGTGGAGGGGGGGTCATGTAAAGGGGGCAGTACTGTGTGGGGGGGATATGTGATGGGGCAATACTGTGGGGGGGGGGGATATGTGATAGAGAAATACTGTGTGGGGGGATATGTGATGGAGCAATACTGTGTGGGGGGATATGTGATGGGGCAATACTGTGTGGGGGAATATGTGATGGGGCAATACTGTGTGGTGGGATATGTGATGGGGCAATACTGTGTGGGGAGATATGTGATGGCAATACTGTGTGGGGGATATGTGATGGGGCAATACTGTGTGGTGGGATATGTGATGGGGCAATACTGTGTGGGGAGATATGTAATGGGGTCATGTAAAGGGGAACTGTGTGGTGGGGATATGTGATGGGGCAATACTGTGTGGGGGGGGATATGTGATGGGGCAATACTGTATGGGGGGATATGTGATGGGGCAATACTGTATGGGGGGATATGTGATGGGGCAATACTGTGTGGGGGGGATATGTGATGGGGCAATACTGTGTGGGGGAATATGTGATGGGGCAATACTGTGTGGTGGGATATGTGATGGGGCAATACTGTGTGGTGGGATATGTGATGGGGCAATACTGTGTGGTGGGATATGTAATGGGGTCATGTAAAGGGGGCAGAACTGTGTGGTGGGGATATGTGATGGGGCAATACTGTGTGGGGGGGGGATATGTGATGGGGCAATACTGTATGGGGGGATATGTGATGGGGCAATACTGTGTGGGGGGGATATGTGATGGGGCAATACTGTGTGGGGGAATATGTGATGGGTCAATACTGTGTAGGGGGATATGTGATGGGGCAATACTGTGTGGTGAGATATGTGATGGGGTCATGTAAAGGGGGCAATACTGTGTGGGGGGATATGTAATGGGGAAATACTGTGTGGGTGGGATATGTAATGGGGCAATACTGTGTGGGGGTGATATGTGAAGTGGGGTAATACTGTGTGGGGGGATATGTGAAGTGGGGTAATACTGTGTGGGGGGATATGTGAAGTGGGGTAATACTGTGTGGGGTGATATGTGAAGGGGGGTAATACTGTGTGGGGTGATATGTGAAGGGGGACAGGGCTGTGGTGGGAAAGATGTGAAGGGGACAAGCAGCTGCGCACAAAATGAGGTGCTGCACAGAAAACGTGAAGGGGTACCATTGACTCCTAAATGCACTAAAATGCAAAGTGCAATTTTCTGCACATGGAAATTGCATGGTACAAACGCATCATGCAGTTTCCATGTGGCTGCCTTTTTAAAAAGATGCCAGGACCTTTTCCCAGCAGAAACGCAGGCGCAGCAGCCCATTCAAACGAATGGTGTGTCGTGCCTGCACCCCTGGGCTGCGATGTAAAGAATCGGGGTAATCGCACAAAACTGCGATGCGGACCTCGGCTGGAAGAAAATTTTACTAATCGGACCTCCATGAATTTTAATTCAATACCCCTGCAGTATAGCATCTATAGCTGCTTAAATTCCAGTAATTTCCCACCAGAGCCTGTGTTCGGTGTTGCGCCTATCACGGATGTCCTCTCGTCCGAGGCCAAGGATGAGAAGACAATCACTAGGGGTGCAACGGATCAAAAAACTCACGGTTCGGATCGTTCCTCGGATCAGGAGTCACGGATCGGATCATTTTTCGGATCAGAAAAAAAAAATTGTAGCCTCACTGTGCCCCAAATTGCCGCCTCACTGTGCCCCAAATTGCCGCCTCACTGTGCCCCAAATTGCCGCCTCACTGTGCCCCAAATTGCCGCCTCGCCAGGGTGGAAGAAGTGAGAGGGCAGCCAGCAGGGCTGGATTTCCTTTCCCTGCCACCCCAAGGCCAGGTTTTGCAATGCACCCCCTCCCCACCAACCGAACCACCCCCCCGGAGAATAGCAGTTGGATGGCAGGGGCGGCACGGTTAGTTCAAATTTTTTTTTTTTTTATTACATTATATCTTTTTTTTTTTGTAGCTTGTTGTTTTTACTTTTTTAATTTTTGTATAATTTTCTTATTTTTAATATTTTCTTCTTTACCTTTTAATTACTTATTTTTTTATTGATTGAATTATTATTTCTTATTTTTTTTTACATTTAACTGTATTGCTATCACGCAGGAGAAAACAATTCCCTGTGTCATAGCAATTGAAAGTGACAGGTTCTCTTTGTTAACCCTGTCAGCTCCAAAAACAGTCCTCACAGTTGAGATGGGTAGAGCATAGCTCACCCCTCTCACTGTGTGCTATTTGCAGCAGGGACAGGAGACTCGGCAGCTGGGGGGAGGAGGGGGGGACAGAACCAGCCGGGAGAGGTGTGGGGGGGAACGGACGGACAGCAGCTGGGGGGGAGGAAGGGGGGGGGGAACGGACAGACGGCAGCTGGGGGGAGGGGGGGTTATCGGAGCCAGCAGGGAGAAGTGTGGGGGGAACGGATGGACGGCAGCAGCAGATTCTCTGCTAGAAACCAACTGAACTCACCGCCCGTATGTTTAAACGTCTCCACTCCTGCTCGTACACAGCCCCACCTCCTCCTAAGCCCACGCTGTAATAGACAAAACACATCAGCGCATTGGACACGCATTCTGTCTATCACAGCGTGGTTAGGAGCAGGCGGGGCTGTGTGCAAACAGCGGAGACAATTTCAATGTGTTTTTTTACCGCTTTGCTCTGCAGTCCCGCGGCACGCCACGGATCACGTGTGTGCCGATCCGAAGTCATTGATCCGTGCGGATCACGGATCAATGACGATCCGTTACACCCCTATCCATGATAGGCGGAACACTGAACAGAGGCTCTGTTGGGAAACTGAGTGTTCCGCCTATCACGGAACAGCACAAAGAGGAGGCGTGGCTTTTGAATAATGGATGGCCCCAGTCTGACTGAGACAGGTACCGGTGTATAAGACGACCCCCAAGTTTTGAGACAAGTTTTTAAGTACAAAGGGTCGTCTTATACGCCGGAAAATATGGTAGTCATTTTAATTTGTTTAAACCCAAAAATAGAAATGTAATATACTGCAGCTTACCAACCTTTAGATGTGGCATCTGAATTAGTGTAACGCTACCACCACAAGGTTGCTGATTTGTGGCCCAGAATAGCCTAAAGCAATCACATGCTGCTCTGCTGATTACAGAGGAGCCACATAATAAAATCTGCCTATCTGGGAGGGTGTTACATCAGTATTCTTTATTTTAGACTTTTTTACATTTTATTATTTCTTTATTTTCACCTGTTGATCTGGCCAGTAAGTCTGTTATTTCTCAACTTCCTTCCTACTTATCCAGCAAAAATGTCAGTAAGAGGAATAAGATGAGCCATTTAAATCTGACAGGGATGCTGACAATGGTCAGATTGTATTCATTTATTTGAAACCTCTATCCCGAAAGGGAAAAAAAAACTGTTGTAATTTGCTTAAACATGTTAGCTGGAGTTCAACTTTAATTTGTCAGTCAAGTCCATCTAGGATCTGCTAGTGCACCCATCACTACCCTCTCCCAGATTTACAATGTTGCTGTTGATTTCCACCATAAGGGATCCACTCTAATGGATCGTACACACAGATCGACCGACTTTTTTTGCTTGTGTAGCGCCTGGTTACTTCAAAGTACCGGTGCTATTTAAATTTAGAGGGAGATCAGAGTGTAGTTAAACTCTGATCTGGTTAAAATGTTCAAATTGGGTCTCTGTCTCAGCTTGTCTGTGCTGTGGGCTCATTCTGTTGTGCTGGGATGTTCTTCCCACTCCAGTGCAGTACATGGCAGCAGTGGAGTCAAGGTTTGGGTGCTCTTCCCCAGCAGCCAATCAGGAGGGTTGAGCCTCGCTGTGCATGCTGGGGGAGGGTATTTATGAGGCAGACGCCATTGGTTCTGGGTCTTCTTCAAGTGCGGCATCCACCTTTAGGGTGCCTGCACCATGGCACCCCAGCGTTGTGGCCTACCTGGCCGGGGCATGCGTGCCACGCGGTGTTCCTGGTTCCGGGACCATATTGGTCCGGAACATTTGTGCAGCGGCGGGGACCCAGTGATCGACCTGGGTTCCCAATTTTGAAGATCCCAAGCGGTATAGCTGTTTGGTGGGGGGTCCGTCTGAGGAGCGCCAATGAGAGGCTGGCGGTCCAAAAGCATTTTTGGATCAAGGTAGCCGGACACTGAAGGATTGATCACCTGTCAGTCAGTACCTGGGAGACGTTAAGGAGGAGATCCAGGTGTAATTCTTTCGAGGAGGATTTCCTCCGTATTTGTAATTGGAGAGGGCCTGTGGCAGAGGTGTCTCCCTGAAGTCCAATCAGGAGGGTCTGTGGCAGAGACTTTTCCTCAAATCCAAGTTCATTCCAGGAGGGTCTGTGGTAGAGACTTTTCCTCAGGGCTTTTTTTCTCAAACAAAAGGTGCTGGAACTTAACCACGGCCCCACAAAACCCTCCACCCACACACACCCTCAAAATCACATCAAATAGTGGGTGTGTTCAGTCAAATTTCACAAAAACAGTAGGAGGGTCTTAAAGGGGCATTAAATACCAGCGTTATATTACACACAGAGTGCGAAGCTGTCACTTGTAAACACAGAAACCAGACTTCTGTGTTTACAAGTGATTGTGGTGAGCAGGCATCAAAGGGTCTGAGCCAGAGGCGGTGGAACTAAGTTCCACCAAGTTCCCCCTGAAAAAAAGCCCTGCTTTTTCTTAAATCCAAGTTTATTCCAGGAGGGTCTGTGGCAGAGACTTTTCCTCAAAGGTTCGAGTGATACTCTGGCTGCCAGGTCAGTGAGAGAGGCCTGTCCAGGTATGCTATTCCCACTCAAGCAGGAGTCGTGCAGAACAGTGTTACATGTGGGAGCAGGACTGTTTCCCTATTGCTACGCCTGAAATTGCTATTCTCCTTCTTCCTTCAACTCTACTTTCCTCATCACAAGTTTTATTGTTTTTACCCGGCTGGATAATAAAGAGCACAGCAAAGAGCACCTGTTGCGGACATTCCTTTACTTCTGCTATATGCACCATTCACCCCTAGGAATTCGGAAGAGCCACGAGGTAAATGTGCCACCCAAAACAAACCAGCAGCTCCTCCGGGGGTAGTGCTACACTTAATAGTCGCAAGTAGAAATTGAATAGGTTACTAAAGTCACGAAAAATTCTCGTACAACAAAGATTTTTGTAAGTGATGTCATGTGTTGTGGTGTATTTGTATTGTATTTTTGGACGACAACTATACTAACTAAATGGAAATCGTATGATCTGGTATCGTATGAGGAAAATTTTCGTGCTTGTTCGATCAAATAATATTGGATGAATTGTCGTGATCGGCTCTCGAAAGCTCTGTACTAATGATCCGATTATCGTACAATTCTTCCTCGGACGACAGTTTTCATATATTTTGATCGTGTGTATGGACCACGATCCAAATAGGAAGTGTGTTATTGACTGGATCAAGACTTGAAAATAAGGAAAACAAAATCAGAAACGAAGAAAACAGTTGAGCCCACCACATTTAAAGGGATTGTAAAGGTTCAGTTTTAAAAAACAAATGTCGTACTTGCCTCCTTGGTGCAGTTGGTTATGCACAGAGTGGCCCGATCCTCCTCTTCTGGGGTCCCTCCGCAGCGTTCCTGGCTCCTCCACTTCTCGGGTTTACCGCCAGAGAAACGATTGTGCGGGTGCGCTCCCGTGTCCTGCTGCTGCACCTGTAGACAGACAGCAGGACTAGTCTCCGCCCCTCGCCACCTGCGTCATTGGATTTGTTTGACAGCAGCGGGAGCCAATGGCTGCGCTGCTATCGGTCTATCCAATCAGGACACGAGACACCGGCCAGAGCTGGTGTGCTTGTTCCCATTGTGGGAATTACGGGGCTCAGGTAAGTATAAGGGGGGCTTGGGGGTGCTGCTGCAGCACAGGAGGTTTTTCACCTTAATGCATAGGATGCATTAAGGTGAAAAACGGCGAGGGTTTACAACCCCTTTAAGGATTAGTAACCTGCTATGTAATTTTTTGTTTTTAGGTGTAGATATACTTTACCAAAAAAAAAACATGGGCCTCTTGGCTGTTTCTCTGATGAATGCTCTACTTGTCCGGCCGGACAATCGGACACTCCTCTCCGCGGTATTGGCATTCTTACTGTGGGCGCCTGGCTGTGGCTTCACAGTTGGGCACGCACTGCACGCTGTGAATGGCCAGGAAATCTTCTGGAACCTGTGATGTGTCTCAGAAGATTGGAGGGGGAGTGGTGAACTTTCTTCCGGTACCGGGAGGAAGTGGGATCTGGATGCCTCTAAAAAATAAGGGTATCCCCTCCCTTCCCCAAATGTGGCATGTCAGAGGGTCACTGTCACTTTTTGGGTGGAACTCCGCTTTAAATCTACTTATAAAAGAGATCAACTTTGTGTAGAAAAAATCTTATTGATGTGTCTTACTGTGATGTGTGTGTTGGTTTATTTCTATGTATTCTGTCTGCAATTATTCTGATAATGACTATCCCTTTCTGAGACCTTTATGCCTGGCTGATGTATAGCAGAGGCACTCACCACGGACAATACTTTTCAGGTAGCTGAACTTGCCAAACACTTTATATTCACAAATGTCTTTAATGCACGTCGTCAAAAAGGAGTATTGGTTTTTCCTAGCCTCAATGTGTGTCTTGTATCGGAAGATAAAAAAGCTCACACACTAAGAAAAGGAAGTTAACTCAGAAGAAGGGGACAGGAAATGCAGACAATAACATGTAATACAAAAATAGGCAACAGCATAATGGGAAAAAAAAAAACAACCAAAAAACATCATAGGCATACACAATACAGCTGCATTTTCTATATACTGCGGCACACTATGAGGTTGATTTACAAAAGGCAGTTGCTCTACATCTGAGGGGAAGCTCTGCTGATTTCTATCATCCAATTATGTGCAAGCAAAAATGCTGTTTTTTTTATTTTCCTTGCATTTGACTGAGTATTCTTTGCAAAGTGAAGCTTTACCTCATTTACTAACCTCTGGAGCAAGTGCATTTGCAGTGCACAGTATATTTGCCTTTAGTAAATCCACC
Organism: Rana temporaria; assembly: GCF_905171775.1. Taxonomy (NCBI): domain Eukaryota; kingdom Metazoa; phylum Chordata; class Amphibia; order Anura; family Ranidae; genus Rana; species Rana temporaria. The sequence goes on from NC_053497.1 coordinate 111,514,904, forward strand.
AGCGCAGGTTTTTTGATTAACCACTTCAGCCCCCGACCATTTGGCTGCCCAAAGACCAGAGCACTTTTTGCGATTTGGCACTGCGTCATTTTAACTGACAATTGCGCTGTTGTGCGACGTGGCTCCCAAACAAAAGTGGCGTCCTTTTTTCCCCCACAAATAGAGCTTTCTTATGGTGGTATTTGATCACCTCTGCGGCTTTTATTTTTTGTGCTATAAACAAAAAAGAGCAAAAAAAAAAAAAGCAATATTTTTAACTTTTTGCTATAATAAATATCCCCAAAAAATATATACAATTTTTTTCCCTCAGTTTAGGCCGATATGTATTCTTGTACATATTTTTGGTAAAAAAGAAATCACAATAAGTTATAGCGTCTAAAAAATAGGGGATCGTTTTATAGCATTTTTATTAATATATATTTTTTGCTAGTAATGGTGGCGATCAGTGATTTCTATCATGACTGCAACATTATGGCGGACACATCGGACACTTTTGACGCCATTTTGGGACCATTGTCATTTATACAGCAATCAGTGCTATAAAAATGCATTGATTACTGTGTAAATGAAACTGGCAGTGAAGGGGTAACCAATCAGGGGCTCTGAATGGGTTAAGTGTGTCCTAGGGATGTGTTCTAACTGTAGGGGGGATGGGCTACGTGTGACAGGATACTGGGAGTGGTGATCAGTGTCCTGTCACTAGGCAGAATGGGGAAATGCTTATTTACATCAGCATTTGCCCGTTCTTCCTCTCCGTGAGACAATCGCGGGACTCCTGGCGGACATCGAGTCCGCGGGACCCACGGCCACACTCGCGGAGCTTGCGGCGTGCGCACGCCCACAATGCCGCGTCTTAAATGGGACGTACCTGTACGCCCATATGCCCCCATTTTGTCCTGAAATATAATATATAATAATATTATATATAATAATATAATCCACCTGGATGCACAAAGTAGTTGTGATGATATGTATGGTTTTATTAACACGTGTCAAAGTTGCAAAATTGTGCTTGGGCGTTAAGATTTGATTTACCCGCAGGCATCACGGAGTTAAACTTAGTTGGAAACATATTTTTCTAAATCGCACATGGTCAGTGGAAAATACACACAGTTGTGAGCTCATTACTGCAATTGTACTCTTTCAGATAAACATGCATCGAGTGCAGCAGTGACCCACTACTGCTGCAAATAGTCTAGCTTGGGGCATTTAAATTTGCATTTTATCCATCTATCCACTTAACTGAAGTCCCCAATCACAGATAAAACCTCTTACATTGAATAGACTCCTACAAAAAAAAAGTCTCATATCTGCAAAAGAAAATGCTTTTATGACCTCATTTCATTTAAAACTCAAGGTAAAGCCTCCATTATCCCTTACTTTCTCCTCTTTCTTGCCTCCCTCTTTCCCTTTTTATTTCCTCTGTATCTATCTCCCTCCCCCCAACCCTTCCTCTGTCTGCATCTCTCTCTCTTTCTTTCTTTCTTTCTTTCTTTCTTTCTTTCTTTCTTTCTTTCTCTTTCTTTCTAAATGTTTCCTCGATCTCCTACTATATTTCCTCCTCCTCTCTATCTTTCTCTATTCTGCCATGGCTCCTCTGTCTTTATTAAAGCGGGATTCCACCCACGATTTTTTTTTTTTAAGTCAGCAGCTACTAACACTGTAGTTGCCGACTTTTAATAAGGACACTTACCTGTCCTAGGCGCCCACGATTATGGGATCGCTTGGTCCTGGCGCCTCCATCCATCCTTACGGCTTCACGGCCCGTTTCCTACTGCGCATGCGCGACTTGCACGTGAAATGGAGGCTGCCTCCTGGGATACACACAGTTACCAGAAGACAGCGCTCCCTATTCACCAGAAGACACCGCGACGGAGGACGAGGAACAAGATGACCGCGTGGAGGAAGAGGCAGAAGAACTAGTTCCGCATAGCAACAGCCCTTTCTGGTGAGTATAATTTTTTTTTTCTATTTTTTTATTTTTTTTTTATTTTAGGGGGGGGGAAAAAACGGAGTAGAACTCCACTTTAATCTCCCTCAGTTCCTTCCCTATTTTTTGTGCATGTTTTTTGGTGTTTCCCTTTCTCTCTGCCGCCAGTGGCCCCATACCCTCTCTGTTTTCTGCAATCTCTCTTCCTTCCCTCCATATATCCTCTTTCTGGCTCTAGCTCATCTTCTCTTCATTCTATTTGTCTCTCTGTCTCTTTCTTTCTCTATCTACCCCAATTATCCACCACAAGTATATACATAGAGTGCCCCCCCCAAATCCCCCACTATGCAGCGATCCTCTGACTGGTCAGTGAATCTGACCAGACAGGTTTTGTGTAATACTAAGTTCATTACAGACATGCAATCGTGGCTTTCTTACTATCCTGGGGGCAGCACAAATATACACACATAACCACAGATGTTCTCTTTAAAATGCCATGAAATTTAAAAGTGGTCTCTTTGTGCATTGCAGACCGCAAACGAATAGTTTTAGCCCCCGTGCTGCCTGTGGAACCCAAAAGAACACATTGAAAAAATTCAAAACCCAAATTATTCTGAGTTTTGTAGAAAAAAAAAATATTTGCATGGTAATAGGATATATCTGCAGGGGTGATTTAAGACTTCTCAGTTTGGAGTCTGTGTTGTAAGGAGACTTTGACATTTTTGCCTGTCACACTACATTTATTTTCCCAATAACTCATTCTCTTTTGTGGGGTTATTAGGACATCGCTGTGTGCTTTGGTATGTCCTGTTTTATACTCCATCAGTGGATTTCTGCTTCCTTTGCTAGCAAAACCAAATGGGCTCAGAGTTTATGCTGTTCCCCAATGTGTATTAGAGCCTTTAGGTCCCATTCACTCCTGAGCATTTTGTGGCTCAAAGATCAAAAACACTCAACATCCAAAATCACATGCATTTCCCAGCTGTTCGCATATGAGCACTCGGGCACCTTTAGCTTGACACCTGACATTTCAAAAGTTAGTTGAGCTCCATTTGAGGCAGAATTTGGTGTTTTTGGCCCTATAGACTTGAATGGGAATGCCCGAAAAGTGCCATCATGTGTTTTTTTTTTTTTCCAGGCATTTCTTGAAACTATCGATACCCCCCCCCCCTGCTGAGACCACCGCCTGTGGAAGAGAATTCCACATCCTTGTCACTCTTACAGTATAGAACCCTCTACGTAGTTTACGGTTAAACCTCTCCATTTCTAATTTTAATGAGTGACCACGTGTCTTGTTAAACTCCCTTCCGCAAAAAAGTTTTATCCCTATTGTGTTGCATTCATATTTTTGCCACCCAAATGCATTATTACATTTCTCTACATTGAACCTCGTTTACCATGTAGTTGCCCACCCCCATTAATTTGTTCAGATCTTTTTGCAAGGTTTCCACATCCTGCAGAGAAGTTATTGCCCTGCCTAGCTTAGTATTGTCCGCAAATACAGAGATTAAACTGTTTACCCCATCCTCCAGGTCCAAACCAGTATTCTGTATATCAAATGTAATTGATAATACTTCTAAAGTCAAAAAGAGAGGCTTGGATGCAGTTGCCATCTGAACAAAATGAAAGCCAATGTCTGTCATCTCTGACTCTGCTCATGTTGTTCAATAAAGATTTAGTCTGGGTTCACACTAGTGCGAATTGGAGGCGGTTTTCACCACCTCCAATTCACATGACAGGAGATTGTGACCAGGTCTCTATGGAGCTGGTTCACATATCTCCCAGGCACCTCCATTTTAGGGCCATATTCAGGCAAATATTTGACTCTGATTCCTCCCTGAAACGGAGAACAGGGACACACCGGACCCCCTGCTGCGAGCGGCATCTGGCAGTAGTGTGAATCCAACCTGGAAGGTAGCTGTAAATTTTTTTTTAAATATATACTTTAATTTGACTTTTTTTGTCATGTAACTGCCACAGCACCAATCAGGGCTGGCCAGACACTCACACTTCAGAGAGCATACATCAGCATAGTAATAAAAGCCCCTTCCAAAGACCTTTCCCTGCAAAAAAAACAGGGAAAGATCATGTGACCATGCAACAGTGCTACAGGAATAAAGATAAAAAAAATACATACATTGGCATTATATATATGATGTATGTGAATAAAGTATGGTAAATTATAGTAAGTTGCTGATGAAAGGGAGAGGTCAGGTGATACCACGTCAGTCTGCCCCCCCCCCCCCACACACACACACACACACACACACACACACACACATTGCTGCCTGGCAGTGCAGGTGTATGAGCAGTGCAAGATGAAGGTAGGATCACAGCTAGGCACCACTGCTAATCAATTCATGACCAGCAGATGTTGACGTGCACAGTAACAAATTAAGGGAATGATATGGCTAGGTGTGCAGCAATGCAAACATGGCATTGACCGGTAAAATGACAGAGAGAATCGAGTAATTAATTGCAGAACCCTGCACACCACTACTACCACTACCACCCATCCCCACAGCTACCTTTTTATAGCATTTTTCAGTCACATATTTTAAGACGACCATGAGATCCTCTGGTGGGCAATTCTGCCCCTGCTCTAACCACTGCAGTGTATACTGGAGATGAACTCAAACTCCATGCAGATTGTCTTGCTGTATGCTGTTTTTCTCTTCTTAGGTGCGTTACCATCGAACTGTATATAAAGTGAGCGTTGATAAAAGTGCAACAAGCAGGATTTTTTTTTAATGCACCGAGCTGCATAAAATGCATGTCGAACACACAGGCATGAACAGGGCCGTAACTTTTGCAGAGCTGTAAAGCACAGCACATCTATCTGCCATCAGCAGTTAAATATTTCCGTAACGCTTACTAATGGTGTTAAAAGCTGGTGTTCTCCCTCTTGTAATTGAACACAGCACCATCACATTCAGCCATGCTTACAAATCCCAGATCCAACAGCCTGGAAACATATGGTGCACCTTCAGCCGCCCACGTGTCCTGATCTACTGCTGATTGCCAGACACAACCAAGTGACACAATAGTGCATTCAGGCTTTGCAAGCCATTGCAGGAACAATATTGCAGTGGTTTTTAGGGCACTAATTCTTTGGATAAATAATTGAGTTTACAGCTATTGTGCAACTGTTATAGTAATAAACCACATCATAAGATTATGTACATATTAAAACGGAGAAAACTAAGAGTAGAATAGCAATAGTGAAAATAATAATACAGGTATGATAACATACAATATTCAAAGACCACACAGAGCAGTAATAAATTGAGATAGTAGGATATAGCCTAATAGGACTTGGTGGTGAAGTTCTCTAGGGTGTTCCAAAAGGGTAATGCATACGAAAAAGAGAAGAGATTGGAAGTGAGGGGAGAAGAAACATTTTTTTGTATCTGTTTCATTGCAGTGTGTGTGGGGGTGTTTATGATCAGATGCAGATGTCCAAATCAAATACAGTAAAACCTTGGATTGCGAGCATAATTCGTTCTGGAGGCATGCTTGTAATCCAAAGCACTTGTATATCAAAGCGAATTTCCCCATAAGAAATAATGGAAACTCAAATATATCATTCCACAACCATTTATTCATAAATCCTTCAATTTATAGTCCATATAAAAAGATTATAGTAATGTGATGACCATAAAATGTCCATCCACAAATGGAAGCCTCCACAAGAGGTTTAGAAGCAAAATTTAGTAGGAGCTACAAAGTATAAAAGAGAAGAGAGACGCCTCTAAGGCCCCGTACACACGACCGAACATGTCTGCTGAAACTGGTCCGCGGACCAGTTTCAGCAGACATGTTCGGTCGTGTGTACGGCCGATCGGACAGGATTCCAGCGTTCATTTGCCCGCCAGACCGTTTTCGAGCGGACAAATGTTTCTAAACTTGCTTAGAAACATGCCCGCTGGAATCCTGTCCGTCGGACATGTTCGGTCGTCTGTACAGACTTACCGTACATGTCCGTGCGGCCGCCATCCCTCGCATGCGTCGAATGACTTTGACGCATGCGTGGAAGCATTGACCTTTCAGCGTCGCTGCGTCATCGTCGTGGCGACGGCGCGAACACGTCACCGCGCTGTCTGTCCGAGCGGATTGTCTCATTTCTGTATGATGGTGTGTACAGCCATCATTCAGAAATCTCCGGGCGGGCATGTCTGCTGAAAACGGTCCGGCGGACCGTTTTCATCGTACATGTTTGCCCGTGTGTACGAGGCATAAGTGTAGCAATATGGTTACATTTAATGAAGGAACAACATTTAGCAACTCACATGGTTGATGGTTAAAAGAGTCACATCCAAATATGCAGGCATCCAGGGTAAAGCTGTCTGCAATCGCAACCGAGAAGACTACCCTGCAGTAGAGCGATCTGAATGCAAGGCTTGAACCGCTAGTGGAGCGCAGCATGAAAGGGACGACTTTGATGGCGGTGTGGAGGATGGTCTATGTGGACAGCTTTACCCCCGATGCCTGCATACTTGGATGTGTCTGTTTTAATCATCAACCATTTGAGTTTCTAAATGTTGTACCTTTATTAAATGTTACTGTATTGCTACACTTAGAGGCACCTCTCTTCTCTTTCATACTCTTTGTATATCAAGACATCGCATGTATATCGTTTTAAAATGTATTAAAAAATGTTGCTTGTTTTGCAAAACGCTCTCAAACCAAGGTTTTACTGTAGTATAATTTGGAATTTCTTGTTAGAAGCATTTTCCATTGGTAGCTGTAATGTAACTTTTGGTAGTATACAGGGAAACCATTCAGTTTGAAATCACAGTAATAATAATCTTTAAAGGTGGACTCTGGGCACAAAAAAAAAAAAACTACATTTAAAAATATTCCTCATGAATCGCAAAAGATATAAATCCTGTTTGTGTGTACCAAATGTCCTTACAAGCCCAGTTATTACCTTATAGAAGTGACATAATCCCTGTGCTGTCTGTACATAGCCTGTGCAGAGAACAAAGCTGTGGGAAGAACCCAGCAGACCCCACCCACTACAGGCTGCCTGCAGAAAATGACAGGGAAGGGGTAGAGACGAGACCGGTCACTACACAAGAAAAGAGCAATAGTGACTAGTCTTTATTACAGGAAATGCCTGCACAGAGGCAAAGTTTCATGCTGGATTACTGCATAAAACTGGAAGGAATACACAAAGCACATGACTCCTGTATTTAGACAATATTTGATGATCCTGAAGTTCAGCATGAAATACAATGTCACCCTACAGCAGGATGCACATACTAAATCATCTCTTCTAGGGGTCTCTGTGGGCATGAAGTGATGCAAGGGATAAGCCTGTGGATTTTGTGTGGAAAGCTGGCAATATCACAAGGCTTGACAGCGATCCTTCTTACATGCTGATTCTCCTTATCAGAAGAGCGGAAGGAAGGAAGTCTTATTTAGCATCATATGGGTATTAGCTGCCAGTCCATTCATTGTTGATGAAAGCTGCCTTAGCGATATTTAATGACAGAAGCAAAACATCTCCATGTTTATATTGACCTTTAACACCTTCACAGCTTTGGCTTCCCATGTTTTTTTATGTGCTTGTCGGGTCTTGGGCTTATTTTTTTTTTAACTGATTCATGTCTTTTGTGGGTAGCAGTTGTAGAAAGATGTTGTTATTTATTTAAAAAAAAAAATGTGCATTTTTTAGATATAAAGTAGAAACAATATTAAGTCTGTCAGAATAGAAATAAATGAAAGAGAAAATGTAGAAAACAAATTAACCTGGTCACTTGACAGCTAGTGCTGTCCATGAAACATTGCATATCAATTATAGTACAGTCATATATTTTTTTCCTTTGTGACTTGGTTCTCCTTAGAAAAGCTTAAAGAGGATATCCGCTGAAAAAAAAATATTAGAAGCCAGCAGCTACAAATACAGCAAGTGCTGACATTTAATATTGGGACACTTACCTGTCCTGGAGTCCAGCGCCGTCCGCAGCAGAGGACGAGCGATCGCTCCTCACTCTCCTGCCCCCCCCCCGCAATCCTCGGTGAGGGAAGCAGGAAGTGAAGTGCTCCGGCTTCACTGCCCGGTTCCCTACGGCGCATGAGCGAGTCGCGCTACACCTGCCGATTGGCTCCCGCTGTGTACTGGGAGCTGAGTGTTCCCAGAACACAAAGGGAGGGGGGGGGGTGACATCATGCTTGCAGTCTGCCGAGACTGTGTGGCCAGAAGTGGGTGCAAATACCTGTCTTTAGACAGGTATCTGCACCCCCTCCCCCTGAAAGGTGTCAAATGTGACACCGGAGGGGGGAGGGTTCCGATTAGCGGGAGTTCTCTTTAGGGTGGAGCTCCGCTTTAAATCGTTTGTTAACCCAACATTTCATATTCCTGATATGTGCTCTGCTGTACCCATGTACTTGTATGAAAAATTGTCCCGTTCCCCTTGTATTGCTTCCTTTGTGTAAAAACCCTGGTCCTCTTGTCAGTCCCTCTGCTTTCCTAATAAAAACTGACCACAGTAAGCAGGAGTGCACAACGTAATCATTTCTCTAGCTATGCTGGGAACTCAGAGCTGCTCAACAATGATCGAACTTATTTTGACAGACCAACCCATCCCCCCTCCCTCACACACATTCAGTGATCACTTATAGAAAGGGGGAAAAGGTATTAATAATGTTTTTTAATATCTATACACAAAGGTTTTGCCTTTCATTTCAATTTTAAACTGAATGGATTGTTTTAAAAGGTCATCGTTTAGTTCACTTTGAATCTTGTGTCTCAAATTTGAAGATTTACTCTAAATTCCTATTTCACAGACATAAGAAATTAAGGGATGTCTTTGCAATGAGACTCCAGACAAAAATTGTCTGGAGTCCCACTTTAAGGTAGACTGGAGAACTATTTCATGTTCACAGCAAGTGCCAGAAGTCCAGCCTCACAAATCTCTGCTGGAATGATTGCTATGAGGCAATTTTGCAGTATCCCTTCCCTTACAGGGGCTTCCTCTCCCTCACTATCACATATACTTGCATGCTCAGCTAAGTGTGAATGTTTATGGTTTCCCCAGCCCAGACTCAATCTGTAGGCAATTTGATTATGCCTGCATATTTACCTGCCACCCAAGGTTTTTAACTAACCTTATAGTGGATGTAAAGCCTCACATATACCCAAGGCAGAGATTAAACAAATCTGCCTACATAAGTTTTAAATGTATATCTGCTGTCTTTATCTTGCTATATTCTTTAGAATTCTTACATCGGGTTAGAATTTTCACTTCCTTATTCAACACTGGGAGTGTAGTCTTGGCTTATACTGGGAAACAGCTGATTGGAGCAAAGCCACACACCCCCACTCTACATAGGCAGAAGAAGATACTTTCAGAGCTGTACTGTGACAAGACAAGCTCTCTGCTAATCTATTTATAGCAACCTCCCACAACACACATTTTCAGCTGCTTTTATCTCCTGTCTTGGAGAACTTGTCAGAAGTTATCATACTGATAACAGAAGAACAAAACAGCAGAAACACTCTGGACTTAGTTTTTTAGAAAGAGATAAGTAAACATTACAGATATATGTGCCTAGGTCAAATTTCATGAATCGGGTTTACATCCACTTTAAGTTTGCCATACACAAATACTATATATTTAATCCAGAGTTCGACAGATCCCAGGTCGCCATGGCGACTAGAAATTGCATCCTGGCGCTTGGGCTTTTGTTTACCCATTCACTGTTGCAGGAATGCCTGGGGGGAGGGTAAAGTTCCCCCCTTGTCTGTATCACATGACGCCCAATCGGCCATGCAGTTCTGGGCGTCTGGGAGGTAGTTTTTTTTTCCCCGCATTTAGCCCTGTTACGGACGAGCAGCAGGGCTCACTTGTCAAATGGAAGTATTACACACACACACACACACACACACACACAGGTAAAGTGCCCCCCCCCCCTATGTATCCCAGGCCCAGGACTTTGGTAGTAGGCGCTGATGGGTAGAAGGGAGGGAGGAGAGCATTCCTGTCCCAGTTAAAGAAAACCTTTTACCAATATATCAACACTTTTTATCCCCTATGTAAAGTAAAACAGATTGTAAAAAGTTAAAGTAACATCCAAGTACATAAAATCCACCCCCCCCCCAAAAGAATCTTGAGGTCCCTACCCCCACATATACAGACCTACATACGCATGCATTGTGGGGCCTACGCATTATAACGTTGATTGCGATACACATGTTATATATCGCTGTGCACAAACTGACTTCTAACTTTTTTAGCTGGCTCCTCGATTCAAAGCATATTTGTCAAGCCCTGCTTTAATCCTAATAATCTTAAGTCTCCATGCACTGTGGAAGTTTTTGGAAGTTTTTATAGTTGCTGTTTTTGGCTTTAGACGTTTTTTTTTACAGTCAATAAACTCTCCAGCGTGTTATACACATAGGCTGTTATCAACTGTTTTTGGCTGGGGCGTTTTTTGGCTGGAAAAAAACCCCCAAAACTAGTGGAGTTGTTTTTCAGCTGTAAAAAATGCTCTAACGTCAAAAAATGAGGATAAACGCTGATAATCATTTAAAAACGTGTCTCAACAGCTTTTAACGTTTTTGATCCATTGAAAAAAAAAGCTAAAAACTGTTCTAGGTAGTGAGGAAGTAAAATCACCATTTTACACCCTTAGAAAGCCTGAAGGCGGTGATTGATTTTTGGGGTTTTGTACACGGCTAGGCTCATACATGATACATGTGGTATCCCCGTACTCAGGAGAAGCGGCAGAATGTATTTTGGGGTGTAATTCCACATAGTACCTTCCACTTCCTGATGCAGAGGCCGAGTGAATAGCATAGTCGGGTCTTGCGACTACCCGAATCGCATCACAAGGCGTAGCGAGTGCAGAACTTGCAGACCAGTTAGCCTGGCTGTGCGTTTTTGGGACAGACAAAGGTAACCTGTTATGCAAACTGGAGTTAATGATCGGTTCAGGTTCACAGGTGGGCTCCTCATCCAGAGTGCCACATAAGCTAGAGAGTGCATTAACCTGACTATTGCAGGACACATCCTGGAAATCACTTCATACAGTAGGAAGAGCAAAAGATACTGGGATGGTGGCAACAGGAAATTTCTCTTTTGGGGCACCCTTGGGTAGGCAGGACGAGGAACAGGAGGAACCCCAAGCCAGGATCTGTCCAGTAGTCCAGTCAACGTGTGGAGAATGGAGCCGTAACCAAGGGAGTCCCAGAACAATAGGGGTTGAGGCCTTGGGTAAGACGAGGAAGGATATCCACTCCTGGTGAGGTGTCCCTACCGACATCTTAACAGGGAGTGTCGAAGCAAATAGGACCCCCCTGGAAGAACAGTGCCATCAATCGCCAAGACCACCAGTGGCGTGGTGAGGGGCAAAAGGGTAAGTCTCATGGACGATGCGATTTCCCAGTCCATGAAATTGCCAGCGGCTCCGGAATCCAGATATGCCGAGATCAAATGAGAAGCACCAAGATGAAGGGACACCGCAAGAAGAAGATGAGAAGGTGATATTTCTGGGTCCAGTACTCCACTTTCCAGATGTATTAGACCAGAACATTTTTCTGGACAAAGAGAGCAAGTGTCACGAAAATGACCTTTGCCCCCACAGTAGAGACACAGGTCTAGAGTTCTGCGCCTAGCACGTTCCTCAGGGGATAGCCTGGTCCGACCCAGCTGCATGGGTTCCTCAGCTGGCAGGGGATGCTCCACGGGTCGAAAAGAGGGGAGCTCAGACTGACTAAGAAACAAGGAATGCTGGGGTCGCTTTTCTAGGGTTCTTTCCTAAAAGCGAATATCAATCTGGTTACACAAGGAGATCACTCCATCCAGATCAGTGGGGATGGTTCTTCCTGCTAATTCATCCTTAACTCTATCAGAAAGGCCATGCAAAAAGGTTGCGACTAAGGTCTCATTGTTCCAGCTCAATTCAGCTGAGAGGATACGGAACTGAAGAGCATATTGTCCCACTGAACGGGATTCTTGGTGGAGACGTAAAAGGGCGCTGGCCGCTGAAGAGACACGAGCCGGTTCTTCGAAGATATTCCGAAAAAGTTTCAAGAAAACAGGCAGGCTAGAAACCACTGGATCATTCGATTCCCACAAAGGGGCTGCCCAGGCTAAAGCTTCACCGGAGAGGAGGGAAATTATATAGGCTATCAGACAGAAAGTGTTGGGGCAGGAGCTTAAAATGAATAGTGCATTGGCTAAGGAATCCCCTGCAGGACTTGGAGTCCCCAGAGAAACGGGACGGAGCTGGCAGTTGTAGTGAGACTCTGCGACTGGTGCGATAGGCGCAGCCGCTGGTTGTACTTGGGGTTGCTAATCCGGGGTTCCCAAAGAGGTATGAAGCTGATCAAAGCGGGAAGCCAGATCCTGTAGGAAACGCATCACCTGAGTCTGATTAGCTTCATGCGTCTCGAGTCTGCGAACAATGCCCTGTAATGGATCGTCTGCAGGGCGCGGCACGTCGGCCGGGTTCATGGCTGTTCAAACTGTCAGGTCACCTGTGGCCAGGTGACATGTGCACCCCGTTGGGGTCAGGGATGCACCACAGGGTAGTGAACCCTATAGCCGACTGCTGCAATCAGAGAGGAAGCTTGAGCCCAAGATTCCCCAGGGCGCGGAGTCTAAGACCCAGATTTGTGTTCACCAGAGCCTCTAGTGGTGAGGATGGCCTTCGCTGCAGCTGGATCCAGGTTGCGACCCCTGGGATTCCCTAGGTCACGCTCCGCAGGGAGAGTGATGGGTAAGCCAAGGTTGGGGCAACAGGCAGACTAGGGTAACCAAGGAACAGGACAAAAGGTCAGGGTCACAGGCAAAGGAGTGGTCAGGGATGAGCCAAATCGGTACACAGAAAGGTTAACGTATCACACGGCAGACAGGAACTCAAGCTACAAACAAAGTTGAACAGCACAGTAGACCTCCAGTGCAACAGTTAATATAGGCTTCCTGTGATGGCCTGGGTTGGAGCCATACCAGGAGGAAGGTGATAAAAGACAGCCAGGAAGAGAGTCAGGCCTCTAATCAACACATGGAGACAGGTAAGCTGCCAGACTTTATTGCATATCCATGACAAAGCGGCTCCTGGTAGTTAGATGTGAGCACCCTATGGAGATAGTCACTTAGCCGAAGGACTGGATGAGTGGGAGGCAGATGATATCACTGATCTCAATCGATTCGAACTGCGTGTTCAGGAACCATTTCCCAGCATACATGTGTTGCCAGTCGGTGATTGCATTTAGCGTGTATGCCCGTTCCTTACTGTCAGTGCTCCGCGTTGGCTTGAGCACTCCGTCGCTCCGTAGCTCCCTCGCTCAGTTCACCCATTCACCGTGCGTTAGACGTCAGGTGACAGGCGCAGGGTGATGACGTCAAGGCGTTTCGCCGTGCTTAATGGCGTAGCTTCGTCTCGGACGTAACTATCACCAGCCGCCATACATACTTATATACAGCACGGCTAGTGATTACCACCAGAGTAAAGGTAATTAAAGAAAAAGTTTTGGTCCCGTTTTGAAAACAAAAGACAAATGGTTCTTATGAGTGAGTGAGTGAGAAACTTGTAAAGCGCAACACATGCAAACTGAATCGCCTCTGGGCGCTGTATCCATTTCATGGGTAAGGAACCCCTTGACCTCAGAAGAGATGGATTTTAATATTTTTCCTGAAGGCCAAGTGGTCCGACTCCAGTCGGATGGTAGTTGGTAGGGCATTCCACAGGCGAGGTCCCTGGACTGCAAATCTTCAATCTCCTTTGGACTTGTATCTGGCTTTGGGTATCTGGAGTAGGTTTTGATTGTTGGATTCTTCTTGGTTTTCAGTTAGCAGGGCGAGGGGTCCCGTATACATTAAAGCAACCTCGGTCCCCGCATCAGCTCGGCAATATACATTGCCCGACCGGTATTCCTAGTATATTGTTCTTAGGAATAGGAAATTAGAAATATAGAATAAAACAGACAAGAAGGACATGTTAGAAAAGGAGAGAATAGTAAATGGAAAAGTTAAGTAAGATAAGAACACAAGGAAAACATGCAATTTAACCCATGTAATCAGTCACAATAGTCGTGGAGGGGAATTTAGGAGACAATATTGAGAAATAGGGAGATGTAGAGCAGTACATTGCTAAATTAAGCTAATAGTCAACTTCTGGCCATGGCATGTTTGAGCAATATATCATTTAGTGACAACTTTGTGCAAAAATAAATAAATATATATATATATATATATATATATATATATATATATATATATATATATATATATATATTATTTTTCCTGCAACCTGTGTCAAAATATAAAATATTCCATGAACTCGACATGCCTCTCAGCAAATAGCTTGGGGTGTCTACTTTCCAAAATGTGGTCATTTGGGGGGGGGGGGCATTTTGAACTGCTGTCCTGGCATTTTATGCACAACATTTAGAAGCTTATGTCACACATCTCCCACTCTTCTAACCACTTGAAGACAAAGCCCTTTCTGACACTTTTTGTTTACATGAAAAAAATATTTTTTAAAGCAAAGGACCTACAGATTAAATTGTATCGTTTTTTTATTATTTATTTTGCTTTTTTTTAAACTGTTCCTTTCATGTTTTTATTTTATTTTTTTTAAAAAAAAATTCTCGGGGAATGTAAAATCCCCCTATGATAGCAATATCATTAGACCCTAGATCTCTCCTCTGCCCTCAAAGCATCTGACCACACCAAGATCGGTGTGATAAAATGCTTTCCCAATTTCCCAATAGCACTGTTTATATCCGGCGAAATCTAAGTCATGAAATGCTCATAGATAGCTTCCGGTTTCTTAGGCCATAGAAATGATTGGAGCCGTTCTGGTCTCTAATCAGCTCTATGGTCAGCTGGCGGAACCACCAGCTGCATTCTCAGGTTCCTTGTTGGCACAGGAGAGTCAGAGAAAACCATGGAAGACGGTGGGGGGGACATTCCCTCCCACTTCTTGTAAAAGCAGTCTAGAAGCTAATTGGCTGCTAGGATTGCTTTTACATGAAAGCCGACCACTGGCTGAAAAGAATGATACCTAAACCCGCAGGCATCATTCTGGTATAGAAAAACAAGGCGCCTCTAAGTGTAGAAGTATTAGACTTTTAATATCCCCTAAAGGGGTTAAAAACACTTACAAGATAGTGGATGAAACAGGCATGTAGCAGGTAAGTGCGTCCAGGAGATGTTCCAGTGGCAGGGCAGTCCCAGTCTGTGATGGTAAAGCTTTCAGGGAAGTCCACGAGATAACAGCCGACTTGTGCTGTGAATGTTCTGGGGACACAATAATGCTGGAGCCTGGGGATGATGTCAGAGGAAGCGAGACAAAAACCAGCATGGAACACAAACAGGAAGTGGACAGAAGGCGTTTTATAGAGGCGGGATGCATTTCGGAACAGCTCATTGGTTCCTTCTTCAGCCAGTTCTTCTGTTTCCATTAGAGATTGCTTGTCTCCCTGAGTGCTGCCTAAAGTGTGTGAAGATTTGCTACCCTCTCCAACACAGACTTTATCTGTCAGGATTCAAATGCTTGGAGCGCCCTGGATATACACATTTTTCTGGATCATTCTGGTATAACCACTCAAAGTCCAGCAACATACCAGTACGTTGCTGGTCCTTGTTGGGCATATATTGTAGCCTTTTTTTTTTCATGCAGCCTGTGGGCTGAACGAAAAAAAGAGAATGATCGATGGGTATGCCCACCATTAGAATACCTACCTTCATCCACCCACTTCTAATGATGGGCATACATGCACCATTTATATATGCCGAAGCATGGGGGGCATTCTCCCGCAAAAGTTAGGAGCAAATCGCTCCTCCGCCCCTGCTGCCCCCATGCTTCGGCATATATGCTCTTTTTTTTTTTTTTAACTGTGGTGGTGAAATCACCTCCGACAGCACTGGAGTCAAGGCTTTATGTATCGTGGGAGCAAATTCTGTTGCTTTCAAGATAAATAAAGCCGTGCTGCAGCTGAATGGCATACCTGCTAAGCAAATGATGGTTAACAATAAAACAAACATTACAGTATAACATACTGTAACGGGAGTCACTTTAGGGGCACAAGGTGAATGAGAACCCCACTATGGTCTGTGCTAGTCACATTTAATGCGGTCAGATATTGTATATATATTGTGTGTTGGCTGATGTATACTAGTAAGCTTGCTGTGATGAAAGGGGTGGGGTGTGATTGCATTCCATTGTCTATTGTGGTAATTAAGTCTGCTATGTGGATTGGAGCTTGGTAGGCAGTCTGCATACCTATTATGGGATGTTAAAGCGTCTTGCTGTGAGGAAAGGGGGGGAATCACTCCAGCAACCCCCCCCCCCCCCCGCTAAGACTGTTTACTGAAGGAGAAGTTTGAACACACCTGACCTGTATCACCATTGTCATTGGATAATTTAACCTACCCTGTTTCCCAAGGGTGGGAGGGATGTATTTTGAAGAGGAATGTGTTACCATGTGCAGAAAATAAAGATTCATTCCCTGTTTTGAACCTCAAACAAGAGCTGTGTGCCTCGTTTCTGGGGGGGATTATTAGCGGTCGTGTTCGTTTGCCTGATTGTGGAGTGTCGATAAGCTGTCTTGGATGGGATGGAAGGTCGTAAACGGTGGTGACCGTTACAGTGGTGGCACAGCAGTGGGATAATTCCATCGCTTAAAGGACAGCTACAAGGACACAGGACAATGGAGTCTCAGTATGCACGGCTGAAGCGCTCCACCCTCAAGGACTTACTGGAGAGCCGGGGCAGACCGGCCAGCAACCGTAAAAAGATGGACATGATCACAGAACTTGTCCAAATGGATGGAGCGGAAAGACCCAACATAACGGAAAGGCCCAGCGTAACAGACAGGACCCCGGAGGAGGCAAGCTTTGATCGGGCTGTCAAACTAAGACTGGCACACTATGGTCCTAACCCTCCACCGGAGATCATAGACCGGGTTATAGCTGCTGTGGATGCAAATTGGCTACGGCAAAGAGGTTCCGCAGCAGCAGAAGTCACAGCAGCACCAGCTGAAAGGAGAAAGATACATTTTGCTGCTTTTAAGAACTTCATTGAAACTGAAGGGGAGATTGATGGGTACCTTGCTGATTTTGAACGGCAATGTGCCCTACACCGGGTGCCCACAGAGGAATGGGTTACCATTTTGTCTGGGAAATTGTCCGGCCGGGCCAGTGAAGCGTTCAGGGCCATCCCAGACAAGGATATTATGAACTATGGACTGGTTAAAGAAGCACTTTTGGCCAGGTATGCCGTCACACCGGAGGCATACCGGAGGCGGTTCCGAGAGACGAGCAAGCAGACTGGAGACTCATATACCGAGTGGGCATGCCGCCTACACCGCACAGCATCCCACTGGGTCGATGGATGCCAAGCAGAATCCGGGGAAGAGGTGCTGCAGGTGTTCCTGCTGGAGCACTTCTTTGACAAACTGTCCCGGGAAGTCAGAGAATGGGTCCGGGACAGAAACCCTTTCTCCTTGTCTGAAGCAGCTCGCCTGGCGGACGAATACACAGATGCCCGCAAACTGGACAACTCTGTGGTCAAGACCACAGCTCGGGTGGATTATCGATCAGCGGCACCCCTGCCGGCTATTGCCTACAAACCCCAGTCGGACCGTCCTACACCACCACCTCCAGCGGCCACTTATCCTCAGAAGCCTAGGTTCAACTCCCAGGACAACTCACAGTCCATCAGGTGTTTTGGGTGTAAACAGCTAGGACACAGAAAGCTAGACTGTCCATTGAATCCACCCAGGCAGTCACAGTCATGGAGACAGCCAGAAAGGGGGAACCCCCGCACATCCATGCCTGCGGCCCACTGCGTTGAGGAGGAAGAACATTGGGGCGTTCTGCACGAGGCAGATCCGATACAAGCAGCTAACCAGGACAACAGGCAGCAACACAGGCAGACTGTCTGGGTCAATGGAAAGGTAGCCAATGGACTACGCGATTCTGGGGCCACGATGACCCTGCTACAGAAGAAACTCATCCCAGAGAGCCAGCACACCGGAGACACTGTAGCCATAAGAGTAGCGGGAGGCACCGTCTTCCGGCTACCCGTTGCCCGGGTTCACCTGGATTGGGGGGTTGGTTCGGGACATGTGAATGTGGGGGTGATGAAGGATTTGCCAGCAGATGTACTACTGGGGAATGATTTGGCCCCCCTTGTTTCTGCGTACGCCCCGATGTGCCCCGCTGAAGCCCACACAGTGACTACCTGTGCCCAGACCCGCGTTGCTGGAACCAACTTGCTTGCTGCTGAGACCCGGGTAAGACTACCTTCCCCAACATGTACTGTAGATCCGGCACAATATCACAGTCTAAAATGGGAATGTGACAAGTTGGCCAGTGAGAAATCAGAGATGCAACGACACTATGTCATGTATTATGAGATGTCCAGTGGCTTGAACATTGAAATGCACAAACAGGCTGAAATTGTCAAAAGATTAAATGGGATTTGCATCCAGGTTGTGCCTTATCTGTCCCAAGAGCATCAGCAACAGGTTTTGGGAGCCATTGAGAGAGCAAAGCAAGTGACTTTTCCTGAACTGAATTCCATTATTCACCTTCACCATCAGCTACAGACCTGGTAAGCCAAATGGCAATGCTGATGGGTTATCCCGGCCTCCTAGTTCCGGACATCCCCAAGTTGACCCGAAAAGGATCAAGCCGGGTCTGCCAGAGTGTTCCACAAGGGGGGAGCCATGTAACGGGAGTCACTTTAGGGGCACAAGGTGAATGAGAACCCCACTATGGTCTGTGCTAGTCACATTTAATGCGGTCAGATATTGTATATATATTGTGTGTTGGCTGATGTATACTAGTAAGCTTGCTGTGATGAAAGGGGTGGGGTGTGATTGCATTCCATTGTCTATTGTGGTAATTAAGTCTGCTATGTGGATTGGAGCTTGGTAGGCAGTCTGCATACCTATTATGGGATGTTAAAGCGTCTTGCTGTGAGGAAAGGGGGGGAATCACTCCAGCAACCCCCCCCCCCCTGCTAAGACTTTACTGAAGGAGAAGTTTGAACACACCTGACCTGTATCACCATTGTCATTGGACAATTTAACCTACCCTGTTTCCCAAGGGTGGGAGGGATGTATTTTGAAGAGGAATGTGTTACCATGTGCAGAAAATAAAGATTCATTCCCTGTTTTGAACCTCAAACAAGAGCTGTGTGCCTCGTTTCTGGGGGGGATTATTAGCGGTCGTGTTCGTTTGCCTGATTGTGGAGTGTCGATAAGCTGTCTTGGATGGGATGGAAGGTCGTAAACGGTGGTGACCGTTACACATACCATAACTGCAAAGCAAATGCAATAAAACATAGTAAAAATAGAGAGAACAATAGATAAAGAACAATAGTGAGCGAACAGTAGAGCGAACAGTTTGAGAGTAAACATAAGAGAGAGGAGAAAAATACAACCACAACTATTTTTGGATGTTGCAAAATGTTGGTTGAAGTGGTTTCCGAGGGGCCGAATTTTGTAGAGCCAATCAAATCCAGGGTATCCACGAGGACGACAGAGTTCATTGCCACTGAAGTGCATGAACCGCAAGATCTGCTCGTATCGTGTCCTGGCCATGGCGGCAGAGAACACGCGCATATGGTGGACAGTGGACCCATATGGCCACAACTCACTCTTTTTGATTATGCCCATGAGGAGTGATGGGCCCAAAAAGGTCTTAAATTCGGAAACCGTAATTGGTCTTCAATCTCTGGCAAGGGTCAGCTGGGGATTAGCGGCGATGTTCCACAATAGATCTATAGAGATCTTCAGTGAAAAACAGCCTGAATTCCCAGGTTGGCCAGTGAATGGGGGACATATGGGTGCTGCAGAAGTGGTGGGTTCCCAATTAGGATTGGTGAATGCAGCAGGAAGGGCACTATGGGCTCGACAAGCCTGTCTTTGTCTTTTTGGTGGCAGCAGGACACTACTCGTGCTTGCCACCTCGCCCCAGCTTAAACTGCACTTATGGGACTCGCCACGTCACCAAGTGTTACTGCAGTGCTTGATGTATGACAAGGATGTACTAGGCCGCTGGTGTTTGCCAGTTCAGCAGAAGGAATAGCTGCGCTAGTACTGGCTCTCTGCTCCATACAAGGGACCTGCAGTGCTTGCGCCTCAATGACAGCAGAAGATCGGGGTCTGGTACGCCTGACCCTGGCAGGGACCACAGCTTAGTCATCAGAGCTATCTGTCAGGGAGCCGATGCCGTCTACAGAATCGTATTCTGAGCCTGAATCTGACAGATGAGTGACTTCCTCTTCACTATCTGTCATGATCAGAAATGTGTAGGCCTCTTCACTACTGTACCTTTGATTTGACATTTTGGTCTCTAAATTTACAGGTACAGTAGTGAGACTCACAGGTAAAAAAGCACCTGATGGTCAGCGACTGCTTCAAACGTTGCAAAAAAAAAAAAACGTAACGTTCGCAGGGATCAGGCCCAACTCTGCGAACGCTGCAGTTATGTGTTTTGTGTTTTTTAAGTGACAGCGATCGATTGATACTGCACTTGGGTGGGCTGGGCTGGGTGGAGGGGCTAAACGCAGGTGCTAGCAGGTATCTGAGCTGATCTTGCTAACACTGCGTTTTTGGGAACACTAAACTGCAGGGGATGCTAGTATAGATCTGATCAGATATCGATACGTTCAGACACTGTACTACTAAGGGAGGCGTATGGTGCGTGCGTGGGTGTTAGCGGTACTGGCACTAATCTGACGCTGCCTGGGGCGACGCAGACCCTAGCTGACGCTAAAACCTAACTTTGATCACCTGACAGTTGATCAGGAGGGTTAAACCTTTATTGGGAAAAATACAGCGGGTGCCCTGATGCTGTACTGGGTGACAAGTGGTGAAGGGGTTAACTGGCTGATCTGGGGGTGATCGGGGGCTGAATTGTGTGCCAACATGACCTGGTGTCAGTGTAGTGTTGATGCGCTGTCCTCTAGATCAGGAACGGAAAAGACCGTCACGAGGAGAGATGACATCACTTCCCCTGTCAGTGTTTACAGTTACAGACAGGGGAAGGATCTCATTCGTCGGGACCAATCACCAGGTCCAGGCCATATTTCATTGGCCTGGGGATTGATCAGTTCCTGATCTAATCCGATTGTCGGATGGCAGGGGGCGCGCCTCACGTATAGTAATGTGGTTTCGCACAGCCGGATCAACCTGCCGCAGTAAAACTGCGGCGGCTGGTCCATATAAATGGTTCATTTGCTACATACTGTTTTAATTGGCTGGCTCCCAGCTGTCATGTTAAAGTGTCAGGTTTACTCTGCAGCCGCCCAATCACTTTTACAGTGCAGGCGGTGTGGCATCCTCTGCCAAACCCCTTCCCTCCATGGACTCCAAGGAGGAGTGGGAGCACCTGGGACCACAACAAACTGTCTTAGAATGCCAAGAAGCAGGAAATGAAGGAACATTTGTTCCGCATTCTCCTCTGCAGCAAGTGAAGCTGGAAGCGATCAGCTCTGAGCGTCCTCTGTTACAGAGCTGGCATTCCCTGGCTGCTACAGCAAGAGTTAATAAAGCACTGGCTGTGCTTGATTAGCTGCAGTGGAGGGCAAGGGATTAATTGGGGGTTTGATAGGTTTTATGTCTCTTTATGGAGACATTGGGGGTCTGTCATCTGCCCAATGCTATCACATAGGGGGCTTGTTATTATTTTACACTCGCAAATGCAAACACGCATACAGGGTACTCGTATGTACCAAATGTAGACCATGACTGAACCATATGTGTGAGTTTGCCACAAATCCTATGCCCAATGGTGACCTTTAGAGTTAAGAACAGCTGACATTCTTCAGTGTACAGTGGGTTACAAGGCATTGTGGATGTAATGCAAGATGAACAGGTGTGCGCCAGACACTTTTTGAATGCAAAGAGATTTATTGTCTCTTAAACAGAACTGTGCTAGAGAGGACTAGGGCCAGGACACCCTTGGGTAGATGCAATGTTAATTGACAGATTTAGAGACTTCTATAGGTAGACAAGCTATACAGGTGAAGGCCTCCAGCTGGACACCACTTCTCTATAGGCAGATTTACTGTCTCCTATGGCAACGATCTTGTACAAGCTCCCAGTCGCTCTCACTAGACTTCAGATCCACTAGCCACTGGATCCCCTGAGCTCTTTCACTGTAGCACTCAGTATCTTCCTCAAGCGTCACCCCCGCTTCACTGCTGGGTCCCTAGCTTGGCACTCACGGATACTCCTCAAGCTTCACCCCCTGCTGACACGGTAGGTCCCTGGCTTGGCACTTCACAAGCGTCACCTCTGCTGTCCCGCTGGGTCCCTGACTTTGCACTTGCTGATGCTTTCCTACTTCTTCACCGTCCCCGGTTGGTAAGCAGTGTGCTCTGGTACTGGCCTCAGCTAACTCTCACTGTGGTCTCCTGTAGCAAGGTGGATGGTTCCCTTGTGGCAACAGCATCCCCTCAGCGTTGGTGGAACCATTACTTCTTATTGGACTACAAGCCCGTAGTCCCAACCCTGCACTACTTCTGGATAGACTCTCAGATAGCCTAGCAGCCAGATGTCCCCAGGATTGGTCTTAGGTTTCTGGCCTAGCAGCCCAGGGAAATGCGACACACGTCCACCCAGACGGTTGTCCAGGTGGCACAGAACCCTGTTCACCTGACTCGACCCAAATAATAGGTTCTCCCAGCAGGCCAAGGGATTGGCTGAGATACCTTATTCATTCCTGTCATTGCAATGCCCTTGTCTTATCTAATGTCACCAGACACCCGTCCACCTAGTGACAGAAGAGAGAAGTGCAGCAATTCCAGAATTAGGGCAAAATCAATTGACCTCCAAAAAATTGGCCTAGGCAACTATCACTTGGCAAATACATTTAATAGCAACCCTGCCTAAACATCAGGGTGCTACATCTATAATTCTAGGGCCACAATTTATGGTTATCTCTAAATTGATGAGCTGTAAAGACTTTTAAAATGGATGATTTTAGATATCTTATTTTTTTCACGATATCACAGGCACACGTAATTTTAAGACTTCACATGTTTGGTATCTATTTATTCGGCACAACCCCTTCTTTTATGTTTTACCAAAAGAATGGCTGTTATATTGTGTTTGTTTGCAGTAAAATAATTTTTAGTGCATTTTTTCCTGAAATTATAAGTTTGATAAACAGTTGCACAATTGTTGTGCATTATAAAATATTGCGATAACCATCTTTTTATTCTACAGGGCTTCTACTTTCAATTCAGAAAATATATAATATTCTGGGGATTTTAAGTAATTTTATAGGCAAAAATCAGACATGTGAACCAGCTGGTTATTTTCAGGTGTCACGCTTCCATGTCTCTACACTCGGAATATCGCCATTAAATGACAGTGATCACCAGCTGGAAATCACAACATGTATGACTCCCAACTCTTTTACTGTGACCTCAGCAGAGTGCAGTTCCCTAAACGTGCGCACTGGCATCAAGTGAAAAACTGAAATCTTTGTTTTGAGTGTAATTGATCTTTATTTCCTTCTGTCCTCAGAGTTATATACCCATTCTCTTCTTACCTAATCACTTTCACAAGATTTACGCAGTAGAATCTAGGGCACAGACCGGAGTGTGATGCACAGGTTAATACCACGTGGTACAGATCCTTTACACTTCCTCACCAGAAATCCTCTTACTGAAAGCTGATCTACAAAAGCAGAGAATTGGAATAGTACAGTGGGTTATGACACCTGAGTGCACTGTTTATCCCTCTCTGGGCTGTGTCATTGCTCTGTTCTAGAACCAGTCTCCAACCTAATGCCACCTTTCATTTCCCAAACACAAATGTATCTTATAGCATTAAACTAACACTAAAATGTATTTTTCGTTTTGGATAGATCTGGAGAAAGGGTCAGTTTTTTTTCTTGATTTCTCTTTTTTTTGTCACATCTTTTCACCAGGACAAAAAGTTAGGGGCGATATCTTTCCATTGGACTCACTGACAGCAAGAGGTTTTAGGCCTTCCCTACTTAACCCAATGCTGGCACTGGAAGAAATGGGACTTAAAGGGGTTGTAATGTTTTTTTTTTTTTTGTGCAAGGGTTTTGCACTGCGTGGCCCTGATCCTCCTTATCGGGGGTCCCCCAGCGACGCTCCTGGCTCCTCCCCTCATTGTGAGCCCCCTTTGGAGACCCACATTTCGAGGGGACACCCGAGTGGGCGCGCTCCTGAGTCCTACTGCTGCGTCCATTGACACAGACAGCAGGACTCGACCCTCAGAGCTGGGCAAATATCACAGTTTGGGAGTTCCAAGATGGCCCAGAAAAAAGTGTCTTTGTAGCATATACTGTAATAGGGAAACGTTTAAGGTCTCTGCGGGTTATATATATATATATATATATTTTTTTTTATATTGGGGACCCTTAAGCCTTCTTGCAGTGTGTGTGTGTGTGTGTGTGTGTGTGTGCGTGCGTGTGTGTGTGTCTAAAGGGTAGAATGAGGCACTCTGGGTCTTGCATTTTTTTTTTATAACTGCCTGGAGTTCAGCTTTAATTGGGGCCTTAAAGTGGAGGTTCACCCAGAAATGTAAATTTTTAACATTAGATTCATGCTCATTTTGTCTAGGGGAATCGGCTAGTTT
Organism: Rana temporaria; assembly: GCF_905171775.1. Taxonomy (NCBI): domain Eukaryota; kingdom Metazoa; phylum Chordata; class Amphibia; order Anura; family Ranidae; genus Rana; species Rana temporaria. The sequence continues at coordinate 111,539,422 of NC_053497.1, forward strand.
TTTTTAAAAACGAAGCAGTACTTACCGTTTTAGAGAGCGATCTTCTCCGCCGCTTCCGGGTATGGGCTGCGGGACTGGGCGTTCCTATTTGATTGACAGTCTCCCGACAGGCTTCCGACGGTCGCATCTATCGCGTCACGATTTTCCGAAAGTAGCCGAACGTCAGTGCGCAGGCGCCGTATAGAGTCGCACCGAAGTTCGGCTTCTTTCGGCTACTTGTGACGCGATAGATGCGACTGTCAATCAAATAGGAATGCCCAGTCCCGAAGACCATACCCGGAAGCGGCGGAGAAGATCGCTCTCTAAAACGGTAAGTACTGCTTCGTTTTAAAAAAAAACTAGCCGATTCCCCTAGACAAAATGAGCATGAATCTAATGTTAAAAAAATGTTTTCGGGTGAACTCCCGCTTTAAGTACAGCCTAGGCAAAGAATGTAAGGGGAAACTCACCAACATATATGTACTGCATCACTGTTGTTACTTTAGAAACAATTAAACCACTTCCCACCCGGACTATAGAAAAAAATTACGTCATATGATGTCCTTCAGAACATGCTTCTCTTGGGTGTGCAGCATGACAATCAGTGGTGCGGTGTGTCATTCGGACACACCTCGTCTCTAAACACAGAAAAGAGCCTATGATTAAGGCTCTTTACCACGTGATCAGCTGTGTCCAATCACATCGGCATTCCTCGGCTCATGCTGACAGCACGTGAGTAGAGGAGAGCCAATAAGTGGCTTTCCTGACAAGGGATCTGTGCTGATAAATTGGTGCAGCCCCATCAGCAATGCCTGCCAGTGCCCAACAGTAATGCCCACTAGTGCTGCCTTTCAGTGCCCATCAGTGATGCCTATTGTTGCCCATGAAGGCTGCCTATCAGTGCTGCATATTAGTGCCTTCTCATTGGTGCCCATCAGAAGAAAAATTACTTATTTACAAACATTTATAACCGAAAAAAGGAAAACTTTTTTTCCCCCCAAATTTTCAGTCTTTTTTTATTTGTTTAGCAAAAAATAAAAAACTTGGTGATTAAATGCCACCAAAAGAAAGGTCAGTCTCAAAATGTTGTTTGGGTACAGCATTGCATGACCGCGCAATTGTCATTCAAAGTGCGACAGCGCTGAAAATTGGCCTGTGCAAGAAGGGGGTGAAAGTGCCCAGCACTGAAGTGGTTAAAAAGCTCATCCTTGTGCTTAAGCCGCTCCTATACTTCTTTCCCATCTTTTTTTCCCTATCCGTCTTTCAGGACAGCCACAACTTGAGAGATAGGCTCCTCCTCTTCCTTAGGAAACACTGCCCAGCCTTTAAAATCTCTCCTCCCCCTGCTAGACCTCAGTTCTTAGTGTTTCCTCCGGTGGGGAGACACTGCTAAGGAACCAGGCAGAGCAGTCAGGGGACTGTGGCCATCATTATCTTTTCCTGTGGAGGAAGCAAGGGCTTCCTAAAGGAGATTGAGCGACTTACCGCCAAAGAACGCACCCCAACCAGGTCGAGCGCGACAGACGGTTCTGTGGGGGGGTCCCTATCGTGTCCACAGGACCGCGGCGGGGGAATTCAGCTCCGGGCGGCCGCATATTATTTTTTTTTCCTTTTGAAAAATGCGGGCCGAGTGGACGGGCGACGTCATTTCCGGTGCGCCTTGGAAAGGATTCCCTATGACCCGCGACTTCCGGTTCCGGGTCGCGGCGCTGATAGGAGACCCACGCGTCCTGCTGGAGGTGTCGGATACTCGTTGGGACGAGTTAGACACAGCACAACCACCCCGCTATGTCGGTAACCTCTCCAGAACGGGACCCGACTAGGGACGCTACCTCCAGCCAGTCCAAGGTAAGGGTTCCTGGGGAGGGTTCCCAAAAACTTTTAGACTATGTCTTTTTTCCCTTCCTCTATTTTTTCCCTTGGTGGTTGGGGGAGAGGAGGGAAAGACAGCAGGGCACCTAGCAGTAGTGTCTGTCTAGTGCTTCCCAGAGGGTTGTAACCATGTTGTTATTTTAAAAAAAAAACAAAAAAAAAAAACTTTTTTTATAAAATGTTGTTTGCAGATCTCTGCTCTTTTAATGTGGGTCCCTATGTCTTCTATTTTTTCAGAAGAGCCTAGAAAAGAGCCAAGAAAAAACAGGAAAGACACATAGTTCTAGGAAAAAGTGTGCTTCCTGTAGGGATTCCCTTCCTGATTCTTGGGCAAAGGTTTTATGCAGAGATTGCATAAACTCTCTAGTTAGGGAAAGGGATGCAGAACAGGAGGATAGTCTAGCTGCTTCAGTTAAGGAACTAGCCTCTACCTTTTCCTCTTTCAAGACTTTGTTTGAAAGGGTGCAACCCTCCCTGGTACCCACACAGGTTACAGCCCACCCTGATGTTCAGGGTTCTGCACCTGCCTCTCCTGATCCTTCAGCGGAAGCAGTTGATTTTGCAGGCCCTTCTCAGGGGCAGCACTCCCTAATGGAGAACGTTGCTTTCGACTCACAGGCAGAGTCAGGTGAAGAAGACCAGGACAGTGAGTCCAAGAAGTCTTCCAGATACAAGCTATCTCTTGATGAGGTTGAGGAACTACTAGGGGCCATTTACACGACCCTAGGCATTCACACGGATGTTAAACCTCTTAGTCTCCATGACCAGATGTATAAAGGTCTAGGGGAACACAAGGGTAGGGTTTTCCCAGTGCACGATCTTCTGGTTGATACTGTTAAGAAGGAGTGGCAGGACCCTGAAAGAAAGCCTTTCTTTTCTCAATCCCTTAAGAGAAGGTTTCCCTTTGCGGAAGATTCCACGTCTGTTTGGAATAAAAACCCTAAATTAGATGCGGCCTTTTCACAAGAATGGACTCGTTGTTGAAAAAAGCATGGGAGTCCATAGTGGGCAATTTAAAACCAGAATTAGCAGTTACAGTAGTGGCCCGTAATTTAGAACACTGGCTCTCAAAGATCCAGGAACATATTGAGGCAGATACGGACAAGGACACTATTTTGGCTTCCTTCCCCACAATTTTAAAAGGGGTAGCCTACATTGCGGATGCCTCAGCAGAATCCGTCCGCATGTCAGCCAGGTCAGCAGCCCTGGCTAATTCTGCCAGAAGAGCTCTCTGGCTCAAGACTTGGTCAGGAGACATTGCATCCAAGTCTAAGTTATGTGGGATTCCCTTTACAGGAGATCTCCTATTTGGTCCTGACCTGGAGTCAGTCTTAGACCGCACGGCGGATAAGAAAAAATCTTTTCCGTTTAAACGTAAAACTCCACAAAAAGGAAGAGGGTTTCGTCCCCAAAGACAAACAGGGGTCCCGAAGCCAGAGACTCAAAAAAGGATCTGGACACCTAGGGGTAGGGGAAGAGGAGCGATTTTTCGCCCACCTGACCAGCCCCCCAAAAAACAATGACTCCCAGATCAGAGTGGGGGGAAGGTTGGGGGCCTTCCTCCCACAATGGGAGTCTTTTTCCCCAAACAGGTACGTATTGGCGATAGTGAGAAAGGGGTATTCCCTAGAGTTCTCATGCCTTCCGCCACAGAGGTACCTGGTCACTCAGCTTCCCAAAGCCAAGGAAAAAGCAGAAGCTCTAGTGGGGGCCTTGAGGGATCTGGAGGTCCAAAATGTTGTTTGCAGAGTCCCAAAAAGAGAGGAGAAAAGAGGGTTTTACTCCCACGTTTTCGTGGTAAAGAAACCCTCTGGCAAGTACAGGTTAATCTTAAACCTGAAACCACTGAACAAGTCAGTAACATACAAAAGATTCCGTATGGAGTCAATATTCACGGTAAGGGCCCTCCTACCACAGAATTGCTTTATGGTCTCCCTGGACCTCAGGGACGCGTACCTGCACATACCTATTGCAGAGGGGTCTCAGGAGTTTCTACGGCTAGCGATAGACTTGGGAACTTCGGTGGTGCACCTACAGTTCCAGGCTTTGCCATTCGGTCTATCCTCCTCACCCCGCGTGTTCACAAAAGTCCTGGCGGAACCAATAGCTTTTCTGCGTCTTCAGGGAGTGGGTATAATAGCATACCTGGACGACCTGCTTCTTTTTGCAGCCTCTCCGGAACAAGTCTCCAGGGACCTGGAACTAACCAAAAGGACCCTTATGGGCCTAGGTTGGCTGTTAAACCTGGAAAAATCCAGTCTAATACCATCACAGCGCATTCCTTATTTAGGGTACACCCTGGACTCCACCCTCCTAAGGGTCTTCCTTCCATTAGAGAAGGCTCTAAAGTTAGAAAGGTCAGTATCTGCCCTCCAGGGCAGCCATCAGGTCTCAATCAGATTCCTGATGTCAACACTAGGACTGTTAACTTCCACTTTACCGGCAGTCCAGTGGGCAGGGATTCACTTTCGGGCCCTGCAGGCCTTTGTACTCAGAATCTGGGACCACAGCTCAGAACACCTAGACGTCCTGGTACAGGTCCCAAGTCAGGTAAAGAGATCCCTCTGGTGGTGGAGAAGGTTAACCAATCTGTCACAGGGTCGTCTATGGCATATCCGATCTCCATTGATTGTCACCACAGACGCCAGCGGCAGAGGTTGGGGAGCTCACCTAGGGGTACTTCCAGCACAGGGTGTTTGGGAAGTGGCAGAGCTGAAACATTCCTCCAATTGGAAGGAGCTGAGGGCGATCGGTTTAGCGCTCATCTTCTTCCAGGAGAGACTTCGAGGACACCACGTCCAGGTGAGGTCAGACAATGCGTCGGCCGTGGCCTATGTAAACAAGCAGGGTGGCACCAGATGTGTAGCCCTGTCGGCCATAACAACAAGAATTTTTCGCTGGGCCGAAACAAACACCCTGTCCTTATCAGCAGTTTTTCTAAGGGGGATAGAAAACAGTACAGCGGATTTCCTCAGTCGAAGTCAACTGAGGGAAGACGAGTGGTCCCTCAATCAGGAGGTCTTCCATCTTTTGACCAAGAGATGGGGATCCCCGGAGATAGATCTCTTCGCATCCAGGGAGAACGCAAAAACACATTGGTTTTTCTCTCGGGGCAAGGGAGAGGGAGCAAGAGGGATAGATGCCCTATCCCAGAGCTGGCGATTCGAGATTTGTTACGCCTTCCCACCCCCAGCTCTTCTACCACTGGTCCTGAGAAAATTTCAGCTGGAGAACACCTCACTTATCCTGGTGGCACCCCACTGGCCCAAGAGGGCTTGGTTTTCGGTTCTCAAGCAACTGACCACAGAACCCCCCCTTTTTCTCCCTCTTCGAGAGGATCTCCTCTCGCAGGGTCCAGTTCTGTGCCCTCAGGTACACAGGTGGAACCTGGCGGCGTGGTTACTGAGGAGTCCTTGCTGAGGTCAAGAGGTTTTTCGGACAAACTGACTGCCACCCTTCTCAACAGTAGGAAGAAGGAGACACGTTCTATTTATAAAAAAATCTGGATTCGTTTTAATACTTGGTGCCAGGAATTTTCCTTTCCAGCACAAAGCCACAAGTCCGTTCTGGAATTTCTCCAGTGCGGAGCGGATAAAGGCTTGTCAGTGAGTACCCTTAAAGGCCAGGTCTCAGCACTCAGTGTGTTTCTAGAGAGCCCTCTAGCATCCAATCCCTGGGTCATCAGGTTCTTTAAGGCCTTGTCCAGACAGAAACCTTCCCAGGGACCTTCCTTCCCCAAGTGGGATCTATCACTAGTTTTACAGGTGCTAACAGGGGTACCCTTTGAACCCTTAGACAAGTGTTCCTTAAAGGATCTAACATTTAAAACAGTCTTTTTAGTTGCAGTGACTACTGCCAGGAGGGTCAGTGAATTGGAAGCCCTGTCCATTCGTCCTCCTTTTTGTGTAATTTTCCCGGATCGAGTTGTTTTTAAAACCGATCCGGCCTTCCTTCCGAAAGTGGCTTCCAAGTTCCATAGAAGCCAGGAGGTTGTGTTACCCTCATTTTGTTCCAATCCCTCTGGTGAAAGGGAATTTAAGTTTAGTACACTAGATGTTAGGAGATGTATCCTACAGTACTTGGAGCTGACTCGAGCCTTTAGGAAGTCAGACTCTCTGTTCGTTTTATTTTCTGGGACCAGAAAGGGACAGAAAGCGTCTCGGCGCACTATTGCTAGGTGGCTCAGACTAGTTATTGGGCAGGCTTACTCCTTGACTGATAGGGAAGTCCCTACAGGAATTAAGGCACACTCTACTCGGGCGGTGGCTACTTCTCAGGCTGAAAGGGCTGGAGCGACGCCGGATCAAATATGCAGAGCCGCAACTTGGTCCAGTTATGCCACTTTCATCAAACATTACAGAGTAGACCTGGTGTCAGCAGGTGAACAAGCCTTTGGGAGAAAGGTCTTGCAAGCCGTGGTCCCACCCTAAATTGTAAGTACTCGATTATCCTCTCAAGTTGTGGCTGTCCTGAAAGACGGATAGGGAAAAATGGAGTTACACTTACCGGTAACGTCCTTTCCAGTAGTCTTTCAGGACAGCCCTAGTTACCCTCCCGAAAAGTAAGAAGAAAGGGTTTCTAATCCAGGAACATAGTATGATATTGATGTGTTAACTATGGATTACTAACATGTTCTTGTGTCTCCCCAGCGGACCGGAGTGCTCGTATAAAAACTGAGGTCTAGCAGGGGGAGGAGAGATTTTAAAGGCTGGGCAGTGTTTCCTAAGGAAGAGGAGGAGCCTATCTCTCAAGTTGTGGCTGTCCTGAAAGACTACTGGAAAGGACGTTACCGGTAAGTGTAACTCCATTTTTTCTATTCTTTCTTCCTACCAGGCAGTCCTTTCTTCTTGGCTATTCTGCAGGGTACGAAATGCTCTTTTCACTTTAGCTAAAAGGTACACAGTCCTTTCGCCTACACTTAACTTCATCTTGAGGGTGACTGTGAGCTCAGGAACAAATTTGTGTACCCTCACCCCCACACAGCTGTTATGAATACCATCGTCTGTAAAGTTCATTGTCAGTAGGCGGTGGACTGCCGATACACACACCTTTTATGCATACTGTACAGGGAGTGCAGAATTATTAGGCAAATTAGTATTTTGACCACATCATCCTCTTTATGCATGTTGTCTTACTCCAAGCTGTATAGGCTCGAAAGCCTACTACCAATTAAGCATATTAGGTGATGTGCGTCTCTGTAATGAGAAGGGGTGTGGTCTAATGACATCAACACCCTATATCAGGTGTGCATAATTATTAGGCAACTTCCTTTCCTTTGGCAAAATGGGTCAAAAGAAGGACTTGACAGGCTCAGAAAAGTCAAAAATAGTGAGATATCTTGCAGAGGGATGCAGCACTATTAAAATTGCAAAGCTTCTGAAGCGTGATCATCGAACAATCAAGCGTTTCATTCAAAATAGTCAACAGGGTCGCAAGAAGCGTGTGGAAAAACCAAGGCGCAAAATAACTGCCCATGAACTGAGAAAAGTCAAGCGTGCAGCTGCCAAGATGCCACTTGCCACCAGTTTAGCCATATTTCAGAGCTGCAACATCATTGGAGTGCCCAAAAGCACAAGGTGTGCAATACTCAGAGACATGGCCAAGGTAAGAAAGGCTGAAAGACAACCACCACTGAACAAGACACACAAGCTGAAACGTCAAGACTGGGCCAAGAAATATCTCAAGACTGATTTTTCTAAGGTTTTATGGACTGATGAAATGAGAGTGAGTCTTGATGGGCCAGATGGATGGGCCCGTGGCTGGATTGGTAAAGGGCAGAGAGCTCCAGTCCGACTCAGACGCCAGCAAGGTGGAGGTGTAGTACTGGTTTGGGCTGGTATCATCAAAGATGAGCTTGTGGGGCCTTTTCGGGTTGAGGATGGAGTCAAGCTCAACTCCCAGTCCTACTGCCAGTTTCTGGAAGACACCTTCTTCAAGCAGTGGTACAGGAAGAAGTCTGCATCCTTCAAGAAAAACATGATTTTCATGCAGGACAATGCTCCATCACACGCGTCCAAGTACTCCACAGCGTGGCTGGCAAGAAAGGGTATAAAAGAAGAAAAACTAATGACATGGCCTCCTTGTTCACCTGATCTGAACCCCATTGAGAACCTGTGGTCCATCATCAAATGTGAGATTTACAAGGAGGGAAAACAGTACACCTCTCTGAACAGTGTCTGGGAGGCTGTGGTTGCTGCTGCACGCAATGTTGATGGTGAACAGATCAAAACACTGACAGAATCCATGGATGGCAGGCTTTTGAGTGTCCTTGCAAAGAAAGGTGGCTATATTGGTCACTGATTTGTTTTTGTTTTGTTTTTGAATGTCATAAATAAATAATTGAAATGGGTATATATTTTTTTTTTTTGTTAAGTTGCCTAATAATTATGCACAGTAATAGTCGCCTGCACACACAGATATCCCCCTAAAATAGCTAAAACTATAAACAAACTAAAAACTACTTCCAAAAATATTAAGCTTTGATATTAATGAGTTTTTTGGGTTCATTTAGAACATGGTTGTTGTTCAATAATACAATTAATCCTCAAAAATACAACTTGCCTAATAATTCTGCACTCCCTGTATATGTGAACTCTTGTACCTGCCCCAGCATTTGTAATTCTGTTCAGCTCTCTTGTGATTTACGCATGTTGGCTGCTTGAACAGTTGGACAAATCACCCTGCTACATCCTTGTGTGTTCCTATATCTAATACTTGCTGACTGGGCTACAAATGAGCATCTCCATCCTGTTGAGCTTCCCCCTTTGTTGTCCTCTATGTGTTGCTACTAAAGGATTATGTTACACCAGAAGTAATATATGGTTACTAAGTGATTTAAAAACAAGCCCAAACACCATAATCTCAAATAGTTTTTAACCTGTTAGTATAATTTCAAAAGATTTTCTTTCAATCTTCCTAAATCTGTAGCTTTCCCTAAATGAACAATTGATGATCCTGCCTTGTAGGCAATGCTGTATCCTGGCCGAGGCCAACAAGGCCTAGGGCAGCACTTTTCAGGGGGGCAGCACGGAAAGAGTCCCCGCCGACTTGCGCTACACTGTTAGTGTAGCACAAGCTTTTTCTAATTTTGACTGTCCTATCATCCTGGACCACATACCTTCCTCACTGTGTTATATGTTTTCTGCTGCACCATTGGTATGGTTATATCTTCTTAATCCTCTCCATAAAATTATCCGAAAATTGTGCTTAAAGTAGAACTATAGGCAACACTTTTTTTTTCATTTTGGAGTAAGGGAAGGTTAGAGCTCCTGTCAGTTTATTGTTTACTATCCCTGTCCCATTGCAGAGATTTCCCTTCACTTCTTGCCCCATAGCCAAACAGGAAGTGAGAGGAAATCTATGCAAATTAAAGGGAATTCAATGCCCCCCAGGCCCTCAGAACTAGTGTCCCTAGGGGTGGGTCTTAAACATAAAAGGGTGTGGCCTTGACAGGGAGGGGTGGGTCATATTTAAAGTAGGTGGAGCACAAGTTCAATCAGGCCTAGGGCAGCACAAAACCTAAATACATCACTGCTTGTAGGTACTTATTTAGGGCAACTCTTGTTATAGTCTGACAACTTTTTCCCCAACTGTGTGCCCGCATTGTCACACTGTTACAAATGCTACTACTAGACATTACAAGCGGCAGTGTGTACACACAATACACAGGAATGGACCACAATTAGGGAACCTGTCCAGATGCCCAACCACAACACCTAAGGCATAATCCTGTGCTGCTTCGTCCCAGCCCTGATTGCAATAGAGTCACAGGCAGTTACACAACTTAGGTTTATTATCTTTTTATTATGAATATCAGCATGGCCTAAAGGGTGTATATGTGTGTGTGTGTATATATACAGTTGTGTTCAAAATTATTCAACCCCCCAATGCTGTAAAGGGTTTTAGGGAATTTAGTGTACATTTGTAATTGTATTCAGAATGAAATCCTACAAGGACTTCTTAAAGAACCATATGCAACTAAAATGACATCAATTGGTTTTGTAATACAGTAGTAAATGTTTATTTTGTGAATTCTTCATTTACACAATTATTCAACCCCTTAAAGACTACCACTCTGAAGAACAGAGGTTCATTGAGGTGTTTTCAATCAGGTATTGAAAACACCTGTGGATGTCAGGGAGCAGCAATAAAGCCTAATAAGCACCAATCAGGCAGCTTTAAAATTACTGTGATACTCAGCTCCTTCTAGACATTTACTGGTGTGGTTACAAACATGGTGAAGTCAAGAGAATGGTCCGGGAAGAAACGAGAAGAGGTGATTACTCTTCACAGGAAGAGCAATGGCTATAAGAAGATTGCAAAGATGTTAAACATACCAAGAGACACCATACGAAGCATCATTCGCAAATTCAAGCCAAAGGGCACTGTTGAAACGCTACCTGGTCGTGGCAGAAAGAAGATGCTGACTTCGACTGCTGAGCGCTACCTGAAGCGTAGAGTGGAGAAAAGTCCCCTTGTGACCGCTGAGGAACTGAGAAAAGATTTGTCAGATGTGGGTACCGAAGTTTCTGCTCAGACAATACGGCGCACACTGCGTAATGAAGGCCTCCATGCCAGAACTCCCAGGCGCACCCCCTTGCTGTCTCCAAAGAATAAGAAGAGTCGACTGCAGTATGCAAAAATCATGTGGACAAACCATAGAAGTTTTGGGATTGTGTTCTGTGGACTGATGAAACAAAATTAGAAGTGTTTGGGCCCATGGATCAACGCTATGTTTGGAGGAGGAAGAACAAGGCCTATGATGAAAAGAACACATTGCCTACTGTGAAGCATGGCGGGGGGTCAATCATGCTTTGGGGCTGTTTTGCTTCAGCAGGTACAGGGAAGCTTCAGCGTGTGCAAGGTACCATGAATTTTCTTCAGTACCAGGAGATAGTGGATAACAATGTGATGCAGTCCGTCACAAACCTGAGGCTTGGGAGACGTTGGACCTTTCAACAGGACAATGATCCCAAGCATACCTCCAAGTCCACTAGAGCATGGTTGCAGATTAAAGGCTGGAACATTTTGGAGTGGCCATCGCAGTCACCAGACTTAAATCCGATTGAGAACCTCTGGTGGGACTTAAAGAAAGCAGTTGCAGTGCGCAAGCCTAAGAATGTGACTGAACTGGAGGCTTTTGCCCATGACGAATGGGCGAAGATACCCGTAGATCGCTGCAAGACACTTGTGTCAAGCTATGCTTCAAGTTTAAAAGCTGTTATAACTGTAAAAGGATGTTGTACTAAGTACTAAGATTGAATGTCAATTGGGGGTTGAATAAAACTGATAATGATGTGAGCACAGAAAAGACATTTGTGGTTATTTCATTATAAATGTTATGTTATATTTGTCTGACCTACACGTGCCTCTTTGATTAAATTGTAAGCAGGATGACAGGATGATCAAAATCAATGTCAAACTGGGCAAAACAATCAATTTCAGTGGGGGTTGAATAATTTTGAATACAACTGTGTATATATATATATATATATATATATATATATATATATATATATATATATATATACACACACACACAGTTGTGCTCATAAGTTTACATACCCTGGCAGAATTTCTTGCCCATTTTTCAGAGAATGATGACGCAAAAACTTTTCTTTCACTCATGGTTAGTGTTTGGCTGAAGCCATTTATTATCAATCAACTGTGTTTACTATTTTTAAATCATAATGGCAACAGAAACTACCCTAATGACCCTGATTAAAAGTTTACATAGTTTACTACCCCAGTTTTTAATACCATGTATTGCCCACTTTAACATCAATGATGGCTTGAAGTCTTTTGTGGATGAGGTTCTTTATCTTCTCAGATGGTAAAGCTGCCCATTCCTCTTGGCAAAAAGCCTCCAATTCCTGTAAATTTTTGGGCTGTCTTGCATGAACTGCATGTTTGAGATCTCCCCAGAGTGGCTCAATGAAATTGAGGTCAGGAGACCAAGATGGCCACTCCAGAACCTTCAGCTTATTCTGTTGTAACCAATGACAGGTCGACAGAGCTCTGTCTATCAAAACCCCTCCAGCCACAGAGCTCTGTCTATCATTTCAGCGATCCTTGCTTCTTTTAGGAGCTTTGATCACCCCATACTCAGTCACTCCAAAACAACTTTGCAGTCCAGCAAAAAAAATTAGGAGCCCTGTCTCTTTAAAGTACGTTGCTTTTCTCTTTGCTTTACTCAGCAATACACACAGTCTCACGGTTTCCGGAATGCAAGGATTTGGATCAGCGCTATCTATGCCCAAACCATTTTTCCCCACCAATTGTAAGATGTCGGGGCGATTATACTCAAGTGGTGCATGCGGTTTCAGGAAAATGTGTTAGTCCAGACTGTATTTTAAAGGCTTGGCAGCCCACTTGTATTTAAAGGAAAGAAAAGCAATTTTTCTCGCAGGGGGTTTCACCATTACTGTGTAGTTCAGCCAAGCCATTAAATACAGAATTTACATCACCTATGTAGTTTAGAGCCCACCTAAACAATTCCTGCCCAGTTGCTAAATATAAATATACAAAGAGAATTTTACATTTATATTGTAATAAAAATAAAAAAAAATTATTGATTTTGGTGTCCTCACACTTCTAAAGTTAGCCACATATGTTACATTAGGCTTTTGTTATACTTTCAGTTGACACTCGGATAGAAAGTTGTTTTGAAAGTTTTGTCAGATGTGCTGTTTGCCTCTGCTTGATTGTGACAGAATGACTTGGCTCTTTAAATGACAGCATATGGTGAAGCCTGGTCAGATCCTCTTTGTCATTGCGCCGATATCACGGATTTGCAGGATCAGAGAGGATTCAGTTTCCTTACAGATGGGATGAAACCAGTGTGTCAGGGTAAGCGGCTACATCTGACCTCTCCTCAACAAGGTGCAAGCAGCCCCGTGGCCTCACAAAATTCTGTTATCAGGACAGAGAAGCCATCACTGCAAGTCATAAGAGGACCTTGAAGTCGACTGAGAAGAGGTGCTGGTCGCAGCAACCTTGCCTTCGGAGAACAAGACCCATCAGCTGTCAACTCGATACTGGAACGAACAGCTCTAGGAAAGCCGTGGCGAGAGCAGCATATTGATTGTGACAGTTGAGGTGGAGATTGCCACCAAGAATCAACACACATTTGTAATGGGGAAGGGGGGGGGATCTGGAAGACTTTAATGTGTTAATGTGAGGACCAGACTGCTAGAGAAAAAGTCAGTCATAGCAGAAAACAGCAGATTTCAGAGGTGGAAGCAATGCAAACAATCTCAGCACAGTGACTTATATGTTTCTTGCCCTCTAGAAGACCAGGGTTGTGGTGCTTGGCATTCTTACCAGCAAATTATATTCATATCAAAAGCAAAACTGTGTAGAGGCTTCTCCTTATTGTCTTGCAGCCACATTGGAGGAAGCTTATAATGTGCAACTAAACTGTGTAGGGCTGGATTAGGAATCCTAAGAAACTGAGAAGATCTCCAAATGTTTGGAGAGAAGGACACAGCCAGCATTATGCCAGAATCACCAGTGGATGATAATGGGACCAGTTTAAGTCTTGGGGAGAAAGCTGTGTGTCGGATTGTTTACTGTGGGCCCCGTCCCAGAGTTCTCCTGCTGCCTGTGGCTCTTGAGCTGTGGCTCTATGTGCAGAAGACGCAAAGTATGCACAAGAAGAGGTGAGTAGGCTATACAAGGGCTGCTGTAAGCTGCTGCCTTATTCAGTTAAACTGGTTTAAATGTAACCTGTCAAGGTGGAAATATGAAGAGGTGTCCTTGTCAACTTTAGTTTTTCTGTTTTTCTTTTGTATTTTAAGATGTATATTTTGAGACTGCCATCATTACCCCATCTTTACTGCTCACTGAGTCATTGAACCAAGTGTGCAGCTGGTTCATTTAGGACATCTGGTCTACATTCGTTCCTCGTCGGCAGCCCACTAAATAGTTAGGCAAAGATGAAGATGACCACCCTAAAGCCTACATATTTCAAAAAACAACTAAAAGTTGCTCTCATATTACCTGTGTATACAGGGCTCTGGGCCACTGCTTCACATTCATGCATTGTTGTGTTGGATCCAAATTGCCTTGCTTTTAGTAATATGGCAGGGACACCAATGGCTAAGCTACTTGAACAGGCTGTTTTTTCTCAGCCTTGTCCACTGTAGGCTCATTGCTGTCTTTCTTACCGAAAGAGAAAGAATGTTGCATAACACAGTAATGTGACCTGACACGCACATTAGAGCTACCTGGAATCTGGTGGCAATAGATTACATAAAATTCAGATTAAGGGCTCACACTGTTCACACTGCTACAATGCTGGAACCCTGCATATCGTATCCACTGCAGGTTCCCGCATTGCATGTCTCCCAGCGGCAGTTCACAGTGCCCTATGCGCACTGCTGGGAGTGTCAATTAAAAGTTTAATGACACCCCCAATTCAGTTTGCATATGCAGTGCTATCTGCAAATTCAGACAGGAATGGGATCGCATGGGTGTTCACACCCATGCGATCTGATTCTACTGCGAACCAAAAAAGGGTCCTGAGCGAGTTTGTTCCGAATGCAATGCAAATTCAGCCATACTGTCTGTATGGCTGAATTCACATCGCACAGACATCGCATGTGATTTGCACTGCAGCCCTTGCAGCAGTGTGAACTGGCCCTTAGAGCTGTGCCAGCTGGCTTTTGTTTTTTTCGAATGGGATTTGCATTCCAATACAAGCTTATGGAAATGCAAAACCTGCTTGAAGCAGGTTGGATGCAGGCAGAAGGAGGTCAAATAAATGTGCATATCCAGGGCGCTCCAAGCATTTGAATCCTGACAGATAAAGTCTGTGTTGGAGAGGGTAGCAAATCTTCACACACTTTAGGCAGCACTCAGGGAGACCAGCAATATCTAATGGAAACAGAAAAACAAACAAGGCGCCTCTAAGTGCAGAAGTATAAAACTTTTAATATCCCCTAAAGGGGTTAAAAATTCTAACAAGATGGTGGATGAAACGGGCATGTAGCAGGTAAGTGTGTCCAGGAAATGTTCCAGTGGCAGGGCAGTCCCAGTCTTTGATGGTAAAGTTTCCAGGGAAGTCCACAAGATAACAGCCAACTTGTGTTGTGGATGTTCAGGGGACACAATAGTGCTGGAGCCTGGGGATGATGTCAGAGGAAGCGAGACAAAAACCATCATGGAACACAAACAGGAAGTGGACAGGAAGTGTGTCATAGAGGCGGGACGCGTTTCGGAACAGCTCATTGGTTCCTTCTTCAGCAAGTGACAATGGTTCCATAAGAGCTAGACTTCTTATAGTCTATGTGTTGTAATGGGGGCGGGACTTGTGGACAGCAATCAAATAGAAAGCAACACAGTGTTTTAGCAGCAGAATGCTGCCAAATGACTATACACTGTTTACACACACAGATAAAAAAAAAAAAGTAACAAAAAAAATCAAAAATATAGTAAATAATAAAATGGAAAGAAGATGGACCATAACTGGACAGCATAATAGGACATAATCTACATACTACTTTTTACTCAGTCTGCATTCTCATTTTTTGCTGGGAAAAAAATGTTGTATGGCATAAATATTAAACATACATAATCTATTTTTGACGATATTAAAATCCATATAAATTACAGTTAAAACAGGGGAATTATCAGGGGTTACAAGAATATGCATACACATATGTATGCATACATAAAACACGCATGAAAAACGCATAATACACCAGACATAGAGGAAGTTTAAAACAGGGGAATCTTTATCAGGGGGAATAAGAATATGCATACACATATGTATGCATACATAAAAAATGCATTAAAAAACACATAGTACACCAGACAGAGGAGGATGAACATTATAGAGGATTGCTTTATACAATGGCACTAATTTCAAAATCCTCATTTAACCCTCCAGGGGCCAAAACACTTAAAGAAAAAAATCTAAAACTTTTCCCTACGACAAAGCTTGCGAAAGCACTCAGCTGATGGTAGGTCTCTAGGCATCGCCTCAATCACCCAAACCGAAAGAACTTCAGGTAGTGTCTAGGGACACTATGGTTGTCTAGACCATCGGTAATAAAACGGCGGTGTTCACCAAACCGTTCACGCAGTGGTCTAATGGTTCGCCCTACATAGAACAAACCACAAGGACATGTCAAGCAATAGACTACATGGTCAGAGGAACAACTGTGGAAACCTTTGATGGGATACGTTTTTCCTTTTACACAAAAGTCCCTCTGGACATGCTTGACAAACCTACAGGTCTTACAAAGGGGTTTTTGGCACTGATACATGCCTGAGATAGCTAAAAATGTAGGGATAGAATACCCACCTGGCGGTAAGGGTTTTTCTTTTAACTTGGTGCCACTTTACCTTTTATGTTGGGGGTCTTTTTGTAGGCAAATTTTGGCTTTTTTGGTAAAGCAGAGACAGGATTAACACCTTGGCCCAGATTCTCAAAGGACTTACGACGGCGCAGCGCCATGTACACCGTCGCAAGTCCTAATCTGGCCCGTCGTATCTATGCGACTGATTCTTAGAATAAGTTACGCATAGATATCCATTAGATCCGACAGGCGTAAGTCTCTTACGCCGTCGGATCGTAACTGCAATTTTTTTTTGCCCGCTAGGTGGCGCTTCTGTCGATTTCCGCGTTGAGTATGCAAATTAGCTAGATACGCGAATTCCCGAACGTACGCGCGGCCGACGCAGTAAAGTTACGACGTTTACGTTAGGCTTTACCCGGCGTAATGTTGCCCCTGCTATATGGTGGCATAAGTGCGGCGCAACAATGTTAAGTATGGCCGTCGTTCCCGCGTCAAAATTTTAAAAAGTTACGTCGTTTGCGTAAGTCGTCCGTGAATGGGGCTGGACGTCATTTACGTTCACGTCGAAACCAATGATGTCCTTGCGACGTCATTTGGAGCAATGCACACTGGGATATTTTACGGACGGCGCATGCGCAGTTCGTTCGGCGCGGGGACATGCTTCATTTAAATGATACACGCCCCCTACCCGCCGAATTTGAATTCCGCCGGGTGATTTACGCTACGCCGCCACAACTTTACAGGCAAGTGCTTTGTGAATAAAGCACTTGCCTGAAAAACTTGCGGCGGCGTAACGTAAATCGGATACGTTACGCCGCCGCATAGATACGCCAATCTACCTGAATCTTGGCCCTTGTCTCTGCTTTACCAAAAAAGCCAAAATTTGCCTATAGAAAGGCCCCTAACATAAAAGGTAAAGTGGCACCAAGTAAGTTAAAAGAAAAACCCTTACCGCCAGGGTATTCTATCCCTACATTTTTAGCTATCTCAGGCATGTATCCGTGCCAAAAACCTGTTTGTAAGACCTGTAGGTTTGTCAAGCATGGCCAGAGGGACTTGTGTAGAAGGAAAAACGTATCCCATCAAAGGTTTCCACACTTGTTCCTCTGACCATGTAGTCTATTGCTTGACATGTCCTTGTGGTTTGTTCTATGTAGGGCGAACCAATAGACCACTGCGCAAACGGTTTGGTGAACACCGCTGTTTTAATACCGATGGTCTAGACAACCATAGTGTCCCTAGGCACTACCTTGAACATCACCAAAAATCTACTGAAGGTCTTTCGGTTTGGGTGATTGAGGCGATGCCTAGAGACCTACCATCAGCTGAGCGCTTTCGCAAGCTTTGTCGTAGGGAAATGTTTTGGATTTTTTCTTTAAGTGTTGTTTTGGCCCATGGAGGGTTAAATGAGGATTTTGAAATTGGTGCCATTTGTATAAAGCAATCCTCTATAATGTTCATCCTCCTCTGTCTGGTGTACTATGCATTTTTTAATGCGTTTTTTATGTATGCCTACATATGTGTATGCATATTCTTATTCCCCCTGATAAAGATTCCCCTGTTTTTAACTTCCTCTATGTCTGGTGTATTATACATTTTTCATGCGTGTTTTATGTATGTATGCATACATATGTGTATGCATATTCTTATTCCCCTGTTTTAACTGTAATTTATATGGATTTTAATATCGTCAAAAATAGATTATGTTGTATGTTTAATATTTATGCCATATTATATTTTTGTCCCAACAAAAAATAAGTATGCAGACTGAGCAAAAAGTGGTATGTAGATTCTATCCTATTATGCTGTCCAGTTATGGTCCTCCTTCTTTCCATTTTATTATTATTTTTTTTTTTTTTTATTGTTACTTTTTTTTTTTTTTTATCTGTGTGTGTATACAGTGTATAGTCATTTGCCAGCATTCTGCTGCTAAAACACTGTGTTGCTTTCTATTTGATTGCTGTCCACAAGTCCGCCCCCATTACATAGATTATAAGAAGTCTAGCTCTTATGGAATCATTGTCACTGGCTGAAGAAGGAACCAATGAGCTGTTCTGAAACGCGTCCCGCCTCTATGACACACTTCCTGTCCACTTCCTGTTTGTGTTCCATGCTGGTTTTTGTCTCGCTTCCTCTGACATCATCCCCAGGCTCCAGCACTATTGTGTCCCCTGAACATCCACAGCACAAGTTGGCTGTTATCTTGTGGACTTCCCTGGAAGCTTTACCATCAAAGACTGGGCCTGCCCTGCCACTGGAACATCTCCTGGACACACTTATCTGCTACATGCCTGTTTCATCCACCATCTCGTAAGTGTTTTTAACCCCTTTAGGGGATATTAAAAGTTTTATACTTCTGCACTTAGAGGTGCCTTGTTTGTTTTTCAGAAGGAGGTCAAATGCACAGGTCATTGAACTCTGAATGACCTCAGAAGCATTTCAAACTGATGTCAAGCTATTACCATTGACTCAAGTCCAAAAGCCATCGACATGGGCCATAAAGGTAAAACTAGTGGTCTTTTTTTACCTTGACACAGTATCAGTGTCTCCTGCATAGCATTAGACATTCTCAGATTGTTCTACTACGGTAGATATTTTTTTTTTTTAAAGTTGGCAGTTGTGAATATTTTGGATACTAACTAGCTAGATACACTACTAAGGCCTCTTTCAGGGCCGGTTCACACTGGTGCACTGCCAGACATTGCATGTGATTCGCACTGCATTTCTGCACAGGTCTGTGCGATGCAAATTTAGCCATAGAAACTGTATGGCTGAATTTGCATCGCTTTTGGACCAAACTCGTGCAGCACCCCTTTTTTTGTCTGCACCAGAATCAGATTGAATGGGTGTTCACAATCATACAATCCGATTCCTGTCTGAATTTGCAGTTCGCACTGCAATCTGCAAACCGATCTGGGGGTGTCATTAACTTTGTATTGACACCCTCAGCAGGGGCAGTATGAACTGCCGGCAATTCAGGTGCAATACGGGAACCCACACTGGATTCGCAGGGTTTCCCGCATCGCACCAGTGTGAACCGAGCCCTGCATGACCATTCCGATTGTCAGTTTTTCAGGTGGACCTGATCGGATGGTGCACTCACACCTATAGTAAACAGACTTGTGTCTGTTTACACTCCACTAACTCCAATAAAAACAAATAAAGGGGGATCCATTCTCTGGTGGATTGGATCATAGTCTGCCTCACGTGAAAGGTGCCTCGTACACACAATCAGGCTTTTTCCCGGCCAAATAACATCAGAATTCCGACGGAGTAAAATAGAACATGTTCTATATCTAATCTCAAACGGGGCTATACACGATCGGAATATCCAATGGAAAAAGTCAGGCATTAGGGTAGACATGAAGGGAGGGGGGGAGATAGGGGAATTTGGGACTTTATATGAGGCATAGGACTTGTAGGTCCAGTGTCTCCATCCCTGTATAGCAATTAAGCTGGAAGGAAGGTTGGGACTTTAAATGAAACATGCACCTAAAGGAGTGATAAAGGACAATAGGTGTCTGACCAGTAGGATGCATATTACAACTGTACTAGCTGAGTCTCTATACCCAGCACACAGGACAGTAATACATAATAATAATATTTATTTCATATATATATACACACACACAGATCCACGTCCTTGTCTCTGTAACCGCCGATCGCGGGTGCCTGGCGGACATCGAGTGATGCGGCGGGCGCGCGCGCCCCCCAGTGGCCAGGAGGAGCGGAGGCCGTAAAAAGACGGCCTCCCAGAAATTTAGAGCCACCCTGCGGCTGTACAAAGTCGTACGGCCATCGGAAAGTGGTTAAAGTCCCAACCTTCCTTCCAGCTTAAAGGCATTAGGGTAGTTTTAGGCCCCATACCCACGATAGAATCCATCCGCAGATAAATCCCAGCAAATGGGTTTCTGCGGATAGATCCTATGGTGTGTACACGCCAGCGGATCTGTTTCCGCGGAGAAATCTCCTCTGGGATGGATTCCAGCAGATCGGATATTTGCTGACATGCACAACAAATCCATCTGCTGGAATCCATTCCAACGGATGGATCCGCTCGTCTGTACAGACTTACCGGATCCATCCGTCCAAAGGGATTCCCCGCACGCGTCGTAATGATTTGACGCATGCGTGGAATTCCTTATATGACAGCGTCGCGCCGTCGCCGCGTCATAATCGCGGTGACGGTGCGACGCGTCATCGCCAGAGGATTTCCGCGCGGATTTCAATGCGATGGTGTGTACACTCCATCGCATAGAAATCTGCGGAAATCTTTGAGAGGATTTATCCGTGGAAACGGTCCGCTGGACCGTATCCACGGATAAATTCTCTCGTGTGTATGGGGCCTGAGTATTATCACATTGATTTTGAACTGATCAGACTTTGTGAAATTATGCCACTTTATCGAAGTACTGATATGCAAACATTTTAATATAAAAAAGTGTAATAAATAATAGCTCTAAAATCTGACACATCTTGCTTATCTTATGCTTCTGTGTTGTCCACAACCACTTATCAGATTCAAACATTAAAGCGGTCTTAAACCTAAAGCAAATATTTATTATATTGCAGGTTACCAATCCTTAGATGTGATGGCTGTATTCGTTTTGCTTTTTAGACATTATTTCCTTTATTTTCGCCTGTTATATGGCCAGTAACTTAAGTCTATTTTGTTTTTTTTAATGTTTTTTTTTTTGACAGAACAAGGTGTCCTGCAGATGTAGCAGTTTTAGGTTTGATACAAAACATTTACCAATGAGATGGGTTTTACAATGATCAGATTTTATTTGTATAAAACTTGTATCCCCCCAAAAAACAACAGTTTGTTGTAAAGGTGTGAGCTGGAGTTTGGCTTTAATTTGTTAGTGTATCTTAATCTGCTAGTACATCTAACACTCCCCTCCCCCAAGATTAACAATACTTTTAGCCAAAGGTTTACCTTGTGCTCCTTCATCCAGAGAAGGGGCACTCTAATACAGGAGGTGTGGTACTGGCCAGATCACCAGGTAAGAACAGGGGGGGGGGGGCCTAAACAAAAAAGAAAACAAATGCAGCCAGCACATCTAATAATCGGTAAGCTACAATATATTACATTTTTGGTTTTGGGTCTAATACCACTTTAAGATTCCGGGTATCCAATGGGAGAATGTCAGTCTGAAATGAGGCTGAGTGGAGTTCCAAATTCAAATGGGGAAAAACAAAACCCCCTTGTGGTGTACTTTTTAGGCACAAAATTCTTTAGAAATATGTAAAGTTATAAATTATTTATTAAATATTTGTATAAAAAAGACATATGTAAAACAGACATGTGTAAAGACACATAGCATGCTTAACCATGTTTACAATATTGTCAACATCATTACATAACTAAAGATACTGTGATTTTTGCACCCAACGCATTTCAGAGTACTTATGTGTCTCCTTCTTCAGGGGTATATTTGAGCAAGAATATTTTATATTCTAAAATAGTATATTAAATAAATGAATATACAAATAAATGACATTCCGATACCATTCATGGATATACATCAAATCAGGTTTCGTATACAATTTTTCACTTGCATGTGTTGAGATGGAAAAAATATTTTTAATGTGTTGTAGTTAAAAACATATAGGAGCAAGATAGTCTCAATCTTTTCCAAAAATAAAGACAGGTGGTGTGCTCCCAAGAGCTGACAGTATTCCCACACACAACACAAAATCCCGGGAGGATCAAGCCAAAAGACCCACTGGGGCCAAATTAGGTGAGTAACCCTGTAAGTATCAAAAAATAATAATAAAAAAATCGTGATTAAATAATTTTAAGGGAAATGTGCTTATTGTGTGATACAGTAAGCAATAGAGTTTTGTGTATATTTTTTTATTAGTAATATTACATATAATTCACAGACTAAATACCTGTGATTGCTGTTGTATACTCACATAAAATTGTGGGGAGCCTCCGGAGCAGAAAAATAAATTATTTTAAAAACCCTTGTGTGGTGTGTTTATTAACTTTGACATTTTTCCTACAGGTGAATGGTTAGGGGTACGATGTACCCCATATCCATTCACTTAGGGTGGGGGGCCGGCATCTGGGGGCCCCCTTATTAAAGGGGGCTCCCAGATTCCGATAAGCCTCCCGCCCGCATACCCCGACAACCAACGGCCAGGGTTGTCGGGAAGGGGCCCTGTCCTCATCAACATGGGGACAGGGTGCTCTGAGGTGGGGGGGCCGCAGTGCGCCCCCTGCCCCAGAGCACCCAATCCCCCCATGTTGAGGGCATGCAGCCTGGTACGGCTCAGGAGGGGGGGGGGCGCTCGCTCGTCCCCACTCCCTTCCTGGAAGGCCGGGTAGCGTGCTTTGGATACGGGTCTGGTATGGATTGTAGGGGGACCCCCTACGCCGTTTTTTTCGGCGTAGGGGGGCTCTCCTTACAACCCATAACAGACCTAAGGGCCCGGTATGCTCCTGAGGGGGGAACCCATGCCGGATTTTTATTTAAAATCCGGCGGGGACTTCCCCCTCAGGATTCATAACAAACGCCGCACACGTGTAGAATTGGCGGGAATCCAAGTCGGATCTCCCGTCGCTTCTATGACGGCTCTGTCTCCATCGCGGCAAGCCAGCTCGGCGCTGGCTCCTGCGATGGGGCTCGTAGGTGCTCAATCTCGCCGAGAAAGAGAGCGAGATTGACACAATATCGGGTTCACCTACTGTAGACCTAATATGCGGCATGATGAAATGGACTTATCCTAGAGCACTCCCGTGACTCTAGAGAAACAACAGATGAACAGAGAATTGATTAATCAATTGATATATGCAGCTAGTTCATAGGTTTAGTTGAGATCTCATTGGGATTGAACAGTTATTTCTCCATTCCCCCGAGGAGAAGCCCGCGAGGAAAGGTTTGAACAAATTGCTTTGTTTAAGCCTGGTGGTTAAGTCGCTTTCAATTTGTGGATCCACCGTAATTCTAACTGGAGGAGAGCCTTATTCCAGGGTTGAGATGTATGCGGTCTAGGATAAGAAAAGCAACTTTAGGAAAATTGCCATTGTGTACAGTTTTGGTATGTCGCCCAAGGGGGAGATCCGGATTGCATACCTGCATGCTATGCACATGCCTGTAGGCTCTCCTCCAAAACTCAAGTTTGGTTTTGCCAATATAAAATCAATTACAGTCACAAATTAACATGTATATAACTCCAAAAGTTCTACAGTTTGAAAATTTTTTTGGACTGAACAATTTGCCGTTGGGTAACACTTGATTCATTTTAGTGAGCAAAAACTTGCAATAATTGCATTTTCCACATATAAAGGTTCCAAATTAATTTTTTTTTTTCAACTAATAATTGCTGCTCGAATTTTCCACTTTTTGACTATTCAATAAATAAATGATTGCTGTTTTTATACTGTTGTTGGGATGTATGTAATCTCAATCATTAAAATCTATTGTATGCTTTATAAAGCTACTGTACATGAAGTTTGCATGTTTTTCCCTGTGCTTGCACATGTTTCCTCCAAGTACCTGGTAGGTTAATTGGCTCCTGCCTAAATTGGCCATAGTGTATATTCCTAGATTGCAAGTTTCTTGAGGGCAGGGACTGATCTGATATACAGTATGTAAACTGTTGCATAAATTACTGGTGCTGTATGAGTTATAAACAAGCTTTAAAATATTAACGTGATTTCAAAAGCCATGGAAGAAGATTAAAGATATGTGTGGGCCACAGTAAGCCAGTGAACAGATACCCATAATGCCCTTTGAGCTTTTCCTGCTATTATTCTATAGGAGCTATGCTGTAAGAAACAGTATTAGGGAATGAGTATAGAGACGTACTTTTTGAGGGTGTATGTTACTATATTCACTGCCCTAACATGGTGTGCAATGCCAAGCTGCTACTAACAAAGCAAACAGAATATTGGCATGCATTAAAAAGGGGATCACTTCAAGGAGATAAAACAATAATTCTCCCGCTCTAAAAGATTCTGGTCAAGCCGCACCTGGAGTATGCTGTCCAGTTCTGGGCACCAGCCCTCAGGAAGGATGTGCTGGAAATGGAGCGAGTACAAAGAAGGGCAACAAAGCCAATACAGGGTCTGGAGCATATTAGTTATGAGGAAAAAAACTTTTTGGCGGAAGGGAATTTAACCACTTGCTGACCAGCTGCCGCAGTTGTACTGTGGCAGAGTGGCACGACTGCGTGAAACGTTATGTTACGTTTGTGATGCAATTGCCTATATATGCTCCAGTTTAATTCTCCCTGCTAATTTAATGCTGTGGGTTAGAGGTAACAGGTGTTCATGTGTGATTCATCTCTCTCTGTAAAGACTGTTCATATGTTAAATAAGGCTAGCTTTTGAAAGGCCTTTAATTGTGTGATAACCCTGTCTACAACCTAGTGATTCTCAGAGGTGTTAATAGGTGTCAAACTGGATGCAGACGAAACGTCTGCTTAGAAAACTCAGTGTGTGAAGGTGGTTTGTTGTTATGCTGTTTAAGGAATGTGCAGTGATTAGACATAATTGTCGGTCGGTGCCGACCTGTCTAGAATGTTTTAGTAATTAGCCTTAAGCCCCATACACACCATCAGATTATCTGCAGATTTTTGTCTTCAGATTTACCAAAACCATGTAATAGGAGGTCAAACCTTAAGAGTTTCAATTTGTATGCAATCAGGCATGCCCTTGTACTACATGGTTTTGGTAAATCTGAAGAAAAAAATCTGCAGATAATCTAATGGTGTGTATGGGGCTTTAGTGTGTGATTAGGGGGGGGGGGTGGAGATTTCATTGTTGCTTGAATGTCTTGGACTGTATAAAAAGCTGAGAAGAAAACCATTAAAGTCTGTCTTGTTCCAGCACTAAGCTTGTCTCATGTGTGGCTTTTTGGGGCGACTCCAGGAATATTCCTCCTCGTGGAATATTGGGGTGATTTTCTTATGGGGAGAAGGGAAGACTTTGACGGGGATATCATTCTAATACCGTCACAATGTCGCTTTGCCTTTTGGGCACTAGGGGCAAGCGCCGTCGGAGGTGATGCGAGTGCACGTTTTTTTTTAAAGCACAAAAATTAAAAACCGCAGAGGTGATCAAATACCACCAAAAGAAAGCTCTATTTGTGGGGAAAAAAAGGATGCAAATTTCATCAGTTAAAGCGACGCAGTGCCAAATTGTAAAAATTGTTCTGGTCAGGAAGGGTGGTAAAATCTTAAAGGGGTAAGGCGGTTAACAAGACACGTGGCCACTCATTAAAATTAGAAGAAAAGAGGTTTAACCTTAAACTACGTAGATGGTTCTTTACTGTAGGAGCAACAAGAATGTGGCATTCCCTTCCACAGGCGGTGGTCTCAACAGGGAGCATCGATGATTTAAAAAAACTATTAGATAAGCACCTGAACGACCACAACATACAGAGAATTACAATGTAATAATGACATAAAATCACACACATAGGTTGGACTTGATGGACTTTCAACCTCACCTACTGTGTAACATTGCAAAGCAAGGCAGTAAAACCATTAATTGGTTGCATTTCATATTAATGGCACCTCCTTTACAAAAAATGTGCTGGAAGATCATCTTTTGTACATATGCCAAGGTTTAGTGTCTCTGGTACATATGATATATGAATAACACAGGCTTATAAGAGGTAGTTCTGCTTGGTTCTGGAAAACAGCACTGCTGGTACTCGTGGTGCACATTTCCCCTCTGAATAAGAGAGGATTCAGCGCTTGCCTGCAGGTTTCCGGGAGAAGTGATACAAGGACAAGTGACATCCACCCAGCAATTACATATAACCTGAAAGCCTCTCCCATATACTGGTATCTTACAAAAGGGATCACACTTCAAATGCACTCTTATTTTGTCCTTTGTTTTTTTTATGGCAGCAACTAGTTCTATGTAGCTGTCAATTGGAATGCAGCTGAAATGCATGGCACATGCAGTTAATGTATTTCAGATGTAAAAGGGAAGACACTTAAAGGAGAAAAAAGTGGAAGGTGCTGCACACCCCGGGTAGTATCAAAAGGGAGGTTTTCCCCAAAGTTGAAGAAATAATGGTAGGTAGATTTTATAAAATATACGTTTATTTTGATGACAACCGTATGAAAGTGACGTTTGGCAATTAAAATATGAGCTCTGGTACAGAGGCTGGGAAATCGAAACATATGATGCGAGCATGATGTAGTACACAACACTAGAAAAGATATATAATTTCTGGGGAAATTGTGTGACGTGTTCTTGCCTCCACCAATACTCCTCACTGGAGACCGTGCCCCTGGAGATGTAAATGTGATCCAACAGTGTGTCAATCCATTTGGATCCATTGCCCCTTCAAAAACTACCCCATCAAAACAGCCCCATCAAAACTGCACCATCCTATTGCCCCATCAAAAACTGGTTTCTATGGACTGGCTGCTATGGACTGGCTGCTATGGATTGGTTGCTATAGACTGGTTGCTATTGACGGTTTCTATGGACTTTTCGCTATGGATGGTTGCTATATGCAGAGTATGCTAGTATGCCTCCACTCACGGCATGACCCCGAGTTAGAAACGGCACAGCGTACCCTTTTTTACTCTGGCGCATGCGCAGAACAAATCACCTTACGGCGATTTGCAAATATCTCCTAGACCGTGCAGGTCTGGGAGATATTTCAAGCACCGCAGGTAAGCCTTAATCTAGGCTTACCTGTAGGTTAAAGTGGTTGTAAAGCATTTACAACCACTTTAATAATCGGAGGAAACCAATTGGAAAAAGGGAAGTGTGTGTGAAAGGAATAGTGTGGACAGAAATGATAGATGAATAAATGAAGGTGAGGAAGAAATAGGAAAAGGTAAGTGCAGCGCTAATAAAAAATGAATGAATAAGTATCATGTGAAAAATGATTTTACAATTGATAAGTGAAAACTAAAGCAGAGTCCCATAAAGATTCCAGTCCATAGATTGACAAGAAATTGACACACATTCGTGTAGATGCAGAGAGGAAACTGCAGAAGAAATTTCAAAGTGCAATTCCACACTCAAGGTAAGATAAAGATGGCCTGCTTACCAAATGGTGATGACTACTAGACCAGTAGTCTTGCCTAGCGTAGGGAAATCGGTCTCCCCAAAAACCAAGGCAATAACTGGCACAGCATCTAAGCGCTGATATTGCTCAAAAACAAAAAATGGAAGCCTCCATAATACAGTATGTTGCTTAAAATTGAATTTAATGAAACAAAAGAATCGCACTCACAGTTTAAAAGTCATTCAATGGCGATAAGTTAATCGTACAACGAGACCACGCTGTCTTCATCGGCTACACTTCACTTCCTAATTTCTTTTCTTTTGCCCATCCACTTCCAGAGAGGAGAAAAACGTAATGAAGTCACAGTCGCAGGCTCCACCCAAAATCATCTTTTAAAATGCAGACTTCATGTTATGTCCTATTCCATCAAAATACTTGTGTTTGGCACTAAGCAGAGGGTATACAAAGGTCTAAGGGTAGTATCCATTTGTAAGCAGGTGCTTTTTGTATTGCTGTGTATAATGTGAAGTTTCTGTTGCCTATTATAATGTGAACCACTATCTAGTTCTGTTTTACTGTGCTTTTTAATGGACTGTGTAGTGATGCAGACAGTTACATGCTGCCCGGGATGGGAAGGGGTTAACTGTGTCTAGACTCCTTTCCTGCGGTTTCTGAGCCACATGAATATCAGGGGAGGGCTCAGAGCAAGCTCTTTCACATGGAATTTAGGCTCCATGCACACAGGGAGCTAAAAAAATAGATGGAAAAACAATGTATAAAAAAACACTCAATTTGAGCGCCTTTTTCCTTTTGTGTGCCGGGGGTAAATTGGCTGTTAGGGAGCGGGACGGCAATCCACGTTGTTAATAACCGATGACTTATCAGCTGCCGGCGGGGCTCCCTTCTGACAGCTGAATGTAAACAAAAGAATTGCTGGCAATGAAAATTTGAGAATTTTTCTCAAATTCTAAATCCATACAAGGCCCTCCAGATTTGGTATGCATTTTAAAGGGAACCCATGCCAAAAAAAAAAAATGCTGTGGGGTCCCCCCTCATATCTGGTATGGATTTTGAGGGGAACCACACGCCAAATTAACCACTTCCATACAGGGCACTTACGCACCTTCCCGCCCAAGCCAATTTTCAGCTTTCAGCACTGTCGCACTTTGAATGGCAATTGCGCGGTCATGCTACACTGTACCCAAACAAAATTGGCGTCCTTTTTTCCCCACAAATGGAGCTTTCTTTTGGTGGTATTTGATTACCTCTGCGTTTTTTTTTTTTTTTGCGCAACAACTAAAAAAAGACTGAAAATTGTGAAAAATAATTACGTTTTTATTTTTTTCTGTAAATTTTTTGTAAATAAGTAAGTTTTCTCTTTCAATTACGGGCACTGATATGGCGGCACTGATGAGATGGCACTGATGGACATCGATGAGGTAGTACTGACGGGCACAGATAAGGTGGCACTGATTGGCGGCGCTGGTTTGCGGCACTGATGGGCGCACACAGGCGGCACTGATGGGCACATAGGCGGCACTGATGGGCACTCATGGGCGGCACTGATGGGCACTCATGGGCGGCACAGATGGGCACTCATGGGTGGCACTTATGGGTGGTACTGATGGATACTTATGGGTGGCACAGATGGGCACTGATAGGTGGGCACTGGGCATGGATGGGCACTGTGGGGTGGCACTGATGGACACTGTGGGGTGGCACTGATGGACACTGTGGGGTTGCACTGATGGACACTGTGGGGCGGCACTTATTTTTCCTATGTTGCCAGTCAGTGCCCATTTGCTGCCGATCGGCTCTCCTCTACTCGCGTCTGTCAGACGCGAGTGAGGAAGAGCCGTCAACGGCTCTTCCTGTTTACATCGTGATCAGCCGTGGTTGGACACGGCTGATCACGTGGTAAAGAGCCACGCAGCGGCTCAGAATCCTGAGGACGTCATATGACGTCCAGTCAGGATTCTACAACCACTTTGCCGACGTCAATTTGTCATTGGCGGGCGGCAAGTGGTTAAAAGAATGGCGTGGGGGTCCCCCCTAAATCCATACCAGAACCTTATCTGAGCATGCAGCCTGGCAGGAAAAATAGGCACGAGTGAGTTCCCCGCCCTTCTGAACCATGCCCTGAACATGGGGGCATGTGGCACCTTGTCTCCGATTGATGGGATCACGGGCCTCTCCCCCACAACCCTGGGCCGTGGTTGAAGGGGTCTACGGGCGGGGGGCTTATTGGAATGTGGAAACCCACAGATCCCCCGGCATGTAAATACGTGGTAGTATATAGTTGGTACCTTCACCAAAAAGGTGTTAAAAGTGAGTAGAAACACAGCCGTTTTTTTTACAAATCCTTTACTAAAAAAAAAGTCTCCCGAAGTAGATCCAACGTCTATCACGATAAATGCCAGCCACCAGTCAGGTGGCAGAGCTGTCATGGGGCAGGAACCAGCGTAGACAGCTGGTGTTCATTGTGATTCACATCTACTTCAGGAGGCTTTTTTTTTTTTTTTAAATAAGACTTGTCAAAAACCTTGTCTATTTTTACTCACTTTTATACCCCATACTCATTCACATGGAGGGCAGGATCTGGGGGCCCTCTTCTTAAAGGGGGCTTCCAGATTCGGATAAGACTTGCGCCCACACAACCAATGCCCAGGGTTGTGGGGAAGAGGCCCTTGTGGACAAGGTGCTTTGAGGGGGAGCTCCCCTACCCCCAAAACGCCCCTCCATGTTGAGGGAATGTGGCCTTGTATGGTTCAGGGGGGGGTTGATTTTTGGGGGAACCCCAGTTTTTATTTTGTTTTTGTTTTTTGTTGTGGAGTTCTCCTTAAAATCCATACCAGACCCCAAGCGTCTGGTACCCACTGTTTATTTCTCAGTTTTTCATTGCCAACGATTCTTTTTTTTTTTACTTCAGCTGTCAGCGGTTGTTAAGGATGTGGCGGCCAGATTGCTGGCCTGCTCCTTGACAACCAGCTGTTCACTGGCTGCGGAGGATGCTTGTGGACACCGTTAGGAAAGAAAAAAAAAAAAGAAAAACACTGGAAAACCGGCTCTTAGAAGCGGTTAGCAGTGTTTAGGAATGCCCAATGTTTTTTTTCTCTGGCAAATAGCTTTTAGAGCTGAAGCTTGGAAAACACTTCTAGTCTACAAAAGTGTGCATGGACATAAAGGTTTCCACTATTTGCTTCTAGGGGCAGAAAAAATAGTTGCTAGGACCTTAAAACTAAGCTAGTGTGCATGGAGCCTTACAGAGGAAGATTTGCTGCAACATGTAGTCCTACTGTAGCACGTGGCTCTCTTTAAAGGTCATCCTGCTGGGGTTCTCCCTGAACTATGAACCTCCCAGTATTTGACTCTCACTGTATGGTCTTTGCTCTCTGGAAGGGTATGAGTCTGGGTAAATGTGTGCTGTGCTGTTGAGATGTGTTGCTGAACCTTTATTAAAACTGTTAAGGGTTTCAGGTCTGGTCTGAAGTTACTATAAAGGGGTGCATTGTGGTATATTGCGTATTTCAAAGAACAGGGCCTGTTACACAAACCTGGTGAAGAGCAGGACATGTAGTTGCTAAGAGTAACCAACATAAAGGAAAATTACGGCAGCCAGACAGTAGGATTATGGTACTGGCAGGGGTGACAGATTCACTGTTTCCCTCCTGATCGTTCAGTGCCCCAGCTAACTCGAATTGCATCTATGTGGAGGAGACCCCAGGAACCTAGCCACACACAAGGAAGGAGAAAATCAAGTTAGTTTTTTTCATTAGAGCAAGGGAGAGCTATAATGACCCCTGTCTGTTTTTTTTATTTTTTTCCATTGGGAAAAATTCTCTTCACTTCCTGCCCCATAGCCAAACATAAAGTGAGAGGAAATCCCTGCAAAATAAGGGACTTTCTTGGTGACCC
This sequence comes from Rana temporaria, assembly GCF_905171775.1. NCBI lineage: Eukaryota > Metazoa > Chordata > Amphibia > Anura > Ranidae > Rana > Rana temporaria. Next base: position 111,570,482 of record NC_053497.1, read on the forward strand.
CAGGTCACCAGAACTAGTGTCCCCTTTGGAAGTAGGGATGAGCATCGTATTCAAGTCGAACTCATGTTCGACTCGAACATCGTATGTTCGATCGTTCGTCGAATTACGAATGTTTTGGGCCGTTCGCGCCAAATTCGAGTGGCGTTTTACGGCCCATAATTCACTGCGACATCGCAGCGCATTGCTGGCTGATGATTGGCCAAGCATGCACTATGACCCGCATGCTTGGCCAATCACAGCTTGCAAAAAACGGAGAGCCATAATTGGCCAAATCCAGGGTGGCTTTGGCCAATTATGGCTCAGGGGGTTTACTACATGCCCCACACTATAAAAGGCCGCCTGCAGGTCGGCCTTGTGTAGTGTGTTGCGGTGGTTAGAGACAGAGAGAGAGAGAGAAAGAGAGAGTGTCATTTTTAGTAGGTAGATAAAGCAGACAGGCAGGCTAGTCAGTTAAACTTAGTGTGTGCACACTGCAGAGGACACGGGCAGTACACACACCACGTAGCTTTAGGTGCACACTGCAGAGGACACAGGCAGTACACACCACGTAGCTTTAGATGCACATTGCAGAGGACACAGGCAGTACACCACGTGAGAATACTGCAGCTAGCACAATCGCCTAAATTAGGAAGTGTGGATCTAACTAAACTATTCAGTGTATAAATATATATACACAACACCTGGGTTGTTGTGTGTATATATATATTTATACACTGTATAGTTTAGTTAGATCCGCACTTCCTAATTTAGGTGATTGTGCTAGCTGCAGTATTCTCACGTGGTGTACTGCCTGTGTCCTCTGCGGTGTGCACCTAAAGCGACGTGGTTTGTACTGCCTGTGTCCTCTGCAGTGTGCACCTAAAGCTACAAAGTGTGTGTACTGCCCGTGTGCACCTAAAGCTACGTGGTATGTGTACTGCCCGTGTCCTCTGCCGTGTGCACCTAAAGCTATGTGGTGTGTGTACTGCCTGTGTCCTCTGCAGTGTGCACCTAAAGCTACATGGTGTGTACTGCCTGTGTCCTCTGCAGTGTGCACCTAAAGCTACGTGGTGTGTGTACTGTCTGTGCTATTTTTTTCAATGATTTTCATCCATATTGCAGGGACCAGACATTACATTAAAGCCGCAAGCAGTTTAAATTACTTTTTTCTTATAGTAATCTCATTTTGTGCACGGACAGTTTTAAACACGTGCCACTTCACAGGCATACTATAGACTCCCAGCAGGTACGATATTTAACCTCTTGACCACTGGGCACTTAAACCCCCTTCCTAACCAGACCAATTTTCAGCTTTCGGTGCTCTCACAATTTGAATGACAATTACTCAGTCATACAATATTGTACCCATCTGAAATTTTTGTCCTTTTTTTCACACAAATAGAGCTTTCTTTTGGTGGTATTTGATCACCTCTGCGGTTTTTATTTTTTGCTCTATAAAAGAAAAAAGACTGAAAATTCTGTAAAAAAAAATAAAAAAATCTAGTTTCTGTCATATTAGCAGGTTATTTCTCACACACAGCATATGCATACTACAAATTACACCCCAAAACACATTCTGTTATTCCTCCCGTGTATGGCGATACCACATGTGTGAGACTTTTACACAGCGTGGCCACATACAGAGGCCCAACATGCAGGGAGCACCATCAGGCGTTCTGGAGCACCAAGGCCAATTCTGACATTTCTCTCCTACATGTAAAAATCATCATTTATTTGCTAAAAAATTACATAGAACCCCAAAACATTATATATGCTTTTTTTTAAGACCCTAGAGAATACAGTGGCGGTTGTTGCAACTTTTTATCTTGCACGGTATTTTCGCAGCAATTTTTTGAACGCGTGTTTTTAAAAAAAAAACTTTTGTGCTTAAAAAAAAAAAAAACAGTAAAGTTGCATACTATGAAAGATGAAGTTATGCTGAGTAAATAGATACCCAACATGCCACCCTTCAAAATTGCACACGCTCGTGGAATTGCGCCAAACTTCACTACTTAAAAATCCCCATAGGCTATGTATTGCAAGGTATTGGAGTATTGTGGGTATTGTGGGTATTGCAGAGTATGGGGGGGGGGGGTATTGCAGAGTATGGGGGGGGGGTATTGCAGAGTATGGGGGGGGGGTATTGCAGAGTATGGGGGGGGGGGGGTATTGCAGAGTATGGGGGTATTGCACAGTATGGGGGGTATTGCGCAGGGAGGGATGGCTGGATCTGTGACTGCAATTGTCACAGATCCAGCCCACAGTGCTGCTGCTGCCACCCGCTCCCCCCCCTCTCCTCTCACATGACGCCGGTTTGTTTACAAGTGATCGCTCCGTCATTTGACGGAGCGATCACGTGGTAAACGGCCGCTATCAGTGGCAATTTACCGCGATCCGTGATGTGCCGGGTCTTCTAGACCCGGGGCTCAAGGATGATTCCAGGAGCATGCCCCAAGGGGCGTGCGAGAGGATGATTCTGGGAGGACGTCCCAGAACAACTTCACCACGCTGTAGACGTATTTTCTCTATAGCGTGGTGGGAAAGTGGTGAAAGGATTTTTTTTTTTTTCACTTTAACCTCCCTGGCGGTATGATTCTGTCTGGAATTACGTACCAAAAGCGGTACATTTATTTTGCAAGGAAATTGGCGTTTTATACTGTAGGCCTGTAATTTTTAGAAATAACTCACTTAAATCTGACCAAGCAAGAGTCTTGTAGGCATCCCGGGTATGATTTTTTTTTTTTAAAACAAAATTATAAATTATAATATAATAAATAATTATAAATAATTATAACAAATAATAATATAATTATAATAAAAATTATTCAATAATGTAATCAACTCAAAATCACTGAAATTTGCAGTTGCAGAATTGTCGCTGTCATTATTTTATTTTTTTTATGACGAATTTCCCCGCAAATCGCTATCGCACAATTCTGCAAGTGATTATAATTTATTATCGCTGTTTTCTAGCTGATCTAAAACCATTTTTGACATAAAGGGACACTTTTGGACAATCTACAGTTTTTAGGCAGAAATGACATTTTTTATTATATAAAAGTACATGCAGGGCACTGGGCAGACCACTAGGGACAAGGGGGGGGTGTATTTTTTACATACAGTACTGTAATCTATAAGATTACAGTATACTGTATGTAATGTGTTTGTTTACTTTTTTGAATTTGGCGCCGTTCTCCGTCCCCGTGCGTCGTAACGTCGCAGGGAACGGAGATCGGCGTCACACGGGGACTGTGAATCGAGCGAGGAGGTCCCGCTCGCTCACACAGCGGGTGGCATCGCTGGATCCAGGGACAAGGTGAGTAAACCAAGCCTGTGGATCCAGCGAAAGGTAAGCCCGTCCAGCCCGAGCGCGACTCGGGTTTGCCGATCCAAACATGAAAAACCAACCCCGAGTCGCGCTCGGGTTTACCGTCAGGGGGGTTAAGCATCATTAAAATCACTGCTCCATAGATGGCCCGCATTACTTATTACTTGAAAACATGCAACACAGGCAGATGCATGCCTTATTTCCCTGTCTATCCATATGCTGTGTCATATGTTCCTGTATGCTGTATGCAATCTTATTTTTTCAATAAAAAGTTATTTGAGAAAAAATATCACTGCTCCAAAAAAAACGACCGTTTTTAAAACTTTTTTTTCCATTGATATATGTTTCCTGGGGAAAGACCCGGGTTCTCAAAGACGTTTTACGACAATAACTTGCATATTAGGCTTTAAAATTAGCACATCTTTGAGGTGTTGGGGGGAGCAGTGTATACACCGCTTCTCCCCCGCCCCTGTTTATTGAAATGAATGGGCAGCGCTGCCGAAGCGCCTGCAAAGCGTTTGGGCAGCGGCACTTTTCGGATGCTATTATCCCTTTCGTCGGCCACTAGTGGGGGTGTAAAAGCACCCTGCTAGTGGCCGAAAAGCACCGCTAAAATGACGGTAAAGTGCCGCTAATACTTTACTGCTAACCCCCCCCGGCCCCAGTGTGAAAGTAGTTTTATACTTATAAGTGATGCTCGCATGAGTTTGCGCGGTTTCATAGCAGAACCTGTATTCTATGTTTGGGAGTGAGATTATAGGAAAGCTGTACTAGTGGGATGGAACACAAGTTTAGCAGTGTTCCCTTCAAAATGTCACATATCATGAGTGTGGTGTTCGCAGCAAAGCCTCAAGGCTATAATACAGATGCACCGGGTGTATAGCTCACTTCTAAGTTGGGTTGCTGCCTTTAAAGCGGTTGTATACTCGCAGGAAAAAAAAAGACAAGAAAAACCTGTAAGGCAAAGGCATAATGAGCTAGTATGCAGCTCCCTCACAATTATGGGGGCAGTTGCCAGGGCTGTACATGTGACGTTTTTCCTTCATTAGATTAACCCTTTCACTTCCAGGCCCTGTGCTCCATTACACTGAGATGGCCAGAACATTTTTGCAATTTTTCCTTTTTATTTTTCACTTATAGCTTTCAGAGTTTGTAAAAAGAAGGTGCTACTGATTTTTAAGGTCCCACGATATTTGCGCAAATGTTTATCTAAACAATATTTTTGCAAAAAATACACTCAAATCCTTACTTGCAGATAAAAACTCCAAAATTTCTACTAAATATAAAAGCTTAACCTGTATTGAGTTAATAAATAACAAATATTTGTAATTTTTAAATTGCGCCTTTTTTTCAAAATGGTGAATATCGAACAAACGCAAACATTTACATATCCAATTTTCTCAAATCTGAAGCTTTTCATTGTTCATTTACAGCTTTAAGAATTTTTAAAAGACCTTCCAAGCCATATATTTTCTGAAAGCACATGACCTGTAGAATAAGAAGAAGTTGCTACTGGGTTTTTAGACTCTGCGGTATTTGTGCAAATGTTTATCAAAACAATACTGTTGCTAAAAATACACTAAAACCATTATTGACAGATAAAAACACACAATTTTACTAAACTCCCCCCCCCCCCCCCCGAAACCATATATTTTCTGAAAGCATATGACCTCTGGAATAAAAATAAGGTGCTACTGATTTTTTAGTCCCCGCGGTATTTGCACAAATGTTTATCAAAACAAGATTTTTTCAAAAATTACACTAAAACCATTATTAGCAGATAAAACACAGCTAATTTTACAAAATTCCTGCTAAATTGCAACTAAATATAAAAGCTTAACCTGTACGGTTAACAAATATTTGTAATTTTTACATTTGCAAAATGGTAAAAATTGAACATATGCAAAAATGTAAATATCCAAATTTTTAAAAAAATCTGAGGGTTTTCATTTTTCCCTTACAGCATTCAGTATTTGTGAAAGACCCCCCAAAATATATTTTCTGAAAGCATAGGACCAGTAGAATCAAAAGAAAGTGCTACTGATATTTAAGGCTCTGCAATTTTTGCACAAATGTGTATCGAATCACTATTTTCACACAAAAAAAAACACTAAAATCCTTATTTGCACACATAAACATAATATAACTTGTATAATTCCTGCTAAATTCCTACTAAGAGAAAGCGTTGCGCTCAAATTAATACTCTATGTATGCTCAAAAGATATAAGTGTACATATGACCTCCGTGTTATACTTAATAAATTAATTAAATTGCACACATAATATGAAATCTATGCAAATGATTAATCAATGTGATAATATAACGCAATCATTGACTGAATAAAATTGTGTTATTCAAAATTTGGACAAGATCCAAAATAATATGTGTAGGTTGAAAATGCATCAAATGAATATAGTGAATAAATAACCAATATTATATAAATTAATATAATAAATACAAAGTGAAGCACCAAAGATGGAAATAAACCAAAAAAGTGCTAGTTAACAAATAAAAAATAAAGTCCAAAATTGATCCACTGTGATAAAAGTGACTCTGTATATAGTTGTCTGTAGGCAATCCACCACCATGAAGATCGAAGGCTTACCAGACAAGATGGACCCAGCAGGGCATATGCCTGAAGGATCGAATGAACTTGTTGGTGTAACACACCCAGGAAGAGGTACAGCAAGCACAGCTTCCAATGGGGCCAGGAAGTGAGACCAGGTGACGATATTCCACTATATTGACATCAATGGGTATCCACCATAGGTTTAACCACTTCAATACCTGCCCATAGTCATTTGACGTCCACAGATGGGATCTCCCATCCTGGGTGGACGTCATATGACGTCCTGGGCTTTGTGGGGGGATATCTGAATAATTGCCTGCAGCTAGAGGTCATCATTCAGATATCATTTGTTAGTGCCGGCGATTCTGTGCAACATAAGAACGATCATAGCGGCGGTTCCGCCGCTTGATCGTTCTTATAGGCGGCGGAAGGGGACATCCCCCCCCTCCCGCCGCCATCCGGTGCTTCTCCGGGCTCTCCCGTGCCTTCGGGGGCTCGGGAAAGAATCATCCGGCGCAGGCAGGAAGCATCGAGATGACTGGTGACCAGATGGAGGCCCGGGCGCGATGTGATAACGTCACTCCCGGGTACCCGTAAGTAAACAAAGCCGCGATTGCAGCTAGTAAGCAACACTAATCATGAAATCGGTGACATTTTTTTCACCGATCTCATGCTTTCCAGCCTGAAGGAGAGATGCGGGGTCTTATTGACCCCGCATCTCTCCATAAAGAGGACCTGTCACACACATTTCCTATTACAAGGGATGTTTACATTCCTTGTAATAGGAATAAAAGTGAAAAAAATAATAAAAATTTAAGAAAAAGTGTAAAAAAAAAAATAAGTAAAAAAAGAATAAAAAAAAATTAAAAACGCCCCTGTCCCCAGTAGCTTGCGCGCAGAAGCGAACGCACACGCAAGTCCCGCCGACATATGTAAACGCTGTTTAAACCACATATGTGAGGTATCGGCGCATGCATTAGAGTGACAGCAACAATTCTAGCACTAGATCTCCTCTGTAAATCTAAACTGGTAACCTGTAAAAAAAATTCAAAGCGTTGCCCATGGAGATTTTTAAGTACCGAAGTTTGGCGCCATTCCACGAATGTGCACAATTTTAAAGCATGACATGTTAGGTATCTATTTACTCGGTGTAACATAATCTTTCATATTTAAAAAAAAATTGGGCTAACTTTACTGTTTTGTTATTTTTTTAATTCATGAAACATTTTTTTTCCCCAAAAAAAGGCGTTTGAAAAATTATTGCGCAAATACCGTGCAAGATAAAACGTTGCAATGACCGGCGTTTTATTCCCTAGGGTGTCTGCTAAAAAAAACATATATAATGTTTGGGGGTTCTGCGTAATTTTCGAGCAAAAGAATGAGGATTTGTACATGTAGGAGAGAAGTGCCAGAATAGGCCCGGTATTGAGGTGTGTATAAAAGCCCTGTATTGAAGTGGTTAAGCAACGTTACTTCATACACAATTCTCCCAGTGTAACATATGTTAAGGAGAGAAATTGGGCCACATAGTATAATTCCATTTAAAAAGTGGTCATTTATTAAATAAAATATAAAATGGTCACTCACATTTGAGATGACAAGTAAAAGCAAATAGGGTCAAAATAACGCAGTGGCATCAGCAGAGCCCTTCCCGACACGTTTCTCCTAATAAGGCATCATCTTGGGTATCCAGATGGACCATTTTATATTTTATTTAATAAATGACCACTTTTTAAACGAAATTATACTATGTGGCCCAATTTCTCTCCTTAACATATGTTGCACTGGGAGGATTGTGTATGAAGTAACGTTGCTTAAACCTATGGTGGATACCCATTGATGGCAATATAGTGGAATATTGTCACCTGGTTACACCAACAAGCTCATTCGATCCTTCAGGCATATGCCCTGCTGGGTCCATCTTGTCTAGTAAGCCTTTGATCCTTATAGTGGTGGATTGCCTACAGACAACTATATACAGAGTCACTTTTATCACAGTGGATGCATTTTGGACTTTATATTTTATTTGTCTGTCTGATGGATCGGATGAAAATGGACAGGTGGTCTGTTTTCACCCGATCTCCCTATAGAGGGTGGTGGGACTGTGTCCGTCTCTCCTCTGCACAACGGAGCAGAGCCAAGCCAAGCATCAGCGGGGGATTAGCCGACCGATCCTCTACTGAACAAGCGGATTCCGTCCCATGGAGGTGCCTGTGTGAAAGGGGCCGTGATATGATTTTTTTTTATTTCTTTTTTTCACATTCTGTTTATTTTTTAAATAGAGGGGGGGGCGGGGTCTTTGGAGAGACATCAGGGGTCTAAATATACCTCTAGTGTCTCTTTTTTTAGACAAAGGGACTGAAGAGTTCTCTGCAGGTTCAGCTGAAATACTTATGAATGGATCGAAGCCTCTGATTAGCGTCTTTCATCTATTCATAAACGGTGGCATAGTAAACACTGTTTATTTTGCCACAGTGACAGCGGAACTTATGAGCAATCGTTACCGAATGTATGTTCAGCTAGAAAAGGAAGGGGGATGGGGGGGAACACATGTTTACCAGCCAACCCCCCCCGCTCTCCATCCTGACATTGCACTCGTCGATCTCCCAGGCTGCAGCCTCCAAGAATTTCGGCTTGCAGACCTGCATGAAGGGGCCCGTGGGGTGAGCGTGGGGTGGCACTGAAGGGGATGCCAGCGGGGGGCGACATCATTTAGGAAAAAAAAAGTTTAACTGCAGTTGCCAGCGGGAGTGGCAGCGGAGGGAGCTGGCAATTGCAACAGATCCATGAAGATCCTTGCTAGGGGGGGCGGCACCAGTGTAGAGGACATTTAGGGGAAACATTTTTTTTTTAACTCTGCACTTGCTGGCAGGAGTGGCAGCGGGGGGAGCTGGCAATTGCAACAGATCCATGGAGATCCGTGCTGAAGTTGGGGGTTAAAAATTTGTGCTGGGGGACAGAGCAGGCATTTTATGTAGTGCAGGAGGGGGGGGAGCAGGGTGAAAGGTAGAGAGGCGGGGGTGGGGGGGCGCTAATCAGAGCTTTTGTTTTGTTCAGCAAGTCTGCTGAACATTTCTGATACAAGTTATTGGTCACCGAAGTGACCATGAGGTTAGAACAGAGCAGGACTTGGCCACCTGCAGGCACCTCTGTATGTCCGTACGGCATACGGACCTGGCAGTGAAAGGGTTATATATGCATTTTACACTGCATGATCCCAATCCTTACTAAAGAAAACCTGTCATTGGGTAGAGTAGAAAGTATACAGGACAATTAAACAAGTTTAATACAAGCACCACAAGGATTCTATACAGTGAAGGGAAAAAAATATCTGATCCCCTGCTCATTTTGTACGTTTGCCCACTGACAAAGAAATAATCAGTCTATAATTTTAATGGTAGTTTTTTTTTTTTTTTTTTTTACAGAATAACAACAAAAATATCCAGAAAAATGAATTTCAAAAAAGTTATAAATTGATTTGCTTTTTAATGAGTGAAATAAATATTTGATCTCCTATCAATCAGCAAGATTTCTGGCTCCCAGGTGTCTTCTATACAGGTAACAAGCTGAAATTAGGAGCACTCTCTTAAAATGCCCTGATTACTGTGTAAATGACACTGGCAGGGAAGGGGTTAACCACTAGGGGGCAAAGAAGGGGTTAAGTGTGTCCTAGGGAGTGATTCTAACTGTGGTTGGGCTGGGCTACGAGTGACACAACAGTGATCACTGCTCCCGATGACAGGGAGCAGTAGATCACTGTCCTGTCACTAGGCAGAAAAGGGAAATGCCTTGTTTACATAGGCATCTCTCCGTTCTGACGCTCTGTGAGACGATCGAGGGCACCCAGAGGACATCGAGTCCAAGTTCAAATGGACGTACGTGTATGATTTTTTTTCAAATTTGGGCCTCTGTTTCAGCCATGGCTGTACTCTGAGTGACCACTATTGTTGTCTGGGGGGCCGTTACCACCCCAGGCCAAGGGTGGCAGCAGTCAGGTCAAGGTGTTTTGGGTGTTCCCCTCCAGCAGCCAATCAGTGGGGGTTGGTTGTCCCGCTGTGCATGCTGGGGAGGAGTACTTAAGGGACAGACACCATTGGTCTGGGGTCGTCGATCCTGGGTCTGTCGTCCCACCACCCCCCGTGAGTGGCCCTCCTAGCCGGGGTCGCGTGTTCAAATGTTCCTTGGGGACCACGTTGGTCTGTCGTTGTGATCTACTAAGTAGGCCCGGTAGTCAGACTGGGTCTACGTTTGCAGAGTGGTCCTGTGCTGTCCGTCCTGGAGGGAGGAAGCCACTCGATGAAGAACCTATCTTGGAGAGCACCAAGCACGAGGTTGGTATCTCAGGAGAGGCCTTGGACTTCATCGAAGGATGCACCATTACTGAAAGGCTGAATGATGGTCGTCTGTCAGTTCTAAGTTCACAAGAAGTTAATCGGGAGAGATCCGGGTGCTGAATCCTGTGTTGTGAGGATTTTGGACCGAACATACCTCCATCTGTGAGAAGGTCTGTGGCAGAGACTTTACCAATTTCCGTGCACCATCTCAGCTGCTAGGTTAGTGAGAGAGGCCTATCTGGGTGCGCAGTACCCACTCTGGCTAGAGTGGCGACGAAAGCTGTGTTGCTGGAAGCAGGAGTGTTTCCGAACAGAAGTTATGCACCTGAAACTATTACCTGTTACCCTTCCACCTCTTCAACTACTTTGTTTATTATTTTACCAAGTTCAGCAAATAAATCAAAGAAAAAGAAGTCTAAGTGTAGACATTGAACTTTGTCTCAGCTTTCATCTGATACCCTAGACAGCGAGGAAATAGAGGTAACATGCCACCCAAAACAATCCAACAGCTCCTCCGGGGGTAGTGCTACATTTGGTTTTATTAAAGGCTCCCATTTATATGAGGTCAGGCAGCTGACAGACCAACAACATCAGGTCATGTTTGACCCCTGACACTCAAGCTAGAGTGTCTGGCTGAAAGAAAGAAAAGGGCCAACAATACAGGAGGCCTATACTATTGCAGTAAATAACAATAAATAAAAACTAAATATTTATATTATTGCATATGTGCAGTCAAGACTGGTACTCTCTAAACTCTAACCAATAAATTAAACTCCTTTGAATGTAACCCTTGAAGTGCCAGTATCATTGACTTGATGCATGCTGTATGGATGTGTGGCACCATGATTGATAAGAGATATTGATCCTCCATGTAGGGGCACACTAAGGACTGCCCTGTTCAGATTTTGCAGCTTCGAGCTTTGTGGCTTTCAGTTGTAATCATTTAAATCTGTGTTATTAGATTACTGCAGATTCAGCCTACTGTAGTTCTGCTTAGTCTTTATAATCTTTAGTCCCCACACTCGGTGCCCCACATCCTTCTGTCTGGAAAGACTAGGATGGTATTGGTCATAGGCGGAACGTGCACAGAAAGCCCTGAATGGTATCCATGACAACAATGAACATAACATATAGAGAAGGGATGAGGAAAATTCTTGGGTTGCTGTGTAAGTGGTCGACATGTTCGTGTCTTTCAGGTGTCCTTTAACAGAACACATTTAAATTGTAACACTAGCCAAACAGCCAGATGCACAAATACATGCAAATTGTTCTGCCTGTCAAAATTGTAATTATTCTGTTTGGCAGCACAGAACTAAATATCTTCACCACTATTCATTCAGGGCCTGCAGCTTTCTATGGAAATGGGGGGGGGGGTAGGGGGTTTTGGTGCAAGTTGTGTGACAAAGGGCAGTCCTAAAGTTGTTTCTTCTGCTGGCTGTATGTTGGGGCCCTTTGAGGCCCCATACTCACGAGCAAACATGTCTGCTGAAACTGGCCCGCAGGCCAGTTTCAGCAGACATGTTTGGTCGTGTGTGGGCGCGAGCGGGCCGAATTCCAGCAAACATTTGCCCGCCGGGCCTTTTCCCAGCGGGCAAATATTCCTGGACTTGTTTTAAAACAGCCCGCTGGAATTCAGCCCGCTCGGACATGTACGGTCGTCAGTACAGACCTACCGTACATGTCCAGGCGCCCGCCGTCCCTCGCATGCGTCGAATGACTTCGACGCATGCGTGGAAGCATTTTAAAGGCGGGCCGCCCACGTCGCCGCGTCATTGTCGCGGCGACACCGCGTCATCGACGCGGCGACACCGCGGACACGCCCCGCGTATTGTTTACGCGCGGACTTCTGTACGATGGTGTGTACAACCATCGTACAGAAGCCCTCTGGCAGACATGTATGGTGAAAACGGTCCGACGGACCGCTTTCACCATACATGTTTGTCCGTGTGTACCCGGCCTAAGAAGTATTGGTGCACTTAACAAGAGTCCTCATGAGCCTGCAAGTAGTGAAGAATTTCTGTAAGGGTGGTATAGTCTTGGCATGGATGCAATGTAGATGTGGGATAACTGGCTAATGGTGCATCAGATGTGATAAATAGTTTAGTACAGTGGTGGTATAAAATGTTGGTAGAGGTGCAGTATAGGTCTAGGATGAATGCGGTATGAGTTGGATGTACTTGGTGTCCTGCTGTCAGCAACTCAATCTCTGTTAGCAGTGTAAGCGGTGGGCTGGTAGCCCTATCCCCAGTCCCCAGGGTACAACTGTAGACCTACATGTCGGAAGGGGCCCCCTCAGTCTCTACCCAAAACCTCTGGCGAACAGCAGTGTAAGCGGATAGTGAATTGATGCTTCAGCCTCTTTCTCTGTGGCAGTGGTGCGACATGCTGAACTGTAACAGGTGCACTTTTTTCACAGTCATGGGGTCAGGTCCCTTCTGGCCAGGCTCCCCATGAACACAGATCTCCAGACCTATATGCCAAAATAGCCCCAAACCTCCCCTGGAAGTTTAATTAAAATCTTTATTTTCCCTTCTCCAATGTTTCATTGTCCTCATGGGATTTGTAGTCTCTACATCTCTTCCTGTGCAGTGCAGTGTTCCTACCAGGGCCTACGTGTCCTAGTATGCAAAGTAGCAGCTCTGTGTTCTCTGCAGCCCTCTATTAGTCCAGGTAGCGGACACCGGATGGGAGGGAGAAAGGAGGCAGGGAGCAGGAGAGAGCGAGCTGACAGGTAGAGACTCGCAGCCTGACGCTCTACAGACCATTCTGACTGGTGAGTGGGGGGGCACTTGGCTACATATACATGTTGTATGCGAAATCAAAACAATCAACACTAGATCTACTTAAACAGTAAGGCCAGTTGCACACAGATATGATTCACTGATGTTTATACTCTTGACAGAAAGATGCTGATTAAAATGTTCTATAAAGACCTTAAGTTGAGGTACGTAAAATACTGCACTCAAACGTAAAATTTTCTATTTTTGTGTAGCACCATCTTCTGTAGGTAGGTGCTAGAATAATATTTTTGCTAGGGAAATTGTCAGTGCAGGTAAATTTAGGCAGGCCTATGCTCCAGGCTAGCCCTGCTTGTTTTGATCTGGGGGCATGGAGTGGTTAGTGTAGACGTGGGTGTGACCACCTGTGCTTTAGTTCTGGGGTGTCTCCCTTGCTTCCAGGGAGAATGATCTGGATGAGGGGCAGGGCACAGGACTGGAGTGACAGGAAGCTCATGTGAGGAGCCCTGACCAATCACCACTTGGTATTGGCAGGGGGCAGGCCTCCCATATAAGCTCAGGTCTCAGCCCACTGGGGAGGAGTTGTCGGTCGGGAGACGGGGCAAATAGAGCATTAGGCAGCAGCAGGAGGCAGCCCCATCTGGGGGGGGGGGGTGCCGATCGCGGAGGAGAGCTACATCCTTACACAGTCATGAATGGAGTGTCCTGGAACAGAGGGGCTGGAGAAGCTGTCGGAAAAAGTGTCCAGAAAGTTCATCATGGGAATAGTAGTCCTTCAAGCAAAACATGCTACTAAATTACTAGGCCAACGGGGAGAGGTACTGCAGACCTCTGGCCTAGTAACAGCATCTTTGATAGCCAGCCATTGAGACTGTTCAGAGCGGCCTCTTTAGCTCACATGAGGAGGATGTGACAGGAAAGAGAAGGGTCTACAGTGAATTTTGTGCAGGAGGAGAGAAGTCTTGGGAGCAATAGTCTGCAAGAGACATGTAGAGGAGGAAAAATGGTCTGCATGGTGATGCAGGGGAAGTGACTGTAGATATTATCTGTGTATCAGTACTTCAAGGCTCAACCAAATTACAAGTTCTTTAATTTGATGGTAAAGCAACATTTTCTATGGGCATCCCATATTCCCTTTCCCCCAACCAAGTTATATCCCCCAATAAATGGCTGTTCATTGTCTCTCATGTGATAGATGGAGGTCTGGCAGCAGGGTGATATGGTGGACGTTCGTTACTAGTAGCAACCAAGCGCTACATTTGCTTTACTGTATGTACTCATCGCTGTATTACTGTGTGAATTGTTCCATGGACAACAATGCATCTATATTTCAGACCAGTAAAAAATTTGGCTTTTTTTTTACTCCTGTGGGAAAGAGGCCTAAACCAGTTTTGAATTTTTACAGATTTGTATTTTTATTGTAGATCCCTCCATACTTTGCTCCTGAGAAAGTACCATAACTTGCTTTTTAATGATGTTGAAATATACTTTGTACTTTTTTTTTTTTAAAGACGTCATGAAATCTTTGGTGCCTGAAAAATGTAGGCTCTATATTTCTTTCTCTGTCTAGGAATTGCACAGAAAAAATGCAGGATTAGATAACCTAATCAGGAAAATGGTTGTCATGCTTTGTGAGATAACAAAAAAGGTCCAAGATTTTCCAGTCTGTACTCCAATTGCTAGATAATTTTTACACAGGCCCCTGCATTTCTTCCATGCACCTCTTGTTCCTGTAGGTTAGTTGCCCTTAATGCATTGAAAGCTCCTCTGAGCCTAAAGTTCTGGTGCTGTGACAGACAAGTAGAATGTATTCATTCCATGCAAATTTATGGAAAATCTAGGTTGACTCAAGAGGATAATGTTCCTATCTCTGATTACTTTGTGGTTTGTTACAACTGTATTTTGCATCCTGCGGCTTCCCGGATGCCGCAGAACTGTAGAGCTGACCATACGTGTTATGATTTTCCATTTTTTCAAATAGGTAATCTCCTAGATGCCCTAGGGTTTGTAATTTGGTTCAGCCAGTCTTTTTATCCAAACACTCCTTACAGATAGTTAAGCCAGATTGCAGACCTCACATTTCTCCACTGTATTAAACACAACAGCTTGGTCAGTAAATTGCCCCAGCCTGTTGATTGGATGGTACAAAAGCAGCTGCTCACCGATGAGGTCATCGCTCTGCTCTCTCCCTTTGTCATCAGGCTTTACAGTGTTAGATTGACAGCATTTTTTTCAATGCAGGGGATTATAGGCACATAGTATTAGGACAGATTTAGATATTTAAACTAGCTGCAGTTAAAGTATGTTTATGTTTAGTTTAAGCGGAGGTTCACCCTAAATTTACACTTTTTCCCAATCAAACTGCTAGCCATAGTCTGTAAATAATCCGTTTTTTTTTTTTTTTTTATCTCGATCCTTACCCTATTTATGCTGCCTTATCTGAGCTGTCCATCAAAATCCACTGCGGGGAATGGGCGTGTATGTTCTTTCCCCCCAGACCAGCGCTAATCACAGGAGACACGCTGTGCTGTGTCTCGTCACAACAGGGAGGGTCATTATGACGCCGCCGTTGCGATGGCAACTGTGCAGTGTTGACGGCGCTTCTCGCCGTCAACACTGCACACGCACGGGATAGAGCGGTGAATGCTGGGACAGCATTCACCGCATCCGGAAGTAAAGAGTGGTGGGCTTCAGGAGTGCCCACACACAAGATGGAAACGTCCATCCATCCGTTTTATAAAACATCCTTTTTATCTAAATCGGAACGATCATGGCTGCAAACATAGGACTGGTGAGTG
The DNA here is from genome assembly GCF_905171775.1 of Rana temporaria. Taxonomy (NCBI): domain Eukaryota; kingdom Metazoa; phylum Chordata; class Amphibia; order Anura; family Ranidae; genus Rana; species Rana temporaria. The sequence continues at coordinate 111,586,228 of NC_053497.1, forward strand.
TAACATTTGCTATAGTAACAGCGGCAGAATCATAGTAAAAAAAAAAAAAAACGTTTTTCCCGCAGAACCACCGCTTTAAGGAATTAACACAATGGGGGTTATTTACGAAAGGCAAATATACTTTGCACTGCAAGTGCACTTGGAAGTGCAGTCGATTTAGATCAGAGCTGGACATGCAAGGAAAATAAAAAAGAGCATTTTAGCTTGCACATGATTGGATGATGAAATCAGCAGAGCTTCCCCTCACTTCAGATCTACCCCTCAGATCTACAGCGAGTGCACCTGTAGTGCAAAGTGTATTTGCCTTTCGTAAATAACCCCCCAATGGATTAAATTGTAATAATTTATATTTGGAAGACCAAACTTGATCCTGCTGAAACCTTTTCTGTAATGGACATAGAGTTTGACTGTCACGGTTAAACAATCATTTACATTTTTCCATTAGAACATACCAATTACTGTATTTACCATTTCATAAAGTATACTACAATAAACACCAAATTATTCTTAAAAACAAAACAAAAACAATACGTTGGTGGAAAATTACTTCTATACTCTGCAGTCAAAGTCATGAATGACCCCTCTCAAACTTTCTAATGTGGGTACATGTGAATTTTTGACCCCAGAGGGACTTTTCTTGTATTTTTAGTCATAATTTATTTATTTTATCTTGTTTCCTGTCATAAATTTTCAATTTTATTAAATAGGTTACGCATTATTTATACATGAAGACAAAGACTGACCAAAATAGAATGGCAGAGGTCAAAGGGAGATGAGGTTTGGACAAACTTGCACAGAATGACACAGTATAAAGAATTGAGGACGCACTCCAGTCTAATATTTAAAAAAAAAATGTAAACTTACCGAATAATGGTAGACAGCTTGTCTGAATCAGGAAATAATTGGCTCCTATAATATGAGAAAATGTATAATCTTGTGCTTTATGCAAAATTTGCCTACTTTTAATATTTTTTTTTCTTTAAGTGTCTTTACCTTATTGTTTTACAAAGTGATCTGTGTGTTTTTCAGGATGGAGACCTCCTGCTTGGAGCTAGCATTAGAAGGGGAGCGCTTGTGCAAGGCCAGAGATTTCAAAGCTGGTGCAGCTTTCTTTGAAGCAGCTGTTCAAGTTGGGACTGAGGATCTAAAGACACTTAGCGCCATCTACAGTCAGCTGGGGAACGCATACTTCTACTTGAAGGAATATGCTAAGGCACTCGAGTATCATAAACATGACCTTACCCTGGCCAGGTGAGCACACCCTATTGACTAAGCATTTTTCAGTAAATTAAAAGAAGCAATTACAGATAGGTGAGGGAATAGGAAGTGCTAAAATATCATGAAGAACAGCACTGTCCTCTTAAAATAGGAGGTATTTTATCGTTCTTTCAATGCAAAACCAAAAAAAAAAAAAAGTACTCATTAAAATGTATGTACAACCAGTTTACCATTTGGGACATTTTCTCTTGCTTCCTATGTGGGAGACGCAACAGGAAGGATTTCTCTTCTTGGACAGTTGTATCCAGAACATTTGCCCCCATTCAAAGGTTTTCTCTCACATATTGTTCTTACAAAAACTCCAAAAGTTTGGATTTTTCCTCACTTTCTTTTTCAGTGACAACTGTTACTGGTACAAACAGAGTGGTGAAGCTCCTTAATGGGGACACAGAAAGTAATACAAATTTTGTAAAGGATCTACACTTTACTGGATACTGGGTAAAACTTTGCAAAATATTTCTTGACACGATGGGCTGGAATGTGCTTTTCCTATTCCAGCGAGAATCGGCGCAATGCCGTCGTGCTGGAAACACATTCTCGGCGACAGGTACAGTATAGTGTGATAATTATGTTAAAGCCCAGTTCCCTAAATGCTATTTACATTTAAACTTTCTATATAACATTACACTATTATCATTGGAGAAAATTATGTTCTGTGTGAGCATACTTTAGAGAAGATGGAGAGAACAGACACATTTTGAAGATGACATTGTTGCAGATGATCTGATATACTGTACTATGGAAGTTGGAAATTCACAAGCCAATTTAACCGTATATTATCTCAGTGCCAGAGATATCAGCATTTTGTACTGTTGACTTTTTGTGGATTACTACAGGATATAAGGGCAGTATAACAAATAAAGAAATAATATTGATGACACATTGTTGCAGGTTTTTTGGAATTGTGCAGGTTCTACTGTGGAGGATTATTGGAAATTAGACCTAATCCCATTATATCGTTGCCTATTTTTTCGATAAAAAACACAGCAGACTGATGACAATTGTCATGAGTGCTGCATTGTATCACATTTTCACTATTCAGCAGTAACATAACATCCTTTTGTTGTAGGTCTATTGGAGATCGTATTGGAGAGGCCAAAGCCAGCGGGAACTTGGGAAATACCCTCAAGGTCCTGGGACAGTATGATGAGGCCATCGCCTGCTGTCAGAGGCACTTGGATATCTCACAGGAGCAGGGGGACAAGGTATAAAAAGTTAAAACCCATTGCCAAATCAAATCTCCTTCTGAAACTGATGCTTTATATTTTGCTGGTGAAAGTTTTGGGGCTTTTGCGGGTAAGGATAACAGTGACTGTAGAGACTTACCTGATTGGGCAGCCAGAAGCAAAAGGTTAATGCCAGGATGAAAATAATTGCTGCATGGCAGGTATTCCTCTTCCCAGATAAGGTTACAAACACATCTTAATCTTTCTGTTTTCTGTGGCCTGCAGGTGGGTGAAGCACGAGCATTATATAATGCTGGCAATGTATTTCATGCCAAAGGAAAGCAACTGTCATGGAACATGCCACAGATTCCAGGAGACCTCTCTGAGGAGGTGAAGGAGACACTCCTGAAAGCTACAGAGTATTATGAGTGAGTACTGAATTTCGACAACTGTGCCATTCACTGCCAGTCCTAAATACTAACACACTTCTTAAGTCATTATGATAAGCAATTTGCTTTTTGAAGAAGTAGAAGGTCCTTGAGATTATGTGAAACGTAAGAAATCCCCAAGACTCTGCTTCAGCTTGCCACCTTGTCAGGTGTAACAATATTTGTGGTAAATGTTAAAGGATAAGTTCACCTTTTGGAACATGTTAAATGTTCCACCTGTATTTAGGGTGGAACATGTAACATGTTCCAGCTACTGCCACCAATCTCACGGATTGCCCCCACTTTATGACAGCTGGCAGGTGATCTTCTCCCCCCCCCCCCCCCCCCCACTTGCGGTCACTGTTTGGCAACGTCATTCATTCACAGTTTAATGTGAATCTACATCTACTGTCAGCCATTCTTCCTGCTCTCAGGTAACTGCCTGCCCATACGAGGTACAGGCATACAGCTGTCTTGAGAGTCTGCAAGAGCCCCGCATTGCACGCATGATCAGCTTATCGCTGATGCAATGCTCTGCAGGCTCGCTTGAAAAAAAAAATGCAAGTTTTTTTACCTGCAAAAAAAGTGCATTTTTTTTTTATTTTTATGAAAAGGTGAATTTATCCTTTAAGAAATCAGTGAGCATTGCAACATGGAACATGTCACTATTTTTGTCTGGTGCCATCATCCTTATCCTGATTTTACTTGCTGCATGCTTGTTTTAGGTCATTGACTAATTAAGTAGTGAAGCAAGAATAACAGTTGTCTCAAATTATGTCTTTAAAAAATGAGTTCCCATACTTACATTACATTGTTTTTAAATTATTTATTTACAGTATATTGGCAGCTTGGGTACAAAAGCATGCTAAGATGTCAAACAAAAAAGTCCTAAAAGATTTAAAGAATCCCATGGTTATCAGTTAGGAAACATCTATTTTTCTTTTGTCCATGGACGGACACAGCTTCCTTATATCTTGACATTTGGGTTTTGTTCCATCTATTAGGAGAGGACTAGTCTGACATGTAAATGGTTAAAACATGTAATCTTTAGCAAAGCTGAACAGTCCCGCCCAGGGGTGGTCCCTCTGGTAATAACCCCTCTCACTGCAGTGAGCAGCTTAGTTTTTTCTGCCTAGTAGAGGAGAAGGACCTGGCTCCCTTTGGGCCCATGGTCCTGAAGAACTTTTAATTTTTATTTTTAATTTACTGCTCGGGTCATGGGTCTGTCAGGAACGCGTCAGCAGTCCTTGCAGGGACAGGTAAGTAGTGTTCTTCCTGTCTTGGCAGGATGGAACAGCTGGGCATTCCTGGGGAGGTCGACTAGGGGGGTCTCTCACCCTTCCTTTCTTCTCTCCCTGTCCTTTCCCTCCTCCCCATGCTCTGTGGGGCTGGGCCTGCTGTGTCCTGGATAGGGGTCCTCCGGGGGGGGGGGGGACTCTGTGTCCTGGCTGGGGGCTTTGCGGGTTGTCCAGGGTCCGCTCTCCGTGGGGGGTGTTATCTGGGGCCATAGGGGTCCTCTGCGCTGAGGCCCAGCGTGTTCACAGCCTTTTTTCTTTTTACCTCAGAATACGTTCGGCAGACATTTTGCCGGCGCCATTTTCCTATTGCCACGCTTGTTTTTAATGGCGGCACTGTACGGCACCTCGGTCAGAGCGGTGAGTCCCCTGGGTGGTCCCTCAGTCTGAGCAGCTAGGAGGGTGGACCCAATGTACCTTGCCTTGGTCCCTATGGGTGTCAGGCAAGTGTGGGTTTGCATGGTGTCAGAAGCTGGCGTTTTTTCCCCTGACATCCTTGTGGTGGCAACCGGTGCCCTGTACCTGGGGTGCTTATGGACGGCTTGTCGGTGGGCCTGGAGTCCCTTTATTACCAGGGTAGAAGCGGCGTGCGGACGCAAGGGGAATAAACATGCCCCCTCCCCCACCATCTTCAGGGAAAAAGTTCTGATTCAGACTCGGGCCTTGCTGTGGCAGATATCCCCTGCTCTGACTTGTCAGAAGATGCAAACCAGGACCTTTCGGACAGTGCGGAACTGCGTCCTTGCTTGCTCCCGTGTCTGGGCAGTGCAGAAAGGCGCTTGTTGGAGCACTTATCACCGCGTGCGAGATCCCCAATAAAATGGAGGTTACACAGAGGGGATCTATTAAGGTGTCGGTCCCTTCTGGGTACCACAAGCTGTCCCGCATCGCTAGGAGGTTTCCCTACCTAGCTTATTTAATACGTTTTACATACTAAGAATGGAAACGGCTGCAGCGTTCCAAAAAATCGCATGGCTGTCCGTTATCCTTTTGAGAGGTGTTTCCTGAAAAAGGACATCTCCCCCCGATGGAGCCACCCGGCATCCAGGGAATTACCACTGTCCGGTGGTAGGGGTAGGGACCCCTGTTTTTAAGGACCCTGCACACAGGAGGTCCGAGGCGGTGGCCCGGTCCTTGTTCATGGTATCGGGGTCAGCATTGCGGCCACTGTTGGCCATGACCCTGGTGTCACTTGCACTTCCTTAATGGGCAAAGATTGCTGCACCATGGTTTGAATAGCAACAGGCTTCCCCCGGTCTACATGATAGCAGACCAGTTGGTGCATGGCCTCAAGTATGTCTGCAATGTGGCCTTGGATACAGCTCCCAGGCTGTCTAGAACCTTCAATATCTGCGGTGTGGCTACGCCGCATGATTTGACTGAAAAGCTGGTCTGCGGACCAGACGTCCAAGAAGACTCGGATTTGCTCTTCCAGGGTTGGAGGCTTTTTGAAGCCTCACTGGATGACATAAGAAATGACGTTTGGGGTGAGACCCACAATCCCACAATCCAGAAAGGGTACGGAGCCACGCCGTAGGCCAGGGCCCTTCTTTTTCTGCTCACAAGCGTTTTTTTCCTTACGCCGGGCCTGCAGGTGAGCGTTCCCAGGCCGACAAGGGGCCAGCTGAGGGACAAAAGGGTTCGCAAGCCAAGCAGGCCTGCGAACAAATCTGCGACTGCATGAAGGGCTGCCCCTGCCCGACTCTCTAATGGGGGGGTCACCTTTGCAGTTCGGTGGACTTCCTTGCTTTCCGACCAGTGGGTTTGCAAAATGGTTTCACCAGGGTACAAAATAGAATTTCTTTCTTGTCCACCAAAACAGAGTTTTTCCCTCCAACCTTCATCTTCCTCCAGCACGTCGGAACGCCCTGTTTGGGGCAGTGCAGGACCTGCTGAAGCGCGGGGTAATTGCTCCTGTGCCGCTGCCGAAAAGGCTTCAGGGATTCTATTCCAATCTGTTTGTAGTCCCACAGTAGGACGGGGTTCGTCCAATCCTGGACCTCAAGACCCTCAACTTCTTTGTAAAAGTACGAAGGTTCAGGATGGAATCAGTTCGCTTTAGGTCCCTGCACTCCATCCAGGGGATTTTCTGGCGTCTTTGGACATCAATGACGCATATTTAAATTGTCCCCGTATATGTCAGGCATCAGAAATTTCTGTGTTTTGCAGTTGGGGATGATCACTACCAATTTGTGGCTCTCCGTTTTGGCCTGGCATCGGCACCAAGGGTTTTCTCCAAGGTGCTCATTGTGATCCTGGCCTTGCTGAGACAGCGAGGAATCACTATTGTGGGCTACCTGGATGACCTCCTTCTGAGGGCTGTTTCATACTCAGAATTAGAGGAGGATGTGGCGATTGCCAGTTAGACCCTTTAAATATTTGGATGGGTACTGAACCTCCAGAAGTCGGTGTTGGTGCCGACTCTGCGCCTGGAATACCTGGGCTTGATTCTGGACTCTTCAGAGGCAAGGGTTTTTCTCCCTCTGAAAAAATTGCAGACTCTTCAGACGGCGTGAAGCTGTTGGCATCCCGCAGGTGGCCCTTGCTGCGCTTTTGCATGCAAGTCCTGGGTCTCATGGTAGCCTCCGAGGCAGTACTGTATGCTCAAATTCTATACTCGAGTCTTGCTAAAGGAGATCCTGTCCAAATGGGACAAGTCTCCATTGTCCCTGGATTGTCAAAGCCGGGTGAGCCACCTAGTCAGACCTTCCCTGGTCTGGTGGCTGAAATCCCTGGCCCTTCAGTCCGGAAAGTCGTTCTTCCTTTTCACTGGACGGTAATCACGACTGATGCCAGCCTGACTGGTTGGGGGTGTTCAGTCGACGCAAGGTCGCTGGTCACAGGAAGAATTCCGCCTGGCGATCAATGTACGAGAAATCAGGCAGTGCCTCTCCACATGGTCACAGAGGCTACAGGGGCGTCCGGTCAGGATCCAGTCGGACAACGCCATGAGAGGCGGTGGCATATGTCAACCATGAAGGAGGAACAAGACTACCTAAGTCGCCAGGTGCTTGACCAAGGAGAATGGTTGCTACACCTGGATGTGTTTCAACTCCTTTGCCTGAGATGGGGCACGCCAGCTGTGGATCTCCTGGCTTCTCGATTCAATCGGAAGGTATTGAAGTTTGTGGCCAGGGCCAAGGATCCCTGGGCGGACGTGACAAATGCGTGGGTGGCCCTGTAGGGTCAGTATTGGCTAATTTCTTGTACAAAGAGTTTTATTGAAAAAACACCAACAAACAAAAAAGAATACAAAAGAAAAAAGCAGTGGAGGACACACCATAAGCTTATCATATATCAGAAAAAATAGTCCGTAGACCTGAGATCAGTCCAGCTCCTAGGGATCCGAAAACGAATCCAGAAGGCGGGCAATAGAATGTCCTCAACTCAAGTGGCCTGCTAGATTGACCTAATGCTGGCTTAGGTAACATACCGGTTAACACACCGGGGTAAATGTAGAACTTAAAAACACAGTTGTTGTACGATACACAACCTTACAAAAAAATAAAAAAAATAAAATAAAAATAAAATAAAATTCAAGCAGGCACATAGCAGAGGATATCAGTATTCCAAATTGTAAATTAAATAATGCATCCTGTGTCCAAGGCAAACAGGACCAAGCCTGAGGGCCCAAGCCACAAAGAACAAAGAAAGGGAGGATGAAAAGAAAGAAAGCCAGCTAGAAAAGTAGCATGAACAAGTAGCAATGGAGAGAAAGAGGAATAGAAATAGAAAAGAACAGCAAGAAAAGAGCAAAAAAAAAGAATAAAAGAAAATAGAAGAAAGAAAGAAGGAAGGGGGTCCACGGGGCGGGGGGAACAGAGACTCATCAAAGAGAAAGTAGTGCTGGGTCAAATCGTGAAGGGTGGTTGTAAGCCACCCAGGGTTGCCATACCCGGAGAAATTTATCGTGGGTATCTGCTAACACAGCAGTAAGTTTCTCATTAACCATAATATCATTAATGCAGTTTTTAACTGCTTCGAAGCTAAGAACCGGGGTCTTCCAGGCCCTTGCAATGATCAATTTAGTTGCAGTAAAAACATGCGCCGCCAACTGGCGTTCAGGACGGAGAAGCTCCGTGATCGGTTTCCATAAAAGGGCCTCAAAAGGGTCCCTCTTTAAGTTGGTATCAAAGAGGTTGCGGAGCAATGCATAAACTCTAACCCATAATCTGCATACCCTGGGACAGGTCCACCAGACATGTGCCATCGTACCCTCCTGAGAGCATCCACGGAAACACAAAGGAGAGTAGGAAGGCATGAAACTCGCCAGCCTGGTCGGGGTATAGTACCACCTATAAAACACTTTATAGGCGTTCTCCTGAAAGAGAACATTCGTAGCAGTATTGGCTAATTTATACCTTTCCCCCACTGAAACTTCTTCCTTGTCTGCTCCGCAGAGTGGGGACAGAGGGAATTCCAGTGACTCTAATTGCCCCAGATTTGCCTCGGCATCCCTGGTACGCCGACCTAGTGCGCCTGGTGGCGGATGCCCCTTTGGCGACTGCCAATGCGAGAGGACCTTCTGTCGCAAGGTCCTATACTTCATCCTGATTAACAGTCGCTGGCTTTAACGCCATGGCTGTTGAAAGTCAGGTTCTGAGGGACTGAGGCCTGTCAGACTCAGTAATTTCAACCATGCTGAGGGCACGAAAGTCATCTTCTTGGAAGATCTATCATCGCACATGGAAGGCCTACATTTCTGTGTGAGGAGATGGTTTGGCGCCCACAGGCATAGCCGGTTTCCAGGATCCTGCTGATTTTATAGCGTGGTGTGGATCAGAAATTCGTCTTAAGCACATTAAGGGGCAGTTTTCATCCTTGGCTGTTTTCTTTCAACGACCCTTGGCGGCTCATTTACTGGTGAGTACGTTTGTGCAAGGGGTCGGACATGTGGCTTCTCCGGTTCGGCCACCACTACCTCCATGGGATTTGAATTTGGTGCCCTCGGTACTTCAGAAACTTTCCTTTGAGAACATCAGAGAGATTCCTCTTTTGACACTGTCTCAGAAAGTTGCCTTTCTGGTGGCTTTTACCTCTGTCAGGAGGGTTTTTTAAATGGCGGCCTTGTCTTGCAAGTCCCCCTACTTGATCCTCCATACTGATAAAGCGGTGCTACGCCCGCAGCCTTCGTTTCTTTCGAAGGTGGTTTTGTCCTTTCTTTTGAATGAGGACATTGTACTTCCATCACAAAGAGGTTGCGTTACATTCCTTAGACATGGTACATGTTCTGTGGGTGTATCTGTCTGCTGTATCTGTTTGCTACGGCTGCATTTCGGAGGTCAGACTCACTGTTTGTCTCGTGACTGGTCCAAAGAAGGGCCTGGCGGTGTCGTCGGCCACCATTTCTCGATGGATCAGACAGATTGTGATTCAGGCCTATGCCCTTAAAGGGCGGACGCCTCCCTTTCCTGTGACGGCGCATTCGACCAGGGCACTTGGTGCCTCCTGGGCCTTCTGACATCAAGTGTCTGTTTCACAGGTGTGTAAGGCGGCGACCTGGTCGTCCGTTCGTACTTTCACTAAGTTTTACAAAGTTGACATGCATGCATCTGCGGATGCTTGCTTTGGCCGCAAGGTTTTGCAGGCGGCGGTTTAAGGTTGCAACTCCTCTTTTGAGGAGCTCTGTTTGTTTGGGGTGAAGTTGGTTGTTTGCTGTTCCCACCCCCCGTTTTCTGACACTGCTTGGGGATGTCCCACATGTCAAGATTTAAGGAAGCCGTCTCCGTCCATGGACAAAAGAGAAAATAGGATTTTTGTACTCGCCGTAAAATCCTTGTCCATGGACAGACACAGCACCCAACAGACACAGCACCAAACAGCACTTTTTGACGAACTGATCTGCTCACTGCAGTGGGAGGGGTTATGACCAGAGGGATCGCCCCCTGGGCGGGGCTGTTCAGCTTTGCTAAAGATTACACATTTTAACCCAAATGTCAAGATTTAAGGAAGCTGTGTCCGTCCATGGACTTCAGAGAAAAGGATTTTACCGTGAGTACAAAAATCCTATTTTTCCAGGAGATATCTTATGCTTATTGGTGAGAGAAACTGACCTTTTGCTGGTCCGTTTAAATTTTTTTTTATAAAATCACACGCTCTGCATTACAGGCTGCAGCAACCTAGAAACATGTAAGTAAAGAATGGCAACAGGCTGTGTAAATTCTTATTACAGTGTACCAATACAAGATACTATTTTCAGATAAAGTAAGCTTAATAAGTCATTGGTTGTCTTTATTTATACAGCTCTGACATGTTCTCATATACTTTGCAGATAAAATGCAATCATTTATAACCCTGCAGAAAAGCTTACACTCTGTTTCCACTAAGCAGTGTTAATATTGTCGAATAAAATGACTAAAACATTTTAGTCGACTAAATGAATACTATTTTAGTCGACTAAAATCCGTCTAAAAACGAAAACAATCGAGATGACTAAAATACGACTAAAATTAAAATGGCATTTTAGTCAAAAGACAGACTAAAACTAAATTGAAATTGATTTAAAAATGAACACTGGTCTGTAGTGCATGTTCATACCTCAATACCATAAATAATAACATATTCGATTTTTCACTCCAGCAGTATATAATGACTTTGGAAATTGTAGAGAAATGTTAACTAATGCATTACAATTTATTTACACCCATTAGATTTTAGACGACTAAAATTAGTTTTAGTCAACTAAAATGTACTGGAGATTTTAGTCTACTAAAATTTAGGACATTTTAGTTGACTAAAACGTACTCAAGATTTAGTCGACTAAAACAATTGCAGAAGACTAAAATAGGACTAAAACTAATCCGAAATTTGCTGCCAAAATGAACACTGCCACCAAGTACCTAGAAAGTTGGTCACTTGTCTGGGTTTGTAGCTGAGCAGTAATCTCTTGTGGAGTTGTCTGTGAAGTTGTGGTAAGCAATGTAGTAGTGACCCAGAAACAAATGCACTCACTCTGATGATGATATATCATCACCCAGCATAACAGCAGGAGCTTAGTGGGGGCAACTTGGTTTGCTTCAGGCTATGGGGTTTATTTACTAAAGCGAGAAAATGGATCACAATTCTGCATAGGAACCAATCAGCTTCTAATCACAGCTTCTTCAATTAACCTGGAAGCTGATTTCTATGCAGAATTGTGACTAATTTCGCCCCTCTCTAGCTTTAGTAAATAAGCTTCTTTGTGTCCAATAATTGCATGCATTACATGTATGAGTTTGTTCAAATTATTCAGCTTATTAAACATTTTTTAAAATGCATATCTGCCTTAAACTGCTATCTTGATATTACTGTCTGCAAACCATTTAATAGAGCCAAGTGTACAGCTTTCCACTGACTAAGCAACTATGCTCTGCTTTTGCTGGGGTTCTTGATGGTTATCAGGTATTTAACAAACTCTAGTTTCTTTCTGATCTGTATGAATATCATTATGGTAAGTACTTGACATCCTGTCCAAAATGGACTACACGTCTTTGTACTGAAAACATGCAGTACTGGTGTATTTAGAGAATAGCTTTTGTAAAGATATGTGTTTTTGGATTTTGTTATTGCATTAGCCTTCTATTCGCCCTGCTTCACTGTAATTATGCTTCATTACATGAGTTCTTATGGTCGCTGGACCTTCTGTGTTACAGGAGGAACTTAGAACTGGTGAAACAGCTGGGTGACAGGGCAGCTCAGGGTCGGGCTTATGGAAATCTAGGAAACACACACTACCTCTTAGGCAACTTCAACGAGGCCATCGCTTTCCACAAAGAGGTGAGTCGCTTTAAAGTACTGTACCGTTTATATGATGTACTCACACTTCTATAAGCTTATTGCTTTTTTGCATTCTCTGCAAGATTAACTTCCTATTGGATGGAGAGGGGATGTGGGAGCATACATAAGCCAATTCTATCTTCTTCACCCAACATAACTATTTGTTAGCCTAATTTATGGAAGATGAAGTGTCATTACTGTAATATCAGTTCTTCAACTAAAGATTGATTTCTTAGGTGAAATGTGAAGTTATTTCACTTCCTGACAACAAAGGAATAAGCCATTCAGGAGAATTCAATGCCTACTGAGACCACCTTTATATATACAGTATATACAGCGGGTAAAATAAGTGTTGAAGACGTCAACATTTTTCTAGGTAGATATATTTTTATTGCTATTGACATGAAATTTTCACCACATGTCGGTAACAACCCATGCAATCCATACATACAAAGAAACCAAAACAAATAAGTAAAAAAATTAGGTTATGTGTAATAAAATCGAATGACACAGGAAAAAGTATTAAACATGGTAACTGAAATGTATTTAAAGATGATGGGTTTTACTTCCTCTTTGTTTCCCTGCAAAGGTAAAGCATAATGGGCTACTATGCATCGCATAGTAGCCCATTATGTGTCACTTAACTAAAAACTGAAACCTGCAATGTCACCGCTGTCCCCTCTTCCACAAAGCGTCCATCTTCCTTCTGGGTATAGTGGCTCTGGCACTGTGATTGGTCGGAGCCGCAAAAATGTCACTCCCACGCATGCGCGCGGGAGCCACCAGTCATGGCACAACCTCCTTTAGAAATGGCACGCTCGCCGTTTCTAAAGTGCGCCGTTGTCTACGGTGCATGTGCCGTAGGCATCGGTGCCCGTCTCATTTGTAAATATCTTCTAAACCGTGGAGGTTTGGGAGATATTTCGAGCACCTACAGGTAAGCTACAGGTAAGCCTTAATCTAGGTGGGCCTCTTCTATGAACTCTGATCTGTAGTTCTTTACATACATTTTCTATTGGATTCAAGTCAGGTGATTGGCTGGGCCATTCTAGCTGCGTTATTTTCTTTCTTTGAAACCAAATTGAGATTGCTGAAATGTCCACCCTTGTTTCATCTTCATCATCCGGGAAGATGGCAGCAGATTTTTATCAAAAATGTCTTGGTACATTTTTTCATTCATCCTTTGCCAGTACTGTGAAAAAACAGCCCCACACCATGATGTTCCCTCCTCCAAATTTCACTGTATGTATTGGGCTGTTTTTTAGGTGATGTTCAGTGCCATTTGACCTCCAAACATGATGTGTATTATGGCATCCATAGAGTTCAATTTTGGTCTCATCTAACCAGACTATATTCTCCCAGCATTTTATAGGCTTGTCTAAATGTTGTGCAGGAAACTTTAAACAAGCTCCAACGTGCTTTTTGTTCAGCAATGGAGTCTTGCATTGCGAGCCTGCATACAGGCCATGGCGGTTGAGTGCAATACCTTGCTTAAATTCAGGTCTTTCTGAAGCTCTCCACAAGTTATCTTGGGCTCTTGGGCAACTCTTCTGATAATTCTTTTCACTCCTCTGTCAGAAATCTTGCGAGGAGCACCTGGTCGTGGCGGATTTATGGTGAAATTTATGTTTTTTTCACTTCTGAATTATGGCCCCAACAGTGCGCACTGGAACATTCAGAAGTTTAGAAATCCTTCTGTAACCCAGTCCATCAGTATGTTTTACAACAATAAGGTTGTGAAGGTCTTTAGAGAGAACTCTTTTCCTTTACCCATCATGAGATGTTTCTTGTGTGACATCTTGGTAATGAGACACTTTTTTATAGGTTATCTGTTGAGACTGAACCAGTTGATATTAATTTGCACTGAAAAGGGGCAGGATTGCTTTCTGATTACTGATAGATTTCAGCTGGTATAGAAGGTAAACACAAGAAAGTTCAGGTAAAGTACTGCATCAGTCCCATGTTAAAAAAGCGCTACTGTTAGTCCATTTCTGCTTCTGACAAACTCAATTGCCCAAATAGACAATTCGTATATGATGACAGTATAAATTGCTCTTTAACCACTTGGCACTTAAACCCCCTTCCTAACCAGATACATTTTCAGCTTTCGGTGCTCTCACAATTTGAATGACAATTACTCAAAATGTTGTCCTTTTTTCACACAAATAGAGCTTTCTTTTGATGGTATTTAATCACTGTTTGGGTTTATTTTTTGTGCTATAAAAAGAAAAAAAGACTGAAACTTGTGTAAAAAAAAAATAATTTTTCTTTGTTTCCGTTTTAAAATTTAGCAAATTAGTCATTTTTCTTCATAAATTTTGGCCCAAATTTATACTGCTACATATCTTTGGTAAAAAATAAGTACAAATTGGTGTATATTATTTGGTCTTTGTGAAAGTTATAGAGTCCACAAGCTAGGGTGCCAATCTCTGAAAATTGATCACACCTGAAGTACTGACAGCTTATGTCATTTCTTGAGACCCTTATGCCCTGTACACACGATCGGTTCATCCGATGAAAACGGACTGATGGATTTTTTCATCAGATATCCGATGAAGCTCACTTTCATCAGTTGTACCTACACACCATCAGTTAAAAAACTGATCGTGTCAGAACGCGGTGACGTAAAACACAAAGACGTGCTGAGAAAAATGAAGTTCAATGCTTCCAAGCATGTGTCGACTTGATTCTGAGCATGCGTGGATTTTTAACCGATGGACGTTCCCACAGACGATCGTTTTTTTTATCGTTTTTTTTATCGTTTTTTTTAACCATTAGATCATTTTAAAACAAGTTCTACGTTTTTTTCACCGATGGATAAAAAAAACGATGGGGCCCACACACGATCGGTTCATCAGACTGTTTTCATCAGACGAACTGATCGTGTGTACGCGGCATAACATGCCAGAAAAGTACAAATACCCCCCAAATGATCCCTTTTTGGATAGAAGACATTCCAAGGTATTTAGAAAGAGGCATGGTGAGTTTTTTAAGTTGTCATTTTTTTTCCCCACAATTCTTTGCAAAAATCAAGATTTTTTTTTTTCTTTTTCCTTTTTTTCACCAAACTTTCATATTAGCAGGTTATTTCTCACACACAGCATATGCATACCACAAATTACACCCCAAAACACATTCTGCTATTTCTCCTAAGTATGGCGATACCACATGTGTGAGACTTTTACACAGCGTGGCCACATACAGAGGCCCAATATGCAGGGAGCACCATCAGGCGTTCTGGAGCACCCAGGCCAATTCTGACATTTCTCTTCTACATGTAAAAATCATCATTTATTTGCTAGAAAATTACATAGAACCCCCAAAACATGTTTATTTAGTAAAGACCCTAGAGAATACAATGGCGTTTGTTGCACCTTATTATCTCACACGGTATTTGCGCAGCAATTTTTCGAACGCGTTTAAAAAAAAATGTTTTGTGCTTTTAAAAAAACAAAACAGTTAACCCAATGTTTTTGCATAATATGAAAGATGAAGTTACGCCGAGTAAATAGATACCCAACATGTCACCCTTCAAAATTGCACACGCTCGTGGAATGGCGCCAAATTTCGCTACTTAAAAATCCCCATAGACGACGCTTTAAAACGGTAAGTACTGCTTAGATTTAAAAAAAACTACCCGATTCCCCTCGACAAAATGAGAATTAATCTAAGGTTAAATCATTTTTTAGGGTGAACTCCTGCTTTAAGGGCTCGTGTCAGCGGACATTCTAGTCTAACAATACATTTTCAATTAAAATGCATGCAGCTGATTTTGACAAGTAAAGGCTGTGTTTGATGCATTTTCCCTGAACTATAGGTGACCAAGTACAGATAGCGCATTCTATCCAAAAATAATGAACACGTTAATTGTATCTTAACAGACAACTGTTATTTCTTGGAGTTTTGTGTCTGGAAATGCCCTTAATATTACATACCAACTAGCTTTACAAAAAAAAAAATGTTTATTATAATATTATTTCAAATATCTTGCATTATGTTGTTTAATTGTGTGTGCAATATAAGTATCCCTTGTCACAAGTATTGGTGTCCCATTTAGTACCTCCTGAGTATATAATCAGACTTTTCAAATAGATGATATCCTTTTGGGTTGTCCTACGCCACACTATCTTCAACTATAGCAACCTGTAATCTGATTTTGCTAGGTATTTGCCACCATCTGCACAGTTTTCGGTGAAATTTAAGGGATTAGAACTCCTGTGCAAATTGCACTTCCCATTTGTTATATTTAACAGTAACACTTCCTGTTCTTTCTAGAGACTCGCCATTGCAAAAGAGTTTGGAGACAAAGCTGCGGAGCGTAGGGCGTACAGCAACCTGGGCAATGCCCACATCTTCCTGGGGAGGTTTGATGCCTCTGCTGACTATTACAAGTGAGTGAACTTGAGCTGTCTGCATCTTTTGTTCCTTCCTCTTTAGGCAGGTGCCTCTATTTCAGAAAAGAGATTGGAGGGTGAATTAAACACAGTACATTTCATAAATTTTATTAATTTACATGCCGCAAGTTCCATAGAGCACTACAGAGTACATAAATAGTCTACACCAGTCGTCTTTCCCAAATACACTTTTGCTTTAGTTTCTATTTTAGTAATGCACTATGGCTAGGGATGAGCTTTGAGTCGAACTCATGTTCGACTCGAACATTGCCTGTTCGGCGAACAATTTGGGGTGTTCGTGGCAAATTCGAAAAGCCGCGGAACACCCTGTAAAAGTCTATGGGAAAAATCTAAAGTGCTAATTTTAAAGGCTAATATGCAAGTTATTGTCCTAAAAAGTGTTGGGGACCTGGGGGGGGGGGGGGGTGTATAGTATGCCTGTGAAGTAGCTCTTGTTTCCCGTTCTTAGAACTGTCCCTGCACAAAGTGTCATTTCTGAAGGAAAAAAGTCATTTAAAATCACTCGTGGCTATAATGAATTGTCGGCTCCCGGCAATACAGAAAAAAGTCATTCATAAAAAAAGCGTCAGGTCTTGTATGGTTATTAAGGAGACCCCCGCGTCAAATAAAAAAAAGACGTGGGGTTCCCCCCTAAATATCCATTCCAGACCCCCAAAGCATCCTCCCAATATTGAGGGCATGTGGCCTGGTACAGTTCAGGAGGGGGGGCGCTCTTGTCCACTCCCCCTTTTTTTCCTGCGGCCTGCCAGGTTGCGTGCTCGGATCAAGGGTCTGGTGTGAATTTTGGGGGGGAACTTCACGCCATTTTTTTTTAAATTTGGGGTGGAGTTCCCCTTAAAATCCATACCAGACCTAAAGGACCAGTTTACCCAAACACTTTTTAGGACAATAACTAGCATATTAGCCTTTAAAATTAGCACTTTAGATTTCAAACGTTCGAGTCCCATAGACTTTAACAGCGTTCTAAAATTCACACAAACTTTGTCTGTTCGCAGGTTCTGGTGCGAACCGAACGGGGGGGTGTTCGGCTCATCCCTAACTATGGCCAATTTGGTCAGATTCCGAATAACCAACCATGTTTTGGGGTAGAAAACAAAAGGCAAACATTCTGTATATAAACATGTATGACCTGAGACTAAGTCATTGAAAAATGTGGTGCTCATGCGCCATCTAGTGATCAGTAGTTTTTACTAAAGGATTTGTATACCACATCATGAGAGAGAGGAATCGGGGGCTGACATTATTTTCTTCTTATAAAGATGCTGGTTGACTGGCTGTTATGCTGACCCTCTGGTTTCAATACTGAATTGTCACACAAACAAGGATGCAGATCAAAAAAGTTGGAGAAAAGTCAGAAGTCCTTCTCTGCATTTTTTATCTGGGTAAATGATACATAAGCATTGAAGCCAGAAAGTCAGCATGACTGACGGGTAGCTAACATTTTCATAAAAACAGGTCATCAATGGCAGCCTATGTATTTCTCTAGTGACACATTCCTCTAAAGGCAATGTATGATGATATAAAATGTCTCTTACCAGTTCCTGATTTAATGAGGATTATTGTTTACTTTGTCATTAATTCTGTTATTTGCCTTGTCTTACAGTATAAAATACACTAGAAAGAGAGAAGGATAGAGACTTTTACTCTCTGTGATAGAAGAAAATAACAGAAGGGAAAACACGTGAAGAATTTATCAAAATTGGAGCAACAGTCCATGACACCCAATCGGCTCTCATCTTCAGCTTGTTCAGTTAATCTTCAAAAATACAAGATAGAAGTTGATTGGTTGCCATGCACAGCTGCTCCAGATTCTGTCTGCTTCCATTTTGATAAATTCCCTTCAATGAATTTAAAGGAGATGTAAACCCTCAAGGTTTTTTACCTTAATGCATTATGCATTAAGGTGAAAAACCTTCTGCGCTGCAGCTGCGCCCCAGAGCCTGTCCATCAAATACAGTGACACAGAGGCCAGGCCGAGTTCTGCTGTGTCAATGGACATAGCAGCAGGACTCAGAAGCGCGTGCCCACATGGGTGCTCCATTGGAAAGAATCTCCCTGTGGGGGCACCTGATGAAGAGCAGGAGCACCCACGGTACCCCCCCCCCCCAGAAAAGAAGGATTGGGGCTGCTCTGTGCAAAACCCTTGTACAGAGCAGGTAAGTATAACATGTTTGTTATTTTACAAAAATAAAATAAAATAATTTACCTTTACAACCACTTTAATGATCAATAGGGGTTAAGTAAGCAGCTGTGAAGATACCAGTGATGCTGAATGTGGTCATATAATAATGCAAAGAAGTTCTGCTTGTTTATTTCTTGTTCACCCAGAATTTGGTAGAAGGAGCATAGTCTTATTTTACTGATTTGTGTCTGCCTTATTCCTCAGGAAGACTTTGCAGCTCTCTAGACAGCTGAAAGACCAGGCAGTAGAGGCTCAGGCCTGTTATAGCCTGGGGAACACATATACTTTGCTCCAGGACTATGAACGGGCCATAGAATACCACCTGAAACACCTCTCCATAGCGCAGGAGCTTGGTGACCGGTAAGCGATTGCACTTTCAATATCCTACCTTAGCTACTTATGTGAAAGCTATACTTGATTTTTAACTCATTGAAATGTTATAATTCATTAGAATTTATATAAGAAGAATTTCTTTATCGTACACCAAGTGACACAGAGGCTCTATTCATTACATAGTAGGTTGTATGGTCACCAGAGGTAATTGGACACTGGCACAACCAATGAAGACAAGTTCCCCTCCATTTAACCCCTCCCATAAGGGAAGTACCTCAGTTTTTTCACCAGTGTCTAAGGTGTTGGATGCAAGTAGGATGTGCTGAAGGAAGCTCTGCCAAAGAAACCCTTGGGGGGTAAAAGAGCTACACTTTCGGGTCCATCCAAGACGCCATAAATTTTACGCCAAAACTGGATGGTACCGGGCCTCGAGGTGTCGCCTTCAATGTCTCTCTTCGGAGGACTGGGCTCTAGCGTCCAGCACTTTCGCTCTATACGCTAAAAGTCCTGGCAGAGTCTTTTACAAGGCCCAGGGAAGAGGCCTCCTTTAAGTAGGAACCCATATCCCTGAAAGTTGGCACACACCCTGCCGTGATGGGGGAAGATTGGTTCTGCTTGGCAGAAAACCTGCGGCTAGGAAAAGGTAAGCCAGGAAAGAGTCCTAAGTTTTAAACTTAAGGACCTTTCCTATTTTGGAGTAGGTGTCTTTTTTCTGACCACCACTGGAGGGAGTAAAGAGCTCAGTTCCATTTAACATGCTCCAGAACAGTGTCAGTTCCTCCAGACAAGCACACTCCTTCCGCTGCTGAAGCTCTGCCATGAACGGCTGCCTTCCCTCCTCTCAGACAGGTGTCAGGGGGATCATCCTCATGTCAGATCACTGCCATTACCCCTGGGGCGCGCGCTTTATGCTAATAAGCAATAAAAGGGGGCGGGCCTGTGAGCACGCAGGGTAAGGGCATGTAAGATCTCCATGTGGTTGGTTGAGCACTCCCAAAAATAGACACCTACTCTAGCATGAACCTGTGTGTTATTAGTTGCATACTTATATGTAGATTGCTAAACTAGCACAGTAGGTATATGCATGTTTGTGGTACCTCTGCTTTGCTTAGTAAAATGTCTACCCAGAGAAGAAATTCAGGGAGTAAGAAAGACAAAAAAGCACCGCTGCCTGAGACAGGAGGCTCTAGCCGCGCCTGCTCGGTACCTTCCTCTCCTGTAATACCTGACGCACCTATACAGGATGAGCCATTACCTCTATCAGGAGTAGCAGCCTCTCCTGTGGTGCCGGTGCATGCATATGTCACTGAGGACACTTTGGCAGCAGCCCTGAACAACTTAAAAGGTAGAATCGCTGCGTTAATCGCAAAGTCCTCAGAAAAGGACAAAAAGCGAAGCAGATCTCCTTCTCTTGTTTTGGATCTCCCCTCAGAGATATCTGAGGAGGATGAGGTCCCATCAGGGGATGAGGACTCGGAGGGATCAGTAATATCAGAGGAACCCTTTTTTGCTTACCGGGTTCTGAAATTACATGTGCAATGTTATGCTGAAGCAGTACGCTCCTACATTCAGATTACCCTCTTCTGAATTAACTGAATCACCTGTCTCCTCTCTGGGTTCATTAAAATCCCCACGGGCTGCTTGTGCCTTTCCAATCCATCCTTTATTGGAGAATCTGATTTACACAGACTGGAAACACCCATAAGCGTTTTTCTCCTCCTAGGAAGTTTGAAGTCCTTAATCCTATGGAGGAGAAGTTTACCAAGAAGGTGGAGTCTACCTTCTGTGGATGCAGCTATCTCTTGTGTAAATAAAAGCCTAACTTGTGCGGTGGACAATGCCCAGGTTTTTAAAGCCCCTTCTGAGAAAAAGTTGGAATATTTACGAAGATCTTTCTTTCTCCTGGCGGGCCCAGTAACCCAACCTGCTGTGGCGGCAGTTGGTATGTGTCGCATCTTAAAAGACCAGGTGAAACGGGCTGAACGATCTGCCTCCGGAGCAAATCAAATTTTGGGAGAATATGCCTAGGGCCTTATGTTTCACAGTGGATGCCATTAGAGATTCTATCCAACGGACATCTCGCCTTATGCTCCAGCTGGTGCATATGCACAGAATTATTTGGCTAAAGCATTGGTCAGCGGAGGCTCCATGCAAAAAACTTTTGGCCAGTTTCCCCTTCTACGGTGAACACCTCTTTGGGTATGATTTGGAAAATTATATCCAAAAGATATCGAGCGGTAAAACGACCCTTTTGCCAGATAAGAAGAAAAACAAGCGTCCTTGTTTTAAACGTTCTCTCTCCCCGGCCCCCGGGAAGATCTGACTCCAGCAAGTGGCGACGGCATTTTCAGCCAGCCACAAAGGCTAAAGAAAACCAGGCCCAGAAGTACAAGAAGCCGTGGGGTTCAAAAAGCTAACAACCAAAAACCACAAAGCCTCTTTATGAGGAGGTGCCCCCGCTTGGCCCAGTGGGGAAATGGCTTTGGCAGTTTTCAGCAGCATGGCAGACCGAGATCCAGGACAAGTGGGTTGTTTCCACAGTATCCCTAGGGTACAAGCTGGAATTTTCGAGAGGTCCCACCTTACCGGTTCCGAATTTCAAGGCTCTCCAAAGATCCATTAAAAAGAGAGTCCTTCTTTAAGGGATTGGATCACTTGATGTCCCAAGGGGTAATCATGGAAGTACCCCTAAAGGAACAAAGGTTAGGTTTTTGCTCAACTTACTTGGTTCCAAAACCAAATGGAGACGTCAGACCCATCCTGGATCTAAGATCTCTGAATCTGTTTCTGAACATTCGCCATTTCCGAATGGAAACTATTCGATCAGTAGTCCCCACTCTACAAGGCGGAGAATTCTTGGCGTTTATAGACATCAAGGACGCATATTTACATGTGCCTATCCATCCCGCTCACCAAAAGTTCCTAAGGTTTGCGGTAGAACGCCACCACTTCCAGTTTGTGGCTCTGCCCTTTGGTTTGGCAACCGCGCCTGAGTATTTACAAAAGGTTCTCGCCCCTCTGTTGGCAAAGCTGAGGGCACAGGGCATAAAATAAATAAATGAAAAAAATAAGTTGGGGGATGGGAATTAGTTTAAGAAAAAACTGAAGAATTTAGTTAAGAGGGTTACTATTAGTAGCAGTGATTGACCATGAGACTTAATTAGAAATATATCAAAAGTATGAAATTTATTTAACACAGTTCATACGGCTATAAAAAGTTTTTTAATTGTATTATTATCAGATATAAGATCTAATAGGTATTTAAAGTTCCTGAACACATGTAACGAGACTGACAAGACTAACAATGACTACAATTAACGACGCCCGACTGCGCGTGCTAAAAGTTCACACAACAATAACATGCATCATCAAAATATAGCAATTTTAAATAGCCCTGTCATGAATCATGGGGACTATATAGTAAATAATCATATGTGGGAAGCCATAAAGGTCTCACCACATTAATGATATTAAGAATGTCAAATAGATGCAATATATGGTGGGTGAACCTGTGATTAGGGAGAAAAGGAGAGAGGGGGAAATGTATAATGTGTCTTATGTCTGTCAATACCCAGGGTAAATTGGTTATATAATGCAATATTGTTTACAAATATAATGGAAGTCCATACGTAATATTAGGCAGAAAATGTTGGATTTGATACTAAATAACTTTTGAAAGTTCCGGCTATATTAGTATCATCTAGGACAAATTGGACAATGATACTTTGTTGGTAAGGTTGAATAGTCAGTATCAATATTGACTTGATCAAGCAAGGAGGTTATATATATATTGCTGAGAATGTCCGTTAGGTTTCCATTTGTAAATCAATTTCTGGTAGTGCAATAATATTATTAATATTATTTAAACGACAGACAAAGAATCAGGCATCATAAGGAACTGCTGTCCATAACGTATATTGAAGTATCAGTACAATTTATACTGCTTGCTATTATTTACCCATTCGTTACCTTAGTATAGATGTAGTTTGGTCTTTGATCATCCGATCTTATATAGGTAAAATTACCGACCTTTGTTTGTTGTTCATCTAGTTTGTAACGATATCCATGGTTGTGTTGTAGCAAGTTTTCCAGCAGAATTCAAATGGTCCAGATGGTCATTACTGACCTTGATGCGCTGATTGTGATAATTTCCCGGGATGTTGTTTTCCTTTCAGTGTGTTGTTGAGGAGGCCGCTCTATTGGCACTAGATAGCATGTGTGCTTTGAAGCAAACTTACAAGTAGTTTGTCTGTCATGAGCCGTCTCTTCCGTTCGACGGCTTGTAAGTTGTTCTGTCAAGAGAGCCGTTCTCTCCTTCTCCCGTCAGTCGGCTAAACGCCGGTATAGGCGTAGCGGGCGTCTAGCTGTGACGTCGACGCGTTTCGCCGTGCTTAGTGGCGTAGCTTCTTCCTGGACGTGATGGCCTACCTGGATACCTGGATGATCTACTTGTGATAGATCAGTTAGTGGCAGGTTTAGATCACGCAGTGCTCAATATAGTAAAATACTTAGAGCATTTAGGATGGATCATAAACCTACAGAAATCCTCCCTGCAAGCCCAAAGAAGTGTAGAGTATTTGGGCATGATCATAGACACAGTCCAAAGCAAGGTATTCCTGCCAGAGCCAAAGATCAAGTCTTGAGAATTGATCCACAATGTCAGGGCGAAAAAGGGACCATTCGAGGCTGTTCCTTACGCCCAGTTTCATTCTGGACTACTGCAAAGCAATATTCGAATGGCCTGGAACAGGAAAAATCAAGCTCTGGATTAACCCTTGCGCATATCTCCACAGGTGCATCAAAGCTGCAGTTGGTGGTTAAAGAACAAGAACTTGCGGAAAGGAAGGTCCTTTCTCCCAGTCACCTGGAAGGTGGTATGTGAAAAAGGAGGGCTCTAGAAAGTGATTATAAGAAACACTCATAAATATTAAATATACTAAAGTGAGAAAAATACAAATCATAAAATTCTCCCAAGTGGATAAACCAGTGATATACAATTAGTGGTAATAAATCTTTAAAATAAATCACCAAAAAGTATTGCACACATAATATAAGTCCTTAAAGAAAGTGTTTGACTCTTTCTAAGGAAAAATATACAAAGCAAAAAAGATAAATTGTCCCAATTGAAAAAAAAACAAATAAATGTGATTAATTTCCAAAATCCATCCACCAACAAAAAACAAAATCTTGCTGTAAAAGGATTGTTGTCCAGACAGTGCAAACTTGTTCCTTCACCATACGCAAGGATAAGACACCCAAAGTGCACAGAAGGGGAATGCGCTTACCAGACTCAATGGATCTTTTTGATTAGAAAAAGATCTCATGCGCTTAGCAGGAGCGTGCCTGCACACTTGGCCATAAACGGGAGATGTGGGTATTGGCTCAAGACCTCCATTGCAGAGATGGAACATGGAATGAAAAAGCCAAAACTTCCATAGCGCAAACCATTTAATAAAAGAATAAAATGACCGAACAAAAAAGGCCAAATGGCCGATTACATTAAACGGTGCCCAACCCGGCACTGAGGCTGCAGACTCCTAAGGAAAAGCACTTGTGGTTCCTCCACTAACTCGACGGCGTGCGTTCCACCAGTCAGAAACTCAAGCCAGATTGCCGAATGTGACGTAGGCAGTACACGTGACCAGGCTGCGCCGTGACGTACGTTTCGTAAAATTAACGTCTTCAAAAGGTGCCGGGTTGGGCACCTTTTGATGTAAGCGGCCATTTGGCCTTTTTTTTCCTGTAATTTTATTATTTTATTAAATGGTTTGCACTATGGAAGTTTTGGCTGTTTCATTCCATGTTCCATCTCTGCAATGGAGGTCTTGAGCCAATACCCACATCTCCGTTTATGGCCAAGTGTGCAGGCACGCTCCTGCTAAGCGCATGAGATCTTTTTCTAATCAAAAAGATCCATTGAGTCTGGTAAGCACATTCCCCTTTTGTGCACTTTGGGTGTCTTATCCTTGCGTATGGTGAAGGAACAAGTTTGCACTGTCTGGGCAACAATCCTTTTACAGCAAGATTTTGTTTTTTGTTGGTGGATGGATTTTGGAAATTAATCACATTATTTGGGGTTTTTCAATTGGAATTTTTTTTATCTTTTTTGCTTTGTATATTCTTTCTTAGAAAGAGTCAAACACTTTCTTTATGGACTTATATTATGTGTGCAATACTTTTTGGTGATTTATTTTAAAGATTTATTACCACTAACTGTATATCACTGGTTTATCCACTTGGGAGAATTTTATGATTTGTATTTTTCTCACTTTAGTATATTTAATATTTATGAGTGTTTCTTATCACTTTCTAGCGCCCTCCTTTTTCACATATCACTTCGTAGTAAGAATTATATTTTTTACTATTAGAGGAGCAGCTTAATAATTTAATTGAATTAATCACTTTTAGATAATTGGCGCGGATTTATTCTTTTAAAATTATTTTTAAATCACCTGGAAGGTGGTGTCTACAGATACCATCCTTTTAGGCTGGGGAGCAGTGTTAGAAGAAGCTTCAGCCCAGGGTACCTTGGCCAAATCCGAAGAGAGCCTGCCCATCGACATACTGGAGATTCGGGCAGTATACTTAGCCATCAGAGTCTGGACATACAGGTTACAGGGTCACCCTGTTCGAATTCAATTCGACAATGCTACTGCAGTAGCTTATATCAATCACCAAGGAGGCACCCGGAGCGGGATGCCCAGAAGGAGGTCAATCGGATTCTGACATGGGCAAAAGAACATGTTCCTTGTCTTTCTGCAATCTTCATTCCAGGGGTAGAGAACTGGCAAGCGGACTATCTAAGTTGCCAGCAACTGTCTCCAGGAGAGTGGTCTCTCCACCCTGATGTCTTTCAGGCAATATGCTGGAGATGGGGGACCCAGGAGGTAGACCTGCTAGCTTCCAGGCTCAACAGGAAGTTGGACAACTTTGTGTCCAGGACGAGAGAGCCTTTGGCCTATGGAACAGATGCTCTGATAATTCCTTGGAATCTGTTTTCACTGATCTATGCATTCCCTCTGATCCCTCTCTTACAGAGATTGCTGTGCAAGATCAAGAAGGAGGGAATACCAGTACTCCTAGTGGCCCCGAATTGGCCCAGGAGACCCTGGTACGCCGAGATCATAAAGTTGGCAGTAGGAAGACCTTGGGTGCTTCCACTACGTCACGATCTGCTATCACAGGGTCCAGTGTTCCACCCTTCCTTACAAAAGCTAAATTTGACGGTTTGGCTACTGAAACCTACATCTTAAGGAAACAAGGCCTCTCAGATCCAGTTCTTGCTACACTCATTAACGCTGGAAGGCACATGTTTCCTGGTGTGAATCCAGAGAGTGGAATTCTCAAAAGATATATGCTATAAGTAGGATTCTCGCTTTTTGTCAATTAGGAGTGGAGATGAAATTAGCCCTGAGTACCATCAAGGGTCAAATATCGGCTCTATCGGTCTTTTTTCAGAGACGGCTGGCATCTCATTCCCTAGTACGGGCTTTCATTCGGGGAGTACTGCAGATAAATCCGTCAGTCAAGTCTCCCTTATGTTCCTGGCATTTGAACTTGGTATTGTCAGTCTTGCAAAAGCAACCGGTTGAACGTATCTGCCATAATCCTTTGATTCTTTTGAGCAGGAAATTGGCCTTTTTGATTGCTATCTCTTTTGCTAGAAGAGTATCAGAATAAGCATCTCTCTTTTATAAAGAGCCTTATTTAGTTTGTCACAAGGACAAAATTGTACTACGCCCCCATCCTACCTTTCTTCCAAGGGTGGTATCGGCATTTCATTTAAATCAAGACATCGTTTTGCCTTTTTTTTTCCCTGAGCCGCGGTCAGCGGGGGAAAAGTTATTGCACTCTCTAGATGTTTTGTTTATTGTGCCAGAAAGGGCCAAGTGGCATCAAAATCCACCATTTCTAGGTGGATTCGACAAGTAATTATTCAAGCTTATGGTTTAATGAACAAGATTCCTCCTTTTCCTGTTAAGGTGCACTCGACCAGGGCAATAAGTGCTTCATGTGCAGTGCATCACCAGGCTTCGATGGCTCAGATCTGTAAAACTGCTACTTGGTCTTTAGTCCATACATTTACCAAATTCTATCAAATAGATGTAAGAGGACGTGAGGATTCTGCCTTCAGGCGTAGCGTGCTACAGGCAGCAGTATAGGGCTTCTTGTCCATTAGCAGCCTGCTTGATCTGTGTCTCCCACCCTTCATTAAGCATTGCTCTGGGACGTCCCTGGAATTGGAAAAAATCATAGACTGCCGCACTGTTAAACTACGTCTTTTTTTGGATAAAATCAGATCAAAACACAATCCAAAATGGTGCAGTCAAGATGAAAAACTGAACAACAGGACTAAAAATGGCTAACATGTTTCACGTCGTAAGATGCTTACTCATAGCTCTGGGACGTCCCACTATGTAATGAATAGAGGTTCTGTGTCCCGTGGTGTACGATAAAGAAAATAGGATTTTTAATAACAGCTTACCTGTAAAATCCTTTTCTTGGTGTACACCACAGGACACAGAGGTCCCCCCTTCTTATGGAAACCTTACTGCTTTGCTACAAAACTGAGGTACTTCCGTTATGGGAGGGGTTATATGGAGGGGAACTTGTCTTCATTGGTTTTGCCAGTGTCCAATCACCTCTGGTGACCATACAACCCACTATGTAATGAATAGAGGCTCTGTGTACTCCAAGAAAAGGATTTTACAGGTAAGCTGTTATTAAAAATCCTAATATTACTAGTAAAAATGCACAGCTTTCAAGTGAGTAACCTGCTCTCTCTCCAGTCCTTCTCCCGGTTTTCATAAAAGCCACTTTACTGTTTTAAAGGCTTGATAATCAGTAGCTTTGCAATCTTAGACAAAACATTCTCGGCTGCATGATGAATATCTCATTCACTGAACTGCATGCTTCCAGCTTCTGTGAGTGGTGAATCAGAAGCATGCCTTGGTGAAGTTAATGTTTGATTTCACATGTACTGATCCACCATGCATGAGTGGTGATTTTTGCCACAGACTTTAACCAAAACATTTTTTATTGTTGTTGGTTTTGGACTGTTAATTTTTATTTGTGGTTTGTGTCCCCACTGGGGAGATTACCGAATGTGATACTAAACACACACAATGTAATTAACATGATCTCTTCTTTCTGTATGTGGATGATGGCACTGTAATTATTTTAATAAAACATGACCCAGCTTGTCTGCAGGGCAACAGTGGTAGGAAAAGCTTCTCGTCCTCTGTTGCTGGTCACACGTTCAAAGAAAAAAAAAACTGCTTTTGGAATACAGAGTAAAAATAAATAAATTAATGTATAAAAACTTTTTTAAATTGCCATACAAATATATATTTGAAAGGAATTTTTTTTTTTTTGCTAAAGCAGTGTGTGTGGATTTCTTCTAGTCACAGGCTGTTTCACACCCCTCCAGCCCATGTCTTAGAATGACAAGGAGGTGAAGCCTCCATCAATCTGCATGTAATATCTCGCCCCCATTGTGGCTAATTAATGGGCATGGAGGAGGAGAAGGGAGGCAGTGGGCTGTCATTTACCACTGTGTATGCACCTACATGTGTTACTCTATTCCCAACTGCAGTGGGGACATGGACAGAAGGGGTAGATATAGAACAGCAGGATCAACCAGTTTTTTTATAGAATACAGAAAATAAAATCCCATAGAGACCCAGTGAGTATGGACAGCATGTAATACAGCATTTATTAATAGTTTTTAATAATGTGGGTTTAATTTAATTTTAATTATCTGCCAGGACATCTGCTTTCTCCACTTCTTGTCCTGCAGTCACAGGGAGAGGAAATTAGGTGAAATTACCAAGGGCAGTAAAAGCTTAACGCATAACTTAATGCTAAAGCTTTATTGCATATTTTATTGCTTCCGATAATACAGATGAAAGTGTTCTCCACAAGAGGGAGTTCTATGACTGGACAGAGCACAGTGTTGGAGTCCAAGTCATAATATAATCAGCCATTCTTATTAATACAGTGTAAATAACAATGGCAATGGGAATTAACAAGTTTCCTTTTTGTCACTTAAAGAAGAAAGTACTTTGTCCTCTGTAAGGCTGCTTTCACATTGGGCAGTGGAGGTGCGGTGACGGTATAGCCACGCTATTTGTTGCGCCGCTATACCGTCCTATTTACCGCAATGTTCGGGCACTAGCGGTGCGGTATTAACCCTCGCTAGCAGCCGAAAAGGGTTAATAACGCCCGCAATGCGCCTCTGCAGAGGCACATTGCAGGCGGTATTACCGCGGTTTCCCATTGATTTCAATAGGAAGGCGCGGTAAACACCCCGCTCCCATACCGCTCCAAAGATGCGGCAAGCAGGACTTTTGGAACGGTCCTGCTACCGCACCGCTTCAGTGTGAAAGCCTTCGGGCTTTCACATTGAAGCCTGCAGGGCATGATTTTTTCATGCGGTATAGCAGCGCTATTTTTAGCGCTGTACCGCATGAAAATGCCTCAATGTGAAAGGGGCCTTAGTGCTTTCTAACCCTAGCTGTAGGGTCTGACCTGCCTCTCGCCCCTCCGGCCATGGCCAATCCAACAACAGCTATGAAGGGGACAAATGATCCCTATCTGCAGCTTGTCTTGGCTGTGAGCTTTTTTCCCAAGAAAATAAACGACAATTAGAATGCAGCTACTGACATGTGCCCTTTTCCTCTGCAGTTCTCTTGCCATTGCTTGTTGTTATGGGAAAGTACTCATAGCTGGGACAAGCTGCAGCTATACGCTGCCCACTGCCATTTGCCTCAATTTTAATTCACACCAAATGAGTGTTTTTTGCTACATAATGGCTGCACAAATTTTACTAGACCTATCTGCTTTTTTTGAAGAAGCACCTTTTTTCCCCATAAGATGCCTAATAGAGTCAGATGAACAATTTTTGCCTAGCTCCAGCAAAAAAATTAAGATTTCCATTCATGCTTCCTCCACAGCTGAACAGTGTATACAGCTGCGGTGCTGAAAAGTTTATTTTTACAGAGCAGCAGTGGGGTATACAGTTTTTGGAATGAAAAAAAGTAAATGCCACTCCATTAGCAATTGCCTTTTTTTAAAGAATTAAAATGTTAGATAAATGTGACAGAATAATGATATTTTAAAGTATGCTGTAATCAAAAAAGTCAGAATGCAAAAGTATCTCAGAATAGATCAGACTTCTGCGATACAGTAATATGCAAGAGCTCTGAGATTAGTCATGATTCTGGGATAATATCTGCTTTATTCTTCAGCTTTAAGGCACAGCCAGTGCCAGATGTACAGGTGCAGCATGGATGTGTGTTCAAAGCCTCCACTCGGAAATTTCGTTTTTTTTGTGCTCCGAGACATTCCACTGTATTTCTGATTTGTTGTATCCGATCACTAAAAAAAACCCTAATTTTTTATTCTAAGATTTAATCTTGGTATACATTTCTATGCTCCAAGGTTCCCGTTTCACAGGTGAATAAAAACGGCGAAACTTGGACTATAACTGAAGTGTATATAGGACTAAACCTATTTGTATATACACTGCTCAAAAAATTTAAAGAAACACTTTTGAATCAGAACTTCTGGGATATTGATCTGGTCGGTTAAGTAGCAGAGGGGGAGGGGTGTATACAGAGGGGGTTGTTAATCAATTTCAGCTGCTTTTCTGTTCATTGGAATTAACAACAGGCACACTAGATGTGGAATAATGAGACGACCTCCAAAACTGGAATGGTTTTTCAGGTGGAGGTGTCTGACATTTTTTTCCCTACTCATCTTTTCTGACTGTTTTTCACTAGTTTTGCATTTGGCTAGAGTCAGTGTCACTACTGGTAGCACGAGGCGATACTTGGACCCTATAAAGGTTGCACAGGCAGTCCAACTCTTCCAGGATGGCACATCAATATGTGTCATTGCCAGAAGGTTTGCCATGTCTGAAGAGCATGTAGGAGATTCCAGGAGACAGGCAGTTACTCTAGAAGAGCTGGACAGAGCCGTAGAAGGTCCTTAACCCATCAGCAGGACCGGTATCTGCTCCTTTGTGCAAGGAGGAACAGGATGAGCACTGCCAGAGCCCTACAAAATGACCTCCAGGAGGCCACTGGTATGCATGTCTCTGACCAAACAATCAGAAACAGACTTCATGGGGGTGGCCTGAGGGCCCGACGTCCTCTAGTGTGCTCTGTGCTCACTGCCGGACACTGTGGAGCTCGATTGACATTTTCCATTGAACACCAGAATTGGAAGGTCCACCACTGGTGCCCCATGCTTTTCACAGATGAGAGCAGGTTCACCCTGAGCATATGTGACACACGTGAAAGGGTCTAGAGAAGCCACGGAGAACTTTATGCTGCCTGTAACATCATTCAGCATGACCGGTTTTGTGGTGGGTCAGTGATGGTCTGGGGAGGCATATTCATGGAGGGACGCACAGACCTCTAGAGGCTACACAATGGCACCCTGACTGCCATTAGGTATTGGGATGAAATCCTTGGACCCATTGCCAGACCCTACGCTGGTGCAGTGGGTCCTGGGTTCCTCCTGGTGCACGACAATGCCCAGCCTCATGTGGCAAGAGCAGGCAGCCAGTTCCTGGAGGATGAAGAAATTGATACCATTGACTGGCCCCCACGGTCACCTGACCTAAATCCAAAAGAACACCTCTGGGACATTATGTTTCGGTCCATCCGGTGACGCCAGGTTGCACCTCAGTCTGTTCAGGAGCTCAGTGATGCTCTGTTCCAGATCTGGGAGGAAATACCCCAGGACAGTGTTTCTCAACTCCAGTCCTCAAGGCGCCCCAACAGGTCTTGTTTTCAGGCTTTCCATTATTTGGCACAGGTGATTTGATCAGTTTCACTGCCTTAGTAATTGCCACAGCCGTTCCATCTGAAGGAAATCCTGAAAACATGACCTGTTGGGGTGCCTTGAGGACTGGAGTTGAGAAACACTGCCCCAGGACACCATCCGTCGTCTCATTAGGAGCATGCCCTGATGTTGTCAGGCATGCATACAAGCACTTGGTGGCCATACAAACTACTGAGGACCATTTTGAGTTGTTGCAATGAAATTTCAGCAAAATGGACTAGCTTGCTGCATAATTTTTTCACTTAGATTTTCGGGGTGTCTTTGAATTCAGCCCTCTGTAGGTGGATAATTTTCATTTCCATCAAATGATGTGCCATCCTTTCATTCCTAACACATTACCCAGTCCATATCGGTATAGATATCTAGCGTGAGATTTTTGCCTGTTGAGATCTGATATGTTTTCAAAGTGTTAATTTTTTGGAGCAGTGTGTGTATGTGTGTGTGTGTGTGTGTGTGTGTGTGTGTGTATATATATATATATATATATATATATATATATATATATATATATATATATATATATATTTATATTAAGAAGGGTATAGGGGATTATATGGCTGTTTATGTCCCACATTATCACTAGGACAGAAAGAGATGAGAAATCCAATATTGTACAGTTGTCATCAGAACAGATGAGGTGAATTCAAACCTGGACACCTGATTACTGGATTTTCTCTCACTCCTTGTTGTGTCTCCAGGACAGGAAGTGAGGGAAAATCGCCCCAATGGGACAGTCTAACCAATCTCTGCTCTAAAATGTAAAAAAAAAATGTACAATTAGATAAACTAAGCCTCAGAGTCCCTTTATCACCTAGGATGTAGATCCACTGGACATTGTAAGCCAAGTAACTTCCCCATAGAATGAAGCATAGCTTTACAGTGGAGGCTGGTGGTATATTTTTGGGGGACAGTTGCTGCAAACAAAAGAGCATCTGTAAAAAAATGTTCATCACACCTTGTTTAGTTCTGTGTAGTAAAGTGGTATAGTGCAGCACTGAATCTGATCATTTAGAAGGCTGAAACTCCTACTACTCAGACAATTGCTTATAGCAGAGAGTCATTAAAGTGCATGAAACATATATATATAAAAAATAAATCAAATGTTCACACGCAACAAACATTTACATAGAACCGAAAGTGCTTGTGCATGTTTATATATATATATATATAGTCCATAAAGTGATTCCAGTGGATAAAGTGACTTTCCATGGTGAGTGATTGTAAACCGGTTTGTCTGTAGATATTCCACCACCATTAGAAAAAAAGGCTTACCAGACGTGTTGAACCCAACTAGGCATACGCCCAATGAGTCAACAGAGCTTTTGGTGTAGCATACCCAGGGGAGAAAAGTATATCAGCATACACAACTTCCAGTATGGACATATGAGGCAGAGGTCCATCACAATATTGTCACCAATGGGATTCAACCAGGATGTAGTGACCACAACTCAAAGGCGATTCATCAAAATAGTTTATTGGTAAAAGGAGAAAGAATAGGCCACATGGTTTGATACCATTTAAACAGAAAATATTTCTTGTATAGGTAAAAATGGGCACTCACATTTGAGAAGACATTAAAAGCATGTAAAGAAAATCAGGTAACTCGGTGGCTTCAGCAAAGCCCGTCCCTAGTTCTGTGTAATAGTCTGTAGTTTTTACACTGAGCGATAAAAATACTACACATCAGACCGATTAGTGTATATGGGTAGTATTATAATAAGCTTATATTTTTATTTAAACATCAGACTTGTATTAAGTTGTGATGGCCTAGAAGATGACAAACAAGCACCCACATTTCTCTTGCTTCCTACACACACTGCAATAGTGACTGTTTAAAAGAAGGTTATACAAGTCAAAGCTGCTAGGGCTCATCTCTGAACACTGAACAGAAAAGGCTCTTGGCTTTGCCTCTAAGGAGTGCCAAAGATAAGAGATAACTGTACATGCTGCAATGTGACCCCCATGTCACAGCAATCTCTGACCTTCCTGCAGTACTGCAAGCAATGCCATCACTACCAATTCTGAGATTTAGACATAAATTTGTGTTCATGTCCTGGTATCAGCATAGATCTATGAAATGTCTGCTAGCACAAAAAATATCAGAGGATTGAAAATGGTACACAGATGTGATTAAATGTAAAAAGATTTTTAATACCCTCAAACTATTTGTAAAAGTACTAACGACTGTACAGATAACAGTATAAGTCTTTGTCTGTTTAGGCCCTGCTTTAAAACTATGTGGTTCTCCAACATGCAGAAAAAACATGCTGGCTATCCTCTTCTTTTGTTTGTAGGGTTGGTGAAGGACGGGCATCGTGGAGTCTAGGAAATGCCTACGTGGCATTGGGTAACCATGAAGAGGCCCTGCGATATGCTAGAAAACACATGGAAATTTCTTGTGAGGTGAGTGGAGAAAGGGGGGGGGGGGTGTCACAGATTAAATCAGTCACTCCATAGAGGTGATTGGAGAGTCTGATCAGGTCCACCTGAAAAACAAGCAGGCGGACCTGGTAGGACAGCATGTGTGAAAGGGTCCTAATGGTCCCAAAATAACTAATCAAACCAAAAAGCAGACCGAGGGTCAAACAATGGCCACTCGATGAAAGAAGGTATAGAAGAACCAACAGCGGTATTATAGAAAGTACAAGCTTTTTTAATAATATACAAATGCACACTGAACAAGGTTTTTGTTCTCCAGCCACCTTCCAGACTACCAATAAAATTGGGACAACGTTGTCACAAGTTAAAATGTACACAGCTGAGCTCAGAACTGCACACACATTTACCAACCTACATCCACACAGAAGGGACAGGGGAACCAGGTACACCAATGCGGTAAGTTGTTCAAAACAACAGGGGTGAAGCAAGCTGATCCGTGTGCAGGGGTTTTAAAATCTTTTATTCTCCCAGTGTGTTCACTATGGTAATGCAGCTGGGACATCCATGCACAAGTCTGTATCCCCTTGGTTGATACGTTAAAAAAACAGCAGGCCTATTGCACTCAAATTGATTCAGCCCAGTCCTCCATCTGTCCGAAAATGAATTCAGCTGGTGAATCAGGTCCTGCCCTTTGAGAAACTAGTGTACGAACATAGAGGTTGCCCTTTTGAAATATAATAAAGTATGGGATGTATGGTGTTCCTCCACTCTTACTATATCTGGTACTTAACAACATATATGTTGCCAAGTCTATTGGTTTGAAAGTATGGCACACTGCACTCTTTGTAATTTAGTCTTTTAAACTTGATTTCTCTTGTGTTCATGGACAGACACGGCAGAATCCAGGGCGGACTGACCATTGAGTCACTCGGGCACTGCCCAAGGGCCCCATGCCACTGGGGGGCCCCATCAGGGTTGCCAGGCTCAGAAAAACCAGGGACAGTATGTAAAAATCTGTGTTTTTTTTTTTACATCTGTCCCTGATATGTCTGAAACTGACATGCTTTTGATGTGAAAATCCAGAGATTTTAGCTGCCCCGCCTCTGCACTGCCTCCTGGCGTGGTGGCCATCTGTAACTCCGGGGGCCCCATAATCTTCTATTGCCTGGGGGCCCCATGAGTTGTCAGTCCGCCCTTGGCAGAATCACTGAACAATGGGGTATTTCCCTTTTATCGGGAGAGGACTAGGCAGAAAACACTATTAAACTGTTAATAAAACATTAAACCGTATAGTACCGCCCGGGGGGCGGTCCCTCTAGGTACAACTCCACTTCCTGCACACAGCAGCCTCAGTTTTTTTCTGCCTAGCATAGGAGTGGACCTGGCTCCCTATGGGCCCTTGGTCTGATAGTTTTTTTATGCTTTTCTTAAGCTTTTTGAAAGTTTTTTTTATGCTATGATCCTGAGATCTGCAATCAACTGCCAAATGGGTGACAGGCTGGATGTAAGTTTCTTGTAGGCACTCCGTTTTTTTTTTTTTTTTTCCCTTTGCTTATGTGGTATAGAAGGACACAGTAGGAGAACACACAATTTTTTTTTTAAATCAGTATTGTATCATACAATACTTTGGGATGCATACATATGTAGTAGGAGTACAATCAAGGACATTGCAAACAATTTTAAAAGAAATTTAGCAGTGTAAGGGAAATAGACAAATCCGCCTATTCCATGAATAGATTACATATACCCCAGGATTGATTCGGAGTTAAGTCGGGAATTGCCTGTAATTAAATACATAACACTGTCAATACTGTAGACAACCCATCTATCATTTAACATAAGCGACACACAGCCAAATGAATTTGCATCCTGTACATTAACAATATCTAGCACCCATATTGTATTTGCAACTAGTATATAAACACAATAATCACAACCTGCATATAGCCCTATTTCACCACGTCCTGTCTCTATGGCCGTATTCTGAAAATAGTAGATTCCTCTATAAAACCGCTTGCCCCACCCTGTCTCATCCTTTAACCCGATATCCTAGTAATAGCCTATCCATAATCAATTGGGTTGGTCCCAACCCCGGTACGTCTAGCCAGGGCTGCCATAAGGAGTAGAATTTTTTGAGAGCATTCCTGTGCTGGTATGTAAGTTTTTCCCTTATTAACAAACTATTCACCATCTTCACCCGTTGTCCCTCTGTTGGCACTCTAGAGGTAATCCAAAACCTAGCAATGGCTTTCCGGGCAACATAAAGCAGTCTAAGTACAGCAGTATGGCCGTTAGGAGAAAGTGACGGCACCTCGAGGGCGCCTAGCAGGCAAATCACTGGGTCATGGGGCACCGGAAAGCCATACGCCTGGGATATAGTGTTAATAACAAATTGCCAGTATCTGAAAAGTTTAGGACATTTCCACATCATGTGTAGTAGGTCCCCCTCCTGTGCATTGCATTTTGGGCATAGTGGGGAATCTCTCATACCCCACTTGTGTAAACGAGCGGGGGTCCTATAAACTCTGTGAAGTAGGAATAAGTGTGAAAGTCTATGTTGTGCCGATACCGATACCAGTGGGGCAGAAGTTAAACACAGCTCCCAGGTATCACCATCAATGGGGCCCAGATCAGTTACCCACCCCTTCCTGCACGGCAGTGTGGACGCATTGTGGGTAACATTAATCAGTCTAGAATAAACCTGCGAGATAATGCCCTTTTTGTCTTTGTTGAATAGTACATCATTGTGGAGGGGGTGTCTCATCACCGAGATAGGGGAGAGCCTGCCCTCGCTCTGGACAGCATGTCTCAGTTGTAGATATTTATAGAACTGAGTTCTATCCAGCGCAAACTCATCCTTCAGATCTGCGAAGGACTTGAGGATTGGGCCCACAAATAGCTGAGCAATGTAATGAATTCCCACATTAGCCCAGGGTCTGAAGCCCTCAAGTTTAAAAAGTTCCCTGTAGTATGAATTTTTCCAAATGGGAGTGAAGGGCACACCCCCCTGACGCCAAGACTAGACCGGATATACTTCCATAGGGTGTTTAGTAAAACCACAGTAGGTAGAGTCTGTTCTAGGTGTGTGAACCCTGCCTCTAAGTGTGATATAGCCGGGAGCTCGGATCCTGACGGGATTAATGGAGCTCTTACTGGGTCCCCTACATCCACCTCCCCCCAGTTTCCCAGGTGCTGAATTTGTCACGCTATAAAGTAGTAGCAGGCGTGTGGGACAGCCATTGCCCCTTGATCCTTGGCTAATTGTAACGTAGTGAGTCTTATTCAAGCCACCTTACCTCCCCAAATCAAATCCCTGAACTGGGCATCAATCTGCGCAAACCACTTATGCGGAATCCAAATTGGGGTGTTATGAAAAACATACAGGAGCTGGGGGCCCACACCATTTTTATAAGATTTGCTCTACCTGTAACCGACAGGGGGAGTTTTTTTCCAGGCTGCACATTTCTGTCTGAACGTATGCAATAATGGTGTCAAATTCAAAGAGAGATACTGAGCAGGGTCGGGTGTCACCTGAATTCCCAGGTATTTAAATTCCTTCACTACTAATATATCTTTGGCACAGTCAGGCAATTGGTCCTTCAAGGGGTCCAAGGGCATGAGCACCGATTTGTTCCAATTAATACTGAAGCCCGATAGGTCACCGAAGTCCGCGATCAAAGCCATCACATTTCTCAGAGACCCCCCCGTATCTCCCAGGTATATTAGTGTGTCGTCTGCAAATAGAGAAATTACGTCCCGCCCAGCACCCCTGTTAAAGCCAGTGATATCAGGCGAGGCTCTCATGTGTATCGCCAAGGGTTCCAGAGCTAGGGCGAACAGCAGGTGCGACAAAGGGCACCCCTGCCGTGTCCCCTTAAAAAGTCGGAAGGAGTCTGAGACTTCCCCGTTAATTCTCATTCTTGCCGTCGGGGAGCTATATAATAACTGAACCCATTTCAAGAAAGATGGTCCAACCCCAAATCTATTCAGTACCTCCCACAGATATGGCCACTCAACACAATCGAATGCCTTGGCCGCATCGAGGGAGAATATAGCCCTGTTACCTGGATTGTCTACTGGGACCTGTATATTAAGCAACAGCCTGCGTAGGTTTTGTGCTGTGGACCTCGTAGGAATGAAACCTGACTGATCCCTATGCACTACATGGTGGATACACTTAGAAAGCCTAGTGGCCAAGACTCTGGCCAGTAGTTTCACATCAAATGTTAAGAGGGAGATAGGCCTGTAGGAGTCCGGGGAGAGAGGATCCTTCCCAGGCTTCAACAGGACCACTATGAGGGCCTCATTCATGGATGGGGGAAGCACTCCAGTCTCAAAGGCCATATTGTAAACCTTTAATAGAACAGGGATGAGCTGCTCTGAGTATCTACTATAAACCTCAGCAGGAAGGCCGTCGGCCCCCGCCCGTGCCTCCTCGAATACCTGTGTCTCCCATTGCTTGGTGTTAGTCTTAATATGATTGATAGCGCTAATAAATTGGCCCCGCATATAGGCTTTAGCCGCATCCCACACCATCTGAAGATCTGCTGAACCTATATTATCTCTAAAGAATTCAGTAAGGAGCAGTGGGATTGGCTCTGACTCTGGAATGAGAGACAGTCAGAACGGGTTGAGCTTCCAGAGACTGTTGCCCCTCTTTCCCCCTAAACCTAGATCCACCGTAAACGGAGAATGATCGGAAGTGTGTCTTGGGTGATATTGAGACGTCCTCACTAGAGGCAATAAAAGACCATTTTCAAGACCCATATCAATCCTTGATAATCCCCCCACCGAGGCCGACTGACAGGAATAAACTTTTGCATCAGTGTTATGCATTCTCCATACATCAGATAGACCCAGCTCTTCCACCAAACGAGCAAAAGGTGTGGAACCCCTCTTTTCCAACCCACCTCCCCCCACATTAAGCTTCAATTTGTCTTTCTCGTAATCCAACAGATTATTAAAGTCCCCTAGGACTAGCACTGGAATGCCAGGAAGACAACACATAAATTCTGCCAATACTTTTAGTACACTAGACGAGAATTGAAACAGGTAAGAGAGCTGCCGCTCCAGGTGAGCTCACTAGGGTAATTGATGTCCACTCAGAAGCAGATGGGTGCTGGCAATGCACAGGATGTGCAAAAACAATAAGGATATGGACAGCCGCACTCCAGTAACTTGAAAAAGACGTGCCCTTTATTGGGTACAGGAAAAAATGCACTACAGATATCAGCACACAGTGGGATAAACAGCTGACGCGTTTCGCATTGAGTGTCAATGTTTAATCATAGCTATAGTAAGCTATGATTAAGCATTGACACTCAATGCGAAACGCGTCAGCTGTTTATCCCACTGTGTGCTGATATCTGTAGTGCATTTTTTCCTGTACCCAATAAAGGGCACGTCTTTTTCAAGTTACTGGAGTGCGGCTGTCCATATCCTAGACGAGAATTGAGGTGGAATATACACTCCCGCCAACACACATTTCACCCCGTAAAGAGAGCAGTATAGAAAGACGTATCTACCTTCGGGATCTATCTTGGCATCTATATATGTATATTGGGTGCCCCGACGAATCAGGACACTCACTCCCCTCAAGTAAACCATGTGGGTGGAATGGTATTGGTGGCAAAACTGCCTGACCGCAATCTTTGGAGTGGACCCCGGAGGGAAATGAGTCTCCTGTAAACAAATCACCTCAGCACCCAGCCTCTTAATGGCGTGCAACACCTCCAGGCGCTTGACCGGGCCATTTAAGCCTCGGACATTCCATGAGAGGCAACTGGTTACATTAGACATTGTGTTGAAAGCCTATTAGGAGCAGGATAATATGCTAGCAGCGTACATACCGTATTTATCGGCGTATACCGCGCACTATTTTGCCCTGAAAATCAGGGCAAAATCGTGGGTGCGCGGTATACGCCGATACCCGCTTTCCCGCGCTGAATTTGAATACTGCGCCGGCATATACCGAGCGCAGTACACTCGTGTATCTTCGGGCAGTTTCGGCGCCTCTCGCGTTGACGTCCTGGACGTACAGGACGTCACCACAAGAGTAACCGAGCCTGCCCGACGATACACGAGTGTACTGCGCTCGGTATATGTCGGCGCAGTATTCAAACTCGGAGCGGGGACGATGCGAGGACGCCGCAGAAGGACACCGGACCCAACGAAGAGGACACCCAAAGCCGCAGACGGACGCCGGACCCGACAAGGCCGCCGATGGACGCCGCGGAAGACACCAAAACTGTAAGTACAAAAAATCTTTTTTTCACAGGAATCCGGGTCAAGTTTAGGGGTGCGCGCTATACGCGGGAGCGCGCTATACCCCGGGAAATACGGTAAGTAAAAGTGGTCTTGAGCAAAGTTATTGACCATCCAGACAATAAGAGACAGATCAGAGTCATTCAACAGATTGTAAGAGTGGGACAAGTAAATATCATGGGGCAGGCTCACGGTATCATGATTATGTGGTATATGGGCCAGGGAGAGCAAGAAGGAGAGTAAATTGTAAAAAACGACATCCATGGAGCAGGCCATGGTAAAATCTTCTCTCAACAGAGGCAAGTGCAAATCAGCCAACATGGCTAGTGTAACTCAGTCACGGAATTGGTCAGGGCCTGATACAACCCTTCCGGGGGCAACAGTGGAAGCGCACCACAGTGTCTTAAAGCTTCTCAACAGCAAAACTCTGGGCCTTGGTAACCAAAGTGAACAGTAACCACCTCTCAACTGACATCTTGGAAGAAGTAAATGTGTTCCACGTTAATACAGGCCTGCACATCCTCAGTCCGCAGGTTGTCTGCCCCTAGCCTCTCTGATCGATTGCTCTTCTCAATCTAACCACTGTGCAGCAGTAATAGGGGAGTCAAAAAATTGCACTGAGCCGAACACCTCCACCCGCAGGCGGGCAGGGTATAACATTGCGTATTTCAAGTCCAGGTCTCTCAATCGGCGCTTAACATCCAGGAACTTGCCCCTTTTCTTCTGAAGTTCAGCAGAAAAGTCCGGAAACGTTAGCATTTGTCAATTTTTAGGGCAGTCGGATTGATTCTGGCATTGTATAGTGTAGCATCTCTGTCACTGTAGTGTAAGAATTTAAACAAAAATGGCCTCGGGGGTGCTCCCGGCTGCGGGGGTCTAGATGGCACCCTGTGTGCCCGTTCGAAGGAAGAACATGGGAGAGAATGCCTCCCACCCAAATGCAGCAATCGGCCATTTCTCAATGAACTCCACAGGGTTTTACCCTTCCATTTTTTCAGGCAGGCCTATGGCCCTCACATTATTTCTTCTCTAATTCCTCTAACCGAGATGCGTGTTGATCTATTAAGTGATTATTGTAGGTAAGGTCCCTCTGCGTAGGCCCCATATCATCTTCAATGGTGCTCACCCTTTCCTCCAAAGCGGAGATTCTTTCCCTCATCTTTTGGGCATCTTGTCTAAGGAACGAGATTTCAGACTTCACTCACCCCTTTTATTTCCGTAGTCAGTACTGCTATAGATACATTGCATGATGTCACTGCAGTAAATATATCCCGCAGCGTGGGCTCTCCCTCTATAGTAGGGCTCTCTGTGCCTTGGGGCCTAGCTGAAGCAGGGTTTGGAGTACTCACTGTGTCCCATACTAGTCCGGCCTGCACCGAGCCTTCCGGAGGTACTGTATCATCAGCTTCAGACCCTCCGCCTGGTGAATCCTCAGGAGTACTGGAGGATGCCACGGGATCCTTCAGCAGAGGCTTAGAGAACAGTTTTTCAGCCGCCTCGCGGTGCTTCTCCTTGGCAGTGCGGCCTGCATACGCGCCATTTTGAGCCATGAGTTCTGCAGGCTTGTTCACAAGCTGTCGTTTACCGGACGACATCGTGGGACAATTTCGCCGGGTCAGGTATGTATACGTTCCCGGAACCGTAAGGGATCCTCCGGTGTGCTTTAAGGCGATCGGATTCTTCTTCCGCAAAGTTTTGAGAGGAGTTTCGGCAGAGCTCACTTCAGATGCGTCCGGCTACATCCGCTGCCTGGCCACGCCCCCGGAGAACACACAATTTAAGTAGAAGGAATGGAGTGGGTAAGGACAGAGCAGACATACTCCATGGCAGCCAGGGGGGGTGAACTACTCATTTTATTTTTTAGGTTTTCCTTTAGTTTTTTCTCTTTTTTTTTCAGGGGGGGTAGAATAATTGATAAGCTTTTGATAAGACAAATTCTGTCTAGTTTTTTCCTGCAATGTTCAATTGTGTCTTTTATGTAAATGATGGAGCATAAGAATGTACAATGTTGAACGGAACGTTGAAGTTAATAATAGTAAAAATTTGATTATAAAAAAAAAACTGCGACTGGGCGACAGGCTGGATGTAAGTTCCTTGTAGTCACTCCAGTTTCGGCCAGCGAGCGTGTGCAGGCCTCTAGCTGCGCGCTGGGTCAGCTAGAGCATGCCACATTTACTCCAGAGGTGGCCGGTGAGCTTTGCGCTCCGAGGCACACATATGATCTACTGTCTCAGTGTGCTGGGCCGACAGCTACCTCCATACTGCTCGGGTGGTGGGTCCGTGGTGGGATGCTTCCAGCAAAAATTATTTTGCAGGATCGGTGAGTACTTCCCCCCTGCCTCGGTGTGGTGGGATGGCTGGACATTCCCTGGGAGGTTGATAGGGGGTCCCTGTCTCCCTTCCCTTCTTCTCTCCCTCCCACCCCTCCTCCTCATGCCAAAGGGGCCTGCTGCGTTCCGGGTTTTCCTCACCTGGGGGGCCTCCACTCTCTGTCGGGGGCTGCGCGCTGTCCGCTAGGTTGCTCCTGAGGGGGGAATCTCCCCCCGGCACGCGAGGGTCCCAGTGGTAGTGGTTTTTGCACTGTGCTCTGCCCTGCCTGCATCGCCTGTGTCACTGTGTTTTTTCTGCTGCACGGCGGACATTTTCCCTTAGCTTTTATGCTTTTATGCTCATGTATGGCAGCCATTTTCTTGTACCTGCGCGCCTTCTTACTCTATGGGAGGGGCAGCTCGGCGGCCATTTTCTTGTGGTCTGCGTGCTTTTGCTATTGTTTATCATACAGCGGCCATTTTCCTAGAGTCTGTGCACTTTTGTTACTGTTTACTTTACGGCAGCCATTTTCCCGGAGTACGCATGCATTTCTCTGCAGGGCAGCCCTTCGGCGGCCATGTTTTTGGTGGTTTCGCTCACTAGTGACAGGCTCAGCATTCTGGGCAGTGCAATCCAGCCGGTTTCTTTCCTGCTATATCTCAGACACATGCTGCGGCTCCAGGGGATTTCTTTCTGTCAGGACAGGGCGGTCATTGCTGGGCAGCTTTTCTTTCTTCCCCACCAGGGTCGGTTTTATAATAAGCAGCAAGGAGGGTGGGTTGGTTCCGGTCCCCCAGGGTCAGACGAGTGGTCGTTACGGCATCCAAAGTGGATGCCTCCTCCCCTGACATGCCTGTAATAGCAACTGGTGCGCCTGCAGTATCTGCTGTCGTAGTCCTGGAGGCCTTTGTGGCCAGGGTGGCTGAGGTGTGTTGGAAAAAGGGGGGTAAAAAGCGCCCCTCCCCCCACTATCTAATGGGGAGTTATCTGACTCAGATTCGGGCCTGGCTACCAGCCCTGGTTCTGAGGTGTCAGAGGTTATGAACCACGAACCTACGGACAGTGAGGATGACTCTGTGTCCGGGTTAGCACATGATAGGACACTGGTTGGACCACTTATAATGATGGTGCGTGATACCCTAAATTGCAAGATAAGTCGGGCTCATCTGCAGCGGTGTCGGTCCCTTACCACGCTCCCAGTGGAAGGTGCGCCTGCTTTCAAGGACCCGGCGGATCGGAGAGTTGAGGCAGTGGCCCTCTCTCTGTTCACGGTAGTGGGGTCAGCAGTGCGCCCAGCTGTCGCTGGTGCCTTAGTGGGCCACGCTTACAGAGTGGGCTAAGATGCTGCACCATGAGTTGAAGGAACACCAGGCTTCTCTGACCTGTGTAGACCTGGCCGACCAA
The DNA here is from genome assembly GCF_905171775.1 of Rana temporaria. Lineage (NCBI taxonomy): Eukaryota > Metazoa > Chordata > Amphibia > Anura > Ranidae > Rana > Rana temporaria. Next base: position 111,630,289 of record NC_053497.1, read on the forward strand.
TTGGTACAGGACCTCAAGTTTGTGTGTGAGTTAGCGTTGGATACCATTCCGTTGCTGTCCAGAGCCTCGGTCTCTGCAGTGGTTCTACGTCGTTTGATTTGGCTAAAATGCTGGTCTTTGGACCAGGCTTCCAAGAAGGCCATACTTGATTTGCCTTTCAAGGGAGAACGGCTCTTCGGAGCCTCCCTGGACGACATCATAAAGGATGCCAGGGGCGGTAAGAGTACTCTGCTTCCGCAATCCAGAAAGGGTAAAGCGCCATGCCGTAGGCATGGGCCATCCTTCTCCGCTCATAAGCGGCTTTTTCGTCCGCCAGGAGCTGTGGGTAAGAGCTCCCAGACCGACGAGGCTCCTGCTGAGGGACGGAAGCGTCCCTGGTTTCGCAAGCCCAACAAGCCTGCGCACAAACCTGTGACCGCATGACTGCATGAAGATTGCTCCAGCCTGCCACACAATGGTGGGGGTCGCCTTCACACATTCGCGGCTCGGTGGTCTTCGCTACTTTCTGACCGGTGGGTTTGCGAAGTTGTACAAGATAGAGTTCCTCTCCTACCCTCCAAACAGGTTTTTTCCCTTCAGCGCCCCCGCCTCGTTGGGCAGCCCTGTTTGGGTCCGTGCAGGATCTGCTGGCACGGGGAGTGATTGTGCCTGTGCCCCAGCTGGAAAGGTTTGATGGGTTTTATTCAAACCTGTTTGTGGTCCCAAAGAAGGAAGGGGTCCGCCCAATCCTGGACCTCAAGGCTCTGAACTGCATTGTCAAGGTCCAGAAGTTCAGGATGGAATCGGTGTGCTTGGTGGTAGCGGCACTCCATCCGGGAGATTTCCTTGGATATCAAGGACGCGTACTTGCATGTCAACATATTTGTCGGACATCAAGGTTCCTCCACTTTGCGGTTGGGGATGACCACTATCAATTTGTGTCTCTTCCCTTTGGCCTGGCCTCAGCGCCAAGGGTATTTACCAAGGTTCTCGCCCGGTCCTAGCTTTGTTGAGACAGTGAGGTATGGCTATAGTGGGATACCTGGACGTCCTTCTTCTGAGAGCTGCCTCAAGCTCAGAATTAGAGGTGGATGTGGCGATTTTCATTCAGATTCTCCGAGATTTCGGTTGGGTCCTGAACCTCCAGAATTCTGTGTTGGTGCCGACTCGGTGGCAGGAGTACCTGGGTCTGGTCCTGGATTGCTTAGAGGCAAAACTTTTTCTTCCCTCGGACAAACTAGTAACTTTGCAGGAAGCGGTGAGACTGCTGTCTTCCCGCAGGAGGTATTCGCTGCGTTTTTGCATGCGAGTCCTGGGCCTCATGGTGGCCTCCGAGGTGGTACCATACGCTCAACTTCACACTCGTGCCTTGCAGAAGGACATTCTGAAAAAATGGGACAAGTCTCTGTTGTCCCTGGATTGCCAGATCCGAGTGGACCAGAAGGTCATGGCCTTCCTGGTCTGGTGGCTGAGGTCTCCGACCCTCCAGGCCGGAAAGTCCTTTCTCCGCCTTCAGTGGACAGTGATTATGACGACGCCAGTCTGGCCCGTTGGGGAGGCGTCTGAAGTGTGCAGTCAGCTCAGGGTCGCTGGACACCGGAAGAATCCTGCCTTCCGATCAACGTGCTGGAGCTTCAGGCGATCAGGCATTGTATTTCTTGGTGGTCTCAGAGCCTGCAGGGGTGCCCAGTCAGGATCCAATCAGAAAACGCCACGGCAGTGGCCTATGTCAACCATCAAGGGGGGACAAGGAGCTCGGCAGCAGCCTCGGAGGTTGCTCACATTCTGAGGTGGCAGAACAAAGCATGCCGGCTCTCTCTCGGCCGTGTACATCCCAGGTGTGGAAAACTGTCAGGCGTACTATCTGAGCCACCAGATGCTGGCCCAAGGAGAGTGGTCGTTACACCCAGGGGCATTTCAACTCATTTGCAACAGGTGGGGCACGCCTGACACGGAACTGCTGGCTTTGCAACTCAATCGAAAGGTGTCGAGGTTTGTGGCACGGTCAAGAGACCCCTGGGTCGACACAACGGACGTGTTGGTGGCCCCGTGGTCGCCAGAGGTCGACCTATTGGCATTCAGGTTCAACAACAAGCTACAGCAGTTTATGTCCCGAACAAGGGATCCTCTGGCAATCAGAGCAGAGTAGTGGTAGTTCCACGGAGCCAGGACTCCCTGGTTTATGCTTTCCCTCCGGTCCCTCTCCTTATACATTTGTTACTCAGGATTCAGAGATAGGGAGATCCAGTCATTGTGGTGGCACCAGCCTGGCCCAGAAGGCCCTGGTTTCCAGAGATTGTGAGACTGACAATAAATGGGCCATGGACACTTCCACGTCGCCCTGTTCTACTGTCTGAAGATCCTATATTCCACCCCAATTTACAGTCTCTAAATTTGACGGCATGGCTATTGAAGCCAGGGTGTTGATGGACCGTGGCATCTCGGGACCAGTGGTGTCTACCCCAGTGAATGCTAGAAAAGCTGTCTCTAGGAAAATCTATCATAAGGTCTGGAAGACTTGTATTGCTTGGTGTGAAGCCAGAAAATGGCATCCTCGGAAATACGTGAATTCTCTCTTTTCTACAGTCAACTGTGGAAATCGGATTGGCTTTGAGTACAATCAGAGTTCAGATTTCGGCCATGTCGGTATTCTTCAAAAAAGCCTTTAGCCTCCCATTTGCTCCCCTCAAGGCTATTGCTCTGGGATGTCCCAGCAAGTAATGAATATTAGCCTAACTCTGTGTCCCATGATGCATGAAAAAGAAAATCATACTTACCTGTAAAATTCTTTTCTTTAAGTACATCATGGGACACAGGAGGATTTGAGGATTCAGTACTTGCTACAAAACTATGGGAGGGGTTATATAGGGAATCACTTCCTGTCTAAGACTTTGTCTACCAGTGGCCATACACCTAGAGATGGCATATAACCCAGTAGGTAATGAATATTAGCTTAACTCTGTGTCCCATGATGTACTTAAAAGGATTTTTCTTATCGTCCATGGACGGACACAGCTCCTTAAATCTTGACAAGTGGGTTATGTTCCCTGTTTACAGGAGAGGACTAGGCAGAAACATGTTAGATAATTAAATACATGTTACATTAACAGAGTTGAACATCCCCGGTCCCTCCAGACATAACCCTCCTCACTGCAGCATGCAGCCTCAGTTTCATTCTGCCTAGCAAGGAGAAGGACGTATGGCTCCCTTTTGGGCCCAGCGCCCTGAGGAGAAATTTTATTTTACTTTTTCTTGGAGAATCTTCTTTTAACAGTCGGCTGAGAGACAGGCTGGATAATATAGATCCTTGTGGGCACACCTTTGCAAAGAGGTTGGGTCTGCCACACCATACCTCATGACTCCTGGGGTGGCCGGTGAGCTTTGCTCCGAGGTCCACATATGACTGGGCTGTGGTGTTGTCTCACTCACAGTGGACCGAGCCGACAGCTACCTCCATTGCGGTTGTAGTTCTGTCAGGAATGCGTCAGCGAGTCCTCGCTCGCATAGGTAAGTACGGTCCCTCCCGCTTCGATGGGTTGGTACGGCTGGGCATTCCTGGGGTTTGGGGGTCCTCTTCTCCTCCCTTCCCTGCTCCTTTTCCCTTGCTGCATTGCTAACATTGCCACTGTCAGAGAAGGGGGGGGGCCTTCCTGAGGGGACTGTTATCTGGCCTGTGTTTTTTCTTTTTTGTATGGGGCTTTTCTGTGAGGGGTTTTTCACTGTTAAAAAGCCCTAGGCTTTTCCTGTTTAAACGCGGCATTTTGCTGCCATTTGGCCGGCTATGGCGCAGCTTACATTGCGGTCGGCCATTTTCCTGTGGCCGCGTTCTGAACGCTCGGCAGCCATATAGTGCTGTATACGGCGCACACAGGTCCCTGCAGATGCCGCACAGTTACCTCACGGTTCTTTTCCTCTCATACGCTGTGTGCTGAGAGCGGACGGCAGCACTGGGCAGTCTCCACTTGAGGTGAGTCCCCTGGGTACCCCTGGTCAGCGCAGCAAGTGGGTGAGATGCCCTGAATAGGGCTCTAGGAGCTTCTGTTTATTTGTAAGGACAGGTGTGCATATTATACATATACACTATGTAAATATTATTTATATTTGGAGTCAGTATCTGGGTCCTTCCCCAACATGCTGGTGGTGGCAGCAGATGTTAGCACCTGGGATTCCCACAGAGGTTTTATTGTTAGTCCTGGACACGTTTGTGCCAGGGTGGGGGTGGACTGTGGAAGGGCGGTAAAAGAGTGCCCCCTTCCCCTGTTATCCCCTGGGAAATGCTCCTGTTATGGAGCCATGGACCAGGTACCTGGGTAGTTAAAAAAAAAAAAAGCAGGATAAGGCATTTATGGGTGCGCTTCTCACTACTGCAAGGGACTCTCTTAAGCTGGATAGTGCAGCTGGGTTTCCGCTGAGGGCTCTGTCTTTTTTGGATCAGACAAATCAGACCGCTCTGTGTAGGTTTTTTCCTTCTGTGCCCTTCTTTGATAATTTCTAAGAGGCGGAATGAGAAAAGCCGCTGAGGGCTTTTGTAGTCCCTCACCGCCGGGCGGTTCAGTGCCCCTTTGAGTAGAGCCTTTTCAAAAGGTGGGCTTCTTCTCCGGTGGTGGACCCTCTGGGGTGTCATGTATAGGTGACCACTCCCTATTGCGGGAACCCCCGCTTGTATGGATCTGACTGATAGAAGGTCCGAAGTACTGACCCGTTCCATGTTTACCATGCTGGGGTCTGACTTGCGGCCTATTGTGGCCACTACTCTGGGTTCTCAGTCACTCACGTAGTGAGCATTTTGCACCAGACAGTGGAGGAGCACCGACTCTCTCCCGAAGTTATTAGGCTAGCGGACCAGTTGGTCCAGGGCCTCATATAGGTCTGTGATGCTTCATTGAATGCTGCGCCCTTGTTATCCAGGGCTTCTGTATCAGAATGGTCTTAGGCACACGGGGTGGATATTGGCATCACGCAATCGGTCTTCTCTCCGGGCACCTGCTGGTCCAGGGCCTGTGGGTAGCCTCCTTCGAGGTGGTACTGTATGTTGGTGATGGAGATCCCCGACTCTTCGGTCCGGAAAGTTGTTTCTTCCTTCCAGTGGTCGGTGTTTATGACGGATGCCAGCCTCACGGGTTGTGGGTCCAGTAGGCCCTGAGTCGCTGGACTTGCGTGGACCCACGGCCACACTTCCCTGAATGTGCCCGCTCTCGTCTAGTCTCGGTAGCTACCCAGGGTCAGGCCTGGCTAGTGCCTGGGTGGGAGACCGCCTCAGAATATCAGGTGCTGTCTACCGTTCATTGTCCTAATATTTTAGGCGATCAGGCTATGCTTCTCCTCGTGGTCGAGGAGGTTGCAAGGTCATCTGATCTAGTTTCAGCCTGACAAAGCCACGGCTTCGGTCTACCATCATCTTGACACTATCTCAGAAGGTGGCCCCTTTAGTGGCCTTTACCTCTGTTAGAGGGGTTTCTGAGTTGGCGGTCTTGTCTTGCAAGCCGCCATGCTTGATCCTTCATAAGGATTAGGTGGTGGTGCGACCGCGACCTTCCCTTCTTCCGAAGGTGGTTTCGGCCTTTCGCCGGAATAAGGACATTGTTCTTCCATCTTTCTGTCCTTGGCCGGCGCATCCTACGGAGGTTGCCTTTCATTTTTTAGGTGTGGTACGCGCTTTGCGGGTGTACCAGCCTGCTACGGCTTTGTTTCAGAGTTCTGACTCTCTTTTGTTTCGGTGTCTGGTCCACAAAAGGGCCTGGCGGTCTCGTCGACCACCATTTCTCGGTGGATCAGGCAGGCTGTCATACAGGCCTATACTCTTAAGGGGCGGGCCCCCCTTTCCAGTCACGGCACTTTCGACCAGGGCAATTGTTTTTTTTTCCGGCATCATGCGTCGGTCTCACAGGTGTGCGAGGCGGCGAATTGCTCGTCCGTTCACGCTTTTTCCAGAATTTACATGGTTGCGGTGAGTGCATCTTCTGATGCTTTTTTCGACTGCTAGTTTTTGCAGGCGGCTGTTTAAAGTTGCACCTCCTCCGTTGAGGAGCTCTGCTTGTTTTGGGGTGAAGTTAAAATTGGTTTTACTGATATAACTCCCACCCCTCGTTTTTGACACTGCTTGGGGATGTCCCACTTGTCAAGATTTAAGGAGCTGTGTCCGTCCATGGACCATAAGAGAAAATAGGATTTTTTGTACTCACCGTAAAATCCTTTTCTCTGAGTCCATGGACGGACACAGCACCCACCCCTCCTTTTTAGGTTTGTACTGCTTGTTACGAACTGAGGCTGCATGCTGCAGTGAGAAGGGTTATGTCTGGAGGGACCGCCCCCTGGGCGGGGCTGTTCAACTCTGTTAATGTAACATGTATTTGATTATCTAACATGTTTCTGCCTAGTCCTCCCCTGTAAACAGGGAACATAACCCACTTGTCAAGATTTAAGGAGCTGTGTCCGTCCATGGACTCAGAAAAGGATTTTACGGTGAGTACAACAAATCCTATTTTTCTGCTATCTATCTTCTGGAGAGGTACATTCTTAAAACTTTTTCTGGCAACCACTATCACTAAGCCTGGAGGTAAGGGGAGATCCAAAATATTATAACAGTAAGAACTGGAGTAGAGGGAAAATTTTCGAATGGTCTCAACTGTTCCTGTGTCTGCTGTTAAAACTCAAAGTTCCTCACACATTGGGTAGATTTCCATTTAGCTCCTTTCATGTCTCTGGGATATGAAGTGAAGGGAAATATTCCTTAATGGTACACACACAGCAATGAAACCTTACAGTGGTTCCTCCAATTTTTCAGTAACGTAAGTAAATAAATATTGATTTGATTGAAGTTCTACTTTTAACTATGCAATTTATTTACAAGGTTAATAAAAAGTAACTATTGTCATACAAAAAATATAATACTTGATGACCGGACTAGACAGGGCCAAAAATTTGGCCCTGGACTTCATCCATAATCGGCCCTTTTTAATTTTGCAAGCATGCACAAAAACAAGTGAAGTGGGACGTCATGCAAGAACATTGACTGGAATTTTTAAAACCGTAATTACTGCACAGCCATTGGCTGCCTTTCAGCAATGCAGCGGCACTGAGGCTGAGCCGGGTTGTGCACTTTGACGTGGGGTGATGACAGGTCTATCCTATACTTGCTGGCCAGACAAACCCCACCGGCCAACCCTGATGGCCACCCAAACCCTCCTCCCTCACTGTTCATTAGCCGTAATACTTTAATTCTCTTTATAGGCAGTACAGCGGCAGGACCGGTGCTAGACCATTCCTAGCCCTAGGCTAGACTAGTTACTTACACCCCCCTACCCGGCCAAAAAAAAAAAAAGTAATTTTTTATTAACAAACAGTAGAAAATGATCTAGTATATAGACGGGTTAGGGTAGAATATGGACATGCTAGGGTGGTATACGGACAGGCTAGGGTGGTGTACGGCAAGCTAGGGTAGTATATAGACGGGCTAGGGGTAGGCTTAAAGTCCAGCAGAAGTTGTCAGGGCACGCTGGGAGTTCCGGTTTCACAACAGCTGGCAGGTGACAGTTCACTTTTCAGCTCATAGCTGGACTCCTGCCTCCACTCACCACATCCCGGGCTTTGGCACTGAAGGTCCCCCGGGGCCAGGTCTTCCTCAGCACATGTCAGTGATGTCCCTGTGCAGTGCAGAAACATGCCCTCCGGGAGCAAGGCATGGCCATCAAAGTTCCCAGCCAGCTGCTGACGAGGAAGTGGAGCGGGAGGAGTGCAGGTCACCGGGGATGAACACCAGGGAGAGCAGGCTAGTGGGACACCTGGGAGATTTCCACTACAGAGACCCTCAGAACTCCTCAGTTCAGGCATGTGCAACTCTAGGTGCGACCAATCACAGGAAAGATGCCATGTGTCTGTGTCTCTCCCTCCCTGCAGCCACCAATCCGAATCGTGCACACACAGCGCTGCCTGGACGGACTGTGCTTTGCACACTGCACTGCACAGCAGCAATTATGCACAGGGAGGCAGCACGCAGTGAGTGACACTCCAGACACGGAGCGTCGGTATAAACAGGAGTGGTCACTGAAACCAGCCTACTGAGCCATCGGCCCACCGGGAAACTCCCGGTGATACCGATGGCCAGTACATGCCTTCTTGGTGATACAAAAGTAATGTTTATAACATTTTAAATATGTGCTGAAATATACAGTGTCAACTTATAAGTGCCGCAGATACACCCACTATTTTGGTTTAGGTTAATTTTACCATAATGCCATTAATTTGGTCTTTTAACACTACTAGTATTACATGGCCACATAAACCAACAGATTACATTTTCTGTACAGTGGAACACTGATGATGTTATAGTACATTTTCTGTTATATGACTTTATTGCTTAAGTAGGATATTTTGAAATGTTTGTAAAGCCACAAAGAACACAAGAGGCCCAGTATTTCAGCAGGTCAGAAAAAATAATCATACTTTAAAATGTTATTAATAAATTATATTATTGAACAGTACTCTGTTCCTGCAAATTAAAATTATCTTTTTAGAGCAGGGCACAAGGGAAGAAGTCTACGATGACTTCACAAATTAGGACACACATCTCTTTCATTGTTCTAAAAGTATACATTTCCAGACTGAAGTTTTAGTTTTCATTAGGCTTTGGTGGTTGTTACAGATTGGGGATCGTAATGGAGAATTAACAGCTCGCATGAATGTAACGCAGCTAATGTCTGCCCTTGGCATGATATCTAATGAAGATGATAGTGATGGAGTGCAGTACGAAGGATATGAAGCACAAGGTAGGCTGGATATTCTTGTTTTTTTAATTTTCAGAATAAATGTTGTTTTTGTTGTGACATTCAGAAGTATTTACAGTAGAGCAAAAGATAAGACTTTTTTTTTTTTTGGATAGAGCAAGAGGGGGTGTTATAACTTCTGTCAGGTTTTTTGGCCATCTGTGTCCCAAATAGATCGGAAGATTCCCTTTCACGTCCTGTCCCATGGCCAAAACATGAAGTGAGAGGTATACCGTACGAAGTGAAGTCATCCCTGGTTGTCACCACAACTGGTATCCTCTAATGGAGGATTTCTCCTTTATTCCTGTTTTTGTGACAAACCAAAACTTGGGATTTTTTTTTTACTTTCATTATTTGTGATCAAGGTAAACAGGACGATTGAAGATTGAATCTCCCTAACAGGGGCACAGACCGCAATAAAAACCAGACACGTGTTCTGATCCCTCTCCACTACATTCAAAATGAAGGGTTTTGCCTTTAATTATACTTTCAGCTGCAATTTGATAGTCAAGTCCATCTAAATCTGCTAGTCTAAAGGCCCATACACACGATCTGACTTTTCGACAACAACGTTCCGACGGACGTGTTTTATTGGACAATCCGACCATCTATATGCTTCATTGGACAATTGTTGTTGGTTTTTCAACGGACAAATGTTCGCTGTGCATGCTCTCAAACTTTCCGACAACAAAATGTCCGATGGAGGATCATCCGATCGATTGGATTTGAGTCCGATGGACTTGTGTACAAAGTACAAACATGCATGCTCAGAACCAATGCTAAACATCAGACAACAATAGCAGAAGTTGCCCAAAGGGTGGCGGTAAAGAGCTGAAAAAATCACGTGATTTGGTGAATGTTGGCTGAAAAAGTTCTGCCGTGTGTATGCATACCAAGTTCACGGCCAACGCCCTTTCAGACAAAAATCCATGGAAAAGTCAGATGGAAGTCCGATCGTGTGTTTGAAGCTTAACAATACCCTCTTCCCAGATTGAACATGCTGCTGTCTAAAGGTGTCTGCTTTATTACTTCTTCCAGAAAGTAGACATCCTAAGACAGGAAGGTTAAGAGGAGAAAACCACTGTAGCGTCTTCTTTGGTTAACATGACCATATGTGGAAGTTTTGGACATTAGTTGACAAGTGGTCTGGTCACAAAAGATGGTGTATAAAATGTTGGACACTGGTACAATTATCAGTGGATTTAGTTTATACAATATAGTGCATTTAAATGTATATGTTGCAGTTTACCTGAACAAATGTGTTTATAGCCCCCTGAGGATGGATGGCAATACACAAAAAATTTATCTATCATGTTATGATATGTACAGTATGATTAATGTGTTTGTAAACCACCCCCCCCCCCCCAAAAAAAAGGATCCTGTTCCCTTAAAGCATGAATGCTCAGTGCTCGTGCTGTGTCATTTGACCCCTTCTATCACCTAAAAAACCTGATTGATTCTGCCTGGCTAAACCCTACCCCCTGTAAACAGACCACTGTTTATCATGGCTGCTGAGCCCTGACACCATGCTCAGTTTACGTGCCTCCATCATCCGCAGATCTCCTCTGTCCTCTTGCCCCATCCTCTCACTCTCCTCCCTGCATGTCAGCTAGGCTGTGCCACTATTCTCCCCACCCCTTCCCTTCCTACTGCTATCATAACTGTACAACAAACATCCCATCCTCTCTGTTAGCTAGCATTATCTATCCCAGTGTCTGTGCTGCAAAATAAAAATGCAGATTATACCTTATATTAGAGCATCTTCTGACGCTCACGTGACTGCTCTGATCTCTCTCCTCTCTCTGATCTCTCTCCTCTATCCTCCCCTCCTCACTGGCTGACGTCAGCAGCAGTGCTTGGCCCTGCCCGCTAAATCTGTCAGCTGGGCAGCAGAGAGAGCTGAGGAGTCATGTGAGCGGTGGGAGCACAGACACTAGTATAGATAATGATGGCTAACAGAGGATATGAGATGTTTGTAGTACAGTGGCTTAACAACAACTTTAATGCATGCAAACTCCCTGAAAGCTGTACTGAAATATGAAGACATTTTAATGATAGAAAGTGTACAAAAAAGGGAACTCTACTGAATTAAGTCTTTTCAGAATTTATTAAATTATTTAGCAGGTGTTTAGCAAAGTTTGCACTCCACATTTCTGTGTTTTGCACAGTACTGTGCAAATGATTTAGGAAGGTGTGAAGAAATTCTCTAAAGTAAGGCCCCTTTCACACGATAAGCCCGCTCAGATCTGCCTGTCCATTTTGCAGGCGGATTGGAGCAGGCCATCCATTGGACAGGCGGTTGTCAGTGGAGATTTGTCCGCTGACACCCGTCTGCCATTCGATCCGATCCACTCAAAACAGACGTATGAACTCAGTGGAGATCAACTGAGTGATCCTCTGCTGAGCTAGCGGAGTCCGCTGAGTGGATCCGCCCCATGTGAAAGGGGCTTAAGAATGTTTTCAAAAATATATGTTTTAATTGTTTATTTTTATCGATTTAAAAAATGAAAAGTGAACGAACAGAAGAAAAATCGAAATCAAATCAATATTTGGTGTGACGATCATTGGGTTCAAACCAGCATAAGTTCTTACACATCAACACTTTGCACACTTGCACAAAGCCAGGGATTTTGTAAGATTAGAGTCAGGTGAATTATTATTCAGTTATACCAAACAGGTGCTAATGATCATCAGTTTCATATGGGTTGAAACAGTCATTAACTGAAACAAACAGCTAAGTAGGAGGCTTAACATTAGGTGAGGAACAGCCAAACTCTGCTACTAAGGTGAGGTTGTGGAAGACAGTTTCAGTTCACAGGTCATTTACCATGGCTAGACTGAGCACAGCAACAAGACACAAGGTAAAGTTATACTGCATCAGCAAGATCTTTCCCAGGCAAAGATTTCAAAGTAGACTGGTTTCAAGATGTGCAGTTCAAGCTCTTTTGAAAGAAGCATAAAGAAACAGGCAATGTTGAGACCCGTAGACACAGTGGTTGGTGAGGGAAACTTAATGCAGCAGATGAAAACATGCTGATTTCCCTTAGGCCTAGTACACACGAGAGGATTTATCCGCGGATACGGTCCACCAGACCGTATCCGCGGATAAATCCTCTCGAGGATTTCCACGGATTTGGATCCGATGGAGTGTACTCACCATCGGATCGAAATCCGCGCCGAAATCCCCTCGCGATGACGTGTGGCGCCGTCGCCGCGATGATGACGCCATAAAAGGAATTCCACGCATGCGTCGAATCATTACGACGCATGCTGGGGATCCCTTCGGACGGATCGATCCGGTGAGTCTGTACAGACCACCGGATCGATCCGCGGGAGCCAATTCAAGCGGATAGATTTGTAGACATGTCTACAAATTTTTATCTGCTGGAATTGGGAAATTTCCGCGGATAAATATCCGCAGGAATGTACACACCATAGAATCTATCCGCTGAAACCGATCCGCTGAGATTTTTCAGCGGATGGATTCTATCGTGTGTACGGGGCCTTAGACATCAGAAGATGTCCAGCAGTGCCATCAGCAGAGAACTGGTGGAAACCAGTGGGACACAGATACACCCATCTACTGTCCAGAGACGTCTGGCCAAAAGTGGCCTTCATAGAAGAATTGCTGGCAAAAAGCCATACCTTTGATGTGGAAACAATGTTAAGCGACTCAACTTTGCATGAAAACATAGGAACGGGGGTGCTGAAAAATGCCACTATTTGACATATTTGGCGATAGCATGAGGCAGTTTGTTCTCCGTAGAGCTAAAGAGCAGGACAATGAGTGTCTGCAGGCAATAGTGAAGCATGGTGATGGTTCCTTGCAAGATAAAGTATATAAGCAGCAATAAAATTGAAATTTCCAAAGTGTTATAAGAGCATTCTGCAACATTGTGCAATATGGAACAGCAAAAGTAGATGCACCTACATCACTTAAAGTGGTTGTATGCCCGCAAAAAAACGAGACAAAAAAACTAAGGCAAAGGCATAATGAGCTACTAGCTTATTATGAAATGCTTACCTTAGAATGAAGCGCCAGCATCGCCTCCCGGTCACCACTGAGAGAGCCGATATGTTCCTTAAGCATTTCTTTCAGGTTTGCGGCTCCGGCACTGTACTGGAAGCTCGACGCTGGAAGCACGATAATGTCACTCCCACACATGTGCCTGGGAGTCCTCTTTCCGGCAAGGAGCTCTGATTTTCCAGCAGCAACCACCAGATCCTCAGAGCGCATGTGCCACTGACGTCAGCGCCTGCATGCAAGGTGAATATCTCCTCATCCGTACAGGTTGAGGAGATATTCATTTTACCTATAGGTAAGCCTTATTATAGGCGTCCTCGGGCATCCGTCCTCACTATAAATGCATACAGCCTGCTCAGGAAAACCGCCAAGCCATCGCAGCAACTTCATCTAGTAATAAAAGTAAGTAATGACACCTGAATGTATAATGACTAAAATGCATTAATCATGAAGGCACTCAAAAAAAGCAAACCAAATACATTAAAAAAATCTTTATTATAAATGTATCATAAACCTAAACCAGAGGAGAAACTAGACACAATATGTAAAAAAAAATCTATCCGATAAAGGCCCCTATTCAGCCCCTTTATATTATATGTTCAGCAAGCACCATGCCATGAGTGCGTGTCAAAAGTAACCACAATCATTTTTTTTTTTGGCAAGCAGTAAAAGGGATGAAAAAGTTAGTCCTAAGCTACCCAATAACCGTAGGGGAAATATCAAATTAGAAGCTGTATCCCTAACTATTAGCATTTCACGTTTGGGGCTGCATTTCTACAAATGGAGTTGGAGATTTGGTCAGGACCAATACTGTCTTTGATGCTGAGAAATATAGTCAGATATTTATCCATCATGCCATACCATCAGGGAGGCGTGCAATTGGCTCCAAATGTATTCTGCAGCAGGACAACAACCCCAAACATACAACCAATGTAATTAAGGAGTGTTGGTAGTGATGGTTTGGCCCTCCACAAAAAAAAAAAAGATCTCAACATCATTGTGTGCCAGTCTGGGATTACATGAAGAGACAAAAGGATTTGAGGTAGCCTGCATCCATAGAAGATTTGTGGTTGGTTCTCCAAGATGTTTGGAACAACCTACCTTCCAAGTTCCTTCAAAAACTGGGTGAAAGTGTACCTAGAAGAATTGATGCTGTTTTGAAGGTAAAGGGGTGGTCACACCAAATATTGATTTGATTTGGAATTATTTTCTGTTCATTTACTTTTCATTTTTTTAACTGATACAAATAAACTATTATCACTTTTATTTCTGAAAGCATTCTCAATTTACAGCATTTTTGCACTTTTACATACAAACACACACACACATACAGTGCCTTGCGAAACTATTCGGCCCCCTTGAACTTTGCGACCTTTTGCCACATTTCAGGTTTCAAACATAAAGATATAAAACTGTAATTTTTTTGGGAAGAATCAACAAGTGGGACACAATCATGAAGTGGAACGAAATTTATTGGATATTTCAAACTTTTTTAACAAATAAAAAACTGAAAAATTTTCAGTGCAGCAAACTCTCTCCAGAAGTTCAGTGAGGATCTCTGAATGATCCAATGTTGACCTAAATGACTAATGATGATAAATAGAATCCACCTGTGTGTAATCAAGTCTCCGTATAAATGCACCTGCACTGTGATAGTCTCAGAGGTCCGTTTAAAGCGCATAAAGCATCATGAAGAACAAGGAACACACCAGACAGGTCTGAGATACTGTTGTGGAGAAGTTTAAAGCCGGATTTGGATACAAAAAGATTTCCCAAGCTTTAAACATCCCAAGGAGCACTGTGCAAGTAATAATATTGAAATGGAAGGATAATCAGACCACTGCAAATCTATGAAGACCTGGCCGTCCCTCTAAACTTTCAGCTCATACAAGGAGAAGACTGATCAGAGATGCAGCCAAGAGGCCCATGATCACTCTGGATGAACTGCAGAGATCTACAGCTGAGGTGGGAGACTCTGTCCATAGGACAACAATCAGTCGTATACTGCACAAATCTGGCCTTTATGGAAGAGTGGCAAGAAGAAAGACATTTCTTAAAGATATCCATAAAAAGTGTTGTTTAAAGTTTGCCACAAGCCACCTGGGAGACACACCAAACATGTGGAAGAAGGTGCTCTGGTCAGATGAAACCAAAATCGAACTTTTTGGCAACAATGCAAAACTTTGGCGTAAAAGCAACACAGCTCATCACCCTGAACACACCATCCCCACTGTCAAACATGGTGGTGGCAGCATCATGGTTTGGGCCTGCTTTTCTTCAGCAGGGACAGGGAAGATGGTTAAAATTGATGGGAAGATGGATGGAGCCAAATACAGGACCATTCTGGAAGAAAACCTGATGGAGTCTGCAAAAGACCTGAGACTGGGACGGAGATTTGTCTTCCAACAAGACAATGATCCAAAACATAAAGCAAAATCTACAATGGAATGGTTCACAAATAAAAATATCCAGGTGTTAGAATGGCCAAGTCAAAGTCCAGACCTGAATCCAATCGAGAATCTGTGGAAAGAACTGAAAACTGCTGTTCACAAATGCTCTCCATCCAACCTCACTGAGCTCGAGCTGTTTTGCAAGGAGGAATGGGCAAAAATTTCAGTCTCTCGATGTGCAAAACTGATAGAGACATACCCCAAGCGACTTACAGCTGTAATCGCAGCAAAAGGTGGCACTACAAAGTATTAACTCAAAGGAACACTCAAGGTTCGTTTTTTATTAGATCGATTGATTGCTGTAAGCTAGAGCATTTAAATATCACTTACCTAATTTTTCCTTTTGACCTCCAAAATACAGTAATCCAGGTTTGAAAATGCCATTTCCTGTCACTCCTCTTCTTGCTTTCCACCAGCATCTGAGCCGTTTTGCATGGTGGTAAGCAGAATGTGCTCACCCCCTCCCTATGACCACAGCCCTGCGTGAAGATGCTCTCTTATCCCTCACAGGCATGGAGGCTAAGCCTAATGGGAACTGTAGTTCCCATTAGGCCGTGATGTAGCAAGAATGAATGTGCACCGCAAACCAGGAAGTCAGTGAGAATAATGATTCAGGAGTGATGGAGGTGAATAAAACAGCTCCATTTCAACAGGTATCAAACTAGTTATAATGCAAAACATTACTTTTTACTTTATCAGCTACTGTCAGACTTTAATTTAAGAGGAAAATATTTTTGTCTTTACAACTCCTTTAAGGGGGCTGAATAATTTTGCACGCCCAATTTTTCTGTTTTTTATTTGTTAAAAAAGTTTGAAATATCCAATAAATTTCGTTCCACTTCATGATTGTGTCCCACTTGTTGTTGATTCTTCAAAAAAAATGACAGTTTTATATCTTTATGTTTGAAGCCTGAAATGTGGCAAAAGATCGCAAAGTTCAAGGGAGCCGAATACTTTCGCAAGGCACTGTATAGATATTGAAGAACTTGGAGTATAAATCTTGTACTTATGGGGCCGGATTCAGAAAGAAGATACGACGGCGTATCTCCTGATACGCCGTCGTATCTCTGAGTCCGGCCATCGTATCTATGCGCCTGATTCATAGAATCAGGTTACGCATAGATATGCCTAAGATCCGACAGGTGTAAGTGACTTACACCGTCGGATCTTAGGCTGCAATTCCAGGCCGGCCGCTAGGTAGCGCTTCCATATCTTTTATGCGTCGAATATGCAAATGAGCATTTACGCCGATTCAGAAACGAACAACCGCCCGGCGCTTTTTTTTTACGTCGTTTGCGTTCGGCTTTTTTCGGCGGAAAGTTACCCCAGCTATAGCAGGGGTAAGTGCGGCGTATCCTATGTTAAGTATGGCCGTCGTTCCCGCGCCGAGTTTTGAATTTTTTACGTCGTTTGCGTAAGTCGTTCGCGAATACGGCCGGACGTAATTTACGTTAACGTTGAAACCAATGACGTCCTTGCGACGTCATTTGGAGCAATGCACGCTGGGAAAATTTGCGGACGGCGCATGTGCTGTTCGATCGGCGCGGGGACACGCATGATTTAAATAGTACACGCCCCCTAGCCGCGGAATTTGAATTCCGCCGGGGGATTTACGATACGTTGCCGCAACTTTAGAGGCAAGTGCTTTCTGAATAAAGCACTTGCCTCGGAAAATAGCGGCGGCATAACGTAAATCAGATAGGTTACACGGATCTAAAGATCCGCTAACCTATCTGAATCTAGCCCATGAGCTTTAATACATTGCTGTAAGTTCAAGTCAAGTTGTTTGATAAAAGTATTCACAGTACTGTCTTTTTCCCCCAAAAAAGGTTGGGATGCTGTGTAAGGCCCCTTTCACACGGGCAGATCGTTCAGGTCCACCTGTCTGTTTTTTAGGCAGACCTAAATGAATGCTCCATACAGTTCTATGGAGCGACGGATGTCAGCGCTGACAGGGGGTCCGCTTTCATCCGATCCCCCAAAGAGGAGAGCAGGGCTCTGACAGGTCTGTCCCGTGTGAAAGGGGCCTAAAATCTACAGAATGCAATGATTTGCAAATCACATAAACCCATATTTTACTCACAATAGAAAATAGAAAACATATCAAATGTTTAAACTGAGAAAGTGTACCATTTTAAGACATTTTTTAACATTTGATATGTTGAGTTCATCATGGGACAAATTCAGAATGGCAAAGTAACTTGTGACAACTAAACAAAAGTGTTTATTTTGTGAAAACTGTTGGTAGAATGTAATGCTGTTACTTGGCTTTTCAATAACTGCAGCATTTGGATGCAGTTCTAGTGATAAGATCTTGCCTTTGTAACCCACAAATTATTTAATATGTCAGCATCCTGAAAACAACCATGCCAACATAAACTGTTTTGGATGGGGTTTGTCTACAGCTGCAAAATGCAACTATTTTCTAAAAAAAGTGAAAGAAACATCAGCATTGCATACAAAGGGAATATTAGTAGTGGACTTGCAGTAGTACTATGAAATGAGCAGACCTAATCTCAGTACAAACATACAGCAATATAAATGTATTTACCAGCACATTAAAAAGAGCAAAGATGGCAAAAACAAATTTTCGTTACTTTGTGGGAGGGCCAGACACATGAGTATGAGAAATATTTTTAACTATCAAGTTTATCTTGAGTTGCCCTTTAAATCAGAATTGATCTTATTTGTGTACAGTTTATTGAGATGAACATTCCCTCAGTCCCTGCTCTACCTCCTCTGCAGAACCTGCTCTGCGTGTTGACACAAAGTGTTGGTTTTTAAGGTGTAGTTGGGCAAATATTTGTAGAAGTACCTGCCAGGTTTCTACAATGTGGATTTAGGTTAATTGGACTCAAAACTAAGTTGGCTTGCTAAAACCAAAGGGAAATTGGTGGCCAACAAAAAGCCACATGATTTCAAGTATAATGCATACAAATAAGAGACATATGAGATGTATTATCACATTAAACTTCACATGAATCTAATTAAATAGTCACGTCAGCTTTGCTTGGTTCTGTTGATGGTGTTCACAAGCTTTTAACACACAGACATGCAGACATTTGTTTTTTTCTTCAAAAATCTGATGTGTGTGGTTACTACTTGTACTGCATAATGGTCTAGCAGGTCTGAAACAAGAAAATAAAGGGCTTGGTAACCATAAAGCAATGTGAGCCCCTCTTTTTTTCTATGTCAGCTGTGTTGCCAGTCGGCATGATTTAGACACATAGTTTGTGATTTTGTTGGATACTAGAAATGTATAGTGGCTATTATTGCAGAAAGCAGATTGCCCCAGACCAATCAGCATTCACACATGGGCCCAGATTCAAGAAGCACTTGCGCCCGCGCAACCATAGGTTGCGCGGCGCAAGGGCTTACTTGCTCCGGTGTAACGAGTGCTCCTGATTCAGGAACCTCGTTACACCGACTGCAGCCTAGGATGTGACAGACATAAGCCTCCTTATGCCTTCACATCCCAGGCTGCATTCTTGCGTTGGCCGCTAGGGGGCGCGGCCATTGTGATCGGCGTATAGTATGCAAATTGCATACTACCACCGATTCACAAAAGTTGCGCGGGCCCTGCGCACGCAAGGTACGGAGTTTCCGTACGGCCACTTTAGCATAAGGCTGCTCCTGCTAATAGCAGGCGCAACCAATGCTAAAGTATAGCTGCGCTTCCCGCTCGCGACGTTCAAATTTTACGTCGTTTACGTAAGTGAACCGTGAATGGCGCTGGACGCCATTCACGTTCACTTAGAAGCAAATGACGTCCTTGCGACGTCATTTGCCGCAATGCACGTCGGGAAAGTTTCCCGACGGAGCATGCGCTGTTCGCTCGGCGCGGGAGCGCGCCTAATTTAAATGATTCCCGCCCCCGGCGGGATCATTTACATTAGGCGCCCTTACGCAGGGCTATTTAGCATATCGCCCGCGCAATTTACGGAGCAATTGCTCCGTGAATCGCGGGCAAAGCGCAATATTTGCGTGGGCGCAGAGAAAAATTTTTGCTCTTTGCCCACGCAAATATTGCGCGATTCTACCTGAATCTGGGCCATGGTGTACACATGCATGCCCCAGAGTAATGACTTGTCAAGTAGTGAAGAAAAAAATGACAGTCTTAGAGAATGTGGCTCCAAAATATTTAGGTGTATGCAGCTGCCAAATTTCTGAAAGCTATTTTGTCTTTAAAAAAATACCAATTTTTAAAATAATATATGGTATAAAATTAAAACTGCAAATCTTTTTGTTGGTGTTAAAGGAATTTGTGGGGTGTCTCTTGGTATAAAACAGATTTGGCTGGTGCTTAAAATGAACTTGTGCTTGGCAGGCTAAGGGCACAGCAACAAGTTTACTTAGTGGATGCTCTCCTCAGCATCAGCACTCTTTGCTCCCCTGCCAACCTGTTCAGCCACCAATAGTGAAGACAAATACAATGTACTTCTGAGTATGGGAGAGCATGCGACCCATTCACCTTCACTGGTGCTTCACTGGCTGCTTAGGCACTCAGAGCTGTCAACTGGGAATAAAGAAGAACCTCTACCCACTGATACCTTTCCTTCCCTTCCGAGTATGGAGAAGCATATGACCTTATTCCAAAATGCACCACAATAGCCTGTGTGGCCAGTCACCAGGTCCAAACGCAGTCACATGTCAAGTAGGAGAGGTTAACTGTTTGTAAGCTCTGGCACAGAACTTACACAGGGTTAGGTCTTGGAACTCCAATAAAAAAGCAGGGGAGCATGGGGAACAAGGATCAGTCATATTGCCATAAGTGGGCAAACCAAGACGCCTTTGCAAGTAATGTGTTGTGTTTATTAGGCTTGCTGTATCATTATCAAACATGTACATTCTCCCTCCAGTGTCTGTGATGTGCATATTGCAG
Organism: Rana temporaria; assembly: GCF_905171775.1. Lineage (NCBI taxonomy): Eukaryota > Metazoa > Chordata > Amphibia > Anura > Ranidae > Rana > Rana temporaria. The sequence goes on from NC_053497.1 coordinate 111,650,386, forward strand.
CAGTTGCTTAGCTTCTCTATATTGTGCGTTGTGCAGCACAGCAAAGCCAGAATATGTAATGGGTAACTATAGCTACCTCTGTTTACCTATATAATTACAAACTATACATAGTAGCAAGATTTGTAATTATTTTTACATTAGGCTCTTCCTATGTATATCTAAAAAAGTCCAAATTACAGACAAATAGCTACATGTATAGTTCAAAAATATATACAAGTGGCATTTTACCTTTTAAAGGATTTTAAATTCTGCTCAGACAGCACAACCATATCCTGGACCTCCTTGCAAAATACATTACAGTTGAGCAATATTGGCTGGTCTAGGTCCCACCCTAGCCCGTGACTGGGTAATGAAAGAGAAATGGCATATTTATAAGGTCAATGCTGGATTCCCCGTCTGTAAGCATGTTTCCCATAAGTAAAAGAGCTCTAATTGGCTTATATTGCTGACTCTTTCTTTACCTGCTGGAGTGCTTTGAAGGAGTATACATGAGGCTGATAACAGGATATAGCACAGTTTTTATGCAAAATGCATATAATAATTCATATAAATGAGCACTAACTATACATAAATGTTTTTTGCATCCGAGAGTTTGACGTAAAAAAAAAAACTACAGCTCCCCCTTAATTTCATGGTGTATCTAACTCACCATGACTATACAGATGCATGTATTGTATTATACTCAAAAGAAACATAGTAACATAATACTAAATAATGCAAACTATTTTACTCTAATGTAAAAATAAGGATGCCACTTTCAAGGATAAAGATAGTATATGAAAATAATGTATATGGACTATCATATGAATTATTGATGTCAGCTAGATGCAAGCAATCATCCACCTTTTGATTCATTTTGCTCTTGTATTATCCCGTGCAAATAAGTATTTTTATTTGATTTGACCCAGTGTGTATTATTTCTAATAACATTTTCTATATTTTATAAACATCACATAAACCTTTTCTATAGCCTAAACTATTTTTTATAGACACATTTTTATCTTAAGGCCATTGCATTTCCCTGTTCAAGCATATCCTTTTTTTTAAAACAATGAAACTGCAAAACAAAAGCTGAAAAAACATACCAGGAAAATACAGGAATAGGGACTTTTAACAGGTTTGTCATATGATCCTTATAATACAAAACGTACAGAGCAGAAGATTTTGGTTGAGGGACAAAGTGACAGTATTTGTTTCAGGTTTTTATAGTTGCTGCTGTCGCTTTATAATTGGTGCAGCCAATGCTGAATTTTATCAGTATTCTCTCTTTAAGGTTGCAACTATATACATTTTTGCACTCTCGGCTCTTCCTCCTGACTTATGAAAAATGCCAGGCACTCCGTGTGCAGCCCAATTTGTAATTATAACTGGTGTGGACCACCAATGGGGGCAGAGGCAGCAGTTAAACGTTCTATTCTATTTTTATTTCTATTTCATAGACTATGAACAAATCTTGTCTGGAATTCCACTTTAAAAATAGCTATTAGTAATTGTATATATTTCTGTGTCTATATATTTTGAGTAGAGGGGCTTAAAGTCTAGGAATTGCTGTGTCAGCGATGTATAGTCACCTGTCCCAGAATCTAGTTATGTGTTAAGCTGCCCATAGATGTATCAAAATGTTGCCAGTTCAGCAGGGATCAGCCAAGTTTCAATCAATCTATGTTCATTCACGATCAACTTCTTACAAACAGGACTGTTGGAAAACTTTTGTTGATCAGCGGCTACAGTACTCCTGTCGGAATACAATACCTCATGTGGTAATGGGGCAACCATTTGTTTTTCTTCAATCAGCCAAAGGGCTGATCGAAAAAAGGAGGCATCTATGGCCAGCCTTAGTACTCTAGCCTTGTTTGTTTTTATCATAATAAACTCAATGATCAGCTTCCTGCATTGACAAGGTTTCTATAGTCTGTGTTGCTCCAAACACAAGTGCAGTTTATCCTGAGAAGGAACTGTTTACCCAGCTCTGGAAAGAATTCTTCTGCACTATATAAATGTTCTCGGTGCCACTACATTTGGAGCTTGCTAGAGACATCACTGAACAGACATGGCTGGACACAGAGGTAACTTACTTTCCAAAGAATTACAGGATATCAGTAGATTACTGAATATATGAATATAAAGAGGTATTGGTGATCTAGGCAGTAATCTGTTATTTTTAAACATACTTTAAGAACTTCAAGACCAGACTGTTTCAACCCTTTTCTGCCCATGCAATTTTTCAGGTTTGGTTTGGTAACAGACGATCAGATGCAAATATAAACGACAGGCAGGGAATGGTCAAAGTTCGGCAACAGGATATCAGGCAGGTAAAAGGTATGCATAGTCAATAAGGCAAGCCGGGTCAGGATAACAGATAGTAACGTAGTCAGAACAAGCCGGGTCCCAGACTTATTGGCTGGAACCGCCACCAGCCTATTAAATTATGGTCCCGCCTGGAACAATCTCAGTGTAACATTCCCCTTACCAGAGCTCCCTGGTGCCATAGCTCACTGCCAAGTGCCATGAAAAACCACCTCCTGGTAGGTACAAGCATACGGATTTGTTCATCCCTCTCCGTACGTTCCCTCTTCTCGTTGGCTAACTCTCCACTCCACCCGATACTAGGAAACCCAGAGTTCACCCTCAGATCCACTGACCCCATCGTTTGCTTGCTGAGGAACTCAGGCCTCCCACTTCTTCGCCAATAGCAGGTGGCAGTCCCTGACCAAACTCATGAACCCAGACGGTTTGTTCTGTTTGGACCACTGGAGGACCTTCTAAATTAGTAATTTCTTCAAGTCATCACCCCCTCCAGGCAGTTACTGCTTAACCCTAACTACTTTTGAGACCTACTGCTCAGAGGAGAGCACCATGCCTCATGGCCTATCAGCCGCCTACCAACTGTTGATAACGCCACCAGATGGCCATCAACTGCAGTGCCTTAATGCTTGGGAGAAGGACATGAAGGGAACCTTCACCCCACCCACCCCAATTTATTTTTACACAAAACTGTAAATTAAAGATATTTCTCTTATCGTCCATGAACGGACACAGCTGGGTTATGTTCCCGTTCACAGGAGAGGACTAGGCAGAAACATATTAGATAATTAAACACATGTTACTTTAACAGCATTGAACAGCCCCACCCAGGGGGCGGTCCCTCCGGACATAACCCTCCTCCCTGCAGCATGCAGTCTCAGTTTCTTTCTGCCTAGCAAAGGAGGAGGACGTATGGCTCCCTTTTTGGCCCAGTACATTTTTATTTTTATTTTATTTATTCTTGAAGAATCTTCTATCAACTGTCGGCTGAGAGACAGGCTGGATATATAGATCCTTGTAGTCTCCCCAGTCCGGCCAGCGAGCTTGAGCACACCTTTGCAAAGAGGCTGGGTCTGCCACGACATACCCCATGGCTCCTGGGGTGGCCTGTGAGCTTTGGCTCCAGGGTCCACATATGACAGGGCTGTGGTGTTGTCTCACTTACAGTGGACCGGGCCGACAGCTACTCCTACGCGGTGTATGCCTGTCAGGAATGCGTCAGTGGGTCCTTGCATGGACGGGTAAGTACATTCCTTCCCGCTTCAGCAGGTCGGTACAGGTGAGCATTCCTGGGGTTCGGGGGGTCCTCCTATCCTCCCTTCCCTGTCATATTTCCCTCTGCTGCTCTATTGCTACAGGGGTGGACCTGTGGGGGGCTCATTTTCCCACCAGGGGACTGTGGGGTGTCTGGACCTGTGTATTTCTGTGGGGGTGTTTTACTCAGAAAGGCCTCATTAGGCCTTCTCATCCACGTCGCAGCATTTTGCCGCCATTTTTGCGGCGCTGGCGCCATTTTTTTGGAGCCTGCTGTTATCATTGTGAATTCCCATCGGCAGCCATTTTGTTGTGGTCGCTCTATGGCGCAGCTTACTATTGTGGTCGGCCGTTTTACTGTGGCCGTTTCCTGCTCTATCTGCTGATTTTGGAGGTGGTTTTGGCCTCTAGTGCTGGCTTCTACAGCATGCAGCACAGATCTCCTCATGATTTTATCTCACAGCTTTTCTGCTCACACACACACGCTGTGTTCTGAGGGCAGGCAGCGGCACTGCATGGTATCCTCCTGTGGTTGGTGAGTCCCCTGGGTAACCCCAGTCAGCGCAACAAGAAGGGTGGGCTTTATTCAGGTCTGGAAAGGGTCCCTGAGAGCGGTCTAGATGGAGTCAGTGGGGCATATTTACGAAAGCCAAACTTACTTTGCACTGCAAGTGCACTTAAAAGTGCACTTGGAAGAGCAGTTGCTGTAGATCTGAGGGGAAGATCTGAAATGAGGGGAAGGTCTGCTGATTTTATCATCAAATCATGTGCAAGCTAAAATGCTGTTTTTTTATTTTCCTTGCATGTCCCCCTCAGATCTACAGCAACTGCACTTTCAAGTGCACTTGTAGTGCAAAGTGGATTTGCCTTTGGTAAATAACCCCCAGTGTCTGGTTCTTCCTCCCAAAACATTCTAGAGGTAGCAGCTGGGGCTCCTGCACCTGCGGTTCATGGACACTTTGTTGGTTGAAAAGTGACCCCCTCCCCCCCCCACCATCCCCTGGGGACTGCTCTGACTCAGACCAGGACCTGACTGTCAGGTCCCTGGTTCTGTGTTGTCTGTGGAAGTGGACCAGGAAGGCCTTGCGAGGAGGACTCCTCACTTAGGTCAGTAACAGGGCTTTTGTCAGTGCGCTTATTAATGCTGTAAGGGACTCCCTTATGCTGTATAGTGCAGCTGAGGTATCATCTGAGGGCTCTGTATTTTTTGGGCACACAAATTAGACCACTCTGTGAAAGTTTTTCCTTATATGCCCTTTTTTTGACAAGTTCACTGGTAAGGAATAGGAAAGGCCGCAGAAGTCCTTGTAGTTCCTCAGCGCCTGGCAGTTCGGTACCCCTTTGAGGAAAGCCTCTTGAAAAAATGGGCTTCTCCTCGGAAAGTGGCCCCCAGTGCCTGGTTAAAAAGGGTGACCACTCTCCCTATAGAATGGACCTCTGCCTTCAAGGACCATACTGATAGGAGGTCCAAGGCGCTGACCCGCTCCACGTTTGCCATGCTGGGGTCTGCATCGTGGCCTATTGTGGCTGCAACCTTGGTGTCTCAGACACTCACTGAATGGGCAAGGTTTTGCACCAGACTGTGGAGGCGCTCCAGCTCCCTCCCAAATTTGTTAGACTGGCCGACCAGTTGGTCCAGGGCCTTGTATATGTCTGTAATGCTACGCTGGATGCAGCACCCTTAATATCCAGAGCCTCTGTTTCGGCGGTGGTTTTGCGCTGCCTGATTTGGCTGAAATGCTGGTCGTAAGACGGGTCCTTCGTTCCCCACTCAGAAGCGGTATTTTTGTCAGTCAGGGCCCGCGGGTAAACCCTCCCAGGCCGACAAAGGCTTTGCTGGGGGACAGAAACGTCCCTGGGTGCGTAAGCCGACACCCAAACCCGCCAATGCATGAAGCCTTGCCCCCGCCCGACTCATGGGTGGGGGGATGGTTTCGCAGGTTCACACCTCGGTGAACCTCCCTGCTCTACGACCAGTGGGTCTGCGAGGTGGTCTCTTCGGGGTACAAGATAGTTTCTTTCCTATCCACCGAACAGATTCTTTCCCTTAAGTCTCACTCTCTTTCCGTCTCCTCGGTCTGCCCTGCTAGGGGCAGTGCAGGACTTGCTAAGTTGCGGGGTAATTTTACCCGTTCTGCAGGACGAGAGGTTTCAGGATTTTTATTCTAATCTGTTTGTGGTCCCGAAGGACGTGATCTGTCCAATTTTGGACCTCAAAGCCCTAAATGCCTCCGTGAGAGTAAGGAAGTTTTGCATGAAATCCATTCATTCGGTGGTAGCTGTGCTCCATCCGGGGGACTTTCTGGCATCCTTGGACATCAAGGACGCTTACTTGCATGTCCCAATTTGCACAAGTCACCAGAGGTTTCTGCTCTTTGCGATAAGGGAGGACCACTATCAGTTTGTGGCCCTTCCTTTTGGGCTAGCGTCAGCACCACGAGTTTTCACCAAGGTGCTCACACCGATGAGACAGAGAGGCATTGCCATCGTGACCTACTTAGACGACCTTCTTCTGAGAGCAGCTTCTTGCTCAGAATTAAAGGTGGATGTGTCTATAGTCAGCCAGACCCTCCAAGAATTTGGGTGGGTGTTAAACATTCAGAAGTCGGTCCTGGTCCCGACTCAGCATTTGGAATACCTAGGGTTGATTCTGCACTCCTCTTTCTTCCCCTGGAGAAATTGCAGACTCTTCAGTCTGCGGTGAAGCTGTTGGCATTCCGCAAATGGTAGTCTCTCCGTTTTTGCATGCGAGTCCTGGGCCTAATGGTGGCCTCCTTCGAGGCAGTACCTTATGCCCAGTTCCACACTCATGTTTTGCAGAAGGCGATACTGTCCAAATGAAACAAATCTCCTTTGTCTCTGGATCGTCAGATTCAGGTTAGCCACCTAGTCAGGGTCTCTCTGAATTGGTGGCTAAGATCCCCGGCTCTTTGGTCTGGGAAGTCGTTTCTTCCTTTCCAGTGGACGGTGATTACGACGGACGCCAGCCCCACGGGTTGGGGGGGGCATCTGGGGGGGTCCAGTCGGCCCAGGGTCGATGGACTCTAGTGAAATCCCGTCTGCCGTTCAATGTCCTAGAACTCTGGGTGATCAGGCTACACCTCTCCTCGTAATCGTTGCAAAACTGTCAGGGAAAACCAGATGCTGGACCAGGGGGACTGGTCTTTGCACTCGGAGGTGTTTCAACTCCCTTGCAGGAGGTGAGGCTCACAGGGCGTGGATCTCCTGGCCTCTCGTCTCAACCGCAAGGTGTCGGGGTTCGTGGCCAGGTCTAGAGATCCATGTGCAGACGCGTTGGCCCTGTGGGGTCAGTATTGGCTACTTTATGCCTTTCCCCCATTGAAGTTGCTTCCTCGGCTGCTCCGCAGAGTGGAGGCCGAGGGGATCCCGATGATTCTAATCGCTCCATATTGGCCTCGGCGTCCTTGGTACGCCGATCTTGTGTGCCTGGTGGTGGATGTACCCTGGCGGTTGCCAATGCGGGAGGCCCTACTGTCTAAAGGTCCTATACTTCATCCTGCTTTACAGTCGCTGGTTTTATTGGCATCGCTATTGAAGGCCAGGTCTTAAGAGACCGGGGTCTTTCCGGCTCGGTCATCTCAACCATGCTGAGGGCATGGAAGTCTTCTTCCAGGAAGATCTACCATCGCACCTGTAAGGCCTACTCTTTGTGCAAAAAGATGGGGTGGCATCCATGGACGTACTCAGTGTCCAGGGTCCTGCTATTTTTACAGCTTGGAGTGGAGCAGTTTTCAGCCTTGGTTGTGTTTTTTCAGTGGCCTTTGGCGGCCCATTCTCTGGTGGGTACCTTTTGTGCAAGGGGTTTCGTCATAAACTTCCCCCCCTCTTGACCCACCTCTTCCCCTATGAGTTTTGACCCTGGTGCTCTCGGTTCTTCAGGAACCTCCCTTTGAAAACATCAGAGAGATTCCTCTCTTGACACTATCTCAGAAGGTGGCCTTTTGGTGGCCATTACTTCTATCAGAAGGCTTTCCGAGTTGGCGGCCTTGTGTTGCAAGTCACCATACTTGATCCGCATAAGGATAAGGCGTAGTGCGCCTGCAACCTTCCTTTCTTTTGAAGGTGATTTCGGCCTTTCACCTGAATGAGGACATTGTTCTTCCATCTTTATGTCCTCGGCCGGAGGTTGCGCTTTATACTTTAGACATGATACGCGCTTTGCGGGTGTACCTGTCTGTTGCGGCTCAGTTTCGGAGAGCTGACGCACTTTGTGTCGGTGTCTGGTCCACAAAAGGGCCTGGCGGTCTTGTCGGCCACTATTTCTTGGTGGATCAGGCAGACCGTCATACAGGCCTATGCTCTTAGGGGGCAGGTGCTCCCTTTTTCTGGTCACAGCACTTTTGACCAGGGCAATTGGTGCTTCCTGAGTTTTCCGACATCAAGTGTCTGTCTCACAGGTGGGCAAGGCGGCGACTTGGTCGTTCGTTCACATTTTTTCCAAATTTTACAAGGTTGCTCTGAGTGCATCTTCTGATGCTTCTTTCGGCCGCAAGGTTTTGCAGGCGGCTGTTTAAAGTTGCAACTCCTTTTGTTCTCACCATAAAATCCTTTTCTCTGTCGTCCATGGACAGACACAGCACCCACCCCTCCTTTTTTATGTTTGTCCTGCTTGTTACGAACTGAGGCTGCATGCTGCAGGGAGGAGGGTTATTTCCGGAGGGACCCCCCTCTGTGGGGATGTTCAACTCTGTTAAAGTCACATGTATTTGATTATCTAACATGTTTCTGCCTAGTCCTCTCCTCGAACAGGAACATAACCCACTTGTCTTTAAGAAGCTGTGAGTACAAAAAATCCTATTTTCTAACGCACATCATAGGTATACCTAAAATTACATCCCAAAACACATTCTTATACTCTTCCCGTGTATGGGAATACTACATGTGAGAATTTATCACACCCTAGCCACATAGGGAGGCCTACATTTTTAAGTGGAGCTTCTGGTGTTTTAGGGGCATAAATTACCTTCCTGAATACCTATCACATTTCTGGAGGCCCTGGAGGACCAGGGCAGTGGAAACACCCACAAAATTATCACATTTTGGGGAGTAAACACCCCAATGTATTTTTTAAGAGGCATGGTAAGTCTTTTGAAGACTTTTTTTGCTACAAGTTTTGGAAAATGCCTAAAGCAAATAAAAATGATATTTTTTACACTAAGTTGTATAAAATATTTTTCGTACACATCATGAACATACTTAGAATTACACCCCAAAACACATTCTACTACGCCTGAGTATTTGTGAGACTTTTTCAATGTTTGGACTGATTGTGTACTGGACACTGGGCATCTTGTGTATCAACAAATTGTAGCATAAACAGTGTACTGTAATGATCATTACTGTACAAGTTTCATCAGGAAATATAGCTTAGTGTAGCATCGCCTACAGCAGTCCCTATTCCTATAAGCCAAACAAGCCTACTCTTATGTGGCTGCTCCTAGGAATGACAAGTTCACTGGTGCAGGAGGCTGAAGAAAGGGGGAACAATAAAAGAGTTCTCGTGGATCCAGTAGTGATGTTATCTGCAGGGGATGGTCTAGATTGGTGTCTCTCAGAAATGTAGTCGGCGAGACATGCAGATGGGTCAGTTCAGGAGACAGGGAGAGACATGGTGAATAAACAGGCAAATAATCCATCCAGATAGCAGGCAGAAACGTGGTCAATAAACACGCCAGGGTAAGTACAGGTAGCAGGCAAAGGGAACACTGCACTGGTGTGATCAGGGACGTTGTTGCTGGCTGCACTGGTTCTGGAGACACTGCACTGACTGATGTTGCAGAGATCAGGGACACTGTTGATGGCTGTTCTGGCTCTAGTGACAGTGGCACTGGTTTAGCTAGTGAACAGGAACATTGTTGCTGGCTGCACTGGTGTAGTGACATTGTCACTGTTATGGTGGCAACCAGGAACACTTTCCCGGCCACACTGGTCTGGCTACACTGTAAATAGTATGATGGTAATTGGGGACACTGTGATTGGTTGGTCTCACTGTCTGCATTCCAGGCCTTGCATGGATACTAGATTGGGAGCAGAAGTTTTGTCTTTGCAGCTGCTGTATTGAAATGCATGGAACACCTGTGCATCGCTGTGGGAGTAAACATGGCCTTCGCACAGTGTGCGCGTTAATATGCCCCATGTGAACAAGGCCCTATGGTGATGTGGCAGTTATCGGGGATGCTGTGTATGGCTGTACTTTCAGGACTCATTTACACAGGATGTATTAATACATACCCCATGCAAGCACTGTGTTTACCCTCATAGGGATGTACAGGTGTTTTTGCATCCCTGTGCAAGCAGTCCCATTGATGATTCCGTTGGTACACAGCGGCTGCATGGACACAGCAATTGCTCCCAATATGATCAGGTGCATGTCCTCAAACTTACACCGTCTTTGTTCGGGTCTTTCACCTACACATATGTCCCTGCAGCCGCTGTTTCCCAATAGACATGAATGAGAAACTGGGTTCACATTGATACACCCTGTGTGAATGAGACCTAATAGTGACACTAAGACTGGTGTGACGGTGTTCAGAGACAGCGCACAGATGAGAATAGCTGGATAGGATTTAAAGGGGACTATTTTTCATGTGCTTTTTGACATGCTGGGAAGGTGCAAAAGCACACAGGTGTGAACAGGGCCTTAGTCTATGTCGAAGGCACATTTAATTGTACCTGTAACCTCAGAGAAAACAAAAAGCTGTGAAGATGTTGGGATATTTTAGTAGCGCCGCAGACTGAACACCAATATGAGCAAGGGCCTGTAAATACGGTCAAGTCAGGGATTAAGGGTACCCTTCTTTATGTCACACTAAGTTGAGTCAGCTGTAGGGGATGGTTAGCACTTAGTTACACTTAGTGTACTTTCACTTTAAGCCCCCCCTCTACGCCAATGAACCTTGGCTGCCAGCAAGCAGTTTGTTTCGGCAGCTGTAGTGGTAGAGTTGTGTGAGCTCTATAATCAGCTGGACTTCTGGAGATTCCCGTAATCCAGAGGAATTCCTTTATTAAACGATTGGGACTTTGAGCATTATGGCTTGTTCAAGTGATTAAGCTCCTTGCGCATAGATGGCTTAGTGATTAGACGTCAGTCAGCGGGAAGCTGACTTACAGCGCGTTCTGATCAAAGAGTTTTTTCTGACCAGCAGGTGGTTGGACTTTAGAGAGAAGCGCTGATGCTTTGTCATTGATCATTACCGAGCTGTCCTGCTGAGCGTGCATCGTTATCTGTGGCCAGAGCAGCTGCATATTCCAGCTTTATCGTCCTGTTTTGAATGTAAAGTCTTCATGCCTGGAGTATTCTTTTACAAAGCGTGAAATACTCTGGCAGGTAGTGGAAGGATTGCTGTCTGTGGCCACGTCAGATAGATTTGTTGACACTTCTTGTACTGCTGTCTGTTTCCACTGGGACAAAAGAGGGCATTTAGAATTTTACAAACCAGCGAAAATTGTCAGAGGTAGGATTTACCCTCAGTTTGGGGAGATTCATTCTCAATTCCTGTTGTGTTTCTGAGAAAATGAGATGAAATCCTCCAAACAGTAATATAGATCTGGAAGAGCTTTCAACCTTTCCCCACTCCATCCAAAATTAGAAAGAACTTTCCTGGAATAGGTGAATAGTGTTGAGTGAAGCTGCCCCTTTAAAGTGAATGTATCAATTTACAAAATATCTGATGAAAATTTCCAACAATCAAAAAAACAAACATAAATGCAATAAAATAAAGTGACGATGAATCGATTTATAAATTCCTAAAAAAATCTTCACAAAGAAAAAAGTCCAATCACTGTGATTCAAAAGAAAAAAGTATATAAAAAATGTTGTCCTTTAAGTGATGTTTCATGTCTGTTCACTGTTCACGTTGTCCTACGCTATTCAATGGATGAACGAGGAGTTATTTGTGCTTAGCATACATTGTAAATACTGCCACTGAGCTTCATGTCTGTTCACTGAAGATACACTGTAGTGTACCAAAGTGCATTAGACATGGTGTGTTTAAAATGAAAGGCAGTGAGTAAAATTAACACTAAAGCTGAGCTAAAGTCAAAGAGTCCATTCAGTTTAATTGATGATAAAAAAGGTATGGCGCTTACTCGTATATCAACTTACAAAATATCAATGTGTGTGATCACCTCTCATGAAAATTTGCAACAATCAAAAAAACGGCGTGCGTTTCAAATCCAGAGGTTCGGAAACCAGCAAGAACGGATATGACGTCAGAGGAGGCGGCTTGTCTGTCTTTTACTGACGTCATATCCGGTCTTGCTGCTTTCCAATCCCTGGGATTTGAAACGCACGTCATGGCTGACAGGACGGAGTGCACACTTTTTCTAAGCTGTACATGTTGGTGCTACCACATAGCACATTTAAATGTAAGTGGGCATTTCTACATTTACCTGCTTTTATCTATTTTGGAATGCTTGCTGTGCTATATGCTCTATATATTTGTTCCGAGTTACATTGCCTAGTTATTGCCAAAGATAAAAAGGACCATCTTCATCTATGCTGTTGCAAGAAACCCACCAGTGCTCCCATGTTTTTACAGTTTTTAGCTTTGGTGAGTTTTCATTTCTCATGCACATTTTGTGGTGGAGCATCACTTGAAGGACAACTTTATATATATATATATATATATATATATATATATATATATATATATATATATATATATATATATATATATATATATATATATGAAATAGGAAAGAGAAATTGTTGGGACTTTAATTGAAACAGAACACTAGGGCAGAGTGAATCAATCATTATGATAAAAAATAATTAATTGCAGGTAAACAGGGTAGATGAGTAAAAAGGTAAAAATGTATAGCAGAAGCACGATTGGTAAATGATATAGCATTCTAATAGTAACAAAAATAAACATAGTAACACATGGTAAACAACGAAACCAGCAATGTGACCCAGGATGACATATAACCATAATAAATAGTAAAATATAATTGATGATTCAGACAATATCAAGCTCATAGTAATAAACCTCTTCACTGTGACATGAAAGCTATATTGTATGTTCGTATGCTTGACGCGTTTCGTGGAATAACTCCACTCATCAGGAGCAGCTAGGGACTGGGGTAACCTACAATGAATAATAGTTGATAATGAGACACAAATTAATGGTAATTAATTAGAAAGGGAAGAGAGGGAACACTACACTATGATCCTAACAATCTTACCTATGGGTATTTGGTAAAACAATATAACCAGTAGAAAGGCTGATAAAAGGCATTTTCGGGCTGAGAGATCATATCCCTGGGAGCTATATATATATAATCTTTCTTTTGAATCATCGTAATTGGACTTTTTTCTTTATAAAGATTTTTTAAGGAATTTTATTTATTGATGCATCATCACTTTATTTAATTTGTTTTGTTTTTTTGATTGTTGGAAATTTTCATGAGAGGTGATCACACAAATGGATATTTTGTAAGTTGATATACGAGTTAGCGCCTGTGACGGGAGTCACTTTGGGTAGGGGGTTTGTGGAACTCGGCTTACCTTGGAGAGCTCTGAAAACTCTATGTCCAGCTCCCCCAGGCCCTCTAAGGTGTAAATCACCCTGTGTCCATTAGGGGCACAGGGTCACTGAGATGTCCACTATGATTTGTGCTAGTCAGACTCGCTGTACAGCCACACTGGAATGTTGTATGTGTGTGTGTGTATGTATATATAATATATATTGTATATTGTCTCATTTTGTTGTGTACTCTTTGCTGGGTCATTTGGGGTGTGTCTGTATTTCAATGTTCTATTGTGTCTGTCTGCTTTGGATATTATGGGATGTATATGTAGATTAGCTGTGAGATTGGTGGGGGCAGATTCCTCCAACAGCTCTCCCTGCTGATAAGACTGTTTACTGATGAGAAGTTTGAATACACTTGACCTGTGTGTATTGTTATTGGACAGTTTACCCCGCCCTGAATCCAAGGGTGGGGCTGGAAGTGTCTCTGCGTTATATATATATATATATATATATATATATATATATATATATATATATATATATATATATATATATTGTAACATGTGCTTAAATAAAGGAGTCTGCAGGTTTTCACCCTACACTGAAGTATGGCTGGTGACTGGGTGGGCTAAAGGATCTTGATTAGTGCGCAATTCTGCAGTAAACAACAAGGTGTGGGTGCAAATTCAGCTTCCCCCTTATAATTTTCTGTAAGCAATGTAGAATAATGTTTGTTCTTTTCCTTGAATTCTTTGAGTCAGGCTATGGTACTCAGAACTTCAGGGCACCCTAGCGATGCCTGCCTCAGATGGTTCTTTAAACTTCTGCAGGACTTGGAATGGGCATCACGCCAAGCATAAATTATGGCAGCTCTCCCCAGAATGCTGCTAAGAGGCTTAAAAGGCATTGAATGTCAACTGAAGACAGAATAAAAGTAAAAATCTTAAACTGTGACTTTTACTTATAAAGAAAACAGAGAAAATGGGGTAAAATAAAAAAATCAGGCCAGTACATTTAACCAGTTCCACATTCATGTTGCATTCTCCATATTATAAAAGTTGAAGGGAAGGTTTAGAACCTTCTCTGGGTTTTTGTTGCTGTCTGTTTTTTTTATATCTTGTTATAACAATTTTTCTCCTTCATTGATATATGCTGATGAGGCTGCACTGATGGGCACCGATGGGCTCCACTGGTGGGCACTGATAGGCGGCACTGGTGGGCACAGAGGTGGCACTGAAGAGCATTGATAGGTGGCACTGGTGGGCACTGAGAAGTGGCACTAATAGGTGGCACTGAATGGGCACTGATAGATGGCAATAATGGGCACACTGATCGGCACTTGTAAGTTGCACTGCTAGGTGGCACTGATTGGCACCACTGGTGGGCATTGATAGGTGGCACTTGTGGGCACTGGCAGGTAGAAGTGGCTAATTGGCTGACAGCTGATCACATGATAAGGGGCCGGGATCGGCCCCTTACTCTGATCTGTGATCACCCAAATCTCAGTGACTCGGGTGATCACAGCGTGTGCCACGAGCGCCCTGCAGGGGCGCGTGGCGTGCGCGCGAAGGGAAGGTCCTCCCATCAATTGGGGTCCGCGCTGTGGGCAAAATTCGGGTATAGCGCAGACCCCTAGTGGTTAAAGAAATAGACAGTTATAAATAACAACAATCATAGATGAACAAATTCCAAGAGTCAGTTCTCGTAAAAAAAAAAAAACAGTTGCCAGTAGAAGCTGAATGCTCATTAATGCCTGAGCTGATTTGCAGTGCAATTATACAGGAGTAGTTGGAACACCCAAAACACCAAGATGGACATAAATGGAGTCAGGACCTATCATAGTGAGATCGTACTACTGGTGTCTCCAAGTAATATAAGAAGCCAGATGACACTGCCCACCAGACTCTACCTATACCTGGAACTTTTTGGGTAGACTAAGCCTTTAAAAAGCTTCTGTGGCCATGTGTTCTGAAAAGCAACTCCACCCAAAATAATTTGTTTAAATGAGGACAACGTATAAACAAATATAATATTTTATGTCATCTACGTGCTGTAGATGCCCCCCAGGGAGACACAGCAGTTCTTTCTGTCACTCTCTGACCTCTTGCTGTGAGGGACTGTCACAGTGGAGCCAAATATTGACACAGACTGGTTCTGCAGCTTGCTGACTAAAATACATAATTAAACCAACCCCATTGCCTGTGGGGAAGGGCTGTTATTACTCCAAGCCTTGAGGGGGACACTGTTGTAGGGGAGCTTGCTTATGATACATGACAAAGTGAAAGGGACACAGAAGTGACCGAATGGAAAACTGAATTAAAAGTCATTGCCGGGCTGGACAGCAGTAAAAAGAATGTGTTCTTGTTATTTTCTTACTGCATCATAATTATACCACTCCATTATAATTGTTTACTGGAAATTAGTGACAAAATGTCAGTTTTTAACTGGGTGTAATTTAGTGCGTGTAGCAATATCATCCTGTCGATTTGAGTTCGAATTTACCCGTTACCACTTAAAAAAACAAAATGTGATTTTACAGCAGTTATAAGAGCTGATGACTGCCTTGAAATCTGCATATTGTTGCAAGGCTAATCTTTGTCTCTGTTGGTGCCTGTCTGCGCTATATTGCTATGTGCTGAGTAGGGATGAGCTTTGTGTTCAACTCGAACGTATGTTCGACTCGGAACATCGTCTGTTCGTACGTTCGACGAATTTCGAACAAAACGGGTCGTTCGCGCCAAATTCGAGTGACGCGCATCGGCCCATAATTCACTGCGGCATTGCGCGCTGATGATTGGCCAAGCATGCACCATGACCCTGCATGCTTGGCCAATCACAAGGCGCAAAAAACAAAGAACCACAATTGGCCAAAGCCAGGGTGGCTTTGGCCAATTATGGCTCAGGGGGTTTAGTACACGCCCCACACTATATAAAGCCGCCTGTAAGGCGGCCGCGTGTAGTGTGTTCCAGCTTTGTTAAAGAAAAGAACAGTCAGACAGTTAGAGAGAGAGAGATAGATAGAGACACAGTGTCTTTTCTACCAGATAGAGCAGGAAGGCTAGTCAGTTTAGTTAAATTTACAGTGTGTAGAGGATATATATACATCCTAGCGTTGTACATATATTTATACACTGTATAGCTTAGCTAGATCAGCTATTCCTATTGTTAGGCAGTAGATTGTGCTAGATGCAGTGCTCTAACGTGTTGTATTGCCTGCATATTGTTTAGTTTACACCTAAACATAGTACTCAGTGTTAGTGGACGTGTGCTATTTAATTGCCCATAAACGCATTAGCTGTTACTGCACGTGGGCTATTTAATAGTGTATAAAGTGATATTGCGTGAGTGAGAACGTCTTTCGCAGTCGGTAGAAAACGTTGTGAAAACAATCATGCAGTACGACCATACGAAACTTGATTTTTGGACTTTATGATCAGTGGATGAGTTTGTGGGTTTGATATGGGGAGAAAGCTAAGGCTTGACTGACATTAGTTTTTTTTTTGATACATTTTGATTGCAGAAATAATGGAGGCCTTCAGAGAACAGGAGTTCTTCACAGAATTTGTTCAAAGGGGGCCCCGGATGGCAACCCCCCTTTTTTCTAGAATTTTTCTTTCCCGAAAAAATAATTTATTGAGCCAAGATCTGGCATTGTAATGGCCCCCCCCCACCCTTAAAATAATCGACATATTGTTGCCACACAGCACGTGCACTTTGGGGGGCCAAGCCTGTATGGACAGTCTCACGGGCCACCACCACTGGAACATCAGTGGCCTCATCAGGCACAAGTGTCATGTAGTTTGTTGAGGGTCTCTTTAGGAAATTGTGCAATATGCAGGAGCAAAGTATGACATGGTTCTGATTCTACTTAAGAAACCTACAGTCCTTATCTTGTTTGCACCGCCTGTATACTGCTGTTCAAAGTATATAGGGCCAAACGGAAGTCTTGTAATGACTTGGGGGGAGTGGTGGCAGGGAAACTCATGCTATTTTTTTCAATGATTTTTATCCATATTGCAGGGACCAAACATTAAATTAAAGCCGCAAGCAGTATTAAATTACTTTTTTCTGAGAGTAATCTCATGTTGTGCAGGGAAATTTCTACACGTGCCACTACTATAGACACCCAGCCGGTACCATATTTAAAGGAATATTTTTTTTTTTTCACTTTAACCACTTGCTCACCGCCCACTGTCAAAATACGGCGGCAAAGTGGTTGCTTAACTCTGGGAGGACGTCCATGGACGTCCTCCCAGAATCGCGCTCCCGAGGACCCGGCGCATCACGGATCGCGGTAGGGGCCGTTTACCACGTGATCGCTCCGTCCAATGACGGAGCGATCACATGTAAACAAACCGGCTAAATAGGGTATTGGCTCCGAGGTCCCCAAACCAAAGAGCCAACTAGGGGGGAGTTGTGGGCCATTATTGGACTATCGCGGTACTAGTAACATAGGTATACAGTGTACAAGGAAACAAGTAGATAATAAAACATTTTTTTATTGGGTACAGTATCAATAAAGACACAGGGGGGTACAGGGTTAACAAATACAAACAATCTACGACCAACATAGCACCAGTATAGTAGTCCCCACAGGGGGGAAAAACATAATGGGTTTGAAAGTCATATCGAGCCTCTTGACTAGTTTCGCGGCTTCAGCCGCTTCATCAGAAGAGCATCTACAGTTAAAGTTAAAATGACAAGGGTCAAGCAATAATACATAAACAATTACAAAAATTAGGTTGGGGAACACAAAGACGCTGCTGCTCACCTAAAAGCCTCCCTCGCCGGACCAGCGGGGAGGACGGTAACCACCACATAGGGTCCCGAGTGGCGGACAGGGGGTACGTGTGTGGGCGAATGGACCTTCTAACAGGTAGATAGGGTAAGAAAAATGGTTAGTATAGTAGGCCCCAGCTTCGGATGGGGGGAGGGGGGGGTTTGTGGGTGGGGGGGGATGTTGAAGTGCAAACCATAGTGTAGATCGGTGATAATATTAAAAGTGCTGTGAAGGTTGTCAAAGGAGGTGATGAAGAGTGATAATGGGAAGCAATTAGCAACCAAAAGGGGGGAGAAAAGGAGGGGGGAGTGAAGGGAAAAAGGGAGGAGGGTAGGAAAGGGGGGGTAGGCGGTGAGGTCACCCAGGAACCAAATAAAAAGGTGCACCAAGGCAGCAAAGTAAAAAAGGTGAAGAGTGTGAAAGGATTTACCTTGATTGCAAGGAAGTATTGTGTGAGTAGGGGGCCCCGGGAACGAGAGCCCAGATTGAGATCTCGGGCCACATATGACCTCCGCGAAAGGGACCAGGGTAGTGGACCCCCGAGGGGTGGGGGGACGACAGAGGGTCCCATAGTGGCGTCAGGTTGGTGACGCCATCCAGTGGCACCTGGAGAAGGGAAGCAAAATTAGGTGAAATAGTGATGATTGAGGAGGGGGGGGGGAAGAGGAGAGGGTTGTATGGGGGGGAAAAGGGGGGGGTTTTGGGGAAGAGGGTAAGGAGGGGGGAGGGAAAGGGATAAGGGGGAGGGGGGAAAAAGGAGGGGGGGAGGAAGGAAAGGGAAGATAGAGGAGGGAAATGGGTTAGGGGGGGGTAGGTGGGAAGACTGGGAACAGATGGCGAAGTATACTACACAGGAGGTGAAAGGTCTTACTGTGTGCCGGGTAAGGCCACAGGAGACCCGGGATCCATCGTCCATTGACCGGCAGGCAAATGAATGTCTGCCTTTATATCCCCTGGCCGAACAGCTGACAGTGTCAGCAGACGCTGATGGAGGGCGTCGCTGGGTATGGGCGTGTCCATGACGTCGGCGCGATGGTCTGCGCATGCGTCAGGCAATGATATCCCGCGATGTAGGGGCGGGTATCCAGAGAGCAACATCTCCGTGGAGGACACCGCTCCATAGGGCGGGACTGAGGTCCCCACGGGGATGATCAATTGGACAACCAGAGGGGACGCCCAAGGCTAGCCAAGCCAACCCGCAGGGAGTGGGAGTGGTGAGCAGCGAAGTCTGAATAAAGGGGATAAACATACATAGCAATTCATGTAAAGACTGGTAAGGAGAGATACGGTTACTTAAGACAAAAATACAAATAATGAGGTTTATAAAGTCATATGATAAGGAGTCCCATGGGTAATGGGCATCAAGGTGGACTTAAGGCAGCATCTGAGCAGCACTAGAACCGTTTGTGTAGTAAGGACAAATAGCCTGAAAAGGTATAGTCATAGATCCCACTGCGGATATAGTGGATCGGGGGATCACAGCACCCTGATGGATCAGGTGACCTACACTAAGAAAGATGGATAATGCTGGGACAGTCCCCGCAATGGTGGTTGCATAGGGAGGGCTCAGTATAGAGTCTGGACATATGGAGATTATCCGGTCCAGCCTGATGGTAACTCAGGCTAAGGACAGGAGGGACATAGCCACTTCTCATGTCCAGATTGGGCAAAGCGGACAACAGAGACAGATGCCAAAGTCATACCTAGAAGAGTCATAGGCTGGGTATAATTAAATAAAAACAAGATATAATCAGAGGATACTCCCCAGTGAATATACTGGGGAGTATTGTGGGTGGAATGCGAGGGGCAAGAGGGGTGGGGGTGTAACCAACCCCTGTAATACTTTTCGCAGACCACCCGGGGGCCCAGGTGTGTTATCCACCTAATAATTCATTGATATGTAACCTCTGAGGGTATAAATAGATAAATAAACATTTAAAGGGGGCGTACCATCATCCAGAGTCTAGATAAATAGGGTATTGGCTCCGAGGTCCCCAAACCAAAGAGCCAACTAGGGGGGAGTTGTGGGCCATTATTGGACTATCGCGGTACTAGTAACATAGGTATACAGTGTACAAGGAAACAAGTAGATAATAAAAAACATTTTTATTGGGTACAGTATCAATAAAGACACAGGGGGGTACAGGGTTAAAAAATACAAACAATCTACGACCAACATAGCACCAGTATAGTAGTCCCCACAGGGGGGAAAAACATAATGGGTTTGAAAGCCTCTTGACTAGTTTCGCGGCTTCAGCCGCTTCATCAGAAGGGCATCTACAGTTAAAGTTAAAATGACAAGGGTCAAGCAATAATACATAAACAATTACAAAAATTAGGTTGGGGAACACAAAGACGCTGCTGCTCACCTAAAAGCCTCCCTCGCCGGACCAGCGGGGAGGACGGTAACCACCACATAGGGTCCCGAGTGGCGGACAGGGGGTACGTGTGTGGGCGAATGGACCTTCTAACAGGTAAATAGGGTAAGAAAAATGGTTAGTATAGTAGGCCCCACCTTTGTGGTCCCCCCACCCCTCGGGGGTCCACTACCCTGGTCCCTTTCGCGGAGGTCATATGTGGCCCGAGATCTCAATCTGGGCTCTCGTTCTCGGGGCCCCCTACTCACACAACACTTCCTTGCAATCAAGGTAAATCCTTTCACACTCTTCACCTTTTTTTCACTTTGCTGCCTTGGTGCACCTTTTTATTTGGTTCCTGGGTGACCTCACCGCCTACCCCCCCTTTCCTACCCTCCTCCCTTTTTCCCTTCACTCCCCCCCTCTTTTTCTCCCCCCTTTTGGTTGCTAATTGCTTCCCATTATCACTCTTCATCACCTCCTTGACAACCTTCACAGCACTTTTAATATTATCACCGATCTACACTATGGTTTGCACTTCAACATCCCCCCCCCCCCCCAAACCCCCCCCCCCTCCCCCCATCCGAAGCTGGGGCCTACTATACTAACCATTTTTCTTACCCTATTTACCTGTTAGAAGGTCCATTTGCCCACACACGTACCCCCTGTCCGCCACTCGGGACCCTATGTGGTGGTTACCGTCCTCCCCGCTGGTCCGGCGAGGGAGGCTTTTAGGTGAGCAGCAGCGTCTTTGTGTTCCCCAACCTAATTTTTGTAATTGTTTATGTATTATTGCTTGACCCTTGTCATTTTAACTTTAACTGTAGATGCTCTTCTGATGAAGCGGCTGAAGCCGCGAAACTAGTCAAGAGGCTCGATATGACTTTCAAACCCATTATGTTTTTCCCCCCTGTGGGGACTACTATACTGGTGCTATGTTGGTCGTAGATTGTTTGTATTTTTTAACCCTGTACCCCCCTGTGTCTTTATTGATACTGTACCCAATAAAAATGTTTTTTATTATCTACTTGTTTCCTTGTACACTGTATACCTATGTTACTAGTACCGCGATAGTCCAATAATGGCCCACAACTCCCCCCTAGTTGGCTCTTTGGTTTGGGGACCTCGGAGCCAATACCCTATTTATCTAGACTCTGGATGATGGTACGCCCCCTTTAAATGTTTATTTATCTATTTATACCCTCAGAGGTTACATATCAGTAAACAAACCGGCGTCATTTGATGACGCCGTTAACTCCCTCCTCTCTCTGTACCGATCGGTACAGTGTGAGAGGGGGGAGCGTGGGTGTCAGCAGCGCTGTGGATGGATCTGTGACTATTGCAGTCACAGATCCATCCATCCCTGCTCAGCCATCCCTGCAATACCCCCTGCCATACTCTGCAATACCCCCTGCCATACTCTGCAATACCCCCTGCCATACTCTGCAATACCCCCTGCAATACTCTGCAATACCCCCTGCAATACTCTGCAATACCCCCTGCAATACTCTTCAATACCTCCTGCAATACTCTGCAATACACTCTTCAATACCCCCCTGCGCTAATACTCTGCAATACCCCCTGCGCTAATACTCTGCAATACCCCCTGCGCTAATACTCTGCAATACCCCCTGCGCTAATACTCTGCAATACCCCCTGTGCTAATACTCTGCAATACCCCCTGCGCTAATACTCTGCAATACCCCCTGTGCTAATACTCTGCAATACCCCCTGTGCTAATACTCTGCAATACCCCCCGCGCTAATACTCTGCAATACCCCCTGTGCTAATACTCTGCAATACCCCCGCACAATACTCTGCAATACCCCCCGCACAATACTCTGCAGTACCCCCGTACAATACTCTGCAATACCCCCGCACAATGCTCTGCAATACCCGCACAATGCTCTGCAATACCCGCACAATGCTCTGCAATACCCGCACAATGCTCTGCAATACCCGCACAAATACTCTGCAATACCCCCCACACCAATACTCTGCAATACCCTTACAAATACTCTGCAATACCCCCCGCACCAATACTCTGCAATACCCCCCGCACAATACTCTGCAGTACCCCCGTACAATGCTCTGCAATACCCCTGCACAATGCTCTGCAATACCCGCACAATGCTCTGCAATACCCGCACAATGCTCTGCAATACCCCCACAAATACTCTGCAATACCCCCCACACCAATACTCTGCAATACCCTTACAAATACTCTGCAATACCCCCCGCACAAATACTCTGCAATACCCCCCGCACAATACTCTGCAATACCCCCCGCACAATACTCTGCAATACCCCCCGCACAATACTCTGCAATACCCCCCGCACCAATACTCTGCAGTACCCCCGCACCAATACTCTGCAGTTCCCCCGCACCAATACTCTGCAATACCCCCCCCACACACACAATACTCTGGGGGAAAAAAACAATTTTAAAGTTCCCGCGTCGTATCTTTGTTTTGTATCTACAAAACAAGATACGACTGCATCTAGGATCGATCCGACAGGCGTACGTCTTAGTACGCCGTCGGATCGTAGATGCATTTTTTCCGCCGGCCGCTAGGTGGCGTTTCCGTCGAATTCCGCGTCGAGTATGCGAATTAGCTAGTTACGGCGATCCACGAACGTACGTCCGGCCGGCGCATTTTTTTTACGTCGTTTGCGTTCGGCTTTTTTCGGTGTATAGTTAAAGCTGCCATTATGAGGCGTACCCAATGTTAAGTATGGCCGTCGTTCCCGCGTCTAATTTTTAATTTTTTACGTCGTTTGCGTAAGTATAGGGATTTGCGTAGAATGACGTCACCGTCGTAAGCATTGGCTTGTTCTGGTTTAATTTCGAGCATGCGCACTGGGATACCCCCACGGACGGAGCATGCGCCGTTCAAAAAAAAAACGTTGTTTACGTCGGGTCACAACGTATTTACATAAAACACGCCCCTATCACATCCATTTAAATTCCGCGCCCTTACGCCGCCAAAGATACACAACGCCGCCGTAACTTACGGCGCAAATTCTTTGAGGATTCGAAAAAAGTTACGGCGTAGTGCATCTACGCCCGGCGGATATATGCGCCGCGCTACGTGGATCTGCCCCAGAATTTATTTTTCTGAATTTTTCATTTTTTTTTGCCAAATCATCCAATCTCTAAATGTGGTCACCTTTGTGTCCAGAATTAAAGGGTACCCTGCTGGTGGGAAACCTTTCTGATCTGTGTATACTATACTGTGTATACTAAAATACTATTATCAGATACGGATAAATGAAACCCAAAACAATGTACTAATCCCTGTTGGAATTAGAGAAAACTAACCACTTTGCTTGAATTTTCTGAACAACAGCATGCAGAAAACAAATATCAAAATGCACACAGAGGCTCCATTACAAAATGTAAAGAACAAAATGAACAAAGATTTAATTAGCAAGTTTCCAGATTTATTTGGAACAAGGTACAGCTAATGACTTAGAAACCCCCTTTCATGACAAGACAAAGTTTGACTTTCAGAGCTGCATGCCCATGTCCTGGTAAGCTGGAATTGCAAATCATGCTGTGACTTGTAGTTTCACCACAGCTGGAGCACATGCTGCAAAAGAACATTCTGGGGCAGATCCACATACATACGCTGCGCCCGGCGCATATGTAAGATACGCTACGCCACTGTAACTTACTTGGCTTTGGTTTGAATCCTCAACGAATTCGCGCCGTAAGTTACGGCGGCGTAGTGCATCTCTCGCGGCAAAATTCAAATTGGGCGGGTAGGGGGCGTGTTTCATTTAAATGAAGCGTGTCCCCGCGCCGAACGAACTGCACATGAGCCGTCCGTAAAAACTCCCAGGGGGCATTGCTCCAAATGACGTTGCAAGGACGTCATTATTTTCAACGTGATGTAAATGGCGGCCAGCCCCATTCACGGACGACTTATGCAAACGACGTAAAATTTTCAAAATTAGACGCGGGAACGACGACCATACTTAACATTGAGTACGCCACCATATAGCAGCTTTAACTATATGCCGGAAAAAGCCGAACGGAAACGACGTAAAAAAATGCGACGGCTGGTAGTACGTTCGTGGATCGTCGGAAATGGCTAATTTGCATACTCGATGCGGATTACGACGGGAACGCCACCTAGCGGAAGCCGAAAAATTGCATCTAAGACCCGACGGCGTACTAAGACGTACGCCTGTCGCATCTAACACAGATTCCGTCGTATCTTGTTTTGGGGATACCAAAACAAAGATACGACGCGCAAAATTTGAAATTACGCGGCGTATCAACAGATACGCCGCGTAATTTCTTTGAGGATCTGCCCCAATGTGTTTACAATGGTAAAACATAATTTGTGCAGTCAAAATAAATCTGACAGCGAAAGGTCCTGCTTTATGTATCTTGCTAAATTTTTTAAGGATTGTTTGGAATACACAAACAATATAGAGTCAGGTGGAACATCCATCATTAAGAAAAAGGTCAATGACAGAAGTGTATGTAATTTATATGTATTTCTCCATCTCAAGTTTAGTCTGGTGCAACTTATGTCTGCGGATGTGGATTTAGATGAGAATTCCGATAGCTTAGAATTAATAAACTGTTATTAATTGCTCAGCTATAATGTTATTTTATTGAGGGAGGATTTCCGTTTTTTTATTTAAAGCATTTTATGCAACTGTCTGTATGTACCACTATCTATGGATGACTTTTTAATGCAGTCTACAAGGGTTAAAATATAGTTTTATTATTTTAACGGCAAAATGTAAGAATTTGTGATTGGTTGAAGTGTTTTTTTATGTTCCTACTCAAATTTGTTGTGCTTTCCAAAGTTATTGAATCACTAAGGAGCATGCTAAAAAAAAAGAGAAAAATAAATAAAAAAAAGGAGCATGCTGACTACCCAGCACTCTGACCAATCAGATCAATAGACCACGCAGAGTCTTGGACCCCTTTCACACTGAGGAGTTTTTCAGGCGGTACAGCGCTAAAAATAGTGCTGCTATACCGCCTGAAAAACTCCTGCACTGCATACTCAATGTGAAAGCCCGAGGACTTTCACACTGAGGCGATGGCTGGCGGGAGAGAAAAAAATCTCCTGCCAGCAGCATCTTTGGAGCGGTGAGAGGAGCGGCGTGTATACCACACCTTCCCATTTAAAACAATTGGAAACCGTAGTAATACCGCCCGCAATGCGCCTCTGCAGAGGCGCATTGTGGGCGGTATTAACCCTTTATGGGCCGCTAGCGGGGGTTAATACTGCACCGCTAGCGGCCGAATCCCACGGCAAATCCGACGGTATAGCGCCGCTATTTTTAGCGGTGCTATACCGCCACCGCGCCTCCCGCCCCAGTGTGAAAGGGGCCTTAGACCAGCTTGTTGACCGAGCATTAGAACATTTGCAGGATGAGGTCAACTTCCCACTAATCCTCTGGCTACAGTTTTCTCCAATCCTGTGAATGATGCAGAGTATTTATAGTTGTAGATTAATTTATAGTCAAATATTTAAAGGATGAGACCAAAGCACAGACTATTGCATAATAAGAACAGGGCTGGTCTGAGGTTACCAAAAGATATGTGACATTGCTCTGAGTTAATTCCATTAAAATCAACTATCTTTTTCATAAAAAAAAGAGTATATGTTTACAGCAATTCCAGATTGATAATTGTAAACAATGCATTCTAGTGCACGAGCATGCATGGAAAAGATGTATGTATGTTACAGGCTCTCTTATATTAGATAATCAAGGGCATAAAGTGTGAAATTTCCTATATCCCTTTTGTTTACTACACATGTAGACATGTGAAGGTTTTCCTCCAACCTGTAGGTGCCGCTGTGACGGGTCGAGGGGAGTTTGCAAGGAAAGTCCTATTGTGGATTCTCTCAGGGTCTCGGAGAAGACAGCTGTCTGATTGGACACTGCAACCTCTGGAGATCTCAGGTGGCCATCTTGGCTGCGAACGTTTTATATAGGGTTTCTTGCATCGTTCGGGTGTGACTTGAGTGAGTAGTAGGTCAGGGATAGAGATCCCACTGGCTAGAGAAAGTGATAAGCACAGGGGGGGGGGGGGGGGGATCCTGGCGGTAGGGCCAGAACAGTGACAATGCCTACATAGAGGAAACATCCCAGGATACAGACTAGCAATATGAGACTCTCTCTCTCTAGCAATATTACAGGGCTGCCCCAGTGCATCGCAGACTGGCATCCCCCCCCAGCGGAATCCATTCTCTGGTATTATAGGCCCAAGCCTGGTAAAACTCTGCAAACACCAATTTGTTGCAGCTTTTTATATCAGTGCCTACAAGAACCCGTATTATTATTACAGTAATCTACATTTAATATACAGGACTGCGAGTGTGGTCGCTCCCTGACTGGGTATCTTGGGCCTAGGGCCCGCCTACACATAGATCTGTTTCTATATGAAAAAAAGGGATGATGTGCAGAGTTTTCAATGTCAGTTCTGCCTAATCAAGGTATATTTTGATCCTGTAGAGACCTAAGTAAATAACTAGTATAATTGTTTCAGACTTGCATTGTCATGGGTCCAGAATGTCAATTTAAATCAGTTATCCAAGCTACACGGATCAATATTTGGATAGCCTTGCACCATCCCATATGTGTTAGGAAGCCTATTGATTTTGTAGTGGGAAAGATTACTGTTCTGCTCTTTTTAATTATCTTTTAGATTGTGTTATTGGGAGTGTTAACCTCTGCAGTCTCCATCAGGTTCACCAATTAAATGGAAAAGATAAAAAATTCAAGTATAGTTTATTTAAAGGTGTTCCTACAAAGGAGTATGTAATGTAAAATGGATTTGCCTTTTGTAGGCACAAATATACTAAAGGCCTGTAATATGAGAAGGGGAGGTTTGGGACTTTAAATGAGGTGCGTAACCAACATTTGGTCTATTGCATGAAACCATGGTATGTATTTGTGTACAGAAAGATGATATTATTAAGAATAAATATTTTATTGAATAGCCTCATCAGCAGGTTATGAAAGTTTTATACATCATGGTGTAGCGCCCCCTTACTTTCAGTATGGGCACTACGCTAAAGTTAGTGGGGAATGGGAGAGTTATTTTGCTCCCATTCACAATTTGCTAAATTGGGACTTCTGTCATTCCAGAAAAATCCACTGGGTCAGTCTGTGCTCCAGGGATGCAATCCCTGGCCAGCAGTTGGCGCCAGAGGGGTTCTGGCAGAGTAAATTTTCCCCAGCAGCCGATTAGAGGAGTTTTTCCCTCGCGGGGCATGCTGGGGGAGGGTATATCTGTGTCATGTGCTAGGCAAGTTTTCGCGGGGTCCCGGTTCCAGGTGCGGCATCCACCTTCAGGGTGCGCGCATCCATGGACCCCGCCAGCGTGGCCCAGCAGGCCAGAATTGCAGGCTACACAAAACCTCATCTGGAGGTAAAAGGGGACTCCAGTGACTTACTGGGTCCCTGGTTCTATTGTAAGGATCCCAGGCTGGGTGCCGTTCAATTGGGGGGTCGGCTTGAGGGGAACCCGGAGGCAGGTTGTCCAACAGGGCTTGAACGAACCAATCGGGGATCTGGTGACCGGAATGTTGACAGGTACGCTTTGCTGTCATCTGGTGACTTATGCTAAAACCTACTGGGAGGATTCGCTCCATTCATCTATTTAAAGTAATTGGCCTGTGGCAGAGGCCCTAGAGCCAGGTCTGTGAGAGAGATCTGTTCCTCCCAGCAAATCCAAAGTGACACCTCGGCTGCCAGGCTTGTGAGAGGGGTCTGTCCAGGGGCACTTCACCCACTCAGAAAGAGTGGTGACGAATCACAATTTGATACTACTGAGAGCAGGACTGCTCGGTTCATATCCAGGCCTGATATCGCAAGGTTCTCCCTTTTCTCCTCCTCAACCTTTTCTTCCCATTTGAAGTTGATGTTGGCCGAGTTGGCCAGGAAATAATGCATTGGAAACCCCTTTATTCACTGTCTGGACCTTCGCTCACTGCTTTGTTCTCCAACTACACCCATACGCCACATTAAGGTAACTCAATATGCCGATCCCAATAACAAATCAGCGGCTCCTTCAGGGGTAGCGCTACAATGGTTACAGTAGTACATATAATATATTAATATACATCGATAGTACAATTGAGCCATAGCACTCTATAGGCCCATACACATGATCTGACTTTTTGACAACAATTCCGATGAACGTGTTTGATCGGACAATCCGACCATGTGTATGCTCCATCGGACAATTGTTTTCGTTTTTTCATCGGACAAATGTTCGCTTTGAATACTCTCAAACTTTTCAGCAATAAATGTCCGATGAAGGATAATCCGATCGTATGTACACAAGTCCATCGGACTAAAGTCCAAAGTACAGACACGCATGCTCAGAACTAATGCTAAAGATCAGACAACAATAGCAAAAGT
Source organism: Rana temporaria (assembly GCF_905171775.1). NCBI lineage: Eukaryota > Metazoa > Chordata > Amphibia > Anura > Ranidae > Rana > Rana temporaria. Next base: position 111,678,978 of record NC_053497.1, read on the forward strand.
TGCCCAAAGGATGGGGGTAAAGAGCTGAAAAAACATGTGATTTGGTGAAAGTTGGCTGAAAATGTTCTGCCGTGTGTATGCATAACAAGTTCATGGCCAACGCCCATTCGGACCAAAATCCACAGAAAAGTCAGATGGAAGTCCGATCGTGTGTATGAGCCTTTTGATATGGAACACAGAGCTGATTGCATGGAAAAATCGCAATAGTATTGCACTATTGATCTATAGAGGTTGAAATTGATATTAAAAAAATGCATGGTAAAAACAAAAAGATTGCATCCTATATTGCTTGATGCATTTCATGGAATACGCTCCACTTCCTCAGGAGATGGTGTAATAAATCAGCTAGGGATGTTAACTCATGGTGATGAGTTCCTGGTATAGACATTCCCAGACAGCCCTTGGTCCTCATCACCAAGAGTTACCATCCCTAATTGATTTATTGCACCTGCAATGGAGTGGAGTGTATTCCACGAAACACGTTGAGCAATATAGGATGCAATCTTTTTACCATGCATTTAGATGTTTTTTTTTTTAATATATATATACATATAAATTTCTACCTCTACGGATCAATAGTGCAGTACCATTGGCGATTTTTCAATGCAGACATCAGTCCAGTACCACAAGGTTGTAATGGTCACCAGTCACCACTATGCCACTAAGGGCATCCTTTTTTCCAGATTACAGAACAAGTGCCTCGTTGTTCTATGTTCCAGAAAGCTAATTAGTTCTAACACAAGGGCACAAACTCTGATAAACTTGTTTTTGAATTGCTTAGATGCCAAACAAAGCCTGATAAGACCTAGCTCAGTTAAGTGCAATTTTATCATGCTGGTACTGTGGTATGATCTATGGAAGATATTTATATCCTGCTGCGCTGGAACTATTGATAAAAGACAATGTCACAGATTTCTCACTACTAATCACTGCTCAAAACATTATGGTTTTCGTGGGAAAAGAGAATGTGTAATCTCCTGTAATGCAGACACTGATGTATCTGGTTCAGTGTTCGGGACACGGGCAGCGGCGCTGAGCGGTCTCCTCCAGTGTGGTGAGTCCCCTGGGTAACCCCCCCCCCCCCAGTCAGCGCAGCAGGAGTGGTGTTTTTTTTTTCTGTTCATTTTGAACTGGGCCCTGGGAGTTTTTTCCTCACATATGGAGTCAGTATCTGTTCCTCCTTTCCCCAGCATGGCAGAGGTGGCAGCTGGTACTTCTGCTCCTGCACTCACAATAGACTCTTTGTCGGCAGTCCTGGAGACATTTGTCGCCAGGGTTGAAGCGGCGTGCGGTAAGGGGGGTAAAAAGCACCCTCTCCCTCCGCTATCCCCTGGGGAATGTTCAGATTCAGACCAGGATCCGGCTGCGGCTCAGGTGCCTGGTTCTGTTTTGTCTGAAGACCTGGACCAGGACCTTCCTTGTGAGGAAGACCTTTTAACTGGGTCAGGGCATGATAAGGCACTTGTCAGGGAACTTATCAATGCTGTACGGGACTTCCTTAAGCTAGATAGTGCAGCTAAGGTATCAGCTGAGGGCTCGGTCTCCTTTGGGTCACACAAATCAGACCACTCTATTAAGGTTTTTCCTTTATGTGTCCTTTGATAAATTCATTGATGCGGAATGGGAAATGCCGCAGAAGGCTTTTGTAGTCCCTCACCGCCTGGCGGTTCGGTACCCTTTTGAGGAGAACCTTTTAAAAAAGTGGACTTCTCCTCCAGTGGTGGACCCTCTGGTTGCCCGGTTAAACAAGGTGACCACTCTCCATATAGAGGGAACCCCTGCAAAAGCATCAGACTGATAGAAGATCCGAAGCACTGACCCGTAACATGTTTACCATGCTGGGGTCTGCCTTGCAGCCTATTGTGGCCACTACCCTGGTGTCTGAGACACTTACTGAGTGGGCAAAGGTTTTACGCCAGTCCGCGGAGGAGCACCAGCTCCCATCCGAAGTTATTCGACCAGCTGGTCCAGGGCCTTGTCTATGTTTGTGATGCTTCACTAGATGCAGCACCCTTGATATCCAGGGCTTCTGTTTCGGCGGTGGTTTTACTCCTCCTACTTTGGCTGAAATGCTGGTCTGCGGACCAGGTCTCTAAGAAAGCCCTGGCGGATTTACCCTTCAAGGGTGGGAGGCTTTTTGGGTCTTCACTGGATGACATTATCAAGGATGTCACAGGAGGGAAGAGCACTCTCTTTCCTCAGTCCTCCAAGGGGAAGGAACCCTGCCGTAAGCCGTGTCCTTTTTTTCCCCACACAAAAGCGGTATTTTCGTCAGTCAAGGCCTCAACTGGGGGGACAGAAACGCCCCTGGGTGCAGAAGCCGAACAAACCGGCACCCCAGCCCGCAACTGTATGAAGGCCTGCCCCCGCCCGACTCATGGGTGGGGGGGGCGGCTTTGCAGGTTCACGACTCGGTGGACCTCTCTGCTCTCCGACTAATGGGTCTGGGAGGTAGTCTGTTCGGGGTACAAGATAGTTTCTTTCCTATCCCCCAGATTCTTTCCCTCAAGTCTCCCTCTCCTACCGACTCGTCGGGCTGCCCTGTTGGGGGCGGTAAGGGACTTGCTAGATTGCGGAGTAATTTTACCCGTTCCGCAGGACGAGAGGTTTCAGGGTTTTTATTCGAATCTGTTTGTTGTCCCGAAGAAGGACAGGGTCTGTCTGATCCTGGACCTCAAGGCTCTGAATGTCTTCGTGAAAGTAAGGAAGTTCCGCATGGAATCGATTCGCTCGGTGGTAGCTGCGCTCCACCAGGGGGACTTTCTGGCGTCCTTGGACATCAAGGACGCATACTTGCATGTCCCAATCTGCGCAAGTCACCAGAGGTTTCTACGTTTTGCGATCAGGGAGGATCACTATCAGTTTGTGGTCCTCCCTTTTGGCATGGCGTCAGCACCAAGAGTTTTCACCAATGTCCTTGCGCCGATCCTAGCTTTGCTGAGACAGCGATACATTGCCATCGTAGGCTACTTAGACGATCTTCTTCTGAGAGCAGCTTCTGGCTCAGAATTAAGGGAGGACGTGTCTAAAACCAGCCAGACCCTCCAAGAATTCGGGTGGGTCTTAAACATTCAGAAGTCGGTCCTGGTTCCGACTCAGCGTTTGGAATACCTGGGGTTGATTCTGGACTCCTCGGAAGCGAGGGTCTTTCTACCCCTGAAAAAGTTGCAGACGCTCCAGTCTGCTGTGAGAGTTTTGTCGTCCTGCAAATGGTTGTCTCCGATTTTGTATGCGAGTTCTTGGCCTCATGGGGGCCTCGTTCGAGGCTGTACCGTACGCCCAGTTCCACACTCGAGTACTACAGAGGGAGATCCTGTCCAAGTGGAACAGATCCCCATCGTCGCTGGATCGTCAAATGTCCACTGGAAACCTGTCCGGTCAGCCGTACACACGACCAAACATGTCTGCTGAAACTGGTCCGCGGACCAGTTTCAGCAGACATGTTCGGTCGTGTGTACAAGGCCCAAGAGACCGGCAGCGCCACCAACGGGTGAACCCTTTACTGACAGTGTTGTGTACTTGACACTGCTTTACATATCATAATAGTGAGTCTGCCTGCGCTGGGTGCAGTGCATTTGAGTTAAATCTCCTCTGGAGTATTATAAATGGCTCAGTATTCTCTGGCACATCATAACATGTCGGGTTTCTCTAAATTAGTTATAATAATGATTTTGTTTCACTGCTGTTCATATTGTTGCCACCTTTTCTTGGAAAAAAGATTGGCCTAATAATCTCTTGACTAATAATATTGCCAACAAGTCCTGTTTTTACCAGCCAGAACTACTCACAGACCCAGGAGAAAAGGGTTGCAGCAGTATTATTGTATTTAAAGTGGAACTCTGACGTAGGGTTAAAGTGTTTGTTACCCTAAAAAAAAATGATTGTATTGTTATGCAGCATAGTGCATATATTACCTGAAATATCTGTCTGATCCTGACCTCACCTTTGTAAACTGACCATGGTTTATCATGGCTGCTGAGCCCTGACACCATGGTCAGTTTATGTGCCTCCGTCATCCGCAGCTCTCCTGTCCTCTGTCCCCCTCCTTGCCTGTCAGCTTATGACACTACCATTCCTGCTGCTGTAAAACTATCATACTATCATGCCATCCCCACTGTTAAATAAGGACCTGTGCCATACAGTATGTGTCTTATAAAAAAGATGCCAATTTCTACCTCCTTTCCGAGTGTGTCCTGGCGCTCACATGACTCCTCGGCTCTCTCCTCCTCGTATTGTCGGCTGACGTCAGTGGGAGTTCTTACCCCAGCCTGCTGGAGCGGTCAGCCCAGGAGAGCAGAGAGCCGAGGAGTCACGTGAGCGCCGGGAGATGCTCTAAAAGAAGGCAGAATATTTTTTTTATAAAACACATACTGTGCAGCACATGTCCTTATTTAACAGAGGGGATGGTATGATAGTGGCTTTACAACCACTTTAAAGTGTAAGTTAACCTTTACATAAAAATCTGTAAGGTGAACTTACACAGGATCCCCTTCTTGCCCCCCCCCCCCCCCCCAGTCCTGCTGACCTGCATAGCAGCAATCACCAGTTCGGAAAAGCCCCAAGATAGCCGCCTCACGGTTCCCGGGGCTTAGAAATCCCTGGAGCTTAATCTCCTAAATTTACCCCGTCAAAAAGGGACGTTTAGGAGCATTCTAAATGGTGGGCGGCACTGACCAATCAGTCCCGCTGACCTGCATGGTGGCGATCGTCTGGTCTAAGCCCTGGTATAGCCGCCTCACGGCTCTGGCGCTTAGAACATCATGTGATAGCGCCAACCAATTAGAATGCTGCTTAATGACCCTCCTGACGAGGTACATTTAGGAGGAGATTAAGCTCCAGTAATTTCTAAGCCCTGGAGCCATGAGTCGGCTATACCGGGGCTCAGAACGGGTCCTGTGTAAGTTCACCTTACAGATTGTTATGTAAAGGTGAACTTACCCTTTAAGGAAGAGAGCACAGTGTGTAACCAGACATCCCATACACCTGAAACTCTATTGAATGCTGTCGATGTTTCAGACAGCATAACTCCTGAAGACATCAGATATTGGTAGCACTGGGAGGTAGGAGGGGTAAGTATTAACTCTCTTCTTTGCAGGTTATGGTTTTGGATTAAAAAAAATAGGAACAGTCTCTTTAAGAAATTGTTTGCAGAGTTTAAAAAAATGTCATAGCTTAAATTTGTAGAATTTCTTTTCTGACCTCCTAAAAATATTAGTTGCTTGGCTGTCTATGTCTTCAGTACATTCTGAGCCACTGACCTAGAACAAGTATTCAAAACCAGAATAGTGAAGGAAAAAAAAAGTCTTGTTCATCCCATGTCAGAAAGTATTGAAACTATTAGATCAACAGGACATCCACTCAACTGTGATATTTAATCCCTCCCATCCAGCATCCCTTTAATCAGGGGTGGGAAAGATCGTGGATCTTGTGACGTCTGTGATTAGCTGTCACATTAGTCACATAATTGGGAGCCAGTACTGCCGACTCTCAATCATTAGTACAGACCAAATGCTGTCTTTGACAGCTCAGCCACTGCAGTGTCACGGATACCACATGCAGGCATCCAGCAGGGGTGATCAGATCAGTTGGCTGCACTTAAAGGAATCAGGACCAGATGAGTGAGTGAAAATTTATATTTATTAAAGTTTCTTTTTAGTTTTAGACACTGAAGTTCTGTATGTGGATGCAGGGCTGTAAGTAGTGGGTGCAGCTGATGGAAGGGAATAGCGGGGGGTAGGTAAAAAAAAAAGGACGCCGTTGCTGAGGGGAATTTTTGTGGGATTGTTGCAGGCAGTGGAGAAGAGGTAGAAGGGTTAAAAGGCAGGGTAGGTGCAGCAGATGGAAACAGGGCACTGATAGTTGGAAGCAGGGTATATTGGGCTGCAACTGTGGTTGCTGTGGGTGAAGGAGAGAAAGACATTTTTAGCGGGCAGATGTCTAGCCACGGGAATTTGTGGTTGCAAGCTGACAGAGACTGGGTACAAAATATCTGACCATGCCTGTAGTAATGGTTGCACAACATTTAATTTAGACACTGCCTGTCTGACATTCTACTAGCACCTGTTGGGAACATGCCGAGTAGTGTTCAAAGAAAAAGGCTGCGTCATCCTCCAATAACCAAACCAAAGATTTACACCTGAGCCACACTAAAAGGAAGCGAATAATCATCATCACCACCACTAGGGACACTAGACAAAGCCAAATCTGAACAGATCTGAATGAGTGGCTGAATCTCCTCAAACAAAAAAATCTGCCTTGATACACAAAAGCATGAGCCAGACAATTGCATTCCATACAATTGCTCCCTAGTCTGTGCTTTCAAAGTTTGGTGGAAATAATCCCTGTATTCTGTTGCGAGTAGCGAAAAATACAAAACCTTCGCAAAATGCATCTTGCAGCAATTGAGCAAGTACTCAGACCCAATTCCCAAGTGCAGCCGATCTCATTGTATGGCTTTAGTATTAGGCTGGGTTCACACTGGTACGACACGACAGTTGTACTACTTTGGATCCAACTTTGCCCTGCGACTTGAAGTCCGACATGCGTCAGACTTCAATGAACAGGGATCCAACTTTGATCCCTGACAATACCAGGCACTGTGTCTGGTATGAATCTTTAGGAAGAACTCTGCCAAACGTAAAAAAAAGTCCATACCAGACCCTTATCCGAGCACGCAGCCCGGCCGGTGAGGAAAGGGGGTGGAGACGAGCGAGCGCTCTCCCTCCTGAACATACCAGGCCGCATTCCCTCAACATGGGGGGTGAATGCAGTGTGGCCCTGTGGCCCCTCACCCCAAAGCACCTTATCCTTATCCCTATGTTGATGAGGACAAGGGCCTCTTCCCGACAACCCTGGCCATTGGTTGTTGCGGTCTGCGGGTGGGGGGCTTATCGGAATCTGGGACTCCCTTTAAAAAGGGGGCCCCCAGATCCCGGCCCCCACTCTATGTGAGTATGGGGTACATTTTACCCCTACCCATTCACCTGGAAAAAAAAGTATAAAAATTAAAACACACTACACAGATTTTTAAAGTAATTTACTAGGCAGCTCCAGGGGGCTCTTCCGACTTCTCCTGCCCCCTCCGGCTCTTCTTAGCTCTCTCTCCAGTTCTTCTCCCTCTGTCTTCTGCTGGGTCTCCTCTGCTATCTTCTGCTCTTTTGCCCGGTCTTCTCCCCTCTTCTCTTATTCCGATGTTGACACAACGCTCTCCACGGTGTGCCACTACTTATATTGGCATGGGGTAGGGTCACCGTGTGATGTCATCCAGAGGCCCAGCCATTATGATGTCACCGCCCGGGGTATGATGGGTGCTGACGTCATAAGGGGCAGGCCTCCGGTGACCCTGCTCCAGGCCAATATAAGTAGTGGCGCATTGGGCATTAAAGCAGGAGAGAGAATCATGTCAACATCTGAAGAAGAGAAGAGGGGAGAAGACCGGAAAAGAGCGGGCAAAAGAGGAGAGGACGGGGAGGAGAACCAGAGAGAGAGAGCTGAGAAGAGCCGGAGAGGGCAGAAGAAGTCGGAAGAGACCCCCCGAGCTGCTTACTTTAAAAACCTGTGTAGTGTGTTTTTTTTTGACACTTTTTTTCCAGGTGAATGGGTAGGGGTACAATGTACCCCATACTTATTCACATAAGGTGGGGGCCCCCTTATTAAAGGGAAGCATTGATTTTCACATGTCATGCGACGAGCTCCCATTGTCGGAGTGTTTGTCGTACCAGTGTGTACCTGGCCTTATGTCACGGATACCACATGCAGGCATCCAGCAGGGGTGATCAGGTCAGTTGGCTGTACTTAAAGGAATCCGGACCAGATGAGTGAATGAAAATACATATTTTTTAAAGATATTGACACACGTGACATCCCATGTCCTTATCCTCTTTAAATCCCATCTCGTCCTCCTCCAGTCCCATCTCCTCCATCCCACATCCTCCTCCTCCATCCCACATACTCCTCCAGTCCCGTCTCCTCCATCCTACATCCTCCTCCAGTCAACTCTCCTCCATCCCACATCCTCCTCCAGTCCCGTCTCCTCCATGGTATGGGATGGTAAAAAGAGAATGTGGTTTTAACTCTTCCATAATTTAGCCTAAATGGAAAAAAAGTGCTTGCTTTATATATACTTTCTATACTTCCTGTCTCAGTGTCACCAGAACAGGAAGTGGGGGAATCAGCTTGCAAATGTTGCCTTATAATGTCCAAATATATATTTATATACAGTGGGGATCGAAAGTTTGGGCACCCCAGGTAAAAATTTGTATTAATATGCATAACGAAGCCAGGGTTAGATGGAAAAATCTCCAAAAGGCATCAAATTACAGATTAGACATTCTTATAATATGTAAAAAAAAAAAGTTAGATTTTCTTTCCATCATTTACACTTTCAAAATTACAGAAAACAAAAAAATGGTGTCTGCAAAAGTTTGGGCACCCTGCAGAATTTATAGCATGCACTGCCCCCTTTGCAAAGCTGAGACCTGCCAGTGTCATGGATTGTTCTCAATCATCGTCTGGGAAGACCAGATGATGTCAATCTCAAAGGTTTTAAATGCCCAGACTCATCTGACCTTGCCCCAACAATCAGCACCATGGGTTCTTCTAAGGGCCCTTTCACACGGGGCGGATCAGTAATGATCTGCCTCCGTGTGTACGTAAGCTCAGCGGGGATCCTCCGTAAAATTCCTGCTGAGCCGTCGGCTGACAGGGCGGTCCCCGCACACTGTGCAGGAACCGCCCTGTCTTTCCTCCGCTCTCCCCTATGGGGGGGATCGAATGAACACGGACCGTATGTCTGTGTTCACCCGATCCGATCCGCCAGACGGAAGAAAAATAGGATTTTCTTCCATCCGACAAATCGGAGCTTTGCAGGGGCGGGTGATTACGGGTGTCAGCGGATCATCATCCGCTGACACCTGCAATCACCTAGGGACCAATGCATGTCCCGTTTTCATCTGCAACGGATGGATGAAAATGCGGACATACGGTCCGCACATGTGAAAGGGGCCTTAGCAGTTGTCTAGAAAACTGAAACTGAAAATAGTTGACGCTCACAAAGCTGGAGAAGGCTATAAGAAGATAGCAAAGCGTTTGCAGATGTCAATATCCTCTGTTCGGAATGTAATTAAGAAATGGCAGTCATCAGGAACAGTGGAAGTTAAAGCAAGATCTGGAAGACCGAGAAAAATATCAGACAAAACAGCTCGCAGGATTGTGAGAAAAGCAATTCAAAACCCACGTTTGACTGCACGATCCCTCCAGAAAGATCTGGCAGACACTGGAGTTGTGGTACACTATTCCACTATAAAGAGATACTTGTACAAATATGGTCTTCATGGAAGAGTCATCAGAAGAAAACCTCTTCTACATCCTCACCACAAAAATCAGCGTTTGAACTTTGAAAATGAACATATAGACAAGCCTGATGCATTTTGGAAACAAGTTCTGTGGACCGATGAGATTAAAATAGAACTTTTTGGCTGGAATGAGCAAAGGTACGTTTGGAGAAGAAAGGGCACAGAATTTAATGAAAAGAACCTCTGTCCAACTGTTAAGCATGGGGGTGGATCAATCATGCTTTGGGGTTGTATTGCAGCCAGTGGCACAGGGAACATTTCACGAGTAGAAGGAAAAATGGATTCAATAAAATTTCAGCAAATTTTGGATAGTAACTAGATGCCATCTGTGAAAAAGCTTAAGTTAAAGAGAGGATGGCTTCTACAAATGGATAAGGATCCTAAATACACTTTAAAATCTACGGGGGATTACATCAAGAGGCGTAAACTGAAGGTTTTGCCATGGCCTTCACAATCTCCTGACCTCAACATAATTGAAAATCTATGGATAGACCTTAAAAGAGCAGTGTGTGACAGACAGAAATCTCAAAGAACTGGAAGACTTTTGTAAGGAAGAATGGGCAAAGATACCTCAAACAAGAATTGAAAGACTCTTGGCTGGCTACAAAAAGCGTTTACAAGCTGTGATACTTGCCAAAGGGGGCAGTACAAGATATTAACTCTGCAGGGTGCTCAAACTTTTGCAGACGCAATTTTTTTGTTTTCTGTAATTTTGAAAGTGTAAATGATGGAAATAAAATCTAACTTTTTTTTACATATTATAAGAATGTCTAATCTGTAACTTGATGCCTTTTGGAGATTTTTCCATCTTTCCCTGGCTTCGTTATGCACATTAATACAAATTTTTACCTGGGGTGCCCAAACTTTCGACCCCACTGTGTGTATATAAATATATATATATATATATATATATATATATATATAGAAACAATTGCTGACTATACCCCCACAGGGAGATTCCCTCACCTCCTGTTCTGGTGACATCACGACAGAAAGTGAGGGGAAATCTCCTGCAATGACATAACCCTGTTAGATGTTCTAGTTATGTATAAAGCAAGCACTTTTTTCCCCATTTTGGCCAAATTATGAAAGCGTTAAAATCCCATTTTTTTTTTCCCCCCATCTGTGTCCCATGGTTTGCAGGAAAAAAATTGCTTGATTCCCCCATCAACACAGACAATGTTGATGGGGGAATGCCTGCTGCAGAGCCATTGTATTCTCCCGGTGTTGGGAGGGAAAACCGCCCCTGCCAGGAGAACACAGTAATTATTGCTAGTGGCTACAAGAGCTGTATGTAAAATTGTATGTAAAATCTGACAGGCTGGTTGCACTCAAGTTGATCGATCGATTAACTTGGGTACATTCAGCCTGCCCATACATAGTTTGAATCTTGGCCAGTCTCTGCTAAGCAGACAGAGATTCAAACAGTCTATAGCTGGCCTTATCTACACTCTAGCTGCAATCTTCACAGGTGCAAATTCAGTTTTTCCCTTACTGAGCTGAGTGGGCAACTGACAGGTCTTATGCTGTCCGTTTACACCCAAGTGCCCTCTGATTCGGACAGGCGGAGGGGAATGCAGGCCTTCCATATTTTCTTTTTGTCAGATCAGATCAAATTACAGGTAGGCAGATGTACACTGACAAATTTCCATTTAAATCTGCCGATCCATAGAGAACAAAGGGTGGTCTGATCAGGTTGCCTCAAAAATGGACAGGAGGACCCGATCAGACCACTCATGTGAAAGGGACCTGAAAAGCAATCCACATGTATTGCTTTTCTGAGCATTGGTTAATTTAGTGAACCTGGACTAATAACAATCACTGTAATGCTACCCATATTGCTGTCCTTTTAACATGGTGACATCAGCTGACACCTATGCTGCACATGTGTAAATTTACGTTCACTCTGCTAAAAGTACATCAATAGGGCTGGCAATACAGTGATTGATATTAACAGGGGAGCACAGGCTGTGCATGTACATTGTCTTCTAGCAGCTTCAGGGAAACACTACTTTTTTAATTTTTTTCACTCGCCTCAATCTCTGCAGCAGCTTCTTTTCAGAGAAATTCCCTCCCACCAACATAGGAAGCACGAGGCTCTGCAGTGATAGCCAATAGGTACACAGGCTGGACTATCTAAGGAGGCAGCAGGAGGCGGAGCAGCCCGCCTCATCAGCCAATGAGCAACTGAAAGGCTGTTAAGTCTCTCCCTCATAACATCTCCCGAGTCCCAGCCCTGCCAGCTTACTGTGCTTAGCCTACGGCGCCTTTCCTGCACTGTTTCTCCTCCGGCTCCTCTCTCCTGCACTCTTCTGGTTGCTGCCGTGCCCCTCCAGACTCTCAGGCCTGGTACATGTGTATCAGCTGTACCTCCCTGATGGCGGCCCTGCTCCCAGCAGTTACACATCAGGTGCAGCCAGTGCCATCTTAAGAGCATTATAGGCCCTCGGGCAATACAGTGCACTGGGGCCCTGTCTACACAATCACGCACAAGAATAAAAATGCAAATTATCAATAAGGCTATATTTATTGGTACTTCCAACAAAATCAGTGTTTAAACATTAACACAACGTGAACAATATAACAGTGACCAGTAAATTCATTCATCAGTGACCAGTAAAGTAATTTATCAGTGAACTTGATCAGTAAAATCTTTCATTAGTGACCAGTAAAATCATCCATTAGTGACCAGTAAAATCATTCATCAGTGACCAGTAAAATAATTCATCAGTGAACGTGACCAGTAAATTTATTCATCAGTGACCAGTAAATTTATTCATCAGTGACCAGTAAATTCATTCATCAGTGACCAGTAAAATCATCAGTGACCGTGACCAGTACAATCTTTCATTAGTGACCAGTAAAATTATTCATCAGTGACCAGTAAAATCATTCATCAGTGACCAGTAAAATCATTCATCAGTGACCAGTAAATTCATTCATCAGTGACCAGTAAAATCATTCATCAGTGACCAGTAAAATCATTCATCAGTGACCAGTAAAATCATTCATCAGTGACCAGTAAATTCATTCATCAGTGACCAGTAAAATCATTCATCAGTGTCCAGTAAAATCATTCATCAGTGACCAGTGAGTGCAGGACATTAATACATTAGTTACTATAACCAGTGCAGGACATTTACCCCCCTCCTCCTCCCCTCGCCCAGTGTGCCCATTCGAAAAGACGGCCCTGGGTGCAGCTTGATTATCAGTATGTACATCTGCTGGGAGACACCCATTGGTGCACACCAGAACTACACCCTTTGCTAAAAACAACAGTGCCACCGGCTGGTGACCCAAGCAATAACACAGGTCCTGACACACAAAGTGCATATGTGCAGCACGTGGCTGTTAAAGCTCACCCCTTTTTGCAATTATATGTGCAGCAAGAGGTTAAAACAAGGGGGTCAACATTGGCTGCCTTCAAATTTTCAAGTTTAGTTGTCTCAGTTGCAAAATTCATAACTGTTCAGATGTCTCACAGGAAGCCTGGAAAAGTCCTGTTTTACACATCTCCCAAGCTGGTACACCTTTTAAGACCTGATCTTCTGTCCACTTCGGGTTTTGTACCTATCTATTTTGGCAATTTAGGCTCACCTGGGACACAGTCAGTGCTCTGCAGCCTTGGGAGCAGACAGGTCTTGTCAAACTAAAGGTTTGTGGAAAACTAACTGTGTGAAGGCTGGCAAGCATTAGGCTTGGGAAGCCTGTTGGTTAGGACTGTTAATGTGTAGAAAGAGCTGAGGCATGGCTAGGTGTTTTGTTGGAAGTTTAATTTAATTTCTTCAGAAGCACTGTACAGCACATCTAAATAGCACAAATAAATGCACCACTGTTTGCCAAGACATCATTGGTCTGGTATCTGTGCCTAAAAAGTTTGCTCATTCCAGGAAGCATTATACCTGCTACCTATCCCTAGCTCACAGGTACCTTTTGAAATATATTGCGCTTTTTGGTTCTATTGAGACTATAGTTTTGATGCCCTCAATGCAAAGCTTTTTCTAACAGACGCCCCTTCTCCAGCACTCCATTTTTCCAGCAACAAGTAAACAGCTTGTGAAGTCTGTCCAATTAACCTAAGATAAAGGGAATTACTCTTCATCTTAATACATCCTTTAATTAGAATTATCTTGAACACTTCAGCTGCTCACAACATATTGATGGGCAGCCACATCCAGATAAATGTGGGCTAAATAGGGAGGGGGGTCTTAGGACGTTCAGCATCATCCCAGATGAGGCCAGCTCTAATAATCATTGCATGAAAACTGTTTTATTTTAATAAAAAATACTAAAATTGTATATACAAGTAAGGCCTCATTCACACTTCGGGCCGTTCGGGTCCGTCTGTCACGGACCTGAACGGCCGCTCCATGCATCGCTATGGAGCGTCGGATGTCAGCGGAGACATGTCCGCTGACATCCGACCCGATCCAACCCGCTAAAAACTGACGTATGGGGGCCACGTCCCCATTCGTCCATGCGGATCGGATCGGGTAAGATCTGATGAAAACGGACAGTATTCACCTCCTTGGAAGTTGTAATGTTTTATTGTCAAGTTAAACACTGTCTCACAACAGACTTACTGTAGGATGCAATGCAAAGTGAATTAAAATTAAATAAAAAAAAACAAACACAAAATACCTGACTGCATAAGTATTAACCCCCTATAAGTCAGCATTTTCTGTGGTAATATTAGGCAGCTGTTGCATCCTTGTGCCAATATGCATAGGTCTGCTGGTTCTGGGGTGAGTTGTTTTTTCTAAAAAACTTTATTTGGTAGTATTCTGACTACAGTTGTTATAATCGTGACTTAGCCCTTCCTGAGACCTCTATGCCTGGCCTGAATATGCAGAAAGTTGAAGCAAACAAAACAATACAGTGGATATTTGGGATGAGAAAGTGGAAATAACATCATATAAAGTTGAGGAATTACAGGAAATTACATATGGTAAAACAAAGACCACAGTGACAGCATAACCAGAAATCATCAGCTAGTAAACATCATAGCCTATATACACACATGCAATTGTATTGCCCATATAACTTCTGTAGGCAGCGCAGCTAGCAGGGCCGACCCTATGATGGGACCAGCCGGCACATTTAGGGGAGCGGCATTCTGCCGCCCCTGCCAGTCCGTTCCGCCCGCTCCGCTGCCTGTGAGGAGCATGGCGCCGGGCTGCCATGAGGACACTCGCAGCGAAAGCAGGCGCCGCTGCCTCTCAGGAGCCCGGCGCCACCGCTGCTGTAGTGGTGACAGGACACAGGAGCGGGCGGGCCGCCCGTAGGGCTTGTCCGGATTAAACACGTGACTGTGGGTGTGATCGCGATTTGCGGCCACCCGGAGTCCCGCCCCTCTGCCTGGCACGCTGTTTCTTCTGACTGCCTGGGATGAGGTCTGTGTCATCCGCTCTTCCACCCGCCCGTATATCAGCCTACCCCTCTCTGTATGGGCGTAAAATGAAGGATGGATGGCCGCACTCCAAACCAAACAGGTTGTCTTTATTTAAACGAACAGCAAAACATACCAGATCACAGCAACAGAAACAGGAGGATAACCGACGTTTCGCACTGACTTAGTGCTTATTCATGGCTAACATGCATTAAGACTGTTTAGTATATATAGAGATCAAAAGCTGACATGTGACCTGATTGAATGATTGCCTGGAGGTGGCCCGCAATCACTGGACACACCAGAAGCCAATATCAGGTCACAGACTGCTGGTGCATACCAAAAGGGAAAAAAGGAAAACATTTTTTTAAAAAGAAAAACAAAATATAAATAAACCAAAATCCAAGGTGCCAAAGTACAAACATAATCCACATAAATATATATCTGGACTAGGTATGTTTAAGTGAATAAACAAACATAGTGCAATTAAATACCATCAAACACTTATACAAAACAATATATGTCAATATAGGTATAACAAAGAATTAGATTCATTGTGAGTGTGAAATAAGAGTAAATATAAATGTATGGATGGTGAGGTGCCGTCTCTAAAGTTGCCACATTGGCGACAAGCGCCAGGAGGTGTGTGTATATATCGGGAGTCAGTCTGCATGAGTGTATGAGCTCAAGAATCAATGGCTGCAATGGTAAATCCATAAAGCAGACTCTCGTCCCGATAATAGGTCAAAATTAAAGGAGGTGTATTGTAGATCATCCTATTATCTATCAAAAACCAGATAGAAGAAAACCGAATAATATGTAAGAATGTGGAAATGCGGACTACTACACTCTGTAAGACGTAGTAAAGATGCAGTGCACATTTATTATTTATATAAGTAAAAAAGATCTTTTAAAAGGTGAAATGCTCAATGAAGAAGTGTAAAGCGGTCGAAGACCGTGGTGTGAAGTTCTAAAGAAACACAAGTGGAGGACATGTGAAAGGAAACAATTGTGACATATGCCAAAGTGTAAAAATGGATATCCGGGAACTAAATAGTTCCCTAAAAAATATATATATATGTGACCTACAGATGTCTCATAGTACAAAACCCTATGGGGATGAGATTCCATATTGCAAAAAAAAATTTTTTTTTAATGCATGGAGACATTGAATACTGAGGTTGTCTGTGTCTGCATATTAGTTAATGCACAAGTCCTGTCGTATGTAATTGATAAAAAAAAGGGGGGAAGGGGGAAGGGGAGGGGGGGGGAGAAGGAGACAAATGTTCAAACTGAACTTTTATCTAAGGGATTGAACTTTTGCCCCTCCAGACATTTCGATCTTTTTCAGACTATTTTGGATGTCAATAAATTTTCACGGGGTCTTACCCTCAAAAAACATTTTTTTCAGTCTTCACCATCAGGTTCCGAGCTTGTCTCTGCTGACAGTCAAGGGTCAGGTGAGTTAATTTCGTCTCCTCTTCTCTTCAAAGAGGTCTGTGCTTTAAAAGACCTCACAGATTTGTTCATTGAGTCGCATCCTGGCCCCATTGATCCAGCAGATGGCCCTAGTACTATTTCCTTTAAGATGAGATCTAGTTTTTACCCCCTGGGGTCTAGGGGCAAGGATCTCGACTCTTTCCAATCATTGGTAGAGAGGGACCTCACACGCCTGGCCCGCGACTGTCGCAGAGACCAGCTCCCCAACAACCTGTCCTCAGAGGAAACACAAGCCCTGAACTCTTTGAAAACTGATGCTAACATTGTTATTCGCAATGCCGATAAGGGGGGCTCTGTAGTCGTTTTAGACTCATCTATGTACAGAGAGGAGGCAGTCCGTCAGCTGTCAGACACCACAACATATCGGCTTCTTAAAACGAACCCCACGGTGCCTTTTACCAAAGCTTTAACTACTGTCTTGGATAGAGGGGTACAGGCCGGTTTAATCACGGAATCCGACAAACACCTTTTCATTCCCAGTCACCCCGTTACCCCAGTCTTTCATCATTTACCAAAGACACACAAGGGGTTAAACCCTTTAATAGGGAGACCTATTGTGGCAGGAATTGGGTCACTAAATGAGAGACTGGGCGAATGGGTTGACGGTCAACTGCAACCCTTGGTAGCTGAGCTTCCCAGCTTCCTACGTGACACTCAACAACTCCTCCAGAAATTCAATAGTTTTCCGTGGGAAGAACACTACAAGTGGATCAGTTGCGATGTGGCGAGTTTGTACTCCTGCATTCCGCATCACTTAGGTCTCCAAGCTGTAGGCTATTTCTTGAGGGAGTCATGTAAGTTCTCATTGGCATTAGAGGAATTTATTATTCTGTCACTAGAATATTTACTCACGCACAACTTTTTTATGTTCGATGGGGACTATTACCTCCAAAGATGCGGGGCCTCCATGGTAGCCAAGTTCTCCCCCTCCCTGGCCAATCTCTATATGGGATGGTGGGAGAGGTCCCGCATCTTTGGATGCGATAGTCCCCGTCGGCGAGACACCGTGTTTTACTGTCGTTACATTGAGGACTTGCTGTTCATCTGTTCCGGTGTTCCGGTGTACTCTTATTTCACACTCACAATGAATCTAATTCTTTGTTATACCTATATTGACATATATTGTTTTGTATAAGTGTTTGATGGTATTTAATTGCACTATGTTTGTTTATTCACTTAAACATACCTAGTCCAGATATATATTTATGTGGATTATGTTTGTACTTTGGCACCTTGGATTTTGGTTTATTTATATTTTGTTTTTCTTTTTAAAAAAATGTTTTCCTTTTTTCCCTTTTGGTATGCACCAGCAGTCTGTGACCTGATATTGGCTTCTGGTGTGTCCAGTGATTGCGGGCCACCTCCAGCCAATCATTCAATCAGGTCACATGTCAGCTTTTGATCTCTATATATACTAAACAGTCTTAATGCATGTTAGCCATGAATAAGCACTAAGTCAGTGCGAAACGTCGGTTATCCTCCTGTTTCTGTTGCTGTGATCTGGTATGTTTTGCTGTTCGTTTAAATAAAGACAACCTGTTTGGTTTGGAGTGCGGCCATCCATCCTTCATTTTACGCCCATGCTTGCCTAGTGCACTGCCAGCACCCTTGGAATCCTACACCTGTGTATGACCCTATAGCAGACCCACCTTGAGCGGTGATTTTCCTTCTTCTATTGCTTTTGTTTTTTACCCCTCTCTGTAAGCCTCCCTCTGGCTGTCAGCAACCCCCGTCCGCAACACCCCCCTTTCAACCCCCCTCTCTGTCAGCCTGCCTCTCTCTGTAAGCCATTTCACTCTGTCAGCCCGCCCCTCTCTATAAGCCACCCCCTGTCAGCCCACCATTCTCTGTAAGCCACCCCCCTCTGTCAGCAACCCCCTCTCTATCAGCCTCGTTCTCTGTCAGCAACCCCATCTGTCAGCAAACTCCGTCAGCCCCCTTTCTGTCAGCAACCCTCGTCAGCCCCCTCTCTGTAACAAACCCCCTGTCAGCCCCCTCTCTGTCAGCAACCCCCCTCCATCAGCCCCCTTCTCTGTCAGCAACCCACCCCTGTCAGCCCGCCCCTCTCTGTCAGCCCACCCTTCTCTGTAAGCCACTCCCCTCTGTCAGCAACCCCCCTCTCTGTCAGCCCCCTCTCTGCCTCTTTGTCAGCAGCCCCCCTCTCTGTCAGCAAACCCCCCTTTCAGCCCCCCCTCTCTGTCAGCAACCCCCCCTGTCAGCCCCCTCCATGTCATCAACCCCCCTTGTCAGTGCCCCCCTTTTGTCAGCCTGCCCCTCTCTGTAAGCCATTCCACTCTGTCAGCCCACCCCTCTCTATAAGCCACCCCCATGTCAGCCCACCATTCTCTGTAAGCCACCCCCCCTCTGTCAGCAACCCCCTCTCTATCAGCCTCCCTCTCTGTCAACAACCCCATCTGTCAGCCCCCTCTCTGTCAACAACCCCCGTCAGCCCCCTCTCTGTCAGCATCCCCCCTCCATCAGCCCCCTTCTCTGTCAGCAACCCACCCCTGTCAGCCCACCCCTCTTTGTCAGCCCACCCTTCTCTGTAAGCCACTCCCCTCTGTCAGCAACCCACCCCTGTCAGCCCACCCCTCTTTGTCAGCCCACCCTTCTCTGTAAGCCACTCCCCTCTGTCAGCAACCCCCTCTCTGTCAGCCCCCTCTTTGTCAGCAACCCCTCTGTTAGCCCCCCTCGCTGTCAGCCCCCCTCGCTGTCAGCCCCCCCTCTCTGTCAACCCGCCCCTCCCCTCTGTCACCTACCCCTTCCTCTGTCAGCTACCCCCTTCTATCAGCTACCCACAAACAGCATGAAAACCCCTCCTTTCTTTCCCCGCTCCAGCAGGGCTAATGTCCTGCAGCCAGGTCACACTGCACTGTCTGTGCACTCCAGAGACCGTGAATGGATGGTCACATCTTTGCAGCGGCTCCTGGGAGGTAATGTTTTTTTTTGTCTTGCTGTAATGGAGGTCTCTATTGGGGGGGGCAGGCACTGTCTGATATTTAATCTGTTATTTTCTTCTCTATTTGTGGGGTGCCTGTGGATTGCTTTAAATTTTTTGGGCTTTTTTTTTTGTAATTAAAAGGTGCTTGAAAAAGTTGTAGAATGCACAGTGGCACTTTGTGAACAGTTTGTAGGGGGTTGGGTAGAGCTGATTCAGGTTTTTGGATGGAGGTACAATGCTGCTGACACCGTCCACTGCCCTACTGACACCGTCCACTGCCCTACTGACACCGTCCACTGCCCTACTGACACCGTCCACTGCCCTACTGACACCGTTCACTGCCCTACTGACACCGTCCACTGCCCTACTGACACCGTCCACTGCCCTACTGACACCGTCCACTGCCCTACTGACACCGTCCACTGCCCTACTGACACCGTCCACTGCCCTACTGACACCGTCCACTGCCCTACTGACACCGTCCACTGCCCTACTGACACCGTCCACTGCCCTACTGACACCGTCCCCTGCCCTACTGACACCGTCCACTGCCCTACTGACGGTTTTTATTTTTTGTGCTATAAACAACAAAAAAACGACAATTTAAAATATATATATATATATATATATATATATATATATATATATATATATATATATATATATATATATATATATATATATATATATATAATATTTTACTTTTTGCTATAATAAAAAAAACACATTTCTTCATCAGTTTAGGCCAATATGTATTCTTCTACATATTTTTCGTACCAAAAAAAAACACAATTAGCGTACATGGTTAGTTTGCGCAAAAGACATTGTGGCCTCCGGCAATGCACAGGTCCCTTTATACTCCTGGATACATATATAGAGCCATGACAGGTCCTCTTTATACTCCTATATACATGTATAGAGCCATGACAGGTTCTCTTTATACGCCTTTACACATGTATAGAGCCATGACACGCCCCTAGCTATCATGATATAAAATAATGAATGTGGGGGCCTTTTGGTGGGCGTGATTTATTTGGGGGGGGGGGCAGCGTTTCATTCTTGGTCCCAGGCAGCACAATGTCTTGGGCCGGCACTGGCAGCTAGGCTTCATAATGTTTTCTTATTTAGGTGGCGTAGAGCTATTAACAATGCAAACCCTGCATTTCATCCAAGGTTCGCTTTAACAATGTTTTTTTTAACCCATTTGTCTGTAGTTTTGACTTGCTGATCAGGGTCACAATCCTGCTAGAAAACAAATCTTCTTCCCAGACTCAGATTGTTTGCAAAAGACATCAAGTTTTTCTGCAGGATTTTCCTTTTAATTTGCTATTCATTCTAACCTCACAAGCCGTGTGGGGCCTGCTGGAGAGAAAAATACCTTCCACCCCTCTTGGTTCCCACGGGACTGGCTCCCGATTTTCAGCAAAATGCCCACTTTCATGGATGCAGGCTGGAGCCTCAGAGCCCAGTACTGGAACTTGTTCAGGCACTTGGCTGCACTAATGTTCCTCACAGGGGCTTGCTAGCGCTGGGCAACCAGGGCATGTTCCCTGAGTCCCCAACACCACAATTGCCCTCTTCACAACATCCATCATCTCTCCCAACTGGCTGCCTGTCGCAACAATACATATCAGAGCTGAGAGAAGCTTCCACTAGGCTCCTCTTCAACTCATTTTCAGATCGGCTGATCCTCAGCATAGCCTTGGAAACTGAACCCGGACCTGGACCCTGCATGAGCAAAAAGTGGTGATGGCCTATAATGTGCCCAGAGAGCACTGGGCTTTGCAGACCTGCTCTTTTAGACCCATTTGATATAACGTGGGCTAGCTGCAGAGTGTTTTACAGGTCTAGTGCTACGGGGTGGTGGAATCCAACCCCTGAAGAATCCCTGGGGAGTGTATCCACTGGAAGTTTAAAGGCTACCTAGAAACCAGGAGTAATGCCCCATCTTTCTCCAACATGTCATGCTTAGAATGGGACCGCAGGGTGTTTTCTATTTGTGGAAGCTTGGGGTGTTCTTTAGTACTTTGGGGAGCCCCCTAAGGGGTTAATTCTGGAGTGCTGGCAGTGACACTTTTGGGCTGCTGACCGGTGGAGTGAAGAAGCACAGCTCTATTTTTGAGATTGCCATCCTCTATGCCCCTACTAAGTCTGCACAGCCTCCCTTAGGGTTATCTTACTGAGCATGTGTGTTGTTGTTTTTTGCGCACAAACCTTCTCAGCCTTTCTGGCATCTTCTCAGCTTCACCCACCCCATGATCTTCCAGAATATTCTCCTTGGCTCCTTGATGCCTTACAGTGACAAAGTCATAGCTGGTATTAGACATTTATGTTTCTGCTAGTTATGTGAGGATCCTTTGTGGAAAACCCCTCACTTGTATACTTGGTTAGTATGGTGGACCATACAGTAGGTGCAAGGGCAGTGGTCCTTCAGGCCTTACCAGCTTTTTGGGTTGGGGGGACATGCACTGTACCTGCAAAGCAACCTGACATTGATAGCTCAGTCCACTCTCCCCCTCCCTGAGTTGCAACACTTCTCAGAGTCCTCCTTAACTCCTACAGTAGTGACTCCTCCTCCTCTATTATCCAGGGAGGAATTCTCTGTTACTATGTCTGAGTTTATAGGGAAATTTCAGCCATGTTGGCCGGATCGTGAAAAGGAAAAAAGAATTGCGCTAATCTCAACAAGTGACTGATGGGCTGCTACACAACAATGTGACAAAAATTAAATAGATGATAGAGAAAAATATGTAGCGCTAATAATACACACTCAATGTCACATAAAGTGACTGAAAACATGAATAAAATGTGTGAAAAATATAAGTGGAGTGAAAAAACAAACATAAATGACTATTAATGTGCAAATGAAAGTCCATCAATAGATGTATAGGATGTTGAAACTATATAAAGAAGGTAAAATACTCTTACCGGATCCAGAGGATCTGTCAGCGACAGCAGATCGTGAGAGCATGGACTATCCCTGGCAGGATAAACTCAACCGGTCCGGAAGCTGGATGATGAAAACCACACACTTGGCCTGGATAGAACACGATAGTCCTTAACTGGAACTTCTCAGTGAGTATGGATCGATCTGGATCAAGCAGAGATGAACCCAAAAGGGATAAACCCCCACTTCAAGCCGAGGTGACGTAATGGAAAGAAACGAGGAGCACGATGGTGAAACTTAGAACTTAATCCAGCAGGTCATGAAAGGAAAAAATGCTCCAAATAGTGCAGATGAAAAATGGCAAGGTTTAATTTAAATAAAACCAACACAATAATGACATAAAAGTGATCACAACATTTATAAAAGAAGAATAAAAGCAATATAAGGAGTAGGCGTACCAAGCCCTACGCGTTTCGTCCTAAAGGGACTTCAACTGGGGCCCATATGGGTTATGTGCTGAATATGGTCTACTTTGTCCCTCAGTGAATATCGCAGAAGAGGTTTTTACGGTCAGTAGAAAAAAATATTATATTTTTGGTTTTGATACAATTTAAATCACTTTGTAGAGATCTGTTTTAACTTTGATATTAAATTGTATCTAAACCATAATTTTTTTTTTTTCCGGGTTGTTTTTTTTTTTCCTTTATTTTCACCGGGTAATCCTTTTGAAAAACACACTTCTTGTCCTAGGGTGGCTAAACTCTCAGGCCCCGTACACACGATAGAATCCATCCGCAGATAAATCCCAGCAAATGGGTTTCAGCGGATAGATCCTATGGTGTGTACACGCCAGCGGATCTGTTTCCGCGGATATATCTCCCCATGGATGGATTCCAGCAGATCGAATATTTGCTGACATGCAGAACATATCCATCTGCTGGAGTCCATCCCAACGGATGGATCCGCTGGTCTGTATAGACTCACCGGATCCATCCGCCCGAAGGGATCCCCCGCATGCGTCGTAATGATTTGACGCATGCGTGGAATTCCTTATATGACAGCGTCGCGCACGCCACCAAATCTGAGTGGTAAACTGCAACATATTGAACATATGTTTATTGAGTATATATATATATATATTTTGTAAATTCTTTATTTAGGAAGGAAGACCATACAGAAATACAGAGACACCTCAGAATTATTTTACAGTGAGTTTAGCATTCCCCCCACTACCATACATACATGAAACTTCATATAAAAGAAATAAGCTAGCCGAGGGAGCTCACAGCGCTTTTCCAAGGAGCGGAGTATATTTATTTTGATCAGTAAAAAATAAAAAGGTTAATCGACTTTGATCCAAAGTTTTATGTCAATAAAACAAGAAAACGTCCAAGTGGATGATTGCTTTTTCATATGTACTGTATCCTCTGCTGCTGTGTATCGCTCTACAGTTAAAGCAGAAAATGCATATTTTAATTGTGAAATTATAATAGCTGCTTTATGTTAAATACATTTTTGCATTTGGTACTCTTACCAGTTTTTGCAATTTGTCATTTTTTTTCCATCAGGCGGTTGCAGCTCGGCAGTAAAAAGTAATGCACCGTGCTATTTTGCTATTATGTTGTTTTTGCCACAATTTTTTTTACTTCTTTGAGTGGTGGGAGGTGAGCCAATGAACATATTGTGGGGTTTGTCCAACACTTTAATGCTTGAACCTGCCTTCGCTCTCTGTAGACTAGTTTCAAGCACCACAGTCCTCCTCGGCTGATATATAGACAGAGCATACATTATGGAATTTATTTTTCTTTCATGGGTTTAAGGAAAGAAAATTGCGTGATTCCCTCAGTGTTGATGAGGGAATCCCTCCCACGGAGCTATTGTATTCTAGGTTTCCCAGCCACCAGAATACAATGATTGCTGCCACAGCTATAGCCTCAGACAGTGATGGAACAAAAAAAAAAAGACAGGCTGGATGTACTGAAGTTGATTGCCCCTCCACCTCATATAATAGGGTTGGTATAAACTCCTCCAGTGTGACTGTGTACAAAATGGCATACCTTCTTTAAAATTAACCATACAATATGTTTGCTATGGGGGGGGGGGGGTTGGAGCTTAGGAATGCAAAAGCAATTCTGGCAGACATTGGAAGAACATATAAACTCTATGCATGGAAACTAATCTAAACAGAAAATTGGACCATGCTTTGTGTGTGTGTGGTTTTTTTTTCTCACTTTTGGATTAACATTGGTTATAAGATTCTGTATATGAAGGTTTTTATTTTTTTTTATTTTGTTGTTTTTGTTTTTTTATTGGTTGAGCTAGATGGACTTTTTTGCATCCTAACTATGTAACCAAACGAAAGGTCCTGGAAATGTACTGCATTGGGAGAGGGTCCTATATATGACTTCCCTCCCAGCCAAGTTGATACAGGAAATAAAATCTATGATATTATTCATCATACTGAAATATTACTGATGAGAACAATGAAACACTGAGGCTGGGTTCACACTTATGTGAATTAGATGCAGATTTCCTCACATCCAATTCGCATGACAGGAGAGTGTGCCCAGCCAGCTCTCAATGGATACGGTTCACACAACTCCGGGGCAGATGCGGCCCGCATTGAAGAAGGGTCTTTGGCTCAGAGTCAGGTGCAAATTCAGGCAGAAATTTGGACCTGATTCGCACCTGAATCGGTGAGAACCCAGCCTGACAGCTGGAGGCCATAAAGCCATGACACACTGGGCCGGATTCAGATACATTGGCGCATATTTACGCCGGCGTAGCGCATCTTATTTTCAGGCTGGAGGCCATAAAGCCATGACACACTGGGCCGGATTCAGATACATTGGCGCATATTTACGCCGGCGTAGCGCATCTTATTTCCGCTACGCCGGACCAGCGCGGAGAGGCATGTACTGTATTCAGAAAGATATTACTCACCAAGATGCACCAGTGGAACGTATTTTCGACGGCGTAAGGCGGCGTAAGTGTAAGTGGGCGTCACCCCATGCAAATGATGGTCCGACCGTGTCACAGAGAGATACGTCGGGCGTATCTTAAACGGCGCATGCGCTGTGACGTCGCCGGACTGTCTGCCCCCATCTGCGCATGCGCACAACTGCACCCTAGCGTAACCCGTAAGATACGCCGGCCCACTGCCTATGCCCAGTGCATAAATACGCCCAGACATGCGCCCGTCAAGTGCAAAAGTACACAAGCATTTATTTTACTGCAAGTACTTTTGTATCTTGCTATTTGATGGAATTATGTCTGCATCAGAGACTTCCAGTGACCGGCGGATGACAAATTTTAGCCCTGAGGAGAAGGTGATTATCATTGATGGGCTCTCTCAACACGGCGCCCGCCTCAAGGGGCCACAGAGTGGCAACACTGGTAAGGCTGACAAAATCAGCATCTATGCGGAGATCACCACCCAGGTCAATGCCCTTGGCGTGGCGGCCAGGGAGCCTAAACACATCCGGAAAAAAATAAACGACCTGCGGAGACAGGTGAAGGAGAAACTAGTGGCGATGAGAAAGCATGCCACTGGCACAGGTGGAGGACCAGCCGCAAGGATCTCCCTTACAGCAGAGGACATGGTTGTTGCCAGGTTCCTGGATAGGCAGCTGGTGGAGGAGGGCTTCGATTCAGGGGAACAGCCCTTGAGTACAGGTAAGTGTGTTTTATCTTCTTTCTGGTGTGTAGCATGTGTGGGGGGGCAAGGGAATATGTGACAAGTGTGTGGGTCCACCAACATGTGAATGTTTTGTGTCATCCACAGATGTGCAGGAGGGAGCTTGGCCGTCATCGGCTGATGGGCGACCCACGCCATCCATGGTGGAGAGTGCCCCTACCTCACTACTTGAGGAAGTGGAGGAGGAGCACGTCAGGGTAGAGGAGGATGCGGTATATGTCATGGAGGAGACCCCCATACCTGGACCCTCCCAAACCTCCTTCCCCATCAGAGATAGCCCCTCAAGGGCCACAATTTCTATCAGGGATAGCCCCTCAAGGGCCACAATTTCTATCAGGGATAGCCCCTCAAGGGCCACAATCCCTATCAGGGATAGCCCCTCACGGGACACAATCCCTATCAGGGATAGCCCCTCACGGGACACCATCCCCTCCAGGGATACCCCCTCACGGAACACCGTCCCCTCCAGGGATACCCCCTCACGGGACTCCGTCCCCTCCAGCCGGCTCCAAACCTCTCCGGCCCCTAGGAAGGCTACCAGGAAAACCTGAGGAGTCCCTGAGGAATTTGAGGACCATCTGGCAAGGGACCAGACGAGGCAGACCCGCCATATTGGGTCTCTAGCGTGTGATCTACACAGGGTTGCAGATAGCCTGGCCTCCTTGGCCGAAAGCCAGGCTGCCTGCACTGTGGCTGTGCAGGAGGCCATCACCCAGCAGGCTGGCCAGAATCGGAACATTGAGAGCCTGCAGGACGTGGTCGGCAACAGCGCAGCCCTTCTGTCCTGTATGGTGGACCTGCAGGCCACCACATCTGGACTTGTCAGTGAGGTCCAGAGCCTGGCAGCTGCTGTCCGTGATGAGGGGAGGCAGACACGGCGCCAACAGCGCAGCAATACCACCCGCCGGCTGCGGATGCAGGTTGCCACAAATTGCTATCTCCACCGGCTAGCCGTGGCAATGGAGGGCAGCCAGGGAGAGACTGGGGGA